>NC_134356.1:352693831-353293831 GCF_048569485.1 Anomaloglossus baeobatrachus
ACAAGTCATGGCTCTCAGAGGACTTTTCTTCCCCTGGGTCAGCCAGGGGACGGGAAAGGCACGCGTATTTTTGAGAGTGCTTCATGCAAAGCATCTTTTTCTTTTTCAAAAGGGGGCTCAACCGATGCCAGTCAAGTGGGGTGTGTGTGGCCCAGTTAGTGGCAACGAGGGAGACTGTGGTTGGAGTCCCCTCGCTGTGTCTCTAAAAGAACCAAGATGAACAAGTCATGGCTCTCAGAGGACTTTTCTTCCCCTGGGTCAGCCAGGGGACGGGAAAGGCACGCGTATTTTTGAGAGTGCTTCATGCAAAGCATCTTTTTCTTTTTCAAAAGGGGGCTCAACCGATGCCAGTCAAGTGGGGTGTGTGTGGCCCAGTTAGTGGCAACGAGGGAGACTGTGGTTGGAGTCCCCTCGCTGTGTCTCTAAAAGAACCAAGATGAACAAGTCATGGCTCTCAGAGGACTTTTCTTCCCCTGGGTCAGCCAGGGGACGGGAAAGGCACGCGTATTTTTGAGAGTGCTTCATGCAAAGCATCTTTTTCTTTTTCAAAAGGGGGCTCAACCGATGCCAGTCAAGTGGGGTGTGTGTGGCCCAGTTAGTGGCAACGAGGGAGACTGTGGTTGGAGTCCCCTCGCTGTGTCTCTAAAAGAACCAAGATGAACAAGTCATGGCTCTCAGAGGACTTTTCTTCCCCTGGGTCAGCCAGGGGACGGGAAAGGCACGCGTATTTTTGAGAGTGCTTCATGCAAAGCATCTTTTTCTTTTTCAAAAGGGGGCTCAACCGATGCCAGTCAAGTGGGGTGTGTGTGGCCCAGTTAGTGGCAACGAGGGAGACTGTGGTTGGAGTCCCCTCGCTGTGTCTCTAAAAGAACCAAGATGAACAAGTCATGGCTCTCAGAGGACTTTTCTTCCCCTGGGTCAGCCAGGGGACGGGAAAGGCACGCGTATTTTTGAGAGTGCTTCATGCAAAGCATCTTTTTCTTTTTCAAAAGGGGGCTCAACCGATGCCAGTCAAGTGGGGTGTGTGTGGCCCAGTTAGTGGCAACGAGGGAGACTGTGGTTGGAGTCCCCTCGCTGTGTTTTACATGCTTTTAGAAGGGCATGAAATGGCTTGGAGGTTGACTTTCATCATATGCAAACTGTTGGCTACCAAAATGCTGCCTTTCCAACAACTGTGGTTATAGGCAATGAGGAACATACTGATGAAGATGAGACGCAGATACCCGATTGGGATGACAACTTAAATATTCGGTCAGGGCAAGAAGAAACTCGGTCTGAGGGGTAGGGGAGTGCAAACACAACAATTGATGATTAAGTTCTAGATCACACCTACTGTCAACCCACAGTCAGACACTCGAGGAGGTCAACAGAGGCGGTGGAGGAGGATGCAACCGACGTCGAAGTAACCTGGCGCCTTCCTGGACACAGTCGGAGCACTGGTAGCACGTCTACAACTGCATCCTCAGCCACCACTCTGCCTCTGAGCATTATTCGGGGTGGATCAACAGGTCGCATGGCCTCTAAGCCTTGCCTAGCCAGGTCCTTTTTTGACATAGAAAAAGATCGCCCAAATTATGTGATCTGTAAAATTTGTCATGGTTCTCTTAGTAGAGGTCAAAACCTCAGCAGTTTGACAACTTCTTCCATGAATCGTCACATGAATAAATATCATATGGCCCGATGGGAAGCTCACCGTGCTGCAATGCGGCCTAGCGGAGCGAACCATCCACCGCCTGCCCCTTCCAGTGCATCCGCGCGCTCGTCATCTTCTAGGACTGTGGGGACAGCTGTCACACCTGTTTTTCCACCCACAACTTCCACCACTGTAACCGCAACAGGCAGTTTGCTTGGTAGGTCGTCAGTTGGTTTGGAAGGGGAAACAAGTGAGTGTGTACAGCTCTCTCAGACATCGATAGCACCAACTTTGGATGAAGGCAACATCATGTCTCCGCCTGCACTTTCCTCACAAAGCTGCATTTTTCCAGGGACACCCGACTCAACACCGTCTACACACAGCAGCCAGATCTCTGTCCCTCAGATGTGGTCAAATAAAAGGCCACTTCCTGCGACCCATGACAAAGCGAAGAGGTTGACTCTATCCCTCTGTAAGCTGTTGACTACAGAAATGCTGCCTTTCCGCCTAGTGGACACACAGGATTTTAGAGACCTTATGTCTGTCGCTGTGCCCCAGTACCAGATGCCTAGTCGCCACTACTTCTCTAAGAAAGGTGTGCCCGCGCTACACCAGCATGTCGCACACAACATCACCGCTTCCTTGAGAAACTCTGTGTGTGAACGGGTGCATTTCACCACCGATACTTGGACCAGTAAGCATGGACAGGGACGTTACATGTCGCTGACTGGCCACTGGGTAACTATGGTGATAGATGGTGAAGGGTCTGCTGCACAAGTCTTGCCGTCCCCACGACTTGTGTGTCAATCCTCTGTCTGTCCAAGTTCCGCCACTGCTTCTGCATCCTCCACCTCATCTGGGTCCTCCACCTCCGCCCCAAGCCTGCCTGGTCAGGCCACCAGCGTTCTCACTGCGCAGAAGGAATCACGCACCCCTCATTACTATGCTGGTAGCAGAGCGCAACGGCATCAGGCGGTCTTTAGCTTGACATGTCTTTGAAATAGGAGTCACACAGCGACTGAGTTGTGGGCAGCTCTGGAGACTGATTTTGATAAATGGTTGTCTCCACTCAACCTGCAGCCTGGTAAGGCCGTGTGCGACAATGCTGCAAACCTGGGTGCGGCCCTTCGCCTGGGCAAGGTGACACACGTGCCTTGTATGGCTCACGTGTTTAACCTTGTTGTCCAGCAATTTTTAACACACTATCCCGGCCTAGATGGCCTTCTGACCAGGGCACGGAAACTGTCTGCAGTGCTCACTTCCGCCGTTCAACCGCCGCACCTGAGCGACTTGCATCGCTCCAGAAGTCTTTCGGCCTGCCGGTTCATCGCCTGAAATGCGATGTGGCGACACGCTGGAATTCAACTCTCCACATGTTACAGCGACTGTGGCAGCACCGGCGAGCCCTGGTGCAATACGTCATGATGTATAGCCTGGGCCAACGAGATGCAGAAGTGGGGCAGATCACCCTGATGGAGTGATCTCAGATCAAGGACCTATGCACCCTTCTGCACAGTTTCGACATGGCGACGAATATGTTTAGCGCTGACAATGCCATTATCAGCATGACGATTACAGTCATTTACATGCTGGAGCACACGCTAAACACTATTCGTAGTCAGGGGGTGGGACAACAGGAAGGGGAGGAACTACAGGAGGATTCATATGCGCAAGACACAACAACATCACCAAGGTCCAGACGTTCATCATCACCAACGCGGCAGGCATGGGACCATGGGGGACAGGGATCAACAAGGGCGCATGGTAGCAGGTGAGATGTTGAGGAAGGTGCAGGAGGACATGAAGATATGGAGGACGAACTGTCCATGGACATGGAAGACTCAGCAGATGAGGGGGACCTTGGTCAAATTTCAGTTGAAAGAGGTTGGGGGGAGATGACAGAGGAAGAAAGAACGGTTAGCACCTCTATGCCACAAACACAGCGTGGACTTGGTGCGCATGGCTGCGCAAGACACATGAGTGCCTTCTTGTTGCACTACCTCCAACATGACCCTCGTATTGTCAAAATTAGAAGTGATGATGACTACTGGCTTGCCACACTATTAGATCCCCGGGACAAGTCCAAATTTTGTGACATAATTCCACCCATAGAAAGGGACGCACGTATGCAGGAGTATCAGCAGAAGCTGTTACTCGATCTTAGCTCGGCTTTTCCACCAAACAACCGTGCAGGTGAAGGGAGTGATTCTCCCAGTTGTAACTTGACAAACATGGGACGGCCTCGTCATCTTCAACAGTCTACCCGTACCAGTAGGACCGTATCTGGTGCTGGTAACAGCAATTTTATGGAATCTTTTCATAATTTTTTTAGACCCTCCTTTGCAAGGCCACCAGAGACAACAAGTCTGACACATAGTCAACGGATGGAGAGGATGATACAGGAGTATCTCCAAATGAACATCGATGCAATGACTTTGCAAATGGAGCCTTGCTCCTTTTGTGCTTAAAATCTAGAAAAATGTCAAGAGCTCTCCAGTTACGCCTCGAAGATTTTGTCGTGTCCAGCTGCCAGCGTTGTCTCTGAACGTGTCTTCAGTGCTGCTGGGTGTGTGCTGACAGATAAGCGCACGCGTCTGTCCAGTGACAATGTGGACAGACTGACGTTCATCAAAATGAACAAGTCATGGATCCAGAAGGAATTTACTACCCCTGTGTCATCCTGGGGAGAGTAAATGCTTGTGGATTTGGAATGTGCTTGATGCAAATCAAAACATCCTGTTTGCAACTAGGGCACAAGTGCTGCCACTGATAAGGTGTCTGTGTGGGGCCCAATTTTTGGAAAAAAAGGGAGACTCCGCTTGGAGTAACCCTTGCTTGCTGTGTTTTTTAAAAATGATACAAGATGAACAGATCTGAAGGCAAGATGAAGCCAACATCATGTCTCCGCCTGCACTTTTCTCACAAACCTGCATTTTTCCAGGGACACCCTACTCAACACCGTCTACAGACAGCAGCCAGATCTCTGTCCCTCAGATGTGGTCAAATAAAAGGCCACTTACTGCGACCCATGACAAAGCTAAGTGGTTGACTCTATCCCTCTGTAAGCTGTTGGCTACCGAAATGCTGCCTTTACGCGTAGTGGACACACAGGATTTTACAGACCTTATGTCTGTCGCTGTGCCCCAGTACCAGATGCCCAATCACCACTGCTTCTCCAAGAAAAGCATGCCCGCGCTACACCGGCATGTCGCACACAACATCACCACTTCCTTGAGAAAATCTGTGTGCGACAGGGTGCATTTCAACACAGATACTTGGACCAGTAAGCATAGACAGGGTCATTACATGTCACTGACTGGGCACTGGCAAACTATGGTGAGAGATGGAGAAGGGTCTGCTGTACAAGTCTTGCCGTCCCCACGAGTTGTTTCAATCCTTGTTCTGTATGTAGAAGTTAATACACTGCTTCTGCCTCTTCAACCTCGTGTGGGTCCTCTACCTTTGCGCAAACCCTGTGTGGTCAGGCCACCCTTCCTTGCAACTGCGCACAAGGACTACCACACACCTCCTTACTATGCTGGCAGCAGAGCTCAATGCCATCAGGCGGTCAAAGTTTTACTTTGAAATGTATGGGAAATGTGAGTCACACCGCTATTACAGAGAATAGTAGTCAGGCAGGGTCAAAACATTAATTGAGGAACAGGAACAGAATGGGACGGCCAGGACTTAATCAGAAAACAAGCAGAGGTGAAATGCGTATCGGCCAACAAGGTACATAAACAGCAAGCAGGAAAAGTAGTCAGGTAACAAGCACACAAAATCATAAAACTGAACTGGGGGTAAAATTAACCAGAGGTTCATAGCTATGTCTGGCAGTGGTCTGCAGACAGGATGGGCATAAAAAAGGGTGTGGTGTCTTCCCATTGGTTGTAGCTGAATGATGGTATTTCATCTGTGAGATACCCACCAGCTACATTCAGCCAGAGATTCTGCATCTGTCAAGGTAATGCAGCCCAGTGGGTGAGCATAACCTGCGTCCACCTGCGCCGCTGGCATCGACTACTCTCCCATCATCAGCACTATTCATGAAAGGAACACGTTGTCACCTGGCGACCGGAGTACAAATTGACGGAGCGGACTCCGTTGGTGACTTAACAGCCGTGTGCGGCAATGATGCAAACCTGGCTGCGGGCCATCCTCAGGGCAATGTGACACACGTGCCTTTTATGGCTCACGTGTTGATCCGAATTCTCCAGCAATTTTTAAAACACCATCACGGCCTACATGGCCTTGTGCAGCGGGCACGCTCGCTATGTGCTCACTTCCATCGTGCGCACACAGCAGCTCAACAACTTTCATCACTCCGGAAGTCTTAGGGTCTGGCAGTTAAACGCCGGAAATGCGATGTTCCGACACGCAGGAATTGGAATCTGCACATGTTGCAGCGTGTGTGGCAGCACCGCAGAGCCCTGCTGAAATACGGTAAGACATATAGCCTGGGATAAGTTGATCCAGAGGTGGTGCAGATCACGCTGCTGGAGTGGTGTCAGATCAAGGACCTATGCACCCTGCTACACAGTTTTGAAATGTCGACGAAGATGTTTAGCACTGGCAATGTCATTCTCAGCGTGACAATTCTGGTCATCTACATGATGGAGCACACTGTAATTATTATTCGGAGTCAGGTGTTGGGACAAGAGGAAGGGGAGGAAGTACAGGAGGAGTCATATGCGGAAGGGATAACAAGATCTACGAGGTCCAGATGGTCAGCGGCACCTATGCGGCAGTCATGGTGAGGGAGAGGGATTAACAAGGGCGCATAGTATCAGCAAAAAGTGTTGATGAAAGTGCAGGAGCCCATGAAGAAATGGAGGACGAACTGGCGATGGGCATGGAAGACTCAGCAGATGAGTGAGAGCTTGCTCACATTTCGGTTGTGCGAGGTTGTGGGTAGAGGGCAGAGGAAGGATGCACGATTCTCACCTCTCTGCCACCAACACACCAAGGACTTGGTCCTCCTGGATGCACAAGACACATGAGCGCCTTCTTGCTGCACTACCTACATGACCCTCGGATTGTATGAATTTGAAGTAATCCTGAATACTGGGTTGCCACACTGTTAGATCCCCGGTACAAGACAAAATTTGGCGAACTAATTCCTGCCATAGAAATAGACGCACGTATACAGGAGTATCTGCAGAATGTGGTACGCAATCTTAGATCTACTTTTCCACTAAACACCAGTGCTGCACAGAGTGAATCTCAACACTTTGTCATGGATAGGAGGAAATGGTCTTTTACTTGTCCACATCGGAGGGACCGAGGGATGGCTGCTGTGCTGAGATGGCGTTGAGTACGGTGTCCCTGCACAGTTGCACTTTTGGTCATATCCCAAAATGAGTTGAAAAAGGACAGATGCTGTTGGAAAGGGGAACAGGTGTGTTGGAAAGGGGAAAAAAATTTTGGTCCGTGGATTTGGTGGTTAAACAACTGTAACATTTGCTGAAGAAACAACATCTGTTACAGTGGGACTGGCAGATTTGGATAAAGTGGTATATAATCTGTGACCGCTATATAACAAAAATTAATAAGAAAAGAAAGAGAAAGGTATATATCACCTTCAGCAGTCAGTGTCCACCGTGCTCCCAGTTGGAAAAGGAGAGGTTGGCAACTTGAAGGTTTGGTGGAGGATACAGAGCTGTGTGGCTATGAAACTAATAGTAGCCTGAACCGAGTTAGACGCCATTCGGATCTGGAGACTGTGAGCCCTGTTAGCGTCACAGGGTCCACATGCCCACCCAGCCCAGGAACTCCCTGTTAACAACACAGGGGCCATTGAGTACGCTGACCGTGTGCGTAGGGGCCACACCTGTGGACAGCAGGCGCATCAGCAGCAGCAGGCCTGTTAATGCCACTGGGCTGCACAAGCAGGACTGTTAGGACAGGAGCTGGTCTTAACCGTTCTGCGTTACCAACTGTGGTGGTGGCCTGCATCCACCACCCTATCCCTGCCTACCTCTGGCCTAAAGCCGCAATGGGTTCAACACATGGAGGTGTGCTCTTTCGGAGCATAATAGAAGACTGCGCACCTCCTTGTTGGCTCCAGCCCCTTTTATAACCTGGGTCCGCCCCAAACCAGGGTGAACCACAATGCACCTCCTGGAGACAAAAGCAGAGTGACACGTCATGAGTGGCATAACTAGCGTCCTATTTGGAAACGCAACTTCAATGATGACCTCATGGCTGCCATGACCCAAACACCTCACCAGTCATCGTCTGACCATCAATAATGCGGTGACAAGTCATAGGTGTGGGCCTCTGCAAGCCATTTGGGAGGACACCTGATGCCCTGTGGTCTATATGGGACCCCCACATCAGGGCCAGGGCCAAAGAGTTCATTACCGGACCTAGTCTCTGATGCAGGAAGTGCCTGAGCATGCTCAGTAGCATGAAATACAGTCTCTGAAAAAAGACTATCAGCTTTAGCATGGTGTCTAGGCACAAAACAGGACTTAGACCCGGCACAGAATGCAAGCACCTGTGCAAAGAGGCTTTTCACACTTAGTGTGGGAGCATGCGCTGTATCCCGAAATGAAGACTTAGCGTCAGGAATGGCACAGTCAGGCTGAGCATACTCACTAGGCGAAACACTGTAATTATGCTGCAGCTGGGGTACATCGGCACACGCATGCGCACTAGCTGCCTCTCCACACTTAGACGTGGAGGGGAAATTTGTCTTGGAGATGCTGTCTATGAACAGAAGGAAAAGCTAAAGGAAGCCTGACTTTCTATCCCTCCGAATTATGAAATGCAGCAATGAATTCCATGAGTTTGCTATAACATTAGCGTAGCTAAATGTGCATGAGGGTGTGATGTAGAGGTGCTAGAAATAGCTTGTCACCAGTGGGGCACTAATGGAATACAACAGCCAGTTCTATGATGCCACAAAATGGCAGTATTTTGTGCTATCATTATAGCTTATTAAAAACAGAGCACGAGGTTGTCATGCAGAGGTGCTGCACATAGATTTGCAGTAGTGTGAATAGACAAAAGTACAATAGCCACGTTTAGGATACAACTAGGTACAGTGAGTGTTTGCTAGTATAATGGCTGAGTTTAAAAAAGTTAGAGTGTGCAATGCAGGCAGATGTCCTGCAAATATCGTTCCAATACTGTGAATTGACAAAAGTACAATAGCCACGTTTAGGATACAACTAGGTACAGTGAGTGTTTGCTAGTATAATGGCTGAGTTTAAAAAAGTTAGAGTGTGCAATGCAGGCAGACGTGCTGCAAATATCGTTCCAATACTGTGAATAGACAAAAGTAAAATAGCCACGTTTAGGATACAACTAGGTACACTGAGTGTTTGCTAGTATAATGGCTGAGTTTAAAAAAGTTAGAGTGTGCAATGCAGGCAGACGTGCTGCAAATAACGTTCCAATACTGTGAATTGACAAAAGTACAATAGCCACGTTTGGGATACAACTAGGTACACTGAGTGTTTGCTACTATAAATGGCTGAGTTTAAAAAAGTTTGAGTGTGCAATGCAGGCAGACGTGCTGCAAATAACGTTCCAATACTGTGAATTGACAAAAGTACAATAGCCACGTTTAGGATACAACTAGGTACACTGAGTGTTTGCTACTATAAATGGCTGAGTTTAAAAAAGTTAGAGTGTGCAATGCAGGCAGACGTGCTGCAAATATCGTTCCAATACTGTGAATAGACAAAAGTACAATAGCCACGTTTAGGATACAACTAGGTACACTGAGTGTTTGCTAGTATAATGGCTTAGTAACAATGAGTTGTAGTGTGCAATGCAGGCAGACGTGCTCTGCAAATGTCTTTGCACTAGTGGGACTATAGCAAAGTCCAATAGCCACGTTTAGGATGCCACTAGGTACACTGAGTGTTTGCTAGTAAAATTGCTTAGTTTAAAAAAGTTGGAGTGTGCAATGCAGGCAGATGTGCTCTGCTAATATCTTTGCACTAGTGGGACTATAGCAAAGTCCAATAGCCACGTATAGGATGCCACTAGGTACACTGAGTGTTTGCTAGTATAATGGCTTAGTTAAAATGAGTTTGAGTGTGCAATGCAGGCAGACGCGCTATGCAAATGTCTTTGCACTAGTGGGACTATAGCAAAGTCCAATAGCCACGTATAGGATGCCACTAGGTACACTGAGTGTTTGCTAGTATAATGGCTTGGTTTTAATGAGTTGGAGTGTGCAATGCAGGCAGACGCGCTCTGCAAATGTCTTTGCACTAGTGGGACTATAGCAAAGTCCAATAGCCACGTATAGGATGCCACTAGGTACACTGAGTGTTTGCTAGTATAATGGCTTGGTTAGAATGAGTTGTAGTGTGCAATGCAGGCAGATGTGCTCTGCTAATGTCTTTGCACTAGTGGGACTATAGCAAAGTCCAATAGCCACGTATAGGATGCCACTAGGTACACTGAGTGTTTGCTAGTATAATGGCTTAGTTAAAATGAGTTTGAGTGTGCAATGCCGGCAGACGCGCTATGCAAATGTCTTTGCACTAGTGGGACTATAGCAAAGTCCAATAGCCACGTATAGGATGCCACTAGGTACACTGAGTGTTTGCTAGTATAATGGCTTGGTTTTAATGAGTTGGAGTGTGCAATGCAGGCAGACGCGCTCTGCAAATGTCTTTGCACTAGTGGGACTATAGCAAAGTCCAATAGCCACGTATAGGATGCCACTAGGTACACTGAGTGTTTGCTAGTATAATGGCTTGGTTAGAATGAGTTGTAGTGTGCAATGCAGGCAGATGTGCTCTGCTAATGTCTTTGCACTAGTGGGACTATAGCAAAGTCCAATAGCCACGTATAGGATGCCACTAGGTACACTGAGTGTTTGCTAGTATAATGGCTTAGTTAAAATGAGTTTGAGTGTGCAATGCAGGCAGACGCGCTATGCAAATGTCTTTGCACTAGTGGGACTATAGCAAAGTCCAATAGCCACGTATAGGATGCCACTAGGTACACTGAGTGTTTGCTAGTATAATGGCTTGGTTAGAATGAGTTGTAGTGTGCAATGCAGGCAGATGTGCTCTGCTAATGTCTTTGCACTAGTGGGACTATAGCAAAGTCCAATAGCCACGTATAGGATGCCACTAGGTACACTGAGTGTTTGCTAGTATAATGGCTTAGTTAAAATGAGTTTGAGTGTGCAATGCCGGCAGACGCGCTATG
Source organism: Anomaloglossus baeobatrachus (assembly GCF_048569485.1). NCBI lineage: Eukaryota > Metazoa > Chordata > Amphibia > Anura > Aromobatidae > Anomaloglossus > Anomaloglossus baeobatrachus. The sequence goes on from NC_134356.1 coordinate 352,704,645, forward strand.
CAAATGTCTTTGCACTAGTGGGACTATAGCAAAGTCCAATAGCCACGTATAGGATGCCACTAGGTACACTGAGTGTTTGCTAGTATAATGGCTTGGTTTTAATGAGTTGGAGTGTGCAATGCAGGCAGACGCGCTCTGCAAATGTCTTTGCACTAGTGGGACTATAGCAAAGTCCAATAGCCACGTATAGGATGCCACTAGGTACACTGAGTGTTTGCTAGTATAATGGCTTGGTTAGAATGAGTTGTAGTGTGCAATGCAGGCAGACGCGCTCTGCAAATGTCTTTGCACTAGTGGGACTATAGCAAAGTCCAATAGCCACGTATAGGATGCCACTAGGTACACTGAGTGTTTGCTAGTATAATGGCTTGGTTAGAATGAGTTGTAGTGTGCAATGCAGGCAGACGCGCTCTGCAAATGTCTTTGCACTAGTGGGACTATAGCAAAGTCCAATAGCCACGTATAGGATGCCACTAGGTACACTGAGTGTTTGCTAGTATAATGGCTTAGTTATCAGTTGGAGTGTGCAGAGGACAAGAGGGTACAGTGGCAGGATTGTGGTGCTCTGGGTAGAGGAATGGAAGCCTGCCTTTCTATTCCCTCCTAATGGTGAAATGCAGGTAGGAAATCCCTGACCTGGGCTACACAGACGCTGTTGCTGTTTGCAGGACCTGTCACCTATGGCTCTCTGACCCTGCCGGTTGGAGCCCTTAAAAGGACTGCTATAAAGTGCTCTCCCTAAGCTGTCTAACGCTGTGTATGCAGCGCATACAGCTGTATCGGCTATAGGACTCAGGAAGACGGAGCTGCGACAGTGATGTCTGACACCAAAGACGCAGAAGGCAGATAATGGCGTCCGTGAAGAAAATGTCCGGTTTTATAATGCAGGGACATGTGACATGCAGATCCTATCACACATGCCGTTGCTTCTCTGGCTCAAAGTCCACTTAGCTGTGTGTGTGTCTGGGATTGGCTGACATGCTGGCCCGCCCCACAAGACGCGCGCACTTAGGGAAGGAAGACAAGAAAAAAAAAAAAAAAAATGGCGATCGCCATTATAGAAACAGCAGTGATCTGAAGGCGCTGTTCACGCACACTATACACTGAAATGTGATAATAGTTTGATTCACAGAGTGACTTACACTATTACAGCAGAAACCAAGCTATGATTTAGCTGTTTTTTGGCTGCTAGAACCGTTCTCGAACGTTTCTAGAACTACCGAGCTTTTGCAAAAAGCTCGAGTTCTAGTTCGATCTAGAACATGCCCCAAAATCACTCGAGCCGCGAACTGGAGAACCACGAACCACGAACCGCGCTCAACTCTAGTCCTTGAACAATACCAAAATTGTCATGAATGCAGGAATAAAAATATATTTTTAGTACCATACATAAAACAATGCCAATTCAATAGTGCTGAAACAGTAATGCATATACATGCCAGCACCACATTAGGATCTCAAACAATAAATATAATTGCTCATTTCAGAACGAAAGAAGTTAAAGTGTCTGTGGTGGTATTGGCAGCTAGTCTGATAGGACCATGGCAAATCTATGGTTCCCCTGGAGGCAGTATTTCACACAACACAGAATGGATCACCCCGGCCAGTGGTGTCGCGGCTGTATGCAGGTCGCGTGTTAGTGAGCGTGTGACGTCATAAGTTCAATAGGTGAGTACTACAGGCTCCCAGTGGGTCCATAAACCAACGCATTTCGAAGGGCTATATGCACTGAACAGTTTTGTTTAATGTACAGTTTAATAAGCACATTTTCATTTACTTATTTATTCCGTCATGCCACTCAGCTGAACAACTCTTTGCGTATAATATCTGGTGCTATTAGACCTACACCTGTTCACTGGTTACCTGTGCTGAGTCATATCGCACCCGCAAATCTAAGAAGACAAAAGCTCCTACTTAAAGAATACACTAAAGTAGGGAATAATGAAAAACTTCTAATACACCAAAATATCAGAGATGTTACAATACAACGATTGAAATCAAGACACCCACCCATCCGAACTGCAATCACCCTGCATGAACAAGACTTCAATTTAGAGGAGAAATGGTGAGAACTTTGGGTCAATGTAGTAGACGGTGATCCCCAAATGTTCCCTAATTTACAAAACCCTCCACCAGGCTTCAATCTATCAAGGAAAGCATGGGTTACTCTAAATCGTATCAGAACAAACTTTGGCGTCTGTGCAGATTTTATGTATAAGTGGGGAAAATATGACTCTCCGACTTGTGACTGTGGAGCAGATCGTCAAACTATCCAGCACGTTGTTGAGGAGTGCCCCCTGAGATCCTACCATGGTGACAAGAAGGATTTCTATATTGTAAATGATAACGCTATTGCATACAGTTAGGTCCAGAAATATTTGGACAGTGACACAATTTTCGCGAGTTGGGCTCTGCATGCCACCACATTGGATTTGAAATGAAACCTCTACAACAGAATTCAAGTGCAGATTGTAACGTTTAATTTGAAGGTTGGAACAAAAATATCTGATAGAAATTGTAGGAATTGTACACATTTCTTTACAAACACTCCATATTTTAGGAGGTCAAAAGTAATTGGACAAATAAACCAAACCCAAAAAAAAATTTTTATTTTCAATATTTTGTTGCGAATCCTTTGGAGGCAATCACTGCCTTAAGTCTGGAACCCATGGAAATCCCCAAACGCTTGGTTTCCTCCTTCTTAATGCTTTGCCAGGCCTTTACAGCCGCAGCCTTCAGGTCTTGCTTGTTTGTGGGTCTTTCCGTCTTAAGTCTGGATTTGAGCAAGTGAAATGCATGCTCAATTGGGTTAAGATCTGGTGATTGACTTGGCCATTGCAGAATGTTCCACTTTTTTGCACTCATGAACTCCTGGGTAGCTTTGGCTGTATGCTTGGGGTCATTGTCCATCTGTACTATGAAGCGCCGTCCGATCAACTTTGTGGCATTTGGCTGAATCTGGGCTGAAAGTATATACCGGTACACTTCAGAATTCATCCGGCTACTCTTGTCTGCGTTATGTCATCAATAAACACAAGTGACCCAATGCCATTGAAAGCCATGCATGCCCATGCCATCACGTTGCCTCCACCATGTTTTACAGAGGATGTGGTGTGCCTTGGATCATGTGCCGTTCCCTTTCTTCTCCAAACTTTTTTCTTCCCATCATTCTGGTACAGGTTGATCTTGGTCTCATCTGTCCATAGAACACTTTTCCAGAACTGAGCTGGCTTCATGAGGTGTTTTTCAGCAAATTTAACTCTGGCCTGTCTATTTTTGGAATTGATGAATGGTTTGCATCTAGATGTGATCCCTTTGTATTTACTTTCATGGAGTCTTCTCTTTACTGTTGACTTAGAGACAGATACACCTACTTCACTGAGAGTGTTCTGGACTTCACTTGATGTTGTGAACGGGTTCTTCTTCACCAAAGAAAGTATGCGGCGATCATCCACCACTGTTGTCATCCGTGGACGCCCAGGCCTTTTTGAGTTCCCAAGCTCACCAGTCAATTCCTTTTTTCTCAGAATGTACCCGACTGTTGATTTTGCTACTCCAAGCATGTCTGCTATCTCTCTGATGGATTTTTTCTTTTTTTTCAGCCTCAGGATGTTCTGCTTCACCTCAATTGAGAGTTCCTTAGACCGCATGTTGTCTGGTCACAGCAACAGCTTCCAAATGCAAAACCACACACCTGTAATCAACCCCAGACCTTTTAACTACTTCATTGATTACAGGTTAACGAGGGAAACGCCTTCAGAGTTAATTGCAGCCCTTAGAGTCCCTTGTCCAATTACTTTTGGTCCCTTGAAAAAGAGGAGACTATGCATTACAGAGCTATGATTCATAAACCCTTTCTCCGATTTGGATGTGAAAACTCTCATATTGCAGCTGGGAGTGTGCACTTTCAGCCGATATTATATATATACTTGTATTTCTGAACATGTTTTTGTAAACAGCTAAAATAACAAAACTTGTGTCACTGTCCAAATATTTCTGGACCTAACTGTATATAGAAAATCTTGATATTCAAATTTGATTTTTATCCTTTTGATTTTTTTCAATCACTGTCTATTGTCTGGTGTTTATTTTTATATGATGGTAAGATATACGTTCATACGATTAAATAAATCCTTCATGCCAATATATATATTAAAATTAAAAAGATAATTTTCATTATTCTTTTGTAGTTTGCTCCTTTCCACTTAGCTCATTTATCTTAAGGGTCCATGTGACTTTATATGCATCTGCATAAAGTGTTTGTGCATTCGTGCAGTGTTTGATACTGTTTTTTATTCATTAAGCCATATTGGATGCACAGTGATTAAATTGCCAATTAACTCTTCCCTTTCCCTTTTAGGTGGTCAGCACACAGGGCCACCTGATCACCAGCAGCTCCATTAGCACTTTGGCTCCAGTGTCTAACCTTTTTTCATAATTTGGTAGAGCTCCCGGAAATCTAGACATGGATGCAGTCCACCTTCCTTCCTTTAGACAAAGAAGAAACCGTCAGTCACCGGGGACGAAGATGGCATAATGTGACTATTAGCCAGATTCTGTTATGTACTCCTTGAGAGCTTGTCACTCAGTACCGAACAGATTATAAAGTCTGCACTTGGGCAACTTGGTCACTGACTTCAAATTTATGGTGCAGTCATAAGGTCTGTGCGGTGGCAGCTTCTCACAACCTTTCTCAGAGAACTCTTCACCAAACTCTGAGAAAAGATCTGAGATGCTAGTGGTTATTGCCGAGATACAGGTCCTTAGACAGTGCTCGTTAAAGTAAGAGCTCCATTTAATTATGTCCTGAATCTTCCAGTCAAGGACAGGTTTATGTAATGTAAACCAAGCGAAGGCTAACACAATTTGTGCTGGAAGGTCTTTAACCACATAGCATGTAATGTGCTCTGAATGGAGTACCCCTATGCGGAGTTCCAACCACTGTACACACTCCATAAAGACCTCTTGGGAGAAGGGTGACAAGTCAATTGCAAAAATCCGGACAGGACTATATAACTCATTCACCCTTAACCCAGAGAAGCAAGCAAACTGTTCATTGATTATGTTAGCCCCAGAACCACTATCTAAAAAAACCTTAATCCTGGCCCCTTATTTTAACCCTAGCAGGTAATAAACAGTGAGAGAACATGGTTTAGGAAATACATAGACCTAGGTTGGAATCTCCTAACCCTCCTTGGCCAAAAGTGTTTTTCAACTGCTGTATTCCCTTGAGCACAAAGGGGCAGACACTAACAAAGAGACCAATTTTTCCAAAGCAAAAACAAGCTCCTCCCCTTTTTGCTGAGGAAAAGCCTATCCTTCTATGCGACATCTCTCCAAGCTAAAAAGGCTTGAGTGAGGCTTCTTCCAGAAGTAAAAGCAATACTGATACCTTCTCCCAGAGACTCCTGGTATTATGAGACCTTTGCCTGAAACAGCGACCAATGTGAATTACTTTAATTCAGCCACCTGAAGAGACATCGTCTGCAATCTTCTCACAAGTACAGCAACTGGGTACATGCTGCAATGAAAGGCTGGGCTGACTATAATGTCACAGGGTGTAAAAGGATAACAGGGCACCAGGGCTCCTAGACTGGCCCTCAGGCTAGGGGGTCCTAGTTGTCCATAATCCCAGAGATACCACTAATGGTGAAGATGTCTGGGTGGCTTTTCTTGTCCTGCTCCTGGAAAGACCTGATCCTATAACCCCACTCCCTCACCCCGAGGAAGGACCAGGAGAGGAGTGGTTGAACCCACACATATAGACAAATGTGGAAACAAAAAACACTATCACACAGCTAGCACACAGGGAAATATAACACACACAATATGTGATAAGAGGAAATAAAGAGCAAGAAGGAAATAATCAGATGATAAGAGGTTTTCCATAACACACCAAGCAGCATGCAATAAAACACCAGCAACTGGAACGCAACAGCACACAGACCAGTTTAGCAAAAGCTATAGTCAGCATGGGAAGACAGGCTCCACCATCTTAAATAGGCATGGAGCAACTGTGATAGCTCTCCTACAACATGTGATCCAAGAGGTAACCAGCAGGCTAGCGAGATTAACTTCTGCAAGTTCATTCCCTTATGAGCACACAGATGGTCGACACCCGAGCCTGTCTGTGCAACTCAGAAGCACCAGAAAAGACATAGTGTGGAGTGGCATTCTGCAGTAGTATGCACAGCATCAGATACCGCCATGACAGTTGGTGAGTTTAGCCCCAAACACCATGTGACACCTCACTTTCTGATCCCCACAGTGTGCCTAATCCACATTTAGCATCCACATGTTTGGCATTGTTGTAATGAGGAAGCCTGCTTAATTTATGGTGTGCTTGTCTCCAGAAGCACAAGCTGGGCACAATGTATGGGTACTACAATTTACTGGGCACAACAAGGACTTATTTTCAATTTATAATTCTGCAACATCCACTGTGTTTGACACAATGAGTGTTGTTTCAGACAATAAATCATCACTACACCTGTAGATGAATTCCGAGACCTGTGTAATATACAAAATTTCGTCACTTGAGTAGAAAGGCTCTGCAAATGGAGTCTGCAAACTATTCTAGGAAATTTTGTGCTTCAAAATTCCAATGGCGCTCTTTCCCTCCTGAGCCCAGTGGTGCAGCCAAAGAGTACTGTACTGTCACTTGTAGGGCATTTCCACGTTCAGGAGAAATTGTTTAACATAATATGCAGCCTTTTGTACTTATTCCTTTTGTGAATATTGGAAAACTGGGGTTACAACAACATTTTAGTGGTAAAAATGTAATTATTGTTTCTTCACTGCCCAATAGTATAATATTTTGTGACACACCTGTAGAGTCAGTATGTTCACTGCACACCAGGATGAATTTATTGAGGGGTGTCATTTGTAAATTGGGGTCACTTGTGAGGGTTTCTGCTGTTCTGGCACTTCAGGGGCTCTGCCAATGTGACATGACACCCGCAAACGATTCCAACTAAATCTGAACTCAAATATGGCGCTCCTTCCTTTATTCACTTTGTGTCATGCCTCAAAAGTAGTTTTCAACCACGTATGTGTATTTGCATACTGAGGAGGAATTGCATAACAAAATGTATAGTCCACTATCTCCTGTAACTTTAGTGAATTTGAAAAAAATGGGGTTAAAGCAACAGGTTAAAGGTTAAAAATGTATTTTTTAATTGTCATGGTTCAATGTTATAAATTTCTGTGAAGCACCAGGGAGTTCAAGATATTCACCAAACATTTACAAAACTTCCTTGAATGGTCTAGTTTCCAAAATGGGGTCACTTATGGGGTACTGCTTAAGCACGTTAGGGGCTTTTCCAATGTGACATGGTACCATTCAAACTAAGTTTGCACTTGAATATGGTGCCCCTTCCCTTCTTCACTTTGCTCTGTGCCTCACAAGTAGTTTTCAACCACTTATGGGGTTTTGTCATACTCAGTAGAAATTGCACAATACATTTTATGGTCCATTATCTTCTGTTCCTCTTGTGAATTTGAAAAAATTGTGGTTAAAGCAACATTTATGTGCTTAAAATTGTATTTTTTCGCTTTCAAAGCTCAAAGTTATAAAATTCGATGAAATACCTGGGGGTTTAAGGTGATCACCAAACACGTAGATAACTTTCTTGAAGGGTCTAGTTTCCAAAATGGGGTCATTTGTTGAGGAGCTCTACTGTTAGGCATATCAGGGGCTCTCCAAATGCGACACGGCGTCCGCTATCGATCCAAACAATTTAAGCTCTAAAATTCAAATGACACTCTTTCCCTTCCAAGCCCTACTGTGTGCCCAAACAGTTGATTTCGACCACATATGAGGTATTGTCGTACTCAGGAGAAACTGCACAACCAATTGTATTGTGCATTTTCTTCTGTTCACCTTGTGAAAATGAAAGATTTCACATTAAAGTAACAGTTTTGCGGTAAAAGTGTATTTTTCTATTTTTATGGCTAAACATTATAAAATTCTGTGAATCCCTTGAGTTTTGAATATGCTCTCCAAGCATCTAGATAAATTCCTTGAGGGGTATAGTTTCCAAAATGGGGTCACTAGTGGGGGAGACACACTGTTTAGACATATCAGGGGTTCTCAAAATGGGTCATGGCGTCTGCTATCTCATCCAGCCATTTTTGTGCTCTAAAATTCAAATGGCACTCCTTCACTTCCAAGACCTGCCGTACACCCAAATAGTAGATTTCCACCATACATGGGATATTGGCATACTCAAGAGAAATTGCACAATAAGTTGTGTGCTACAGTTATTCTTTTTATCCTTGTGAAAATGCAAAATTTGGGGTTAAAGTAGCATTTTTGTCAGAAAAAGATATTTTTGTTTTCCTTCCACATTGCTTTAGTTCTATTGAAGTCCCTAAAGGGTTAATAAATTTCTTGAATTCTTCAGAGAATTAGGGTATGTGCACAAATTGTTTTTTTACTGCTGAGATGCAGAAAACGTGCTAAAATTTTTGCATCTAAATACTCAATGTCAAAAAAGCACGTGTTGCCGCATTATCAATGCATAAATATGCATTTTTCACTTGCTTGTTTAGCGGTTTTGGACACTAATGAATGCTATAAAGATAGATAATAGATAGAGATCGATATTAGATATAGATTAGTGATGAGCAGCCATGGACTGGCTACCGGAGGAATCTCCAGTAATGCCAGGCCTGGATTCAGTCACCTGCATTGCACTCCGGAGCTCTCACCTGAGCTCCGAACTGCAGCCGAGACTGTACCACGAACGCCAAGTGATAGATAGAGATGAGCGAACCGGTCCCGGTTCGGCTTGAGGTCGGCTCGCCGAACGGGTGTCCCGTTCGAGTTCGGTTCGTCGAACGTTCGACGAACCAAACTCGAACATATAGGCTATAATGGGAGGCAATCACAAACACATAAAAATGCATTATAAATGTACACAAACAGTTAATAAACATTGCCATAACACTTACCGGTCCTCGCGATCCCTTCTGCACTCTGTCTCCTGCCGCTAATCCATCCGATGATCGCTGAATCCTCCCGGTGACCTGCACTGCCAGCAGAGATGCAGGACCTATCGTGACATCAAAATAGCCATGTGACCAGTCACGTGGCTATTATCTCATTGGCTACAGACTGGTCACATGACTATGACACGTCATGTAGGACCTGCGAGTGCATCTCTCCGGTACACGGTGCACATATGTGTATCGCCGTGTACCGGCGACATGCTCTAGCACACGGTCGACTCCCCGTTCCGTTAGGGACCGGCTGACACAGCCGGTCATTAACGGAGATCACCGTTGCCATAGCAACGCAGTTAGCGGTGACGTCACCGCTAACCGCGGCTCCGAGAGCACCGTTGCTATGGTAACGCGTCTGTCAGCGTTACCGCTGTTACCGCTGACAGCCAGCACTGATCACTCACGGAGTGAAGGCTGCACGCTGCTTCCCAATTGTAGTGAGGATTGTACTGAGGATGAGGTTCCCCAGCCCATGATGGGCTGGTGCACCTCATCCTCACTACAATCGTCACTACTACTACACTAGTGAGGATTGTAGTGAGGATGAGATGCCTCAGCCCATGATGGGCTGGGGAACCTCATCCTCACTACAATCGTCACTACTACTACACTAGAAAGAAAGAAGACAGAAGAGCAGGATCGTGGAGGGCTGACAGGGGGTAATAAAGATGGAGTCTCTAATGTGTCTGTGTATTTATTTCTATTAAAGTATTTTTTCTCTGTGTGGTGTTTTTTTTAACCCTTTATTGGAGATTCTTAATGGCCGGGTCAAACGTGCCTGACATTAAGAATCTCTGGCTTAATACTGGCTAGTAAAACAAAGCCAGTATTAACTCATGATTACCCAACAAGCCACCCGGCTCCAGGGCTGTTGGAAGAGTTGGATACAGCGCCAGATGATGGCGCTTCTATGAGAGCGCCATCTTCTGGGACGGCTGCGGACTGAAATCCGCAGCAGAGGCGCCCAGAAACCTCGGGCTAACCTGTGCTGCGGATTCCAATCCCCAGCTGCCTAGTTGTACCCAGCTGGACACAAAAATGGGGCGAAGCCCACGTCATTTGTTTTTTAATTATTTCATGAAATAAGGGAAATAATTAAAAAAAACGGGCTTCCCTATATTTTTGGTTCCCAGCCGGGTACAAATAGGCAACTGGGGGTTGGAGGCAGCCCGTGGCTGCCTGCTGTACCTGGCTAGCATACAAAAATATGGCGAAGCCCACGTCATTTTTTTGGTGGGCAAAAAAATTCTGCATACAGTCCTGGATGGAGTATGCTGAGCCTTGTAGTTCTGCAGCTGCTGTCTGCTCTTCTCCATACAGATAGACAGCAGCTGCAGAACTACAAGGCTCAGCATACTCCATCCAGGACTGTATGCAGAAGTTTTTTGCCCCCTGAAAAAATGATGTGGGCTTCGCCATATTTTTGTATGCTAGCCAGGTACAGCAGGCAGGTACGGCTGCCCCCAACACCCAGTTGCCTATTTGTACCCGGCTGGGAACCAAAAATAAAGGGAAGCCCTTTTTCTATTATTTCATGAATTTCATGAAATAATTAGAAAAAAATGACGTAGGCTTCGCCCCATTTTTGTGTCCAGCCAGGTACAACTAGGCTGCTGGGGATTGGAATCCGCAGCACAGGTTGGCCTGAGCTTTCTGGGCCCCACTGCTGCGAATTGCAGTCTGCAGCGGCCTCAGAAAATGGCATTTTCAAAGAAGCGCCATATTCTGGCGCTGTATCCAACTCTTCCAGCACCTGCCTGCTATACCTGGCTAGCATACAAAAATATGGCGAAGCTCACGTCCTTTTTTTGTAGTTTTTTGGCAAAAAAAAAAAAAAATGCTTCCCTGGATTTTCCATTGCCAGTGAAGGTAACACCAAGCAGTGGGGGTTAGCAGCCAGTAGCTGCTTGGATTACCCTTAGCTAGCAATACAAAAAATGCAGCGGGAGCCCATATATATTTTTTTTAATTATTTATTTAAATAACTAAAAATAAAATGGGCTTCCCTGTATTTTGATTGCTGGACATCACAGTGCTGTAAAAATAAATCTTTAAAAAAATGACGTAGCGCTCCGCGGTATTTTTGATTCTCAGCGCAGATAAAGCAGACAGCTATGGATTGCCACCCCCATCTGCCTGCCGTTACCTTGGTTGGCAATCAAAATAAAGGGAAGCCCATTAATTTTTTCTATTTAAAAAATAGTTAAAAAAAAAAATGACGTTGGGTCCCCCCATTTTTGATAGCCAGCTAGGGTAAAGCAGACGGCTGTAGCCTGAAAACCACAGCTGGCAGCTTTACCGTGGTTGGGGATCCAATGTGGAGGTCCCCTCAGGCTCTTTTTTATAATTATTGTATAAATATTAATAATTACACAATAAAAGTAGGGTCCCCCCCAAATTGGATCACCAGCCAAGGTAAAGCGGACAGCTGTGCTCTGGTATTCTCAGGGTGGGAAGGTCCATAGTTATTGGGCCTTCACAGCCTAAAAATAGCAGGCCGCAGGCACCCCAGACGTGGCGCATCCACTAGATGCGCCAATCCTGTCGCTTCACCCCAGCTCATCCCGTGCCCTGGTGCAGTGGCAAACGGGGTAATAAATCGGGTTGATACTAGCTGTAAAGTAACCTGAGATCAAGCCCAGCAGTTTGTGATGTCATGGCGTCTATTAGATACTCAACATCATAAACTGTCAGTACTAACAAAAAAAAAAATCGACAAAAGAAATTTATTTGAAAAAACAGTCCCCAAAACATTTCCTCTTTCACCAATTTATTGTAAGAAAAAAAATAAAGGGGTCCCACGACGACTCTGGACCGTCTAGAATATGGGGGGGAGACACTCAGGGAACGTATCCCCCATTTTCTAGGAGTGCGGACCCTTCATGTGAGGAGTGTGGGTGCAATGAATCTGCACTCACTCTTCTCGGGTCCACAGCAGCAGAGTCCATGTCGTAATGGTTGCTACCAAAGCTGCAATGCCCTGCTAATGAGGTAAGGGCATGCCTAATCAGGAGAACTACTGTAGAGGAAGCTCTGCTCACTGGTATATAGGTGCTCAGAGGTAATAATAGATAAAATTAGTGAGTAACCTCGGCACTCTAAATCTCCCAGACTAAGTCAGTAAGTCACAACGGATAGTAATGCAAAATCACTCTTTATTGGTCCGTATTAAGAAAAAATTTTTTTTCATAAGCATATATGTTTTTGTCCAAAACAAGTTACAAATGACGTTTCGGCCTGAGCCTTCGTCAGATTGGACTTATCTGCATGTAATCATGAAAAATGACAATAATCAGTATCACATAAGAGTGAGAGAACAATAACATAAACTCGAACAATGTAGAGGTACAATTGGGATGCAGCAAAAAAATTGCAACACAGCAAGAAATGAAACACATGATACAAATGTCATAATACAGTACAAGGACAATATAGTAATGACAAATATGGGGTCAGAGTAGAATTAGACAGCTCTGGTACGAAAGAGATGTCAATCATAAAGTAACATGTGCAGTAGGTGTAGAGCTACAGTGTGCATGGCAGAGCTAATGGGTAGACCGACCATAGAAAAAGAATGGAGAAAAAGTGGAGAAAAAGTGGAGAAAAAGTGGAGAACAAGTGGAGAAAAAAATGGAGAAAAAGTGGGGAAAAAGTGGAGAATAAGTGGAGAAAAAGTGGAGAAAAAGTGGAGAAAAAGTGGAGAAAAAAATGGAGAAAAAGTGGAGAAAAAATGGAGAAAAAGTGGAGAAAACAAATGGAGAAAAAGTGGAGAAAAAAATGGAAAAAAAGTGGAGAAAAAGTAGAGAAAAAGTGGAGAAAAAGTGGAGAAAAAGTGGAGAAAAAAATGGAAAAAAAGTGGAGAAAAAGTGGAGAAAAAAATGTAGCAAAAGTGGAGAAAAAGTGGAGAAAAAGTGGAGAAAAAAAATGGAAAAAAAGTGGAGAAAAAGTGGAGAAAAAGTGGAGAAAAAAATGTAGAAAACGTGGAGAAAAAGTGGAGAAAAAAATGTAGAAAAAGTGGAGAAAAAGTGGAGAAAAAAAAGGAAAAAAAGTAAAGAAAAAGTGGAGAAAAAGTGGAGAAAAAGTGGAGAAAAAAATGGAAAAAAAGTGGAGAAAAAGTGGAGAAAAAGTGGAGAACAAGTGGAGAAAAAAATGGAGAAAAAGTGGGGAATAAGTGGAGAATAAGTGGAGAAAAAGTGGAGAAAAAGTGGAGAAAAAAAGTGGAGAAAAAGTGGAGAAAAAGTGGAGAAAAAGTGGAGAAAAAGTGGAGAAAAAAATGGAGAAAAAGTGGAGAAAAAAATGGAGAAAAAATGGAAAAAAAGTAAAGAAAAAGTGGAGAAAAAAGTGGAGAAAAAGTGGAGAAAAAAGTGGAGAAAAAAGTGGAGAAAAAGTGGAGAAAAAGTGGAGAAAAAGTGGAGAAAATGTGGAGAAAAAAATGTAGAAAAAGTGGAGAAAAAGTGGAGAAAAAAATGGAAAAAAAGTAAAGAAAAAGTGGAGAAAAAGTGGAGAAAAAAATGTAGAAAAAGTGGAGAAAAAGTGGAGAAAAAAATGTAGAAAAAGTGGAGAAAAAGTGGAGAAAAAAATGGAAAAAAAGTGGAGAAAAAGTGGAGAAAAAGTGGAGAAAAAAATGGAAAAAAAAGTAAAGAAAAAGTGGAGAAAAAGTGGAGAAAAAGTGGAGAAAAAGTGGAGAAAATGTGGAGAAAAAAATGTAGAAAAAGTGGAGAAAAAGTGGAGAAAAAAATGGAAAAAAAGTAAAGAAAAAGTGGAGAAAAAGTGGAGAAAAAAATGTAGAAAAAGTGGAGAAAAAGTGGAGAAAAAGTGGAGAAAAAAATGTAGAAAAAGTGGAGAAAAAGTGGAGAAAAAAATGGAAAAAAAGTGGAGAAAAAGTGGAGAAAAAGTGGAGAAAAAAATGGAAAAAAAAGTAAAGAAAAAGTGGAGAAAAAGTGGAGAAAAAAATGGAAAAAAAGTGGAGAAAAAGTGGAGAAAAAGTGGAGAACAAGTGGAGAAAAAAACGGAAAAAAAGTGGAGAAAAAGTGGAGAAAAAGTGGAGAAAAAAATGTAGAAAACGTGGAGAAAAAGTGGAGAAAAAAATGTAGAAAAAGTGGAGAAAAAGTGGAGAAAAAAATGGAAAAAAAGTAAAGAAAAAGTGGAGAAAAAGTGGAGAAAAAGTGGAGAAAAAAATGGAAAAAAAGTGGAGAAAAAGTGGAGAAAAAGTGGAGAACAAGTGGAGAAAAAAATGGAGAAAAAGTGGGGAATAAGTGGAGAATAAGTGGAGAAAAAGTGGAGAAAAAGTGGAGAAAAAAAGTGGAGAAAAAGTGGAGAAAAAGTGGAGAAAAAGTGGAGAAAAAGTGGAGAAAAAAATGGAGAAAAAGTGGAGAAAAAAATGGAGAAAAAATGGAAAAAAGTAAAGAAAAAGTGGAGAAAAAAAGTGGAGAAAAAAGTGGAGAAAAAGTGGAGAAAAAGTGGAGAAAAAGTGGAGAAAATGTGGAGAAAAAAAGGGAGAAAAAGTGGAGAAAAAGTGGAGAAAAAAATGTAGAAAAAGTGGAGAAAAAGTGGAGAAAAAGTGGAGAAAAAAATGTAGAAAAAGTGGAGAAAAAGTGGAGAAAAAGTGGAGAAAAAAATGGAGAAAAAGTGGAGAAAATAATGGAAAAAAAGTGGAGAATAAGTGGAGAATAAGTGGAGAAAAAGTGGAGAAAAAGTGGAGAAAAAGTGGAGAAAAAGTGGAGAAAAAGTGGAGAAAAAGTGGAGAAAAAAATGGAGAAAAAGTGGAGAAAAAGTGGAGAAAAAGTGGAGAAAAAGTGGAGAAAAAAAATGGAGAAAAAAATGGAGAAAAAGTGGAGAAAAAGGGGAGAAAAAGTGGAGAAAAAAAATGGAGAAAAAAATGGAGAAAAAGTGGAGAAAAAGTGGAGAAAAAAATGTAGAAAAAGTGGAGAAAAAGTGGAGAAAAAGTGGAGAAAAAGTGGAGAAAAAAAATGGAGAAAAAGGGGAGAAAAAGTGGAGAAAAAAAATGGAGAAAAAGTGGAGAAAAAAATGGAGAAAAAGTGGAGAAAAAGTGGAGAAAAAGTGGAGAAAAAGTGGAGAAAAAAATTCTCCACTTTTTTTCCATTTTTTTCTCCACTTTTTCTCCACTTTTTCTCCACTTTTTCTCCACTTTTTCTCCACTTATGGGAAATAAGTGGAGAAAAAAGTGGAGAAAAAAGTGGAGAAAAAAGTGGAGGAAAAAGTGGAGGAAAAAGTGGAGGAAAAAGTGGAGGAAAAAGTGGAGGAAAAAGTGGAGAAAAAAATGTAGAAAAAGTGGAGCACTCTTTGGTGCCTTTCATGTGGCACTAAGGGGTGCTTAGCTTTGTATTTAGCCAAAAAAATGAAAAAAAAAATGACGTAGGGTTCCCCCTAGTTTTGTAGCCAGCTAGGGTAAAGCAGACGGCTGCAGCCTGCAGACCACAGCTGGCAACCTCACCTTGGCTGGTAATCCAAAACTGAGGGCACCCCACGCTGTTATTTTAAATTAAATAAATAATTTAAAAAAAAAAACACATAGGGGTCCCCCAAAATTGGATCACCAGCCAAGGTAAAGCAGACAGCTGGGGCCTGATATTCTCAGACTAGGGAGGTCCATGGTTATTGGACTCTCCCCAGCCTAAAAATAGCAGGCCGCAGCCGCCCCAGAAGTGGCGCATCCATTAGATGCGCCAATCCTGGTGCTTCGCCCCAGCTCATCCCGCGCCCTGGTGCGGTGGCAAACGGGGTAATATATGGGGTTAATACCAGATGTGTAATGTCACCTGGCATCAAGCCCTGGGGTTGGTGAGGTCAGGCGTCTATCAGATACCCGACATCACCAACCCAGTCAGTAATAAAAAAAAATAGACGACAAACACATTTTTATTTGAAAAAACACTCCCCAAAACATTCCCTCTTTAACCAATTTATTAGAATGAAAAACAAATCCAGGTCTGGTGTAATCCAAGGGGTTGCCATGACGATCCACACTGTCACAGTCAATGAAGAGCAGGATGTTCCCCATTGGCTGGGAGAGCAGTGCAGTGACCTGAGCTAACATCAATGGGTCAGCCCAGGTCACTGCAGGGGATGACAAGTGCTGCTGTCAGCGAGGTACATTACCTGCGCTGATCTCCAGCACACTGACAGCCCCTGTCACTGAGTTCAATGACCGGCGCCTTCACACCAAGTATCGCGAGAGGTCCGTGACGTCACCGCTAGTCAGTCTCGGGTCGGAAGCGAGAGGTGATGTGACAAGCGGCGGCCATGGAGGACAGTGACAGCGCTGAGGTCGGGATGGTGGGACTTCATCACCGCAGGTAAGCCGAGCGGGGTGTGTGTGTGTGTGTGTGTGTGTGTGTGTGAGTGTGTGTGTGTGTGTGTGTATGTATGTATGTGTACATGCCGCGGGCAGGAGGGGGCAGAGCGAGCTGAGCGGGGAAGTGTGGGCTTCCTGCACGTAACTAAGATAAACATCGGGTTACTAACCAAAGCGCTTTGGTTGGATACCCGATGTTTATCTGGGTTACCAGCTTCTGGCAGGCTGCCAGCGATGGCTCCTGCACACTGTAGCTGTAAAAAGCCCTGCTTTTTGCTGCTAGAACCGTTCTCGAACGTATCTAGAACTATCGAGCTTTTGCAAAAAGCTCGAGTTCTAGTTCGATCTCGAACAGCCCCCAAAATCACTCGAGCTTAGAACTGGAGAACCTCGAACCGCGAACCGCGCTCAACTCTAGTGATAGATTCCCCAGCGATTGCGGTTCAGTTCATGACAGCTGCAGACAGGCCGGGCTGATCTCCAGTGCTCTACAGTGCTCTCACCTGAACTCCGGAGATCAGCCCGGCCTGTCTGCAGCTGTCATGAACTGAACCGCAATCGCCGGGGAATCAATCACTCGGCACTCGCGGTTAAGTCCTGCAAAGTCTGAGATCAGACCAGGCGGCAGCTGAGAGCTCCGGAGTGCAATGCAGGTAACTGAATCCAGGCCTGGAATTACTGGAGATTCCTCCGGTAGCCAGTCCGACGCTCATGATGAGCGAGTGTAACCGTTAATATTAGCTACTTGTACGGACAGTACGGTATTCGGGTTACTTGTTACACTGTGAGTTTTTGTGTATTTGCCTCGCGAAATTCGAATGTCCCGCCAAGCAGGTTTGGCACCTGATTTGCAGCCACTAACCATGCTGGGCATCTTAACCAATCACAGTAATGCTCCAGCCACCTTAGTTGTTGCATTACTTTGATTGGCTGGTTGCGCTTCATGCTTATCGATCATCGCCACGGGAGTGGGAGAGAGAGAGAGATATATGCAGTCATATTCTCCAGGCTCTCCCCATTCAGTTTCATCATTTTTCCATCCATTTCAGCCTTTTCCTCAGGCCTCCAGACCTCTTTGTTGGGTCCAGCAGAAAATTATTTGCATTTTCCATTGACTTGCATTGTACTCAGTATTCGGAGAGAATACGCAAGTATTACAAAGTACTCGTTACAAGTACAATGATTACAAATATTTCAGTACTCACTCATTACTAATATACTGTATATAGATATAGACAGATATATAGACAGACATATAGACAGACATGTAATTGCATAGGCCTCCGACATATAATAAAATTGCTCCCTTGAACCTTATTGGAAAGCTTTTTATTTAAATAAATAAATGAAAAAAATGACTTGAGGTTTCTCCTATTTTTGATAACCAGCCAAGGTAAAGCATGCAGCTGTGGGATAATATTACAAACCCTGGCAAAAATTATGGAATCATCTGGCTCTGAGGATGTTCATTAAATTGTTTACTTTTGTTTAAAAAAGCAGATCACAGACATGGAAGAAAACTTAGGTACTTTCAAATGGCATCTTTCTGGCTTTAAGAAACAATAAAAAAATCATGAAAACATAATGTGCTAACCAGTAACGGTTACTTTTCAAGACCAAACAGGGGGAAAAAATTATGGAATCACTCAAGTATGAGGAAAAAAGTATGGAATACCCCTGTAAATTTTCATTACCAAAACTAACACCTGCATCAAATAAGATCTACTCGTTAGTCTGCATCTAAAAAGCAGTGATCACACATTAGAGAGCTGTTGCACGAAGTGGACTGACATGAATCATGGCTCCAAACACGAGAGATGTCAATTGAAACAAAGGAGAGGATTATCAAACTCTTAAAAGAGGGTAAATGTTGCAAAAGATGTAGGTTGTTCACAGTCATCTATCTAAAATCTGGACCAAATACAAACAACATGGGAAGGTTGTTATAGGCAAACATACTGGTAGACCAGGGAAGACATCAAAGCATTAAGACAGGAAACTTAAAGTATTATGTCTCCAAAACAGGAAATGCATAACAAACAAATGAGGAACGAATGGGAGGAAACTGGAGTCAATGTCTGTGACCGAACGGTAAGAAATCGCCCAAAGGAAAATGGGATTTACATACAGAAAAGCTAAACAAAGCCATCCTTAACACCTAAACAGAAAAAAACAAGGTTACAATGGGCTAAGGATAAGCAATGGTGGACTGTGGATGACTAGACGAAAGTCATATTCAGTGATGAATCACAAATCTGCATTGGGCAAGGTGATGATGTTGAAACTTTTTTTGGTGTCATTCCAATGACATTTATAAAGATGACTACCTGAAGAGAACATGTAAATTTCCACAGTCATTGATGATGGGGAGATGGCTGTCATTACATCTTCAATAAATGCCCAAGTTTACATTGAAATTTGGGATACTTTTCTTATCCCATCAATTGAAAGGATGTTTGGGGATGATGAAATCATTTATCAAGATGATAACTCATCCTGCCATAGAGTAAAAACTGTGAAAACATTCCTTGAAAATAGACACATAAGGCTTATTACATGGCCTGCAAATAGTCCGGATCTCAATCCAATTGAAAATCTTTGGTGGAAGTTGAAGAAAATCGTCCATGATAAGGCTCCAAACTGCAAAGCTGATCTGGCAACAGCAATCAGAGAAATTGGAGGCAGATTGATGAAGAGTACTGTTTGTCACTCATTGAGTCCATGCCTCAGAGACTGCAAGCTGTTATAAAAGCCAGAGGTGGTGCTCTACTGTTAGGCATATCAGGGGCTCTCCAAATGTGACACGGCGTCCGCTATCTATCCAAACAATTTAAGCTCTAAAATTCAAATGGCACTCTTTCCCTTCCAAGCCCTACTGTGTGCCCAAACTGTTGATTTCTACCACATATGAGGTATTGTCGTACTCAGGAGAAATTGCACAACCAATTGTATTGTGCATTTTCTTCTGTTCACCTTGTGAAAATGAAATATTTCCCATTAAAGTAACAGTTTTGCGGTAAAAATGTATTTTTCTATTTTTATGGCTAAACATTATAAAATTCTGTGAATCACTTGAGTTTTGAATATGCTCTCCAAGCATCTAGATAAATTCCTTGAGGGGTATAGTTTCCAAAATGGGGGCACTAGTGGGGGGGACACACTGTTTAGACATATCAGGGGTTCTCAAAATGGGTCATGGCGTCTGCTATCTCATCCAGCCATTTTTGTGCTCTAAAATTCAAATGGCACTCCTTCAATTCCAAGACCTGCCGTACACCCAAATAGTAGATTTCCACCATACATGGGATATTGGCATACTCAAGAGAAATTGCACAATAAGTTGTGTGCTACAGTAAAGCCAGCTTTACACCTTACAATTAGGTATGCGATCTCGTATGCGATGTGACACGCCCAGGTCGCATATGCGATCTAATGAGATTGCATGTAGGTCGTTCATTTGCTGTCACACGTGCGTTAGTAGTCTATGTTAAATTGATCAATTTTGTGTGCGATCCTTTGGATCATGTGTTCTGTGACGTATGCATTGGGCACCTTTTTTTTTTTTAATTTATTGACTTGCCAAGCGTGTGTAATGTGTAGGGATGCGTTTTTACTATGTCATCTGCCATTCAGCTCTGCTACATGGCCGCTGACAGCAGACACAGACAGCCATGTAGCAGAGCTGAATGGCAGATGACAGCAAACACAGACAGAGCCGCACTGTCAGAATGAACTCGGGTGAACCTCACCCGACTTCATTGTCATGCTGCGGCTCTGTCTGTGTCACGTCCTGATTAGCGGTCACCAGTGAAGGATTCACCGGTGACCGCTAATCTCCTGAGTAACTGAATTGAGCAGCCCTCTCTCATATACTCACCGATCCCCGATCCCCGACGCTGCACGGCATTCACACTGCTCTGGCGGCTTTTACTGTTTTGAAAAAGCCGGCCGCCCATTAAACAATCTCGTATTCCCTGCTTACCCCGCCCACCGGCGCCTATGATTGGTTACAGTGAGACACGCCCCCCACGCTGAGTGACAGGTGTCACACTGCACCCAATCACAGCAGCCGGTGGGCGTGTCTATACTGTGCATTGAAATAAATAATTAAATAATTAAAAAAAACGGCGTGCGGTCCCCCCCAATTTTAAAACCAGCCAGATAAAGCCATACGGCTGAAGGCTGGTATTCTCAGGATGGGGAGCTCCACGTTATGGGGAGCCCCCCAGCCTAACAATATCAGCCAACAGCCGCCCAGAATTGCCGCATACATTATATGCGACAGTTCTGGGACTGTACCCGGCTCTTCCCAATTTGCCCTGGTGCATTGGCAAATCGAGGTAATAAGGAGTTATTGGCAGCCCATAGCTGCCAATAAGTCCTAGATTAATCATGTCAGGCGTCTATGAGACACCTTCCATGATTAATCTGTAAGTGACAGTAAATAAACACACGCCCGAAAAATCCTTTATTAGAAATGAAAACACAAACATACACCCTGGTTATCCACTTTAATCAGCCCCAAAAAGCCCTCCTTGTCCGGCGTAATCCAGGATGATCCAGCTTCGCTTCCACCGCAGCTGCATGGAGGTGACAGGAGCTGCAGCAGACACAGCCGCTCCGGTCACCTCCACACAGCTAATGAAGACAGCCGCGCGATCAGCTGCTGTCACTGAGGTTACCCGCTGTCACTGGATCCAGCGGTGGATGCAGCGGTGACAGCGGGTAACCTCAGTGACAGGTCAGCTGATCGCCGGCTGTGTTCATTTGCTGTGTGGAGGTGACCGGAGCGGCTGTGTCTGCTGCAGCTCCTGTCACCTCCATGCAGCTGCGGTGGAAGCGACGCTGGATCATCCTGGATTACGCCGGACAAGGAGGGCTTTTTGGGGCTGATTAAAGTGGATAACCAGGGTGTATGTTTGTGTTTTCATTTCTAATAAAGGATTTTTCGGGTGTGTGTGCTTATTTACTGTCACTTACAGATTAATCATGGAAGGTGTCTCATAGACGCCTGACATGATTAATCTAGGACTTATTGGCAGCTATGGGCTGCCAATAACTCCTTATTACCTCGATTTGCCAACGCACCAGGGCAAATCGGGAAGAGCCGGGTACAGTCCCAGAACTGTCGCATATAATGTATGCGGCAATTCTGGGCGGCTGTTGGCTGATATTGTTAGGCTGGGGGGCTCCCCATAACGTGGAGCTCCCCATCCTGAGAATACCAGCCTTCAGCCGTATGGCTTTATCTGGCTGGTATTAAAATTGGGGGGGAGCGCACGCCATTTTTTTTAATTATTTAATTATTTATTTCAATGCACAGTATAGACACGCCCACTGGCTGCTGTGATTGGGTGCAGTGTGACACCTGTCACGCAGCATGGGGGGCGTGTCTCACTGTAACCAATCATAGGCACCGGTGGGCGGGGTAAGCAGGGAATACGAGATTGTTTAATGGGCGGCCGGCTTTTTCAAAACAGTAAAAGCCGCCAGAGCAGTGTGAATGCCGTGCAGCGCCGGGGATCGGGGATCGGTGAGTATATGAGAGAGGGGGATAGACTGACATGGACAGAGAGAGAGGGACAGAGATAGTGACGGACTGACAGAGATTAGTGAATGACAGACATCGTGAGGCGCTTCAGAACGTAGCTTTTCAGCTGTGCTCTGAAGCAGACCTTTTTTAAGCTGCGGTGCAGAGCGCACACCTGCGCACATAGCATCAGACAACAAAATCGTATGAGGGATGTCACACGTTACAATTCACTAGGTTCATACAACAAAACGTCTAATGTATGAGGAATAAACGACGTGTATGCGATCACCGTATTTTCGTTCAATCTTGATCGCATGTAGGTTTCACACGCAAATACGTCACGAACGATGCTGGATGTGCGTCACTTACAACTTGACCCCGACGACGGATTGAAAGATCTATTGAAGTGTGTAAAGCAGGCTTTACTCTTTTTATCCTTTGTGAAAATGCAAAATTTGGGGCTAAAGTAGCATTTTTGTCGGAAAAAGTTATTTTTGTTTTTCTTCCACATTGCTTTAGTTCTATTGAAGTCCCTAAAGGGTTAATAAACTTCTTGAATGTGATTTTGAGGACTTTAAGGGGTGCAATTTTTAGAATGGTGTCACTTTTGGGTATTTTCTGTCATCTTGGCTCCTCAAAGTCACTTTAAATGGGATGCGGTCCCTAAAAAAAATGGTTTTGTAAATTTTGTTGGAAAAATTAGAAATTTCTGACAAACTTTGACATTAGAAGTGTCCTAACTAGAGATGAGCGAACCGGTCCCGGTTCGGCTCGAGGCGGTTCGCCGAACGGGGGGTCTGGCTCGAGTTCGGCTCGTCGAACGTTCGACGAACCGAACTCGAGCCCATAGGAAACAATGGCAGGCAATCACAAACACAGTAAAACACCTAGAAAACACCCTCAAAGGTGTCCAAAAGGTGACAAACAACTCACAACACAACACAAACACATGGGAAAGTGACAAGGACATGTACTCATGCGAAAACAAAACAGCTGGACAAGGAAAAAGAGGAGGACACACAGATATAGGCATGGCACGCCCTTCTAAAGTCATGTAAAACACCGCAAGGTGACTCCAAGCGGAGTCTCCCTTTTTTCCAAAAATTGGGCCCCACACACCCACCCCTTCAGTGGCAGCAGTTGTGCCCCAGTTGTACACTTCACAGCTAGATTTGCATCAAGCACATTCAAAAATACGCCATTCTTATCCGTCCCCAGGATGACACCGGGGTAGGTAGCAAAGTCTTTCCTGATCCCAGCTCTGTTCATCTTGGCTTCTTTTAAAAACACAGCAAGCAAGGGTTACTCCAAGCGGAGTCTCCCTTTTTTCCAAAAATTGGGCCACACAGACACCCACCCCATCAGTGGCAGCACTTGGGCCCTAGTTGCAAACAGGATGTTTTGATTTGCATCAAGCACATTCAAAAATACGCTATTCTTAGCCGTCCCCAGGATGACACTGGGGTAGGTAGCAAAGTCTTTGCTGACCCATGACTTGTTCATCTTGGCTTCTTTTAAAAACAATGTAAGCAAGGGTTACTCCAAGCGGAGTCTCCCCTTTTTTCCAAAAATTGGGCCCCACACACACCCACCCATTCAGTGGCAGCAGTTGTGCCCCAGTTGTACACTTCACAGCTAGATTTGCATCAAGCACATTCAAAAATACGCCATTCTTATCCGTCCCCAGGATGACACCGGGGTAGGTAGCAAAGTCTTTCCTGATCCCAGCTCTGTTCATCTTGGCTTCTTTTAAAAACACAGCAAGCAAGGGTTACTCCAAGCGGAGTCTCCCTTTTTTCCAAAAATTGGGCCACACAGACACCCACCCCATCAGTGGCAGCACTTCGGCCCTAGTTGCAAACAGGATGTTTTGATTTGCATCAAGCACATTCAAAAATACGCTATTCTTAGCCGTCCCCAGGATGACACCGGGGTAGGTAGCAAAGTCTTTCCTGATCCCAGCTCTGTTCATCTTGGCTTCTTTTAAAAACACAGCAAGCAAGGGTTACTCCAAGCGGAGTCTCCCTTTTTTCCAAAAATTGGGCCACACAGACACCCACCCCATCAGTGGCAGCACTTGGGCCCTAGTTGCAAACAGGATGTTTTGATTTGCATCAAGCACATTCAAAAATACGCTATTCTTAGCCGTCCCCAGGATGACACCGGGGTAGGTAGCAAAGTCTTTCCTGATCCCAGCTCTGTTCATCTTGGCTTCTTTTAAAAACACAGCAAGCAAGGGTTACTCCAAGCGGAGTCTCCCTTTTTTCCAAAAATTGGGCCACACAGACACCCACCACATCAGTGGCAGCACTTGGGCCCTAGTTGCAAACAGGATGTTTTGATTTGCATCAAGCACATTCAAAAATACGCTATTCTTATCCGTCCCCAGGATGACACCGGGGTAGGTAGCAAAGTCTTTCCTGATCCCAGCTCTGTTCATCTTGGCTTCTTTTAAAAACACAGCAAGCAAGGGTTACTCCAAGCGGAGTCTCCCTTTTTTCCAAAAATTGGGCCACACAGACACCCACCCCATCAGTGGCAGCACTTGGGCCCTAGTTGCAAACAGGATGTTTTGATTTGCATCAAGCACATTCAAAAATACGCTATTCTTAGCCGTCCCCAGGATGACACCGGGGTAGGTAGCAAAGTCTTTCCTGATCCCAGCTCTGTTCATCTTGGCTTCTTTTAAAAACACAGCAAGCAAGGGTTACTCCAAGCGGAGTCTCCCTTTTTTCCAAAAATTGGGCCACACAGACACCCACCACATCAGTGGCAGCACTTGGGCCCTAGTTGCAAACAGGATGTTTTGATTTGCATCAAGCACATTCAAAAATACGCTATTCTTATCCGTCCCCAGGATGACACCGGGGTAGGTAGCAAAGTCTTTCCTGATCCCAGCTCTGTTCATCTTGGCTTCTTTTAAAAACACAGCAAGCAAGGGTTACTCCAAGCGGAGTCTCCCTTTTTTCCAAAAATTGGGCCACACAGACACCCACCCCATCAGTGGCAGCACTTGGGCCCTAGTTGCAAACAGGATGTTTTGATTTGCATCAAGCACATTCAAAAATACGCTATTCTTAGCCGTCCCCAGGATGACACTGGGGTAGGTAGCAAAGTCTTTGCTGACCCATGACTTGTTCATCTTGGCTTCTTTTAAAAACAATGTAAGCAAGGGTTACTCCAAGCGGAGTCTCCCCTTTTTTCCAAAAATTGGGCCCCACACACACCCACCCATTCAGTGGCAGCAGTTGTGCCCCAGTTGTACACTTCACAGCTAGATTTGCATCAAGCACATTCAAAAATACGCCATTCTTATCCGTCCCCAGGATGACACCGGGGTAGGTAGCAAAGTCTTTCCTGATCCCAGCTCTGTTCATCTTGGCTTCTTTTAAAAACACAGCAAGCAAGGGTTACTCCAAGCGGAGTCTCCCTTTTTTCCAAAAATTGGGCCACACAGACACCCACCACATCAGTGGCAGCACTTGGGCCCTAGTTGCAAACAGGATGTTTTGATTTGCATCAAGCACATTCAAAAATACGCTATTCTTAGCCGTCCCCAGGATGACACCGGGGTAGGTAGCAAAGTCTTTCCTGATCCCAGCTCTGTTCATCTTGGCTTCTTTTAAAAACACAGCAAGCAAGGGTTACTCCAAGCGGAGTCTCCCTTTTTTCCAAAAATTGGGCCACACAGACACCCACCCCATCAGTGGCAGCACTTGGGCCCTAGTTGCAAACAGGATGTTTTGATTTGCATCAAGCACATTCAAAAATACGCTATTCTTAGCCGTCCCCAGGATGACACCGGGGTAGGTAGCAAAGTCTTTCCTGATCCCAGCTCTGTTCATCTTGGCTTCTTTTAAAAACACAGCAAGCAAGGGTTACTCCAAGCGGAGTCTCCCTTTTTTCCAAAAATTGGGCCACACAGACACCCACCCCATCAGTGGCAGCACTTGGGCCCTAGTTGCAAACAGGATGTTTTGATTTGCATCAAGCACATTCAAAAATACGCTATTCTTAGCCGTCCCCAGGATGACACTGGGGTAGGTAGCAAAGTCTTTGCTGACCCATGACTTGTTCATCTTGGCTTCTTTTAAAAACAATGTAAGCAAGGGTTACTCCAAGCGGAGTCTCCCCTTTTTTCCAAAAATTGGGCCCCACACACACCCACCCATTCAGTGGCAGCAGTTGTGCCCCAGTTGTACACTTCACAGCTAGATTTGCATCAAGCACATTCAAAAATACGCCATTCTTATCCGTCCCCAGGATGACACCGGGGTAGGTAGCAAAGTCTTTCCTGATCCCAGCTCTGTTCATCTTGGCTTCTTTTAAAAACACAGCAAGCAAGGGTTACTCCAAGCGGAGTCTCCCTTTTTTCCAAAAATTGGGCCACACAGACACCCACCCCATCAGTGGCAGCACTTGGGCCCTAGTTGCAAACAGGATGTTTTGATTTGCATCAAGCACATTCAAAAATACGCTATTCTTATCCGTCCCCAGGATGACACCGGGGTAGGTAGCAAAGTCTTTCCTGATCCCAGCTCTGTTCATCTTGGCTTCTTTTAAAAACACAGCAAGCAAGGGTTACTCCAAGCGGAGTCTCCCTTTTTTCCAAAAATTGGGCCACACAGACACCCACCCCATCAGTGGCAGCACTTGGGCCCTAGTTGCAAACAGGATGTTTTGATTTGCATCAAGCACATTCAAAAATACGCTATTCTTATCCGTCCCCAGGATGACACCGGGGTAGGTAGCAAAGTCTTTCCTGATCCCAGCTCTGTTCATCTTGGCTTCTTTTAAAAACACAGCAAGCAAGGGTTACTCCAAGCGGAGTCTCCCTTTTTTCCAAAAATTGGGCCACACAGACACCCACCCCATCAGTGGCAGCACTTGGGCCCTAGTTGCAAACAGGATGTTTTGATTTGCATCAAGCACATTCAAAAATACGCTATTCTTAGCCGTCCCCAGGATGACACCGGGGTAGGTAGCAAAGTCTTTCCTGATCCCAGCTCTGTTCATCTTGGCTTCTTTTAAAAACACAGCAAGCAAGGGTTACTCCAAGCGGAGTCTCCCTTTTTTCCAAAAATTGGGCCACACAGACACCCACCCCATCAGTGGCAGCACTTGGGCCCTAGTTGCAAACAGGATGTTTTGATTTGCATCAAGCACATTCAAAAATACGCTATTCTTAGCCGTCCCCAGGATGACACCGGGGTAGGTAGCAAAGTCTTTCCTGATCCCAGCTCTGTTCATCTTGGCTTCTTTTAAAAACACAGCAAGCAAGGGTTACTCCAAGCGGAGTCTCCCTTTTTTCCAAAAATTGGGCCACACAGACACCCACCACATCAGTGGCAGCACTTGGGCCCTAGTTGCAAACAGGATGTTTTGATTTGCATCAAGCACATTCCAAATCCACAAGCATTTACTCTCCCCAGGATGACACAGGGGTAGTAAATTCCTTCTGGATCCATGACTTGTTCATTTTGATGAACGTCAGTCTGTCCACATTGTCACTGGACAGACGCGTGCGCTTATCTGTCAGCACACACCCAGCAGCACTGAATACACGTTCAGAGACAACGCTGGCAGCTGGACACGACAAAATCTCCAAGGCGTAACTGGAGAGCTCTGGCCATTTTTCTATGTTTGAAGCCCAAAAGGAGCAAGGCTCCAGTTGCACAGTCATGGCATCGATGTTCATTTGGAGATACTCCTGTATCATCCTCTCCAGCCGTTGAGTATGTGTCAGACTTGTTGTCTCTGGTGGCCTTGCAAAAGAGGGTCTAAAAAAATTATGAAAAGATTCCATAAAATTGCTGTTACCGGCACCAGAAAAGGTCCTACTGGTACGGGTAGACTGTTGAAGATGACGAGACCGTCCCATGTTTGTCAAGTTACAACTGGGAGATTCACTCCCTGCACCTGCACGGTTGTTTGGTGGAAAAGCCGAGCTAAGATCTAGTAACAGCTTCTGCTGATACTCCTGCATACGTGCGTCCCTTTCTATGGCTGGAATTATGTCACAAAATTTGGACTTGTACCGGGGATCTAATAGTGTGGCAATCCAGTAGTCATCATCACTTCTAATTTTGACAATACGACTGTCATGTTGGAGGTAGTGCAACAAAAAGGCACTCATGTGTCTTGCGCAGCCATGCGGACCAAGTCCATGCTGTGTTTGTGGCATAGAGGTGCTACCCGTTCTTTCTTCCTCTGACATCTGACCCCAACCTCTTTCAACTGAAATTTGACCAAGGTCTCCCTCATCCGCTGAGTCTTCCATGTCCATGGACAGTTCGTCCTCCATTTCTTCATGTTCTCCTGCACCTTGCTCAACATTTCGCCTGCTACTATGCGCCCTTGTCGATCCCTGTCCCCCATGGTCCCATGCCTGCTGCGTTGGTGATGATGAACGTCTGGACCTTCGTGATGTTGTTGTCCCTTGCGCATATGAATCCTCCTGTAGTTCCTCCCCTTCATGTTGTCCCACCCCCTGACTCCGAATAGTGTTTAGCGTGTGCTCCAGCATGTAAATGACTGGAATCGTCATGCTGATAATGGCATTGTCAGAGCTAAACATATTCGTCGCCATGTCGAAACTGTGCAGAAGGGTGCATAGGTCCTTGATCTGAGACCACTCCATCAGGGTGATCTGCCCCACCTCTGCATCTCGTTGGCCCAGGCTATACGTCATGACGTATTGCACCAGGGCTCTGCGGTGCTGCCACAGTCGCTGTAACATGTGGAGAGTTGAATTCCAGCGTGTCGCCACATCGCATTTCAGGCGATGAACCGGCAGGCCGAAAGACTTCTGGAGCGATGCAAGTCGCTCTGCTGCGGCGCTTGAACGGCGGAAGTGAGCTGACAGTTTTCGTGCCCTGTTCAGAAGGCCATCTAGGCCGGGATAGTGTGTTAAAAATTGCTGCACGACAAGGTTCAACACGTGAGCCATACAAGGTACGTGTGTCACCTTGCCCAGGCGAAGTGCCGCACCCAGGTTTGCAGCATTGTCGCACACGGCCTTACCAGGCTGCAGTTTGAGTGGAGACAACCATTTATTAAACTCGGACCGCAAAGCTGACCACAACTCCTCAGCTGTGTGACTCTTATTACCAAGACATGTCAAGCTAAAGACCGCCTGATGCCGTTGCGCTCTGCTGCCAGCATAGTAATGAGGGGTGCGTGATTCCTTCTGCGCAGTGAGAACGCTGGTGGCCTGACCAGGCAGGCTTGGGGCGGAGGTGGAGGACCCAGATGAGGTGGAGGATGCAGAAGCAGTGGCGGAACTTGGACAGACAGAGGATTGACACACAAGTCGTGGGGACGGCAAGACTTGTGCAGCAGACCCTTCACCATCTATCACCATAGTTACCCAGTGCCCAGTCAGCGACATGTAACGTCCCTGTCCATGCTTACTGGTCCAAGTATCGGTGGTGAAATGCACCCGTTCACACACAGAGTTTCTCAAGGAAGCGGTGATGTTGTGTGCGACATGCTGGTGTAGCGCGGGCACACCTTTCTTAGAGAAGTAGTGGCGACTAGGCATCTGGTACTGGGGCACAGCGACAGACATAAGGTCTCTAAAATCCTGTGTGTCCACTAGGCGGAAAGGCAGCATTTCGGTAGCCAACAGCTTACAGAGGGATAGAGTCAACCTCTTAGCTTTGTCATGGGTCGGAGGAAGTGGCCTTTTATTTGACCACATCTGAGGGACAGAGATCTGGCTGCTGTGTGTAGACGGTGTTGAGTAGGGTGTCCCTGGAAAAATGCAGGTTTGTGAGGAAAGTGCAGGCGGAGACATGATGTTGCCTTCATCCAACGTTGGTGCTATCGATGTCTGAGAGAGCTGTACACACTCACTTGTTTCCCCTTCCAAACCAACTGACGACCTTACAAGCAAACTGCCTGTTGCGGTTACAGTGGTGGAAGTTTTGCGTGGAAAAACAGGTGTGGCAGCTGTCCCCACAGTCCTAGAAGATGAAGAGCGCGCGGATGCAGTGGAAGGGGCGGGCGGTGGATGGTTCGCTCCACTAGGCCGCATTGCAGCACGGTGAGCTTCCCACCGGGACTTATGATATTTAGTCATGTGACGATTCATGGAAGAAGTTGTCAAACTGCTGAGGTTTTGACCTCTACTAACAGAATCATGACAAATGTTACATATCACATGAGTTGGGCGATCTTTTTCGATGTGAAAAAAGGACCAGGCTAGGCAAGGCTTAGAGGCCATGCGACCTGTTGATCCACCACGAATAATGCTCATAGGCAGAGTGGTGGCTGAGGATGCAGTTGTAGACGTGCTACCAGTGCTCCGACTCTGTCCAGGAAGGCGCAAGGTAACTTCGTCGTCGGTTGCATCCTCCTCCACCGCCTCTGTTGACCTCCTCGAGTGCCTGACTGGGGGTTGACAGTAGGTGGGATCTAGAACGTCATCATCAATTGTTGTGTTTGCACTCCCCTCCCCCTCAGACCGAGCCTCTTCTTGCCCTGAACGAATATTTAAGTTGTCATCCCAATCGGGTATCTGCGTCTCATCTTCATCAGTATGTTCCTCATTGTCTATAACCACAGGTGTTACAGTTTGTGACAAAGGGTCAACATTATGCTCAGAAACTTGGTCCTCACGGCCTGAATCTGAGTCACAAAGGTTCTGGGCATCACTGCAGACCATTTCCTGTTCTGTACTCACTGTAGCTTGGGAGCAGACCTCTGATTCCCAGGCTATAGTGTGACTGAACAGCTCTGCAGACTCAGCCATCTCAGTTCCACCATACTGTGCAGGGCTGATGGAGACTTCAGAGCTGGGAGAAAGCAAGTTTGATTGGGATGACAACTCAGAGGACTGGTGTTTTTTGGATGCGGTACTTGAAGTGGCAGAGAGGGCACTTGTTGGACCACTTGAGATCCATTCAAGCATTTTCCTTTTTTGCCCATCATCTACCTTTGTTCCTGTTGTTCGTGTCCGTAACAAAGGGAGCACATCGGATTGTCCACGGTAAGTAGTAGACATCTTACTTTTGCTGGTAGATGGTCTATCTTCAGCAGATGATAATGGAGCTTTGCCACCTTCCCCACGGACAAAACCTTTTTTGCCTTTTACACCACGCCTCTTCCCCTTTCCACCAGCATCTGTCATTTTGCCACTCATGTTGATTGCGACAAGATTGTGGACTGAAAATGTGGTAGTAAAAATTGAGAGGTGGTGAAGATTGCAGTGGTGGTCTAGCTTTATTAACAGCAGAATAATAAAGAATAAATATCCCTGACAATGCAACTTAGTTATAATTAGTTGTAGTGTGCAACGCAGGCAGACGCGCTCTGCAAATGTCTTTGCACTAGTGGGACTATAGCAAAGTCCAATAGCCACGTATAGGATGCCACTAGGTACACTGAGTGTTTGCTAGTATAATGGCTTGGTTAGAATGAGTTGTAGTGTGCAACGCAGGCAGACGCGCTCTGCAAATGTCTTTGCACTAGTGGGACTATAGCAAAGTCCAATAGCCACGTATAGGATGCCACTAGGTACACTGAGTGTTTGCTAGTATAATGGCTTGGTTAGAATGAGTTGTAGTGTGCAACGCAGGCAGACGCGCTCTGCAAATGTCTTTGCACTAGTGGGACTATAGCAAAGTCCAATAGCCACGTATAGGATGCCACTAGGTACACTGAGTGTTTGCTAGTATAATGGCTTGGTTAGAATGAGTTGTAGTGTGCAACGCAGGCAGACGCGCTCTGCAAATGTCTTTGCACTAGTGGGACTATAGCAAAGTCCAATAGCCACGTATAGGATGCCACTAGGTACACTGAGTGTTTGCTAGTATAATGGCTTGGTTAGAATGAGTTGTAGTGTGCAACGCAGGCAGACGCGCTCTGCAAATGTCTTTGCACTAGTGGGACTATAGCAAAGTCCAATAGCCACGTATAGGATGCCACTAGGTACACTGAGTGTTTGCTAGTATAATGGCTTGGTTAGAATGAGTTGTAGTGTGCAACGCAGGCAGACGCGCTCTGCAAATGTCTTTGCACTAGTGGGACTATAGCAAAGTCCAATAGCCACGTATAGGATGCCACTAGGTACACTGAGTGTTTGCTAGTATAATGGCTTGGTTAGAATGAGTTGTAGTGTGCAACGCAGGCAGACGCGCTCTGCAAATGTCTTTGCACTAGTGGGACTATAGCAAAGTCCAATAGCCACGTATAGGATGCCACTAGGTACACTGAGTGTTTGCTAGTATAATGGCTTGGTTAGAATGAGTTGTAGTGTGCAACGCAGGCAGACGCGCTCTGCAAATGTCTTTGCACTAGTGGGACTATAGCAAAGTCCAATAGCCACGTATAGGATGCCACTAGGTACACTGAGTGTTTGCTAGTATAATGGCTTGGTTAGAATGAGTTGTAGTGTGCAACGCAGGCAGACGCGCTCTGCAAATGTCTTTGCACTAGTGGGACTATAGCAAAGTCCAATAGCCACGTATAGGATGCCACTAGGTACACTGAGTGTTTGCTAGTATAATGGCTTGGTTAGAATGAGTTGTAGTGTGCAACGCAGGCAGACGCGCTCTGCAAATGTCTTTGCACTAGTGGGACTATAGCAAAGTCCAATAGCCACGTATAGGATGCCACTAGGTACACTGAGTGTTTGCTAGTATAATGGCTTGGTTAGAATGAGTTGTAGTGTGCAACGCAGGCAGACGCGCTCTGCAAATGTCTTTGCACTAGTGGGACTATAGCAAAGTCCAATAGCCACGTATAGGATGCCACTAGGTACACTGAGTGTTTGCTAGTATAATGGCTTGGTTAGAATGAGTTGTAGTGTGCAACGCAGGCAGACGCGCTCTGCAAATGTCTTTGCACTAGTGGGACTATAGCAAAGTCCAATAGCCACGTATAGGATGCCACTAGGTACACTGAGTGTTTGCTAGTATAATGGCTTGGTTAGAATGAGTTGTAGTGTGCAATGCAGGCAGATGTGCTCTGCTAATGTCTTTGCACTAGTGGGACTATAGCAAAGTCCAATAGCCACGTATAGGATGCCACTAGGTACACTGAGTGTTTGCTAGTATAATGGCTTAGTTAAAATGAGTTTGAGTGTGCAATGCCGGCAGACGCGCTATGCAAATGTCTTTGCACTAGTGGGACTATAGCAAAGTCCAATAGCCACGTATAGGATGCCACTAGGTACACTGAGTGTTTGCTAGTATAATGGCTTGGTTTTAATGAGTTGGAGTGTGCAACGCAGGCAGACGCGCTCTGCAAATGTCTTTGCACTAGTGGGACTATAGCAAAGTCCAATAGCCACGTATAGGATGCCACTAGGTACACTGAGTGTTTGCTAGTATAATGGCTTGGTTAGAATGAGTTGTAGTGTGCAATGCAGGCAGACGCGCTCTGCAAATGTCTTTGCACTAGTGGGACTATAGCAAAGTCCAATAGCCACGTATAGGATGCCACTAGGTACACTGAGTGTTTGCTAGTATAATGGCTTGTTTAGAATGAGTTGTAGTGTGCAATGCAGGCAGACGCGCTCTGCAAATGTCTTTGCACTAGTGGGACTATAGCAAAGTCCAATAGCCACGTATAGGATGCCACTAGGTACACTGAGTGTTTGCTAGTATAATGGCTTAGTTATCAGTTGGAGTGTGCAGAGGACAAGAGGGTACAGTGGCAGGATTGTGGTGCTCTGGGTAGAGGAATGGAAGCCTGCCTTTCTATTCCCTCCTAATGGTGAAATGCAGGTAGGAAATCCCTGACCTGGGCTACACAGACGCTGTTGCTGTTTGCAGGACCTGTCACCTATGGCTCTCTGACCCTGCCGGTTGGAGCCCTTAAAAGGACTGCTATAAAGTGCTCTCCCTAAGCTGTCTAACGCTGTGTATGCAGCGCATACAGCTGTATCGGCTATAGGACTCAGGAAGACGGAGCTGCGACAGTGATGTCTGACACCAAAGACGCAGAAGGCAGATAATGGCGTCCGTGAAGAAAATGTCCGGTTTTATAATGCAGGGACATGTGACATGCAGATCCTATCACACATGCCGTTGCTTCTCTGGCTCAAAGTCCACTTAGCTGTGTGTGTGTCTGGGATTGGCTGACATGCTGGCCCGCCCCACAAGACGCGCGCACTTAGGGAAGGAAGACAAGAAAAAAAAAAAAAAAAAATGGCGATCGCCATTATAGAAACAGCAGTGATCTGAAGGCGCTGTTCACGCACACTATACACTGAAATGTGATAATAGTTTGATTCACAGAGTGACTTACACTATTACAGCAGAAACCAAGCTATGATTTAGCTGTTTTTTGGCTGCTAGAACCGTTCTCGAACGTTTCTAGAACTACCGAGCTTTTGCAAAAAGCTCGAGTTCTAGTTCGATCTAGAACATGCCCCAAAATCACTCGAGCCGCGAACTGGAGAACCACGAACCACGAACCGCGCTCAACTCTAGTCCTAACCTCCAAAAATACTGTTTCAAACACTGTGATGTCAAGTAGACATGTGGAAAATGTTATTTATTAATAGGGATGATCGAATATCATCCCTATTAATAGGGATATTAGATATTATTCGAATATTCGATGCGCGATGTAAGTCTATGGGAAGCCCGAATAGTTGCTATTCGGCAACTCTTCGGGTTTCCCATAGACTTACATTGTGCATCGATTATTCGCAAATAGTCGAATAGCGGCGACCTATTCGTCGAATATGGGCATAGCCGAATAGTTGAGGTATTTGATCATCCCTATTTATTAACTATGTTGTGTGACATACAGTAACTTTGGTTTAAGGGTATAAAAATTCTGTTTGAAAATTGCAAAATTTTCAACATTTTCGCCAAATTCCTATTTTTTTTCAGAAGTAAACGCAAAAAATATCAAACTAATTTACTACCGACATGAAATACAATATAACATGAAAAAACAGTTTCAGACTGACTGGGATCCATTGAAGCATTGCAGTGCTATAACCTGATAAAGTGACACTTGTCAGAATTGAAAAAATTGGCCTGGTCATGAAGGTGAAAACAGGCTGAGTGGTAGAGGGAGTTAAGGTCTGAAAACTTCATCAAAGTTATATGAGCACACAAACGCCAAGGGAGTCCAAACTTTTGCATAGACCCATTTTCCTTTTTGTTATTTTTGAAATAAAGATGATGAAAATAACTTTATGCCTTTTAGAGATAATTTAATCTTCAACTTGCTTAACTGTTCACAAGAACAGTAATTTTGATCAGGGATGTTCAGTCTATTGCATTACACTGTGTATAGTAGGCATTGAAAATGTACCTAGTGTATTCCATAAAAAGTAAAAAACATTTGTATTTGCAGCTGACCAGTTGAATTTCTGTCTTCAGTTGATTGTGTTCCTAATTAGGTGGCATTTAGAAACTGTTTCGCATTCAACAAGAAAATACGTTATACAGTGTAATAAGCAAATCTCTATTCACATCATGTTTTTTTTCCATTCATCAGAGATATGTCAGAAGTATTCCCTGACCTATGCCTTCATAGGAAAGCTGCAATGCATAGCTTTGTAATGGCATACAGTGATATGCCTCCCATAGAATTATTGGACTCCCTGTTTACTGCACAAGCAATACTGTTGGATGTTTGCATTCTCACAGCATGGTATTTGGGCACAATCACATTTTGGGAACCCTCGTCTAAAAGGAGCTCTTCAAGTTAAAACTCAAATATTAAATGTGACCAGTATTATGGATAAAGTCTATCTTAGACAGAAAAGCAAAGTAAAGTATGTTGACATCATGTAAAATAATAGAAAAAAGGTATTAACTGTGAAGTTATTTTTCTCTTTGTGGTCCATGGATAGCATGCTAGCATGCACTTGATATTATTGATCTGAAAATTAAAGATAAAAAAGTAATATCGTTATCCTTCTGCAAATATAATCTTTTCCTTTCATCACTGATTTGTGATTATCCACCAGCAATAGGGCAATTAGGCTTTGAAAATTATTGGATGGTAGTTTGATAAGTCTGCTAGTTAGTAGTCAAGGTGGCTATTATTTTGCTATAGGCTGAGATGCATTGTTGCGATTCTGCACAGCGTGACCTTATCTTGTTTCATAAATTGCTTAGGCAAAAGATTGAAGCATTGGATAATGATGTTGGAGCTACTGTTCTTGCTGACAGATATAATGGCCAAAATGATTGTACTTCTAAAAGAAATCACACTTAATTTCATGTGTCCTTTGAATACTTCCACATTTAGACATCTAAAATTATGTCTATATAGAAACATATGCTCTGGAGTTAAAAGTGTATTGACCACATGTGCACAGCGGAAAGAAACCTATCCAAATACATTTACAGGTGTATTTTCGGCAGAGCTGTGGAAGCAATGAATGGAAAATGACTGTAAAAAATCTGAAGTTAGTCCATAAGTATTGATTATTGCACACACCCCTACCCACTAAACCCTGTGCTAGATGTAGCACATAGTTTTATTGTTTGAACCAGATCATTTTCAAAAATGAGCATTCATCCCATTTAGAGGAGAGAATGTTTCTAAAATAGTGTTGAATGACCACTAAAATGCTTGAGTGCTCGGTACTCGAATCAAGCAGGTTGTACACTCTAGCGGGTCTGACTCGAGTACCAAGTACAATGGAAGTCAATGGGAAACTCGAGCATTTTTCCAGGAAACCCTAACAGAAGATCAGGTGAGGCAGGAAAATTGCTGAAATAGATCGAAATTGTGCTCAAGTGGACTCTTGGATGCATTGTGACTCCCAGGTCAATGCAGGAAACAATGTTGTCAGAGAATTAGGATATGTGTGCACATTGAGTATTTGGATGCAGAAATTTTTGCACGTTTTCTGCATCTCAGCAGTAAAATCTCAATGTCAAAAAAGCATATTTTGCCCCATTATCGATATGTATTTGAGTACGTTTTTCACTTTCTTGTTTAGCGGTTTTGGACACTAATGAATGCTATAAAGATATATAATAGCTAGAGATCGATATTAGATATAGATTAGTGATGAACAGCGTTGGACTGGCTACCGGAGGAATCTCCAGTAATGCCAAGCCTGGATTTAGTTAACTGCATTGCACTCTGGAGCTCTCACCTGAGCTCCAGAGTGCAGCCTAGACTGAGCGCTGAGTGATTGATTCCCCGGTGATTGCAGTTCAGTTCATGACAGCTGCAGACAGCCGAGCTGATCTCCAGTGCTCTCACCTGAACTCCGGAGATCAGCCTTGCCTGTCTGCAGCTGTCATGAACTGAACTGCAATCTCCGGGGAATCAATCACTCGGTGCTCGCGGTTCAGTCCTGCAAACTCTGAGATCAGTCTAGGCTGCAGGTGAGAGCTCCGGAGTGCAATGCAGGTAACTGAATCAAGGCCTGGCATTACTGGAGATTGCTCCGGTAGCCAGTCCAATGCTGGTGATGAGCGAGTTTAATCATTAATATTTGCCACTCGCACGGACAGAACGGTATTCGGGTTACTCGTTACATTGTGCGTTTTTGTGTATTTGCCTCACGATATTCGTATGTCCCGCCAAGCAGGTTTGGCGCCTGGTTTGCAGCCACTAAAG
This sequence comes from Anomaloglossus baeobatrachus, assembly GCF_048569485.1. Lineage (NCBI taxonomy): Eukaryota > Metazoa > Chordata > Amphibia > Anura > Aromobatidae > Anomaloglossus > Anomaloglossus baeobatrachus. Next base: position 352,742,051 of record NC_134356.1, read on the forward strand.
ATGCTGGGCTTCTTAACCAATCACAGTAATGCTTCAGCCACCTTAGTTGTTGCATTACTTTGATTGGCTGATTGCGCTTCATACTTATCGATCACCGGCACAGGAGCGGGAGAGAGAGAGAGAGATATTCAGTCATATTCTCCAGGCTCTCCTCATTCAGTTTCATCATTTTCCCATTCATTTCAGCCGTTTCCTCAGGACCCCAGACCTGTTTGTTTGGTCCAGCAGAAAATTACTCGCTTTTCCCATTGACTTGCATTGTACTCAGTATTCGGAGCGAATACACGAATATTACAAAGTACTCGTTACAAGTATAATGATTACAAATATTTCAGTACTCACTCATCACTAATATAGATAGATATAGACAGATATATAGACAGACATATAGACAGAGATGTAATTGCACAGCCCTCCGATATATAATAAAATTTCCCACTTGGACCTTATTGGACAGCTTTTTATTTAAATAAATAAATGAATGAATGAAAATATGACTTGAGGTTTCTACTATTTTTGATAACCAGCCAAGGTAAAGCATACAGCTGCGGCATGATATTACAACCCCTGGCAAAAATTATGGAATCACCTGGCTCTGAGGATGTTCATTCAGTTGTTTACTTTAGTTTAAAAAAAAGCAGATCACAGACATGGCACAAAACTAAAGTATTTTCAAATGACAACTTTCTCTCTTTAAAAAACACTAAAAAAATCATGAAAACATAATGTGCTAGCCAGTAACGGTTACTTTTCAAGACCAAACAGGGGTAAAAAATTATGGAATCACTCAATTATGAAGAAAAAAAATGGAATCACCCTGTAAATTTTCATTCCCAAATCTAAGACCTGTATCAAATAAGATCTGCTCATTAGTCTGCATCTAAAAAGGAGTGATCACACATTGGAGAGCTGTTGCACCAAGTGGACTGACATGAATCATGGCTCCAACATGAGAAATGTCAATTGAAACAAAGGAGAGGATTATTAAACTCTTAAAAGAGGGTAAATCATCATGCAATGTTGCAAAAGATGTTGGTTGTTCACAGTCAGCTGTGTCTAAAATCTGAACCAAATACAAACCACATGGGAAGGTTGTTAAAGGCAAATATACTGGTAGACCAAGGAAGACACCAAAGCATCAGGACAGGAAACTTAAAGCAATATGTCTCCAAAACAGGAAATGCACAACAAAACAAATGAGGAACTAATGGGAGAAAACTGGAGTCAATGTCTGTGACCAAACAGTAAGAATCGCCTAAAGGAAATGGGATTTACATACAGAAAAGCTAAACAAAAGCCATCCTTAACACCTAAACAGAAAATAACAATGTTACAATGGGCTAAGGAAAAGCAATTGTGGACTGTAGATGACTGGATGAAAGCCATATTCAGTGATGAATCACAAATCTGCATTCGGCAAGGGGATGATGTTGGAACTTTTGTTTGGTGTCATTCCAATGAGATTCACAAAGATGACTGCCTGAAGAGAACATGTACATTTCCACAGTCATTGATGATATGGGGCTGCATGTCAGGTAAAGGCACTGAGGAGATGGCTGTCATTACATCTTCAATAAATGCCCTAGTTTACATTGAAATTTGGGACACTTTTCGTATCCCATTTATTGAAAGGATGTTTGGGGATGAAATTATTTATCAAGATGATAATTCATCCTGCCATAGAGTAAAAACTGTGAAAATATTCCTTGAAAATAGACACATAAGGCCAATGACATGGCCTGCAAATAGTCCTGATCTCAATCCCATTGAAAATCTTTGGTGGAAGTTGAAGAAAATCATCCATGACAAGGCTCCAAACTGCAAAGCTGATCTGGCAACAGCAATCAGAGAAAGTTGTAGGCAGATTGATGAAGAGCACCGTTTGTCACTCATTAAGTCTATGCCTCAGAGACTGCAAGCTGTTATAAAAGCCAGAGGTGGTGCAACAAAATACTAGTGATGTTTTGTGGTCTTTTTTTTTTTGTTTTTCATGATTCCATAATTTTTCCCTCATAATTGAGTGATTCCATAATTTTTCCCATGTTGGGTCTGGAAAAGTAACCATTATTGGCTAGCACATTATGTTTTCATGATTGTTTTTAGTGTTTCTTAAAGCTAAAAAGTTGCCATTTGAAATGACTTTAGTTTTGTGCCATGTCTGTGATCTGCTTTATTTAAACAAAAGTAAACAACTGAATGAACATTCTCAGAGCCAGGTGATTCCATAATTTTTGCCAGGGGTTGTATGAGCAATAGGAAATCCATAAGAAAAAAAAAACCAGGGCAATATCAATCAAATATTATGAACATATTCTGACCTGAATGCAACTCATATTAAACATGTAAAAAAGGAGACAAAAAGAGTTGAACTGCTCAAAAAATATTACTATTATTAAACAGTGTTTGAAATGTTATAACATATGCAGATATAAAAAGCACCATGAGGTACAGTAAGTCGGCAGAAACTGTGGCGGACATAGTGCATAAATATTGGCTGATACACATACACATAATAATTACAAATATCAGGGTACAAAGTTAATAATGTCCCAAGGGGGTCTATTATACAGTGTGTCCACCCATATCATATTAACTTGAGAACGGCGGCAGCTATAGGCATAAAAGTGGTGTCTAGGTATAGTAAAATAGCCATGCGCTATGCAATGAAACCACCTAAAGTGCCACCTTGTGGAAAACAACGGAGTTAGCATTTTTATCTTGAAAACGGAATGAGATAGAGAAAAAAAATAAATTTAAAAATTGTAGGGCATCATCAATTCAATACGAATCGACACTTTGCATACAGAAATGCTATGATATGAAACCCATGACCCCCCCAAAACATTGAATACTGGTCACGCATATGGCGCTCATTTAACTTTGATGCTCAAAGTGGCCACCGTCAGCTGCAATGCACATCTGGACTCTGGACAGCATACTGTATCTTGCTGCACGTTGTGCAATATGGTAGGTGACACGTTTGCACAAGCATCTGTAAAAGGTCGTCGTAGGTCCTGCAATGTTGGTGGAGGGGACGCATACACCTGCTGCTTGATGTGACCTCACAGAAAGAAGTCCAATGGGTTCAGGTCAGATGAGCCTGGAGGCCACTCCACGCAGCCACCATACCCAATGACTTGTAGGAAGGTTTCCATGAGGTATCGCTTCACGTCCGCAGCCTTGTGTGTTTTACACGTTCTAATCATAGCATTTCTGTATGCAAGGTGTCGATTCATATTGAATTGATGATGCCCTACAACTTTGTAATTCACTTTTTTTCTCTATTTCATTCCGTTTTTGAGATAAAAATGCTAACTCCGTTGTTTTCCACCAGGTGGCGCAATAGGGGATTTCATTGCGTAGCGCATGGCTACTTTACTATTCTTAGACACCACTTCTATGCCTATAGCTGCCGCTGTTCTCAAGTTAACCCCTTCAGCCCCAAGCCTATTTTGACCTTAAAGACCAGGCCATTTTTTGCAATTCTGACCAGTGTCACTTTATGAGGTTATAACTCTGGAACGCTTCAGCGGATCCCAGTGACATATTGGGCTTCATGTTAGCTGTAAATTTAGGCCGATATTTTTTGCATTTCTTTGTGAAAAAAATGGAAATTTCGCGAAAATTTTGAAAATTTTGTAATTTTCAAACTTTGAATTTTTATGCTCTAAAACCAACGAGACATATGACACAAAATAATTAATATATAACATTTCCCACATGTCTACTTTACATCAGAACAATTTTGGGAAAAAAAAAAATGTAAGGAAGTTATAGGGGTTCAAAGTTTATGAGCAATTTCTCATTTTTACAACAAAATTTACAAAGCCACTTTTTTTAGGGACCACATCACATTTGAAGCGATTTTGAAAGGTCTACATGACACAGAACACCCAAAAGTGACACCATTCCAAAAACGGCACCCCTCAGGCTACTCAAAACTACATTCAAGAAGGTTATTAACCCTTCAGGTGCTTCACAGTAACTAAAGCAATGTGGAAGGAAAAAATGAACATTTTACTTTTTGCAACAAAAATGTTAATTTAGCCTCAAATATTGCATATTCACAAGGGTAGCAGGATTAAATGAACCCCTAAAATTTGTTGGGCAATTTCTACTGAACACGCAGATACCTCATATGTGGCGAAAAACCACTGTTTGGGCGCACGGCAGGACTCGGAAGGGAAGGAGCGCCATTTGACTTTTTTGAACAGAAAATTAGCTGGAATCGTTAGCCGCACCATGTTGCGTTTGGAGAGCCCCTGAGGTGCCGAAACAGTGGAGCTCCCCCAGATGTGACCCCATTTTGGAAACTAGACCCCTCATGGAATTTATCTAGATGTTTATTGAGCACTTTGAGCCTCTGGGGGCTTCACAAAAGTTAATAGAGTTGAGCTGTGAAAATAAAAAAAATAAATTTTACCACAAAATTGTTACTTCAACCAGGTAGCTTTTTTTTCACAAGGGTATCAGGAAAAATTGCACCATAAAATGTATTGTGCAATTTCTCCTGAGTACACAGACACCTCATATGTGGTGGAAATAAAATGTTTGGGCGCACAGCAGGGCTCGGAAGGCAAGGAGCGTCATTTGACGTTTCAAACGCAAAATTGTCTGGGATAATTAGCGTATTCCATGTTGCGTTTGGAGACCCCCTGAGGTGCCGAAACAGTAGAGCTCCCCCACATGTGACCCCATTTTGGAAACTAGACCCCTCATGGAATTTATCTAGATGTTTATTGAGCACTTTGAGCCTCTGGGGGCTTCACAAAAGTTAATAGAGTTGAGCCGTGAAAATAAAAAAAAACTTTTACCACAAAATTGTTACTTCAACCAGGTAGCTATTTTTTCACAAGGGTATCAGGAAAAATTGCACCATAAAATGTATTGTGCAATTTCTCCTGAGTACGCAGATACCTCATATGTGGTGGAACTCAAATGTTTGGGCTCACAGCAGGGCTCGGAAGGCAAGGAGCGTCATTTGACGTTTCAAACGCAAAATTGTCTGTGATAATTAGCGTATTCCATGCTGTTTGGAGACCCCCTGAGGTGCCGAAACAGTGGAGCTCCCCCACATGTGACCCCATTTTGGAAAATAGACCCCCATGGCATAGAAAAAAAAAGCAGCGGCAGATAGGGGGGGGCGGCAGATGGGGCGGCAGCAGATGGGGGGGCAGCGGCATATAAAGGGAGCATCTGTGATTGTGAGATGGCGGCTGGGATAGGGTGGGGGCGGATGGGAGAGGGCGCAGTGGATGCAGGAGCGGCAGAGGATGGGGGGAGGGGGGTGGGGGGGGGATGGGTGGGAAGGGGAGTGGGAGGTGAGATTGGGGATAGTTACCCTACAGGATGGATCTAGGCAGCTGGATCACAGGAGATGAAGGAGGCAGCAGATCAGGGAGGGTGGGAGGTGGGGGAGGGAGCGCAGCGCAGATCACGGAGGAGACAGGTGAGCAGAGCACAGATCACGGGGGTGACAGGTGAGGGAGCACAGATCACGGGGGTGACAGGTGAGGGAGCACAGATCACGGGGGTGACAGGTGAGGGAGCACAGATCACGGGGGTGAGAGGTGAGAGAGCGCAGATCACGGGGGAGACAGGTGAGCAGAGCGCAGATCACGGGGGTGAGAGGTGGAGGGAGAACGGACAGCAGATCACGGGGGTGACAGGTGAGGGAGCACAGATCACGGGGGTGACAGGTGAGGGAGCACAGATCATGGAGGTGACAGGTGAGGGAGCACAGATCACGGGGGTGAAAGGTGAGGGAGCACAGATCACGGGGGTGACAGGTGAGGGAGCACAGATCACGGCGGTGACATAAGAGGGAGCACACATCACGGCGGTGACAGGGGAGGGAGCGCACATCACGGCGGTGACAGGGGAGGGAGCGCACATCACGGCGGTGACAGGGGAGGGGGCGGGTAGCTGACCACGGGGGTGAGAGGTGGGGGGAGCGTGCAGCACATCACGTAGGGGAGGGGGCGAGCAGCACATCACAGAGGGGAGGGAGCGGGCACCGATCACGAGGGGGAGGGGATGGGCAGCAGATCGGAGGGAGCGGTGGCACTATGACAGATGGAGGAGGACAGGGATCGTGCAGCACATCACGGAGGTGAGGAGGCGGGCAACGATCACGAGGGGGAGGGGCCGGGCAGCAGATCGGAGGGAGCGGTGGCACTATGACAGAGGGAGGAGGACAGGGATCGTGCAGCACATCACGGAGGGGAGGGGGCGGGCACCGATCACGAGGGGAGGGGCCGGGCAGCAGATCGGAGGGAGTGGTGGCACTATGACAGATGGAGGAGGACAGGGATCATGCAGCACATCACGGAGGGGAGGGGCCGGGCAACGATCACGAGGGGTGAGGGGCCGGGCAGCAGATTGGGGGGAGCGGTGGCACTGTGGCAGATGGAGGGCGGCGGCGGCAGCGGATCGGGAGGTGTGGGGGTGAGGGTGCGGGCAGGAGATCGGGGAGACACTTGGCAGATCGCGGAGGGCAGCGGCGGCGGCGGCGGATCGGGACGCTTTTCGCCGGTTTCATACAGTGCAATGGCAGCGCAGCAACTTCCGGGTCCCATGCTCCGGTCTCATAACAGCATGGGACCGGAGCTTGTCGCCCTGCCATTGCACTGTGTACACTCACTGTTTCAGTGTGCTGGCGTGCTGCAGGGACGACAAGTGAAGCTGATGGGGCGGTCACCGGCAACAGGTCCACTGTGATTGGAGAAATCGGTCACAATGCCGATCTCTCCAATCAGAGCTACTGGAGCTGGGGGAGGGTGATCCAGTGAGGTCACCCAGCTCCAGCCAATGGCCAGTGCTACAGCTGCACTGGCCAGGGCTGGATTTCAATATTTCAGTCATTTTAAATGGCTGGAACATTACAGTGGCTGTGATTGGTTGAGCGGCGTTCGTCAGCCAATCACAGCCTCCGTAGGTCTGGGGAGGAGACACCACCCCTCCTAAGGTCAGGAACAGGTCCCCTCCTCCCCGAATCTGCGGTTTATGTTAACATATTGCAGTCACCGGAGGCTCCGGTGCCGCGATTCCGCCATGACGGAAAGATCCATCCTTGGTCGTTAAGGCCCAGGGCACAAGGACGGATCTTTCCGTCCATGGTCGTGAAGGGGTTAATGGTGGTTGACAGGATATGGGTGGACAAACTGTATAGACACAATACTCATTCTACACACAAGAGATATAAAGTACATCCAGAATTATAGGGCATGACTGTTGGCACTATAATATCATGATCAAGTGTCCCAAACATAACATTTCAATAATCCAAATAAAAATACAATTCCGCAGTTATATAAAAAAATATGTAAACATCCATTCATAGGAAAAGTCAGATGTGGACATCTGGTAGATGAATAAAGTGCACAGTGCTTACAGTACTGCAATTAGGAAAAAAATATATAAATATCAGAGAGAAATCCCTCTTTAGTAATTCTCCTGCACTGCAATGCAAGCAGAAAAATAAACCAATAGTCATCTGGATGGGTGACTGGATATTTTCTTTTGTGTTCCAAGCCCTGGGGTAAGCATAATTGAATATTGAGCTTGGTCAAAATATCGGCCGTGGTTTCTGATGGCCCTTGTGAATGGGCATTGACAAGTACAGGGTGAGAGGCTTCCTGCCCCTGCATCCCGGACAGGGGATTGGCAAGCACATAACATAGGGGAAGAATTAGTGGTTTCACCTGCAGACTCTGATTTGGCCTACCTAGTCAGGTGCTTTGATGACATGTGCCTGAGCATGCTGGTGGTGGTCAGGCTGGTAGCAGTCAGGCCCCTTGGCCCAGATTGCAAATAACCATTCTTATCTTGTTCACACTGTCTTGAAAAAAGCAACAGACTGAGGAACACCTAACCTTTGACCTGGGAACTTGCCATATGTAAGTGCTATGGGGAACAGTTGCCCTTTATCTCTCTCCGCCCACCCCATTGCCTCTTCCTGCCTGTTGTGGTGCTGCAGATCCCTCCCCTCTGCATTCCTGTACTTGCTCTGTGTGGCACCTTCCCAAATTGGGTCAGTGACTTCACCGTCCACCACCTCATGTTACACATCAGCACTTTGGTCCTCCTGCCTTGCTGACTTAACAACATCACTGGTTGGCAACTGTGTCTCATCGTTATCTACCTCTTGAGACACAAATTGCCATTTCTCCCCATCATCTTCTCCTCAGCGTGGCTGTTCAAAAATGTGGGCATTCCGACACATGATATCCTCATGTCCCTTTTGAAACATGCAGGGCCAGAGGCCAGAATCACTTATCTCTTGGGACTCACCATGGTGGTAAGAAAAAGGATCAGGTTGAGGATTAAGTGGTCCAGACTCTTGGCTATGGAGACAGGACCGTATGGAAAGGCAAGGTGGTGCTAGTAAACATACTGCAAGCATTATCTGTCGTCCAACCGACCACCTGCTTGCACTTTTCTGGCTTCAAGAGTGGTGTCCCTTACCCCCTGAAAAGTGGGACCAGAAGCTCTGTCTTATGGATGAGCATGTTTGTTGTGCTCCCGCAGCATGGACAGTTTCAACTGACCCACAGGATTAGCTTTTGTGTGCACCAGCAGCTGCACGGCCACTTTCCCATCCCTTTCTGCACGCCTTGCACATTTTAAGTTAGGTATATAATATATGTTTGCAAACCTTCTGGTATTAATAGAGAAAAAAAATATGTAGCCTTGAAAAGAACTTTTGTTTTTAGGTTGAAGTAGCAGTTAACCAATAGAAGACCTGTAAAAGTATGTGTTCACAATCAGTGCTTGTTCGGGCCTTCATGCAGCTGAATTTCTGCATGAATCCCGCACATCCACTTATTTGCATGTTACCTTGGATTTTTTATGCATTTTTGAATGCGTATTTGCCACATATGTGTTTGAAGCATTTTTGATGCATGTGTTTTTATCTCAATAAAGTTGATTGAAAGACAGTAAGAAAAAAAAAATACAGGAAGTTGACCAAGGCAAAGTAATGTCCCACCCTTTTACGTATTATACACTTGTACACTTTAGTGCCTTTCATGTGTGACAAAAGGGTATTTAGCCTAGTTTAACCTACTAAATTAAAAAATAAAAAAACGGTGTGGGGGCCGCCCTGATTTTAATAACCAGCCAAGGTAAAGCAGACCTTAGCTGATATTACCAGATTTGGAAGGTCCATGATTATTGGGTCCATCCTAGCCTAAATATACCAGCCCACAGCAGCCCCAGAATTGGCACATCAATTCTGGTGCTTCACCTTAGCCATTCCTGATTGCCCTGGTGCATTGTCAATCAGGTAAGGGTTTTGTCAGGACTCTGTTTTTTCTGTCTATCCTTTATGGGCTTTTTTTGCCCATTTTCAAAATGGTGTCCTCTGCTTCATTCATCTCCATGTGTTCTGTGTCCTCTTCCCTTTATAACCCCAGTCCAGCCTCCAGTCCTCCGCTTGAGTATTCTGTCTGGTTTCCTACTCCTAGTGGCCTCTCAAGTTACTCCATCAAATCCTGTGGGAAACTCCTGTTGCTGCTCTTCAGAGGTTCTGAGACCTTCAGCTCACTTGCTGCCTCCAGCTGCTGATGCTTAGCTCCTGCTGCGGCTCTTGCCTTATGACACGTAAGCTGGCTTGCTTAATTAACTGCTCTGTTGCTCCCACCTTTGAATTGATGCAGTAGCAGAGTACGGAACTGTTCTGGACACTAGAAACTCCTCTGCATTAATTTTCTGAACATTGTATACTGCTCTGCATCTCACTTTGGACTTTCAGAGCTTTATGGAGCTTCAAAGACTGCATTGCTAAATCATATTATCCTGTGATGTTTTCAAGAGATTTTCCTGAAAGGGTTCATTTGCTATTTTCACTGGGTGTTTGTGGACTTAATTGTCTTTCCTCTGCACTTGTTTGCTAATCACTGTGCGTTACAATACAAACTTTATCACCTATAAACTGGGTTTAGTTGTGTCTTTGCTCCACACAAATAGATTCCTGAGTTATCCATTATAATTATTACAGGTTTATAGGGTTGATGCCAAATGTGTATTGTCAGCTGGCATCAAGCCTTGGTTTTAGTAATGGAGAGGTATCTATCAGGCACCCCCATCACTAACTAAATATATTAAAAGAAAAAAACAGACACAAATACTTTATTTTAAAAAAATATACCCCACTTTAACCCTGGTTTACCAGTTTATTAAAAAAAGCTATGCAGATCCGACGTAGTCCATCAAATCTGATGTAGTCCACAAATGGAAACGTGAAACATGAAGGACATAAAAAGAGAGAAAGAAATGCAAGACACTGTCCCCTCATTCATCAATTTAATATAAAAAAATAATCCCTACATTTGCAATGTGATCCATACTGTTCCCATGCTGTCCACCGATTCTGTAGTGCAACCTTTGGAGCCTCTTAATGAGAACTAGATTTAATTTCTCATACCTGGTCAGGCTGTGCTCTGTGATACCCAGTGACTGTGAAAAGCGGTGATGATGTCAGTAATGCTACCAATCATCAACACATCACCACATGCTAGGTTTCACAAAGGGCAGCGCGAAACTTAGAATGTCTCACAAGCGGTGACGTGACGGAGTTACTGACATCACTACTCTTGAGGTACTCCAGGTCTCATGCTGCCCTCTGTGTGACCTGGCAAGAGCAGTGATGAGCGGTAATGTTACTGATGTCATCATCGCTTGTCTCAGATTCGGGGCACGTTGTGGAAATGCCATGGACTATGTGGAACCTACAGGGCTTAATTTTTCATAATAAATTGATGAAAGAGGGACTGTATCTTGTTTTCATTTCTTTCTCTCTCTCTTTTTATGTCTTTCAGGTTTTCAGGGCAGTAGTTGGGGAGTGTTTTTTTTTTAATTACATTTTTTTTGTAAATATTATTACTATTATACTTACTGGGTTAGTAATGGCGATGTCTGATAGACACCTTTTCATTACTAACACCAGTGTAAGGTGCCAGCTAATACTACACTGGTGATATCAACCCAAGTAGCATTATCTCGAATGCCACTGCATCAGGGCAAGTGAGAACAGCTGAGGTAAAGCATCAGAATTGGTGCATCTAATGTAATGTGCAACTTCTGGGGTGACTGAGGACTGCTATTTTTAGGCTGATGAAAGCCAAATAACCATGTACCTTCCTAGCCTAATAACATCAGCCTGCAACTGTCTGCTTTGCATTTGCTGGTTATCAAAAAATAGAGGGGGGAGGGGACAATAGGCCCTTTATTTATTCATTATTAACTTATTATTTATTTACTATCCCTCCTCTATCAGCATCCCTAGATGGAATGCAGGCAATAGCGGTATTACTGGAGAAAGTACAGTATGTGGCCCTGAAAAGGACTTTTATTTTAATGGTGCAGTAGCAGTATACAGTTACTGCAATATCAATTAAACTCTGTCTATATGCCTTCTCTAATCTAAGCTCTCCCTCCAAGATCAGCTCTCCCTGAACTGCTTCCAGAAGAGAGTGTGCCGAACATTGCATCACTGGGTCTTATATAAGACCTGATGCGGCCGGCCAATCACAGTGATGCCAGTAGACAACATAGCTATGGCATTACCATGTATGGCTGGCATTTCCCACATGTTAATGGGCTATCTAAAAGCCACAAAACATGTGGGGTGGGGACTCAAGCTTGGCCACGAGCGCCCACGATACTCAATCTACGAATTAACTTACCTGAGAACCCCATGCTCATTATTCTTACACAAGATAGACTATGGAAAATTCCTCAATGTATTTGTGTTGGTTGATTCATTATAAGAGTTCAAATGGTATCTGTTTGCCTTTTGAGAATGAATATAAAAAAATTGGTGAATTAGTAAATTATGGACACTAGAAATTGGTCGTAGATCCAAATTTATTCTGCCGTAGATCACACAAATAACAAAACCCCATTTCGCTACTAAAAACGCAGCTTTTTTAAGACAAAAATAAACAAAGAAGCATACACATATTTAGTGTTGGCACTTCCAGAACTATCCATTCTATAAAAAATGACATTTTACTTAATCAGTATGGCAAACAAACAAACAAACAAAGAAAACACTCCAAAAATGATTTTTTTTTCATCATACTGACACATAAAAAATGAATAAAAAGCAATCAAAAAGTCATCTGTAAGAACATTGGTAGACTTAAAAACGGCAAACCATCCTATAAAAAGCAAGCCCTAATACGGCTCTTTTGGAAAAAATAAAAAACTTACAGCTCTCAGAATATGGCAATGCAAAAGCAAATACATTTTTATTAAATATATATTTCAGTGTGTAAAAGTAGCAAAACATAAAAAAGTGATAAAAATATATCACTGTAACCTTACTGACCCGTATAATAATTCAGTGTTATGACTTTTACCGTGCTGTGAATCGCTCAAAAAAATATTTTTAAAAAATAATAAGTGTTTTTGTTTATTCTTCATCTTAAAATATGAATAAAAAGAGATAAAGTAATCTTATCTTTCCCAAAATGATCAAAAAAACACTCCAACTTTTTTTTTATTTTGTGATAGAAGCAGAACATAAAAAACAATATAAATCTATTATTGCTGTAATCGTACGGAGCCACAGAATAAATCCATGCTATAACTAATACCACATGGTGAACCACGCAAAAATAAGAACTAATATTGTACTGTAGTGTACTTTTTAGCTTAAACGTTTGTGTACGACCATAGCTGTCTTCACTCCTAAACAGATGGACACATGCAAAACAGAAGCTAAACGGAGTCCAAAGTGTCTCCATCTACCTCATTGGGGCTCTTCTCCACTTGCGATTTCTATGTGCGAGTGCGATCAGATAGAAAATCAGATCTCACCAGTGTTAATCAATGAGGCCGTGTCCTCTTGCTAAATGTTTTACGGCACGTCTCGTGCTCTCGGTGAAATCGCAGCATACTACAATTTCACCGAGTCTCAGCTCTCGCTCCCCCATGCAATCCTATGGGAGCGAAAAAAAAAATCAGAATCTGGGTGGCATGCGCATGTAATATAGATGGCATGCGCATGTCACACGGATCCTTGACACTTGCATACTGCATCAGACTGGCTACCAGAAGAATATCCAGTAATACCGGGCCTGGGCGCGGTTACATGCACTGAACTCCAGAGCTGTCACCTGAGCTCCAGAGTGCAGCCTGAACAGCGAGCGCCGAGTGATTGATTCCCCGGCGATTGCTGTTCAGTTCAGCACAGCTGCAGACAGACCGGGCTGATTTCTGGAGCACAGGTGACAGATCTGGGGTTCAGTGCAGGTAACCGTGGCCAGGCCTGGTATTACTGGAGATTCCTCCAGTAGCCAGTCTGACGCGGTATGCATAAACACTCACATAGCACTTGCATGACGCTCGCATGTTCATACGGATGCTATGTGAGGAAAACAACACACACCATACGCAGACCACACGCAGGACACTCAACTCACTTTTCTAGCCGAGTGTCGCTGTGAATTTGTAAATGCAAGTGGAGAAAATCCCTTAGGGCACCCGGCGTGTGCGGTTTTTTGCCGCAGGAAAAAAACGTTCCTCTCTGCGTCCTGTGCGGCCGTCGGAGTGACGATTTTTTCCGCATCTAGCAAAAACCGCATCAAATGCAAGTACATGCGGCACAATCCGACGTTAATAAAAGTCTATGAGGAAAAGCCGCACCCGAGGCAAAAAAAACGGATGCGTTTTTCCCGCAAAGCACCGGATTGTGCCGCAGAGTAAAAACCTGATGTGTGAACATACCCTTAGTGTACCTAAACCACAGTTTGCATCCACATGTTTGGCATTTCTGTAGTGAGGAGAGCCTGCTGAAGTCACAAGGTGCAAGTCTCCAGAAGTTCAAGGTAGGCACAATGCACAGGCACTGCAATGTAGTGAGCAATACAATGGCAGATTTTTTTTTAACACTCTGCTGCTTGTTTTTGGAAAACAACCATGGAGTCAAAATCTTCACTACACTTGTACATGAATTTTCTGAGGGGTGTAATTCCAAATTGGGGTCACTTGAGGAAGGTTTCTGCGATTCTGGCACTTAGAGGCTCTTCATATGCAGTCTGCAAACTATTCTTGGAAACGCTGGGCTCCAAAAGTCAAATAGCACTTCTTCCCTTCAGAGTCTCGCCTGTGGTCAAACAGTTCTGTAGTCACATACGGATATCGGATATTGCCATGTTCACTAAAAATTGTGTGATAATTACAATGTAATTGTTATATATTTCAATTTTTGAAAATGTAAAATTTTGGGTTAAAACAATATTTTAGTAGTAATTATTCTTTCTTCTCTGATCATATGTGTGTATATATATATATATATATATATATATATATAGTGCAGACCAAAAGTTTGGACACACCTTCTCATTCAAAGAGTTTTCTTTTTTTTCATGACTCTGAAAATTGTAGATCCACATTGAAGGCATCAAAACTATCAATTAAAACATGTGGAATGAAATACTTAGCAAAAAAGTGTGAAACAACTGAAAATATGTCTTATATTCTAGGTTTTTCAAAGTAGCCACTTTTTGCTTTGATTATTGCTTTGCACACTCTTGGCATTCTCGTGATTAGCTTCAAGAGGTAGTCACTGGAAATGGTTTTCACTGCACAGGTGTGCCCTGTCAGGTTTAATAAGTGGGTTTTCTTGCCTTATAAATGGGGTTGCTACCATCAGTTGTGCTGTGCAGAAGTCTGGTGGATACGCAGCTGATAGTCCTACTGAATAGACTGTTAGAATCTGTATTATGGCAAGAAAAAAGCAGCTAAGTAAAGAAAAACGAGTGACCATCATTACTTTAAGAAATGAAGGTCAGTCAGTCCGAAAAATTGGGACAACTTTGAAAGTGTCCCTAAGTGCAGTGGCAAAAAGCATCAAACACTACAACAAAATTGTCTCACATGAGGACCACCGCAGAAAAGGAAGACCAAGAGTCACCTCTGATTCGGAGGATAAGTTTATCCGAGTCATCCAGCCTCAGAAATTACAGGTTAACAGCATCTCAGATTAGAGACCAGGGCAATGCCCTACAGAGTTCTAGCAGCAGACACATCTATAGAACAACTTTTAAGAGGAGACTTTGTACAGCAGGCCTTCATGTTAAAATAACTGCTAGGAAACCACTGTTAAGGACAGGCAACAAGCAGAAGAGACTTGTTTGGGCTAAAGAACACAAGGAATGGACATTAGACCAGTGGAAATCTGTGCTTTGGTCTGATGAGTCCAAATTTGAGATCTTTGGATCCAACTTGTCTTTGTGCGACGCGGAAAAGGTGAACGGATGGACTCTACATGCCTGGTTTCCACCATGATGCATGGAGGAGGACATGTGATGGTGTGGGGGTGCTTTGCTGGTGACACTGTTGGGTATTTATTCAAAATTGAAGGCATACTGAACCAGCATGGCTACCACAGCATCTTGCAGCGGCATGCTATTCCATCCAGTTTGCGTTTAGTTGGACCATAATTTGTTCTTCAACTGGACAATGACCCCTAAACACACCTCCGGTGTAAGGGCTATTCGACTAAGAAGGAGAGTGATGGGGGTGCTACGCCAGATGACCTGGCCTCCACAGTCACCAGACCTGAACCCAATCAAGATGGTTTGGGGTGAGCTGGACTGCAGAGTGAAGGCAAAAGGGCCCACAAGTGCTAAGCATCTCTGGGAACTCCTTCAAGACTGTTTGGAAGGCCATTTCCGGTGACTACCTCTTGAAGCTCATCAAGAGAATGCCAAGAGTGTGCAAAGCAGTAATCAAAGCAAAAGGTGGCTACTTTGAAGAACCTAGAATATAAGACATATTTTCAGTTGTTTCACACTTTTTTGTTAAGTATTTCATTCCACATGTGTTAATTCATAGTTTTGATGCCTTTAATGTGAATCTACAATTTTCAGAGTCATGAAAATAAAGAAAATTCTTTGAATGAGAAGGTGTGTCCAAACCAGAGGCATAGCTAGGGGTTTGTTTCAGAGGGGGGCAAAACGTCTAAGTGGGCCCCTAACCAGGTAACCATATTTACAACGATGGTGTTGCAGCCTAATAGCTTGTGTAAACAACCATATTTTTGGTCCAAGTGCGATCCAACAAAATATTGGATCACATTCGGACCAATGTTATCCAATGAGGCAGTGCACATGTTCGATTTTGTCCTAGGACCAAGTGGTCTGAGAAAAAAAAAATATATTGCAATATGCATGCGCAGACTGGTACGGTTAAGTGTAGCGGCAGGGCCGTAGTTGGCGTTCATGCTGTTCTAAGCACTTAAATTGATCACGTACCCTACCAATAAGTCAGACTAAAGCCTCATGCAGCTGTGGCTAGAAGTATGCCAATCGCACTCTTATGGTCACATGATGTTCCACTCTCAAAACTGGCACTGGAAAACCATGACAGCTCGCTGTGTGCATGCTATGATGATTCACAAGTCTGCAGTCACAGGCCATTAAACAGCTGCCAATCGGCTTGATATAACCAAACGGTCGACTATCATTTAAAGGGAATCAGTCAGCAGGTTTTTGCCCTCTAATCTCAGAGCAGCATAACGTAGGGCCAGAAGCCCAGACTCCAGCGGTGTGTCACTTACTGACCTGCTAATTAATCAGCAGCTGACCGCTGAAGAACCGCATCAGGCGTCATCTTTCAGATATAGGCAAAGCACACTTATGCGGTTTTTCAGCGGTATCTAAACATTTTACAATATGTCATGGTGGAGATGTAACTGGTTTTAAATTTAGAGCTATTGAAAAGGTGTATCAAATGGTCAGAGGGGGAGACTTCCAACGTAAAGTTCTGAATAGGGAATCCTTTTGGATATTCAAGTTAAATACACGCATTCCACATGGACTAAATATGCGTCAGGACTTGATTGTCCAATACAATTGATTATTAATATTCTACTCATGAAAAGTTTGTTTTTTGCAATATGATTATTGATTGATTTTAATATTTTTTATACATATATCTATTTAAATTGTAGCACTATGGTCTCCATATCATGCACAGGTGTATTCCACAGTTGTGTGATAATTAATACAATCATGAACCGACTGCATGACGGGGAGTCCATGAAAGCTATATAGAGGTATCAGAATTTCCTTTAAGCGTCCATGAATAAGACCTTATGACTACTCTCACTGTCGAAACATGTTGGATGAATTAATACCTTAAATGCCTTTTCTGTGGATCCCACCTGCGTTGTGGAATTTTAAAGTGAAAGAATAAAGACGTGAGTTACTTTTTACAAAAGCCTGCGATCTGCTGGATTTTTTTCATGCTTGCATATATTGGAGCCAGTGCCTTGGACTTTCTGTGTTGGATCAGGTGTGTGATAATTCCTATGGCTATGATAATATAGCCGAGTGCTAGAAGTATTTCTTATATTTCTGAATGAATCAGCAGTAGGTTATCATTATAGGACTACTTGGCGTGCTGCAGGTAGTCCAGCATATTCATGAGCTCTGTATAACTGCTAGATCTGCAGCAGAGAAATCATTGATTTTATCAAATTGACATCAAACCGCTCAGTAAATGACACATCGCTGGAATCAGGGTCTCTGTCTCTACATTATGCTGCTCTCAGATGAGGGAGCAAAACCCTGCTGACAAATTCCCTTTAAATGCAGGGATTGTCGAGGATAAATGCTCCCTTAGATCCAGGTACCGTATTGGTCACTTCTTCTCTGATTTGCCATGATGACTTTGGACGTACACAGCTTCTTTCCGAAGACTTCCATTTCCTCTAATTTTCCACAACATATCCCAACATGATGCCCTAAAGATATGAGTGTCATTATTACATCTAAATAAAAAATATCCACCCATGCTGTGCATTAAATAACCCTTATACTGTGCACCTGAAAATATATTTGCACCAGTATGCTCCCTGATCAAAAAGTGACCCCTACACTGTCCCCCTAATGACACCTGGCTTCCACATTGTGCCTCTAATATACTATAACCACTGCACCGTCCCCCCACTATGAATTCTGGCCACCACACTGTATTTCTTTATGAATATCCATAAAACCATCCCCCCTGATTAACCATGTCCTATATGCTTTCCATACAAAATAATGCACCTGTGATATGAACAATGGCCTCCACATTGTCCACACCTTCCATGACCCTTCATTATTTGCCCTCACATTGTCCCTCATATACTGCTCCTCTCATACTGTGCCCTCACATTGTCCCTCGTATACTGCTCCCCTCATACTGTGCCCTCACGCTGTCCTTACTGCCGCCCATAATGCGCTGTCACTCTGTATACTGAGTGAATGCTACTATTCCCCCTCCCACACTTTACAGTAAAAATTCCTCCCATCCATAGCTCCATGGTGGAGCACTTACCTTCTTATCCCTCATCTTTACCTCCTTTGTGGTGCTCTCTCACACACCCTGCACCCCCATATCCCACACACATCCTGCACTCCCATATCCCACACTGCACCCCATATCCAACACACATCCTGCACCCCCATATCCCACACTGCACCCCATATCCCACAAACCCTTTGTAGCGCCTGGTCCCACCAGACCCCGTGGGGGGCGCGCTCCCTCACATGTGCCCAGTCCCAGCATGGCTCCCACTTGCACTCCCAGTCATAGCCCCAGGCAGCGACGACCTTCCTCTTACTGGTCCGATGGCTCTGCAGGCGCTGCTCCTGCTCCGGGTCCTGATGTACGTCCTGCTCCCAGGCATGCTGCAGCTTCTTCCTGTCTCCCTTCCTTACACAGAGCTTCAGTAAGTGACTCTAGGCTGCGCACGAGGCCACGCCCCCTTTCTTAAAGCGGTATGCCCCGTTTTCTGGAAGTGACCTCAGAGGTCACCTGTTATCTAATGGGTATTTAGGTTCACCTCCCCCAGCAGCAGGCGCCCGAGCAACGCTTCCATTAGAGCCTTGCCAGTGTCCAGACCCCCTTGTTCTGTTATCTGTGTATTTGTTACCTGGTTCTAATCCCTTGTCTCACCGTAGTGCCATCCATATTACTCCGGCTGTGGACGTCACCGCTCATACCGACAGGCAGCGACGGCCTTCCTCTTACCGGTCCCATGGCTCTGCAGGCGCTGCTCCTGCTCCGGGTCCTGATGTACGTCCTGCTCCCAGGCATGCTGCAGCCTCTTCCTGTCTCCCTTCCTTACACAGAGCAGCAGTAAGTGACTCTAGGCTGCGCGCGAGGCCACGCCCCCTTTCTTAAAGCGGTATGCCCCGTTTTCTGGAAGTGACCTCAGAGGTTACCTGTTATCTAATGGGTATTTAGGTTCACCTCCCCCAGCAGCAGGCGCCCTGGGGGAGGTGAACCTAAATACCCATTAGAGAACCTAAAATGTGGATGTCACCGCTCATACCGACAGTGGACGTCACCGTGCCCGACCTGCCGTGGACATTGTCTGTGCCGTACCTGCTGTGGACATCACCGCTCATACCGACAGTGGACGTCACCGTGCCCTACCTGCCGTGGACATTATCTGTACCGTACCTGCTGTGGACGTCAACTGCTGTGAACATCTCCGGTGCCGTTTCCGTGTTCTGCCGGCTGTGGACGTCACAACCTTGCTACACCTGGCCCTATAGAGACTCCTACTACCGGTTCCTGGCTGCCGTGCATTTAGGCCTTCTGGGGAGGCGCCGCACAGTCCCTGTATAGGGGTTTGCTGCTGGTCGGCTTCTCGGGGGAGTCCGGTGCACGGTTCAGTGGGACCACCTCCGGATGCTCGCCACTCCTCGGTGAGCGTAACACCCTTCACCCCAGCCTGTACCCCTATATCTTAAACACTGCACCCCCATATCCCAAAGACCCTGCACCCCATGTCCCACACACCCTGCATCCTTATATCTCACACAGCCTTTTTCCCAACTTACACCTCTCTCAAACACTCTGAACCCACATATTCTACACACCCTGCATCCAGGGTCGGCGTTGGCATCCGACACACCCGGGCAAATGTCAGGGCCATGGACTGGGGGGGGGGCACTAGCCGTCTTCAGTCCTGCGGGCCTCGGGCTGAGTTCCAGGGACTGCAGTGTTTGGGTTGGCAGCTGCACTATCCTGTATCCTGGATAGTGCGGTTGCCGACTCTTTAATCCACACTGGCACACACCATTCACTGTTGAATACTCCGTGGTCCTCCTGCATTGAAGTTCATCTGTGGGCCCCCACTCCTGAGCTGTATGGGCCCTCTCAGAGCAGTAGGTGTCCCCTCTTGACCTGTATGCGACTGCCAGAGACGTATGCGCTGGCCCCACAGAGCAGTATGCACTGCCACCTCAGAGCTGTATGTGCTGCCACCACAGAGCTGTATCTCACCCACCGCAGTAATATGTATGCCCCCCAGAGTTGTATACTACCCCAGTAACATCTATGCCCCCCAGGAATATGTATGCCCCCCCCCCAGTAATGTTGTTGACCCCAGTCTCTCCTGTCATTTATATACTGTACCCTCCAGCCCTTCCTGTGATGTATATACTTTAGGCCTAGCTCTTCCTGTGATGTATATACAGATGTCTGTGTGCACTGCGCGCGGCCATGTCTGTTAGTGACGACCATCACACAATGCGGCCTGCACAGCCACATGCCCAGGAGGAGCTGGATGGAGACAAGCGTGGGAGGGGAGTGAGGCTGCTGCTGGCTTCCCCATAATAATAATATCTCTAATGTGTCTGTGTGCATATATAATGCATATCTATGTGTCAGTGTGTATGACTGTGTATAGATTTTTGTCTGCTTATATGTAGTTTCCTTAATTTCTCTTTAAATAACGTATTTTTTGCTTTATAGGATGCACCGGATTATAAGACACACCCCAAATTTGGAGTAAAAAATAAAAATAAAAATATGGGGTCCGTATTATAATCCGGTGGTGTCTTACCAGGGAGGGGGGCTGGCAGAGGAGCGGGGGTCATGGGAGGCAGGGGCGGTACTGGAGTATGGCGATGCTGTGAGTGGTGCAGAGGAAGGCCTAGATACTCACTGCATGGCTGCTCAATGCTGGGCTGCTTGGCTCTGCTCTATGCAGCACGGCTCTGTGCAGCAGGCAGTAAGGCACCGGCCATTCTAAAGATGTCCGTGGTGAGGGCTTCTTCAAATAATAGTGGCTGGAGTCGACACGTGCACAGATAAGAGCTCCATCTGTGGACGACCTGACTTTAGGTGCCATTATTTGAAGAAGCCCTCACCACCAACATCCTTAGAATGGCCGATACCTTACCACCCTCCACACGGAGCAGAGCCGCGCAGAGCAGAGCAGCGCCGAGCTGCACAGAGCAGAGCCGTGCCGCGCAGCCACGCACAGAGCAGAACCACGGCGAGCAGAACAGCCCCGCACAGAGCAGAGCCACTTCGCACAGAGAAAAGACGTGCAGTGCTGAGCAGCTATGCAAAGAGCAGAACTGTGGCATGCAGAGCAGAGCAGAGGCGCACAGAGACGTGCCACGCCGAGCAGCCACGCACAGAGCAGAACCGCAGTGTGTAGAACAGAGCCGCACAGAGCAGAACCGCTCTGCACAGATCAGAGCTGCGCCAAGCAGAACAGCCCCTCACAGAGCAAAGCCGCCCCACACAGAGCAGAGATGTGCCATGCAGCCACGCAGAGAGCAGAACCGCAGCGAGCAGAATAGAGCCGCACAGATCAGAGCTGCGCCACGCAGAACAGCCCCGCTCTGAGCAGACCAACACAGAACAGCCCTGCACAGAGCAGAGCTGCGCCGAGCAGAGATGCCTGTATGTGTATGTATCTGTATGTGTGTGTCTATGTGAGGATGGGGCCCACTGAGACTCTTTTGCCTGGGGCCCACAAAATCCTGGAGCCGACACTGCCTGCATCCCTATATGTCACACAGTCGGTACCCCAACTTATCCCTCTCTCAAACACCCTGCACCCCTTCACACCATTCTGTCAAAGTCTGCAGCCCTCATATGCCACTCACCCTTCATCTCCTTCAGAAATCAGTATCTTTTGATGTTTGGTGTCTGACCGGCAACTGTGGCTCCTCCCACTCGGTCACATGGGCACGACATCATTGTAGGTCCTAGCAGCACCACTAGCATGTATTTTCGTAACCCGGGCAAGAGTTTCTGCTTTACCCCTGTAGCACTGACAGGTTGTAAGCTCCTAGTGGGCCCCCACTGAGCACGGGGCCCGGGGCAACTGCCCCCTCTGCCCCCCCGCTAGCTACGCTACTGGTCCAAACATTTGGTCTGTACTGTATATAAAATATTGTCAAACGTGTTGTCTATATGATTGCTGCACCACTAGATGATTTCATTAGGAGGTGTAGTTTTTAAAATTAGTTCACTTATGGAGGGTTTTTTCGTTCTGCACTTCAGGATCTCTGCTAATGTGACATGGCACCCTCAAACCATTGCACCGTGCCTGAAAAGTAATTGCCAATGATATATGGGCATTGCTGTACTCAGGAGAAACATGACAATTTTTGTGGTCGATTTTCTTCTGTTGACTTTTCTGTTGAAAAAAAATAATATTTAATTTTCATGGCCCAATATTATAAAATTCTGTAAAGCACCATTGGGTTCAAGATGCTCTCCACACCCTTAGGGCTCAGGCGCACGTACCTGCTGAATATTCTGCAGTGATTTGACAGCACATGTGCGCGTCAAATCGTTGCAGAAACACTGCATAATGAATGCATGCCGATTTCATGCGGTGTGGCTGCTGCCCTCACCATAGACAGAGTGGGAGCTGCATCCATAGCACACGTAATAATTGACATGCTCCTTTTATGAACGCATGGATTTGGGTAAAAATGTTAGCACCCAAATCGCTAAGTTCATAAAAGCATTGTGCGCCACTATCATGCACAATCTACATAGATTGTGCAGGGGACGCAGGACTCATGCATTTACACTCCAGTGCTAAACGCAGCGTAAATGCATGTAAGAATGCACCGTGTGCATGAGCCCTTAGATAAATTTCTTCAGATGTGTAGTTTCCAAAATGATGTCACTTTTGGAGGTTTCTGCTGTTTTGACACCTCAGCAGCTCTTCAAATTCGAAATAGCGTCTTGAATCTATAGCAGACAATTTTGAAGTCCGATAATCAAATAGCACTCCTTCCCTTCCAAACCCTGTCGTGTGCCCAAACAAGAGTTTCTGACCACATACAGTGAATCATCATAGTATCATAGTATCATAGTTTTTAAGGTTGAAGGGAGACTCTAAGGCGGGCTTTGCACACTGCGACATCGCAGGCCGATGCTGCGATGCCGAGTGCGATAGTGCCCGCCCCCGTCGCAGCAGCGATATGTGGTGATAGCTGGCGTAGCGAAAATTATCGCTACGCCAGCTTCACACACACACTCACCTGCCGTGCGACGTCCCTGTGGCCGGCGGCCCGCCTCCTTATTAAGGGGGCGGGTCGTGCGGCGTCACTGTGACGTCACACGGCAGGCGGCCAATCGGAGCGGAGGGGCGGAGATGAGCAGGATGTAAACATCCTGCCCATCTCTTTCCTTCCGCATATCCTACGGAAGCCGCAGTGAGGCCGGTAGGAGATGTTCCTCGCTCCTGCGGCTTCACACACAGCGATGTGTGCTGCCGCAGGAGCGAGGAACAACATCGGACCGTCGCGTCAGCGTAATCATGGATTACGCCGACGCTGCACCGATGATACGATAACGACGCTTTTGCGCTTGTTAATCGTATCATCTAGGCTTTACACACTGCGATGTCGCATGCGATGCCGGAAGTGCGTCATTTTCAATTTGACCCCACCGACATCGCACCTGCGATGTCGCAGTGTGCAAAGCCCGCCTAAGTCCATCTAGTTCAACCCGTAGCCTAACATGTTGATCCAGAGGAAGGCAAAAAAAACCCCAATGTGGCAAACAAGTTCCAATGGGGAAAAAAATTCCTTCCTGACTCCACATCCGGCAATCAGACTAGTTCCCTGGATCAATACCCTGTCATAAAATCTAATATACATAACTGGTAATATTAAATTTTTCAAGAAAGGCATCCAGGCTCTGCTTAAATGTTAGTAGTGAATCACTCATTACAACATCATGCGGCAGAGAGTTCCATAGTCTCACTGCTCGTACAGTAAAGAATCCTCGTCTGTGATTATGATTAAACCTTCTTTCCTCAAGACGTAGCGGATGCCCCCGTGTTCCAGTTGCAGGCCTAGGTGTAAAAAGATCTTTGGAAAGGTCTCTGTACTGTCCCCTCATATATTTATACATTGTGATTAGATCCCCCCTAAGCCTTCGTTTTTCCAAACTAAATAACCCCAAGTTTAATAACCTGTCTTGGTATTGCAGCCCACCTATTCCTCTAATAATCTTGGTCGCTCTTCTATGCACCCTCTCCAGTTCAGCTATGTCCTTCTTATATATCGGTGACCAGAATTGTACACAGTATTCTAAGTGCGGTCGCACTAGTGACTTGTACAGAGGTAGAACTATATTTTTTCATGAACACTTATACCTCTTTTAATACATCCCATTATTTTATTAGCCCTGGCAGCAGCTGCCTGACACTGTCCACTAAAGTGAAGTTTACCATCCACCCATACACCCAAGTCTTTTTCTGTGTCTGTTTTACCCAGTGTTCTACAATTAAGTACATAATCATAAATGTTATTTCCTCTACCCAAGTGCATGACCTTACATTTATCTACATTAAACTTCAATTGCCACTTCTCAGCCCAATCCTCCAATTTACATAAATCTCCCTGTAATATAAAATTATCCTCCTCTGTATTGATTACCCTGCAGAGTTTAGTATCATCTGCAAATATTGAAATTCTACTCCACATGCCCCCAACAAGGTCATTTATAAATATGTTGAAAAGAAGCGGGCCCAATACTGACCCCTGTGGTACCCCACTATGAACTGAGACCCAGTCCGAGTACGTACCATTAATAACCACCCTTTGTTTCCTATCACTGAGCCAGTTTTTAACCCAGTTACACATATTTTCCCCTATCCCCATTATTCTCATTTTATGTACCAACCTTTTGTGTGGCACCGTATCAAAAGCTTTTGAAAAGTCCATACACACAACATCCACTGCATTTCCCTGGTCCAGGCTTGAACTTACCTCTTCATAGAAGCTGATCAAATTAGTTTGACAGGATCGATCCCTCATAAACCCATGTTGATACTCTGTCATAAGGTTATTTTTCTTGAGATACTCCAGTATAGCATCTCTCAAGAAACCCTCAAGGATTTTACCAACCGTAGAGGTTAAACTTACCGGCCTATAATTTCCCGGCTCAGTTTTTGTCCCCTTTTTTAATATTGGCACCACATTTGCTATTCGCCAGTCCTGCGGTACCGACCCTGTTATTAAGGAATCTGTGAAGATTAAAAATAATGGCCTATCTATCACAGAACTCAATTCCTGTAGTACTCTGGGGTGTATGCCATCTGGGCCCGGAGATTTGTCAACCTTAGTGATTTCGAGGCGGCGGCGTACTTCCTGCTGGAAATAAAGGAAGTGAAGGAAATAATTATTTTTTCCCTTGCTGATTTTGTAAATTTTCCCTCTGTCAAAGACATGAACAGTCTACAATTTTAAGGGTAGGTTAATTTTAACAGTGAGAGATAGAATATCCAAAATAAAATCCAAAAAATCACATTGTATAAATTATATAAATTTATTTGCATTTTTCAGAGAAAAATAAGTATTTGATCCCTCTGCTAAATAAGACTTAATACTTGTTGGCAAAACCTTTGTTGGCAAGCACAGTAGTCAGACTTCTTTTGTAGTTGATGATGAGGTTTGCGCACATGTCAGAGGGAGTTTTGGTCCACTCCTCTTTGCAGATCATCCCTAAATCATTAAGATTTTGATGCTGTCGCTCGGCAACTCGGAGATCTAACTCACTCCATGAGTTTTCTATGGGAATAAGGTCTGGAGACTGGCTAGGCCACTCCATGACCTTAAGCGCTTCTTTTTGAGTCATTCCTTTGTTGCCTTATGCCTGCTTTACACGCTTCAAAAAATCTTTCAATCCGTTGTCGGGGTCAAGTTGTAAGTGACGCACATCCTGCATCGTTCGTGACGTATTTGCGTGTGACACCTACGTGCAATCAAGATTGAACGAAAATTCGGTGATCGCATACACGTCGTTTATTCCTCATACATTGGACGTTTTGTTGTATGAACCTAGTGAATTGTAACGTGTGACATTCCTCATACGATTTTGATGTCTGAGGCTATGTGCGCAGGTGTGCGCTCTGCACCGCAGCTTAAAAAAGGTCCGCTTCACAGCGCAGCTGAAAAGCTGCGTTCTGAAGCGCCTCACAATGTCTGTCATTCACTAATCTCTGTCAGTCCGTCACTATCTCTGTCCCTCACTCTCTGTCCATGTCAGTCTATCCCTCTCCCCCCCTCTCTCATACTCACCGATCTCCGATCCCCGGCCCGGCTCTGCACGGCATTCACACTGCTCCGGCGGCTTTTACTGTTTTGAAAAAGCCGGCCGCCCATTAAACAATCTCGTATTCCCTGCTTTCCCCGCCCACCGGGGCCTATGATTGGTTACAGTGAGATACGCCCCCACGCTGAGTGACAGGTGTCACACTGCACCCAATCACAGCAGCCGGTGGGCGTGTCTATACTGTGCAGTGAAATAAATAATTAAATAATTAAAAAAAACGGCGTGCGGTCCCGCCCAATTTTAAAACCAGCCAGATAAAGCCATACGGCTGAAGGCTGGTATTCTCAGGATGGGGAGCTTCACGTTATGGGGAGCCCCCCAGCCTAACAATATCAGTCAGCAGCCGCCCAGAATTGCCGCATACATTAGATGCGACAGTTCTGGGACTGTACCCGGCTCTTCTCGATTTGCCCTGGTGCGTTGGCAAATCGGGGTAATAAGGAGTTATTGGTAGCCCATAGCTGCCAATAAGTCCTAGATTAATCATGTCAGGCGTCTATGAGACACCTTCCATGATTAATCTGTAAATTACAGTAAATAAACACACACACCCGAAAAATCCTTTATTAGAAATAAAAAACACACACATATACCCTGGTTAACCACTTTAATCAGCCCCAAAAAGCCCTCCATGTCCGGCGTAATCCAGGATGCTCCAGCATCGCTTCCAGCGCTGCTGCATGGAGGTGACCGGAGCTGCAGCAGACACCGCCGCTCCGGTCACCTCCACGCAGCTAATGAAGACAGCCGCGCGATCAGCTGAGCTGTCACTGAGGTTACCCGCTGTCACTGGATCCAGCGGTGGATGCAGCGGTGGCCGCGGGCAACCTCAGTGACAGCTCAGCTGATCGCGCTACTCACCACAGTTGCTGCGTGGAGGTGAGAGGAGCAGCGGTGAGTAGCGCGATCAGCTGAGCTGTCACTGAGGTTACCTGCGGCCACCGCTGAATCCAGTGACAGCGGGTAACCTCAGTGACAGCTCAGCTGATCGCACGGCTGTCTTCATTTGCTATGTGGAGGTGACCGGAGCGGCGGTGTCTTCTGCAGCTCCGGTCACCTCCATGCAGCAGCGCTGGAAGCGACGCTGGACCATCCTGGAGTACGCCGGACAAGGAGGGCTTTTTGGGGCTGATTAAAGTGGTGAACCAGGGTATGTTTGTGTTTTTTATTTATAATAAAGTATTTTTTCGGGCGTGTGTGTTTATTTACTGTAATTTACAGATTAATCATGGAGGGTGTCTCATAGACGCCTGACATGATTAATCTAGGACTTATTGGCAGCTATGGGCTGCCAATAACTCCTTATTACCCCGATTTGCCAACGCACCAGGGCAAATCGGGAAGAGCCGGGTACAGTCCCAGAACTGTCGCATATAATGTATGCGGCAATTCTGGGCGGCTGCTGGCTGATATTGTTAGGCTGGGGGGCTCCCCATAACGTGGAGCTTCCCATCCTGAGAATACCAGCCTTCAGCCGTATGGCTTTATCTGGCTGGTTTTAAAATTGGGGGGGACCGCACGCCGTTTTTTTTAATTATTTAATTATTTATTTCACTGCACAGTATAGACACGCCCACCGGCTGCTGTGATTGGGTGCAGTGTGACACCTGTCACTCAGCGTGGGGGCGTGTCTCACTGTAACCAATCATAGGCGCCGGAGGGCGGGGAAAGCAGGGAATACGAGATTGTTTAATGGGCGGCCGGCTTTTTCAAAATAGTAAAAGCCGCCGGAGCAGTGTGAACGCCGTGCAGCGCCGGGGATCGGGGATCGGTGAGTATATGAGAGGGGGGGGGACACTTCAGTTATTCAGGAGTTTAGCGGTCACCGGTGAATCCTTCACAGGTGACCGCTAATCAGGGCGCGACACAGACAGAGCCGCAGCATGACAATGAAGTCGGGTGAGGTTCACCCGAGTTCATTCTGACAGTGCGACTCTGTCTGTGTCTGCTGTCAGCGGCCATGTAGCAGAGCTGATTGGCAGATGACATAGTAAAAACGCATCCCTACACATACGCTTGGCAAGTCAATAAATAAAAAAAAAAAGGGTGCCCAATGCATACGTCACAGAACACATGATCTAAAGGATCGCACATAAAATTGATCAATTTAACAGAGACTACTAACGCACGTGTGACAGCAAATGAACGACCTACGTGCAATCTCATTCAATCGCATATGCGACCTGGGCGTGTCACATCACATACGAGATCGCATACCTAATTGTAAGGTGTAAAGCTGGCTTTAGTTGCATGTTTTGGGTCATTGTCATGCTGAAAGACCCAGCCATGACCCATTTTTAGTGTACTAGCAGAGGGAAGCATGATGTCACTCAGGATTTTACAGTTCATGTAAATGTAAATGTAAATGTATCCATTGTCCCATTGATGCAGTGAAGTAGTCCTGAACCCTTAGCAGAGAAACACCTCCAAAACATAATGTGTCCACCTCCATTGTTGACATAGGGACGATGTTGTTTGGGTCATAGGCAGCATTTTTCTTCCTCCAAACATGGCGAGTTGAGTTAAGGCTAAAGAGCTCAATTGTTGTCTCATCTGACCACAGCACTTTCTCCGAATTACTCTTAGAATCAACCAGGTGTTCATGGCAAACTTCAGATGGTCCTGCACATGTGCCTTCTTGAGCAGTGGGACTTTATGAGCACTGCAGGATTTTAAGCCATTACAGTGTAATGTGTTACCAATTGTTTTCTTGGCTACAGTAGTCCCAAATGCCTTGAGATCATTAACAAGTTTCCCCATGTAGTTTTAGGCTGATCTCTCACCTTCCTCATGATCCTAGATACCCCACGAGGTGAGATTTTGCATGGTGCCCCAGATTGATGTTGATTGACGCTGATTTTGTATTTCTTCCATTTTCTTACTATTGCACCAACAGTTGTCTCCTTCTCACCTAATGTCTTATTTATGGTTTTGTAGCCAATTCCAGTCTTATGTAGCTTTATGATCTTGTCCCTGACGTCCTTAGAAAACTTTTTGGTCTTGCCCATGTTGCAGAGGTTAGAGTCTTACTGATTAATTGAGTCTGTGGACAGGAGCCTTTTATACAGGTGACAATTTAAGGCAGGTGTCTATAATGCAGGTAACGAGTTGATTGGGAGCGTCTAAGTGGCCTGTAGGAGCCAGAACTCTTAATGGTTGGAAGGGGTTCAAATAATAATTTATCTATGCAAAATGCAAATAAATTTATATAATTTATACAATGTTATTTTCTGGATTTTATTTTCTATATTCTATCTTTCACTGTCAAAATAAACTTACCCTTAAAATTATAGACTGTTCATGTCTTTATCAGTGGGCAAACTTACAAAATAAGCAAGGGATCAAATAATTAATTCCTACACTGTATGGGTCCTGTTTTCAGAAAAATTGCACACCTTATTAGGTGGTCCATTTTCTCTTGCTACCCTTATAAAAATGAAAAACTTGGGACTAAAACATTTTTTGGGGGGAAAAGAAAACAGTCCAATGTTTTAAACTTCAGTTAAGCACTTGTGGGTTTGATCATGATTACACCTCTCGACAAATTCTTAAAAGGGTGCAGTTTCAAAAATGAGGTCACTTGTAGGGGATTTCCACTGTTTAAGCCCATCAGGGTCTCTGCAAGAGCGACATGTTATCCGCTAGCTATTCCAGCCAGTTTTGTGCTCTAAAGAGGATTTTACAAGCAGCGATATCACTAGCGATATCGCTGGTGAAAGCACCCGCCCCCGTCATTTGTGCGTCATGGGAAAATAGCTGCCCGTGGTGCACAATATCGTTCGGAGCCGTCACAGGGGACTTACCTGACTAGCGACGTCGCTGTGGCCGGCGAACCACCTCCTTTCTAAGTGTGCGGTTCATGCGGCGTCACAGCGGCGTCATTAAGCAGCCGCCCAATAGAAGCGGAGGGGCGGAGATGAGCGGGACGTAACATCCCGCCCACCTCCTTCCTTACGCATTGCCGGCGGCCGCAGGTAAGCTGCAGTTTGTCGTTCCCGAGGTGTCACACGTAGCTATGTGTGCTGCCTCGAGAACGACAAACAACCTGCGTGCTCAACAATCAACAATTTTTTAAAAAGGAACAACATGTCAACGATGGACGATTTGGTGAGTATTTTCCATTGTTAACGGTCGTTCGTGAGTGTCACACGCCATGACGTCGCTAACAATGCCGGATGTGCATCACAGAATCCGTGACCCCGGCGATATATCGTTAGATAAGTCGCTGCGTGTGACGGGGCCTTAAAAGTCAAATGGTGCTCTTTCCATTCTAAGCCCTGCCATGTACCCAAACAGTAGTTTGTCACCACATATAGAGTATCAATGTACTCAAGAGAAATTGAACAACATATTGTATGGTCCATTTTCTCCTGTTACTCTTTAAAAATATGAAAAGTTTGTGGCTAAAGCAACACTGCTGTGGGAAAAATGTATTTTTCCATTTTCATGGCTGAAGGTTACAAAATTCCAGGAAGCACCTGTGGATTCAAAGTGCTCACCTTATCTTTAGATACATTTCTTGAGGGGTTTGTTTTTCCACAATGGGGTCTTTTGTGTTTATTTTTTTTACTGTCTAGGGACATCAGGGGCTCTGCAAACGCAACATGACACCCGCTATTCATCCGCTATTTATTCCAGCCAATTTTGCGTTCCTAAATTCAAGTGGTACTCTTGGTGCCATGCGCTGCGCCCAAACAGTAGTTTTTCTCCACACATGGGGTATCGCTGTACTCACAAGAAATTTGGGGGTCCATTTTCTCCTCTTACCTTTGTTAAGATTATACATTTGAGGCTAAAGTAACATTTTTGGGAAAAATTAGATTTTTAATTTTTACACCTCACCAGTATAACATTCTGTGAAGCACTTTGGGGTTCAAACTGCTCACCACACATCTCTATAAATTCCTTGGGGTATCAACGTACTCTATAAAAGTTGCACGAAAAATTGTTTAGTCTGTTTTCTCCTGTTACCCTTATGAAAATGTAAAATTTGGGGCTAAAGTAACATTTATGTGAGGTAAAAGTAAAATGTTCATTTTTTCCCATTGCTTTAGATCCTATGAAGCACCTTAAAGGGTTAATAAACTTTTTAAATGTGTTTTTGAGCTTTTTGGGGGGTGCGGTTTTAAACTGGCATCACTTTGGGAAGTTTATGTCACATAGGCCACTCAAAGTTATTTTAAATGTGATGTGGTCAATAAAAAAAATTGGTTTTGTAAATTTTATTAGAAAAAAGGAGAAATTACTGATAAAGGTTTAATTCTTCTAACTTTCTAACAATAAAACAATATTTCAAAAATGGGGCTGATGTAAAGTAGACATGTGGGAAATGTTATTTTTTTATTTATGAACTATTTTGTGTGGTATAATATCTGGTTTAAGAACATAAAAATTAAAATTTTAAAATTGGAAATTTTTAATTTTTTTGACAAATTTTCATTATTTTTTTATAAATAAACGCAAATAATATTGAACAAAAATTACCACTAACATAAAGTACAACATGTCACAAAAAATTTATTTCAGAAAAATTGGGATCTGTTGACGTGTTCCAGAGTTATTACCTGGTCACATTTGAAAAATGAGGCTTGGTCATTAATGTACAAACTGGCACTCAGCCTTCGAAAACACCGCAGCAGAATAGTGTGGTAGTGCTGGAAGAGGGCTATTACCACCAAGAAGGCTACTTTTAATACTTTTTCTTCTATGTTCGAAACAGAATGTGTAAAGAAAAAGCTGATGACCAAACAAATAAGTTTTGAATCGAGGATGTAAAGAAATTTGGGCTATGTGAACAGCAAATAACAAGCGATGAGTTTTGCAAATGAAGAGTATACCCTGCTGTTATTTGTGCAGTACATGTGGTATGGCACTGAGATCAATGGATTCTTAGCCTGGTTAGATATATTGTTTTTTATCTCCTGGCTAATCATCTGAAATTTCCTACCCAAGCAACTTATGTAACAGACCATGTCATATTGATGCCATGCATTGTTAGAATGCAATTAATACGGTAACTTTTACATTTTAATGACATCCTAACTAGTAAGAAATCACTTAATTGATAATATACTTAAAGTTGGGGAATGCATCGGATTTGTTGACCAATGGTTATAATGAAATAACCTAAAGAAACTGAGGTGCTTTTATGTTGCTATTCTATTTATTTTAATATGTATGTTGCATTACTTGATTCTGTAGTATCTTATCCCTCATATTTCACATGTGATGGAGGCAACAAGCTCTGAAATATTTGTAATTTCTTTAGTATCTGCCTTATCTTATGACAATAATCTGATTAGCACGCTGTGTGATCAGTCTGGGCCCTGAGGGATTCAATTAAGAAAAGCTATTTGTGTTTAGACGGAATACTGTGTTTATTATCTTGACAACATCATTATTGTATAAGTTAAGATAAGGTGATCGTGGAAATAAAATAATCATTATCGCATAGATTGATGCATTGACCTGCATGTTTCTACCAAAATGAGTAGAGATGATAATTCCTCTTTTGATAACACTAAACTGCAAGTACATCCATTCATTATGACTGCATTGACATCTGATGACTTGCACATCTCGCTTTTATTTATGAAGTATGGCAAATGAAAAGTTAAAGCGAGCTAGAAGATCTAAGGAAGTTTAATTACAAGCTACTACAGCAAATGCTGTAAAATAGAATGATAGTTGATGCAATGTTTTTTTTATTATGTGCTGTCACTGTAGCAGTGTTATATGAGAATTAGTGATGAGCAAGCATTAACATGCTCGGGTGCTCAGCACTCATTAAGAGTAGTTGGATGCTCGATGGGTGTGACTCAAGTACCAAGTATAATGGAAGTCAATAGGAAATGGAAGCATTTTTTCCTCGGAAACCTTCCGGAAAAATGCTCGAGTCCCTCATTGACTTCCATTATACTCAAGTGCTTGAGTTGTGCCCATCTTAGCGTACAGCTGCTCTTAACGAGTGCCGAGCACTCAAGCATGGTAGAGCTCGCTCATCACTAATGAGAATGTTTTCAAAGTATACAAATTAAACAGGTGACAAGTAGGGACGAGCGAACTCGCACTTTACATTTTTTTGGTCTGTACTGAACACCTTGTGTTTGATGCTGAACACTGAACACAAACTTTTGACTGTACATCTGGTTCTGGTTCCTGTTCAGGTTTGTCACCTGAATAAATCTTTTTGAAAGGCTGCAGAGCAGCCAATGAGCAAGCTGTTAGGCTGTAGACACTTCCAGAGCCATCGCTGTGATTGGCATGGAAATCACTATAAAAAAGTAAAACTGACATGGGCTACAAATAGAAAATAAATGGTAGCAAGACCAGGATAGTTATACAGTCTTGCTCATCATTATTAGCACCCATGAAGTTTAAGTACATAATGTGGAATATCTCCTGAAAAAAATGAATCAAGTGAAAAAGCTTATTTGTATAGAGTACTTGTGTCAAATACAAAAGAGCCAATGATAAACAGCAATTTGAAACAAAAAACAATGTGAGGGAAAGATAGAAAAACCTAAAGCTGCTGTGACACTGGTATTGGCCCTTTACATTAAATATGTATGGAAACACATTTTGACTCGCTAGTGGTAAGTCACAAATGAGAGTAACTTGGGATAAATTGTCAGTGCCCATGTGACATGAATTAGCCAATGAATGATAACTTCAGAGTTTTAAAAAGCCGCATAGTAGACCCTGTTTCTTTACCACAATGGTGAAGACATAGGAGCTGTCTGAGGACATCAAAACTACCATTATTAGCAACACAAGACTTCCAAATTGTATAAGGCCATCTCCAAAGACTTTGGTATCCTAGTTACAACAGTGCACAATGTTATTAAGAAGTTTGCCAAGCATGGAACTGTTAAGAACCTCCCTGGACATGAGAGAATGAGAAAAATTGACAAGAAGTGTCTTTGAAGGTTGGTGCAAATGGTGTAAAAAGCACCACGTCAAACATCCAAAGACCTGTAGGCTAGCCTGGAACAGTCTGAGATGATGGTGCTTTCAACAAGTACCATACACCACATACTAAACCAAGCAGGGCTTTATGGGCAAATGCCAAAGAAGAAACCATTGGTGAAGAAAGGACATAAAAAAGGAACAAACCACAATCCTTCTGGGAAATTATTCTATGGACAGATGAAACAAAAATAAACCTTTTTAGCAAAGCATGGCAAGTATGTTTACAGATGGTGTAATGAAGCTTATAAGGAAAATAACACCCCAGCAACTGTTAAGCATGGTGGAGGATCTATAATGCTGTGGAGTTGTTTTGCTGCGTCTGTTACTGGATGATTTTCCTGTATCACAGGAGTAATGAAATCAGAGAATTATCAACAGTTTTTAGAGCAAGATAGAGCAAAATATCCTACCCAGTGTAAGAAAACTTGGTTTGAGTCGAAGATCATGGGTCTTCAAACATGACAATGACCCAAAGCACACAAAAGTACACAGGAATAGTTAAAAAAGAAAATATGAACTATTTTAAAATGGACAGCAATTAGTCCTGACCTCAATGCCATTGAAAATCTTTGGGGTGAGCTGAAATCTGCCATTGGGAAAAAGAACTCTGCAAGCATTCAAGAGCTTGAACAAACTGCTAAGGGAGAGTGAGAGAAAATACCAGCTGAGAAGTGCACAAAGCTTATAGATGACTACAAGAAGCATTTGGAGGCTGTCATCATTGCCAAAGGGTGTGCGACCAAGTATTAAGTAATGCTGATGAAAATACAACAAAGCAGATTTCTTCACTATCCGTATAACAGCGTCATTATGGCCAAGCCTTTACTTTAACATGCAAAATTGTTCTTACAGGTTCTCTTTAAATGGACATCCAGTCTTTATAATTTACTGTGATCAAAAATGATTATTTGATATGTATCCAACTTTTACAGTACAAATGGAGAAGAAGAGAAAAAACAACACATTGCAGCCTGTTAGAATACCAGCAAGTGAGTATTTTTACCATATCATCATTTTTATACATATTTTCCAGCTCCAAGATGTATAAACTTGAATGCTCATTAGAGGAAGCATTTCTTGTGATGTGTATTTATTTGTGTAATGAGTGGTGTAAGGCCTAAGGACATCAATATTCTTTATCAGGGTGTTTAGAATTATTAGTCAGCTGGTATTCCTCAGGAAAATTGGGCCATAAAAACAGATTCAACTGATTTTGAAAAGTAGAAAAAATATTGAATGTCTTATAGTGAGATGCAGCAGTCTTGAAATGGCTGAGAGATTAGGGCATGCTCATAGAACTATGAATAGTCTTGTTGTAAACAGACAATAGGGTTGCAAAAAATTTGTGTCACGCAACAAGCGTGATGAGTGCGTTACGATCAACCAAGATCTGACGCACAACGAAAAACACAGCTAAAAAACAACACAGACAAGGGGGAACACAGGGGACACAATAACAATGGTGGATCCTGGGACTAGTGAGAGGGTAGGTGGGCACCTCCTAATCTCACCTGTAGGTGTTTCTACTCTCCTAGCCAGTCCCTATACTGTCTCCGCAACTGTTGCTGAGCAGAACCCTGAGTCCCTGCGCAAACCCTATAGATGCCCGGACTAGTATGAGGCAGGAGATGTACACTAGACCCACCACTGAACAAAAGAGGAGAAACAAACAGGGGATAAATAACAGAAAAGGAGAGGATACAGCTTCAGGAGAATCCACAGCAGCTCCTTCCACCAAGGTGGATTTTATACAAATGGCTTTGTATAGTCAGTAAAGCTTGCTGGGAAACCTAGCTATTTAAGCACAAGGGGGGTGTTTACAAAGCAGGTGTGGCTGACCTTAACTGCAGGAGAGCTGCTGGCAGAGAAACTGACATTTAACTACTTCAGTACCAAAGGAAATTAAACAGCATTTACATGCAGAGTCCCAGAGAAATAAGAGGCTCAAGTCCTCAAACTGCCATTAGTTTAAAAAAACAGGGAGACGACAGTGACAATGTGTTGAGAAAAAAAGACAAACTTAAAAAGATTTGAAAAGAGTCATATGAAAACTGCAAAGGACCCCATTATCCTCCAATGCTGTAATAATCCAGAGCGGCAACCTCTCTGGAGTGCCCACAAGTACAAGGTGTTCAGGGCTCAATGACATGGTCAAGGTAAAGAAGGCTGAAACCCGACCACCACTGAACAAGTCATGAATAGTGATGAGCGAGCATGCTTGTAACTACTCGGTACTCGCACGAGTATCGCTGTACTCGGGCTGCTCGGCGGGGACCGAGTAATCTCGCGATACTCGTGCTGTACTCGTGGTCTTCATCCCTGCATGTTGGCGCTCTTTTGAGAGCCAGCCCTCATGCAGGGATTGGCTGGCAGACCACTGCAATGCCACAGCCCTGTTAGTTGTGGAATTGCAGTGATTGGCCGGCCTGCACAGCGTGACCGAGCCTTTATACCGGCCGGCGCGCTGTGCTCTGCTCACAGCTATCCAGACAGTGAGTGCAGGGAGAGTGTCGCTGATTCAGGGAAAGCTTTGCGGCCCTTTATAGCTTTTTCAGTTGCAGGGCTGCAAACAGTGTGACCAAAAGTCCTTCTCAGGACTATTCTAGTTGTATACAGGCAGGCAGGGTATAGCCAGGTCGGAGTACAGTAGCAGAGTCCTTCTCAGGACT
The DNA here is from genome assembly GCF_048569485.1 of Anomaloglossus baeobatrachus. Lineage (NCBI taxonomy): Eukaryota > Metazoa > Chordata > Amphibia > Anura > Aromobatidae > Anomaloglossus > Anomaloglossus baeobatrachus. The sequence goes on from NC_134356.1 coordinate 352,779,082, forward strand.
ATTGTTGCTATATACAGGCAGGGTATAGCCAGGTCTGAATACAGGCTAGTGACCAGAAGAGTCCTTGTCAGGACTATTGTACCAGTATACAGGCAGGCAGGCAGGGTATATATAGCCATTCCTAGTGGTGACCGTATACCAGCCTTCATCATATCTGGGGCTGGTGTACACAGTCTAAAACAGTCCAGATAGTGTCTGACTTGTCTGTAATTGTCGCTCCCCAAAAAATCCTGTTAGCTTCTTATTGCGTCCGTGCTTGGTTTTTAAAACCGCACGTGTGTGCCTGTCGGTGGCAGCGTACAGGTGCACTTGTGTGCAATTTCCACAAACTTTGATATAACGCACAAGTAGTGAATATACACGTCAGCACAGCATTGCAAAATGCGCAAGGGCATTGGCAAGGAACAAGGAAGTGGACGTGATGGTGGTGCAGGCAGAGGCCGAGGTCGTGGGCAAGCTCTAATTTCGCCACAACAAAAGGCCACATCTAGTCGCTCGCACGTCCTGTCCCAAATTCTTGGGGACCGCAGCAGTACACCGCTCTTGAACCAAGACCAGTGTCAACAGGTTGTTAGTTGGATAGCAGATAATGCTTCCAGTCAGATTGGCACCACCACAAACACTCTGTCTTCCACACGGTCAAGTGTCAGTAGCCGTGATACTGCACCGCACATTTCTGAACCTGATCCTCCTTCCTACCACCAGGCTGAGTACACGTCCTCCTCGGACATTAATGATCCCACACTTGGACACTCGGAAGAGCTGTTCACGTTTCCATTCACACATTCTGGCCTCTCGCCAGCTCATATTGAAGTGGGTCATGAGGAGATCGTCTGTACAGATGCCCAAATATTTGAGCAGCCACGTTCTCACGAAGTTGGCAACGTGTCTCAACAAGTGGTGGACGATGATGAGACACAATTGTCAGGAAGTCAGGAGGAGGAGCAGGGTGCGGAAGAGGAAGACGACGTGGTGGATGATCCAGTAACTGACCCAACCTGGCAGGAGGATATGCAGAGCGAGGACAGCAGTGCACAGGGGGAGGGAGGCGTAGCATCACAACAGGCAGTAAGAAGCAGGGTGGTGGCCCCAGGCAGAAGTCAGGCAACCGTTCCCCGGAACAACACGACGACACAAGGTGCCTGTACAAATGTTAGGTCTTCCCGAGTCTGGCAGTTTTTTAAGTTGGATCCAGATGATTCAAAAAAGGCCATTTGCAACACCTGCCGTGCCAGCATCAGCAGGGGTACCAAAACTAGCAGCCTGACCACCACCAGCATGATCAGGCACATGTCAGCCAAGCACCCGACTTTGTGGGAAGTACAACAGAGTCGAGGAGCAGTGCTTGCTGATGTCACTGCTACGTCTTCGCTGGTTGTGCATGCGAGCCAATCCCCTGTCCATGCTGCCTGCGAACAAGCCTCCTCCACTCCTGCACCTGCAGTTGCCTACGCAGAAAGAACACCATCATCAAGCACGTCCTTGTCCCAGCGCAGCGTTCAGTTATCCATTCAGCAAACCTTTGAACGCAGGCGCAAATACACTGCCAACACCCCACATGCCACAGTTCTAAATGCTAACATTTCGCGACTGCTTGCGCTGGAAATGTTGCCTTTTAGGCTGGTGGAGACAGAAGCATTCCGTGACCTGATGGCGGCAGCTGTCCCACGTTACTCGGTCCCCAGCCGCCACTATTTCTCCCGGTGTGCCGTCCCCGCGTTGCATAACCACGTGTCACAAAACATCACACGTGCCCTGAACAACGCTGTTTCACCCAAGGTCCACCTAACCACAGACACGTGGACAAGTGCTTGTGGGCAAGGCCGCTACATCTTGTTGACGGCACACTGGGTTAATATTGTGGAAGCTGGGACCCAGTCTGAGCGAGGGACGGAACACGTCCTTCCCACACCAAGGTTTGCAGGCCCTACCTCAGTCAGTGTTTCACCCACACTCTACAGCTCCGGAATGTCATGCTCTTCAGCCTCCTCCTCCTCCTGCGCATCCTCATCCACTGTACCCTCCACACCAGTCACAAGCTGGAAGCACTGCAGCACTGCCTCGGCGAAGCGGCAACAGGCTGTGCTGAAGCTAATCTGCATAGGTGACAAACCCCACAATGCAGAAGAGCTGTGGACAGCTCTGAAACAGCAGGCAGATCACTAGCTCACACCTCTGAACCTAAAGCCAGGAAAGGTCGTGTGTGACAATGGCCGGAACCTGGTGGCGGCTTTGAGGCGAGGCCAGCTGACACATGTTCCATGCGTGGCCCATGTGCTCAACCTCGTGGTTCAGCGGTTTCTAAAGTCATACCCAGAGCTGTCTGATCTGCTGGTAAAAGTTCGCCGCCTGTCTGCACATTTTCGAAAGTCACCTACTGCTTCAGCCGGCCTTGCCGGCTTTCAGCGCAGTTTGCATCTTCCGGCTCACAGACTGGTGTGTGATGTCCCCACGCGTTGGAATTCAACTCTGCACATGTTGGTCAGGATATGTGAGCAGAAGAGGGCAGTTGTTGAGTACCTGCATCACCTAAGCCGTCGGGAAATGGTTCAAATTCCACACATAACACCTGAGGAGTGGAGATGGATGTCAGACCTATGTACCATCCTCCAAAACTTTGAGGACTCCACCAAGATGGTGAGTGGTGATGACGCCATTATTAGCGTCACCATACCGCTACTCTGCCTTCTAAAACGGTCTCTGCTGAAAAACAAACATGATGCATTGCAGGCGGAGCGCGATGAGTTGCAGCAAGAAACAGTAGTGGGTGTGGGTGATAACACACAGCCCAGCCTCGTCTCATCACAACGTGCAGTGGAGGACTATGACGAGGAGGAGGATGAAGACATGGAGCAACTCTCCGGCCAAATTGAGGATATGACATGCACACCAGTCATATCCTCGGTTCAGCGTGGCTGGCCAGAGGACAGGGTAGATGAGGAGGAGGAGGAGGAGGAGGAGGAGGACAGCATGTTCAGTCATCTTGTTGGTCAGGCTACTGAAGTCCTGGCTGTTAAGAGTCTGGCGCACATGGCTGACTTTATGGTAAGCTGCCTGTCTCGTGACCCTCGCGTTAAGAACATCTTGGCCGACAATCATTATTGGTTGGTAACACTGTTAGACCCACGCTACAAGGAGAACTTTTTGTCTTCCGTGGAGGAGAGGTCAACCAAAATGCAGCAGTTCCGGAAGGCCATAGTCACGGAAGTAGGCAAAGCATTCCCCTCACAAAACGCTAGCGGCATAGGTCAGGAATCAGTGGACAACCGAGGCGTACAGCCGAGAGAGGCACAAGTCCAATCCGCCAGAGGTAGGGGAACAGTCTTTAAGATGTGGGACAGTTTTCTCAGCCCCTCACGTACCACAGCCCCTGAGGTGCGGGGTAGTGCCACAAGAAATCCTAAGTTTGCCCAGATGCTGAAGGAGTACCTTGCAGATCGAACAACTGTACTCCGACATTCCTCTGTGCCTTACAATTATTGGGTATCCAAGCTGGACACGTGGCATGAATTGGCTCTCTACGCCTTGGAAGTCCCGGCCTGCCCTGCTGCTAGCGTTTTGTCAGAGCGTGTTTTTAGTGCCGCAGGTGGAATCATTACAGATAAACGCACCCGCCTGTCAACTGAAAATGCTGACAGGCTGACTCTGATCAAGATGAACAAGGGTTGGATTGGGCCAGACTTCACCACACCACCAGCAAATGAGAGCGGAATTTAAAGTTTGCCATGTACCTCCACTCACCCATGGGTACACACTTCTGGACTTTGGATAATCGCTGGACTGCTCCTCCTTCTCCTCATGCGCCAACATGATGACCGTTACAAATTGCAATACTTAGGCCTTTGTTTCAGGTATACCCCCAGTGGTAAATTTTTTCGCCCATTCTTTGCAGAATGGACATTACAACGACAGGAGACCCGCTCCTTTGCAATGGGAACAATGTTTTGAGGCCCTCATGCACGTCTCTATCCAGGGACAACGTGGAGCCTCCCAATTTTTGGCTGCCCTGTCTAAGGGCTATACTATAATACACCCACTTCCTGACAATGGACACTTAATGTTTTGAGGCCCTCATGCACGTCTCTACCCAGGGACAACGTGGAGCCTCCCAATTTTTGGCTGCCCTGCCTAAGGGCTATACTATAATACACCCACTTCCTGACAATGGACACTTAATGTTTTGAGGCCCTCATGCACGTCTCTACCCAGGGACAACGTGGAGCCTCCCAATTTTTGGCTGCCCTGCCTAAGGGCTATACTATAATACACCCACTTCCTGACAATGGACACTTAATGTTTTGAGGCCCTCATGCACGTCTCTACCCAGGGACAACGTGGAGCCTCCCAATTTTTGGCTGCCCTGCCTAAGGGCTATACTATAATACACCCACTTCCTGACAATGGACACTTAATGTTTTGAGGCCCTCATGCACGTCTCTATCCAGGGACAACGTGGAGCCTCCCAATTTTTGGCTGCCCTGCCTAAGGGCTATACTATAATACACCCACTTCCTGACAATGGACACTTAATGTTTTGAGGCCCTCATGCACGTCTCTACCCAGGGACAACGTGGAGCCTCCCAATTTTTGGCTGCCCTGCCTAAGGGCTATACTATAATACACCCACTTCCTGACAATGGAAACTTAATGTTTTGAGGCCCTCATGCACGTCTCTACCCAGGGACAACGTGGAGCCTCCCAATTTTTTGCTGCCCTACCTAAGGGCTATACTATAATACACCCACTTCCTGACAATGGACACTTAATGTTTTGAGGCCCTCATGCACGTCTCTACCCAGGGACAACGTGGAGCCTCCCAATTTTTGGCTGCCCTGCCTAAGGGCTGTACTATAATACACCCACTTCCTGACAATGGACACTTAATGTTTTGAGGCCCTCATGCACGTCTCTATCCAGGGACAACGTGGAGCCTCCCAATTTTTGGCTGCCCTGCCTAAGGGCTATACTATAATACACCCACTTCCTGACAATGGACACTTAATGTTTTGAGGCCCTCATGCACGTCTCTACCCAGGGACAACGTGGAGCCTCCCAATTTTTGGCTGCCCTGCCTAAGGGCTATACTACAATAGACCCACTTCCTTCCAATGGGCACTTCAGGTTTACAGGCCCTCATGAACGTCTCTACCCAGGGACAACGTGGAGCCTCCCAATTTTTGGCTGCCCTGCCAAAGGGCTATACTATAATACACCCACTTCCTTCCAATGGGCACTTCAGGTTTACAGGCCCTCATGCACGTCTCTATGCAGGGGCATTGGTGAACCTCACAATTTTGGACTGCCCTGGCAAAGGAAAATACTACAAAGACTCACTTCCTCAAAATGGGCACATTAGACTCAAGAGGCCTTCATGTACGTCTCTTCTCAGGGACATCGGAGTGCCACACAATGTTTTCACGTAATATCTTTCATGTATTAATCTCAAAAAGTAACATACACCAGCTCTATCTCACTATTGGGTATGTGCCCTTAACATTTCTGCCATGAAAAATCATTTTGGGGTCATTTTGGAAGGTTTTCTGGTGAGTCCGTAAAAATGGGGTGAAACGCGGACAAAATTGTTCACAGCTGTGACTTTTGAGTGATAAATGCTTCAAGGGGTCTTCCCCATGCTGTTGCCATGTCATTTGAGCACTCTTCTGAGACTTTTGTGACATTTTTAGGGTTTCTACATGCTGCCGGTGGTCATTTCACAAAAATACTCGGGTCTCCCATAGGATAACATTGGGCTCGTTGCTCGGGCCGAGTACACGAGTATCTTGGGAGGCTCGGCCCGAGCTTCGAGCACCCGAGCTTTTTAGTACTCGCTCATCACTAGTCATGAAGCTTGAAATGTCAAGACTGGGCCAGGAAATATCTGAAGATGGGGTTTTCAAAGGTTGGACTGTTGATATGAGAGCAATTCTTGACATACAAAATGGATAGGTCCCTAACTGGACCAGTAACAGGCACAGAGCCCTTTTCGACTCAGATGTCAGCAAGGGTTCTGGCACCTGAGATTGAGAATAAAGTGTCAGTCTTTGCCGATGACACCAAACAATGTAGGTCATTAAAAACTGACCTTGATAGTACAATATTACAAAACAATCTGAATAAGATGTCAGAATGGACAGACACTTGGCAAATGAGATTTAGTGTTGATAAATGTAAAGTAATGCACCTAGGACGGGGTAATCCTATAGCTGCGTATACATTAAATGGAAGTAAACTCGGGACTACAGAACAGGAGAAGGACTTGGGGATTCTGATTACAAATAAGCTGAGCAGCAGCACTCAATGTCAAGCAGCAGCTGCTAAAGCAAACAAGATTTTAGGGTGTATGAAAATAGAAATTAGATCTTGTGATTCCAATGTATTGTTACCCCTCTATAAATGACTTGTAAGGCCATATGTGGAATATGGGATTCAGTTTTGAGCTTCACATTTTAAAAAGGACATTCAGAAGATAGAGTCAGTTCAAAGGCGGGCAACTAGACTACTACAAGGAATGGAAGGCCTCCCATATGATGAGAGGTTTCTATTTGTTTAGCTTAAAAATAGACATCTCAGAAGAGATTTCATTTATATGTAAAAATACATGTGTGGGCAATACAAAGTACTGGCACATGACATTCCTTCTAAAGACAATACTAAGGACCAGGGAGAACTCACTGCAAATGAAAGAAAGGTCATTCCAGATGCTAAATAGGAAAGGGTTCTTTACAGTTAGAGCAGTCAGACTGTGGAATGCCCTACCACAAGAGGTAGTAATGGCAGACACTATAACAACTTTTAAAAAAGGGCTAGATGATGTCCTCAGTACACTCATTGTGGGGATAAATGATTCAGTGCTGAAATGTATAATTGTTGGAGGAAGGTTTATCAACCTATGTAAATAGGTATAAAGGTGGTGGTGAGGTGATGCTATATGCTAGTATAATTAAGGATGAACTGGTTAGACAATTTCAGGTTGAAAAAAAGACTCAAAATAATCTCCCAAAACTACTGTCAGTTTTTAGAGAACACTTTCTTTAAGCTGTGGTACAGGAATAATTGATCATCTTTAAAGAAGACCATGAATTTTAGGCAGGACAATGCTCCATCGCCTGTAATGAAGTACTCCACTGTTTGACTAGCCAGAAAACCTCTTAAAGAGGTTGTCTCGAACTTTAACATTACTGTTTTTTCCCCGGGATAGGTAACCAATGTCTGATCGGTGGGGGTGTGACAGGCAGCGCCCACACCGATCAACTGTTCCTGTTGTCAGCCGCAACAAAAACTGTCTAGTTGTGGAGCTGCACAGCACAGCTCCGTCAACAAAATAGTGGCCGTAGCCAGATACTGCATATCCGACCCCCATTGAATTGACATTGACCCCTTACTCATCTGACCAAAACCCTACTGAGAACTTGTGGGTCTATCTTAAGGGGGAAATGTATGGTGAAGGAAAGCAGTACTGAACAGTGTCTGGGAGTTTTATTATTTGAGCTACCCAAAAAGCACATCGTGAACAGTTTAATAAACTGACAGACTCAACAGATGGAAGGCTAGTGACTGGTATTGAAACTAAGGATTGCTGTACTGGTAACTGAGATTTTTATTCAAATATCAAAAATTTATTTTTGTACTTTTTCAGTTATTTGGTTAGTATTCTCCTTCTAACAGATGAAAATAAGCAATTGAGATGGGAAAATGTACATTTTCATTTAGTTGCATAATAATTGTGCACACTAATATTTGCCCAATAATTCTGGACACAGATATTCTCCTAAAAAGTCAAAACCTCACTATTGCTTGCTTAAATATTCATATTTAAGGTTTCTTAATCTTTTGGATTGACTGACAGCACTGTAGTTGTTCAATAATAAAATTAATAATTAAAAATACAAGATGCCTAATAACTGCATACACAGTGTAGTACACAATGATATACCAACCCCAACTATTTTATGGATTTACTGCTAATTGGATTGAATATGTTGTGCACAGTGTTAATACAGCATGATAAATAATAAAAAATAGTAGATACATTAAAAAACTGCAAAACATTTCATATGTTTTTATTAAAGATTTCTGCTTGTTGCCAATGTAAAACAGAAAGATATTCATAGCAAATCGAACAAGTAATAAGAAATGACACATTTTCTCTTGAATTTATAATGACTTTGACTCAGGAAAGCTGTTCCATACCCTTATGAAATCATACAGAGGTGAGCTCCTCAGAAGTGTAGAGGAGTCTTTTTACATCTGTTAAACTTGGAAATTCATGATTCATTGGTTTACATAAGCTGTTACTCGGCCATTTTACTAGGAAAACTTGAAGGTTTGTGTCAGTATAATTTAGTTTGAACATAGCCAAAAAGTATATACGGTATATCTGTGGCCAAAAGTATTGAGACTAACACATTTTTGGTTTTCACAGAGTTTGCTGCTTCAGTGTTTTTGGCTCTTTTAGACCTCCTTCACACGTCAGTGATTCTGGTACGTTTGTGCTTTTTTTTATACGTACCAGAATCACTGACATACGCAGACCCATTATAATCAATGGGTCTGCTCACACATCAGTGATTTTTCACTGAACGTGTCTCTGTGCAGCGTATACCTGTGGCCGTGATTCTGCACGGAGACAAGTCAGTTTTTTTCTGGCATCACTGATGACCCACTATGGTGTGATCCGTGTGTGATCCGTGAAACATGTACCAGAAAATCACGGACATATTAAATATTAAATATTTTCAACTTACCTTGCCTGCGATTCGCTGTGCAGCCTCCGCTCTCGGCAGCTCCTGCCTGGCTCATGAATATTCATGAGAGCAGGAACAGCCGACCCGGAAGTAGCTGCAGAGAGCGGCGGGCGGACGCTTCAGCCAAGAGGAATTCAGCACCATGGACAGCAGGAGCGGGGGCAGGTGAGTAATTTCCATATGCAATCACGGATCACAGATCACAGATTGCAAATGGAAAACCCCCGTGTGCCGTGAATCATGTAACACAGAGGGACATGTACGTGTTTTACACATCAGTGAAGAACGTCAGTGTTTTTCACTGATGTGTAAAACGGGCCTTAGTTAGATGACGCTATTGATAATGAAGTACAATTATAAACATTTCTAAGCATTTATAAACAAGTTCTTGTGCTTTAAGTAACAAAGACATCACATTTATGCAAAGTATTTATCCTTATTTTCAAAACTTTCGCAATTCACCCTGGCATGGTGAATATCAGCTTCTAGACCAAATCTTACCTGATGGCAACCATTTCTTGCCAAATCAGTGTTGGAGTTTATCATAATTTCTCTCGTTTTGTTTGTCCACTCACTTTTTGAGGATTCACCAAAGGTTCTTTGTGGGATTGACGTCTGCAGAGTTACCTTGCCATGGACGCAAAAATATCAATGTTTTTTTTCAGCTTAGTTATCACTTTTGCCTTGTGATAAGATGCTTGATCATGCTGGAAAAACATTGTTCATCTCCAAATTGTTCCCAGATTGCTGGAAAACGTTTCAATGTTTTGATCCAATTGTTTATTCATGGCAATCTTTTTCGGCAAAATTGTGAGTGAAACCACTCTTTTGGATGAAAAGCAACTCTACACATGAAGTGTCCCAGAATGCTTTGCTGTTGGCATGACCTAAGTCTCATGCTATCTCTCAACTAGTCTTGTCTCAACAAATCATCCATCCAGATGTCTCAAACAGCCTACAGGGGGTTTCATCAGAGAAAATAACTTTTGCACAGTCCTCTGTAGTCTATTTCCTGTACTCCCTAAAAATATTAGTATGTGAATATTGTTTTTTGCAGAGATGTGGCTTCTTTGCTGCTCTTTTTTACACCAGGCCAGATTCCGAAAGCTTTTGCCTAAAAGCCGCTTTACACACAGCGACATTGCTAAAGCGATGTCGGTGGGGTCACGGAATTTGTGACGCACATCCGGCCGCTTTAGCGATGTCGTTGCGTGTGACACCTACGTGCGATTGAAAATGGTCGTAAAATTGTGCAAAATCGTTAATCGTTGACATGCTTCCCTATTCCCAAAAATCGTTGCTGCTGCAGGTATGATGTTGTTCATCGTTCCTGCAGCAGCACACATCGCTATGTGTGACACCGCAGGAACAAGGAACCTCACCTTACCCGCGGCCGTCGGCAATGAGGAAGGAAGGAGGTGGGTGGAATGTTCGTCCCGCTCATCTCCGTCCTTCCACTTTGATTGGGTGGCCGCTTAGTGATGTCGCTGGGACGCCGAACAAACCGCCCCCTTAGAAAGGAGGCGGTTCACCGGTCACAGCGACGTTGCTAAGCAGGTAAGTACGTGTGACGGGTGTAAGCGATGTTGTGCACCACGAGCAGCGATTTGCCCGTGATGCACAAACGATGGGGGCAGGTACGCATGTTAGCGATCTCACTAAAGCGGCCTTTGCTGTGTGGGTGTATGCACTGATGCCTGCCTACTACCGTCCCTGAGAAAGCTCTGCACAGTTGTTGAAGCAATCCCACAGCTGAATACTCTTTAAGAGTCAGTTCTGGCACTTGGTGGTGTTTATTAGGTGAACTGAAGGATTGTTCATAACAATTGAACCTCTCTTTTTGAAGTTATTTATTAACAGGCAACTTTACAAGCAGCAATGTCATTGCCTTTTGAGGCAAAGCAATGGATACATGTAATTCCTTAGAGGTATCCATGGTTAACAGAAGATAATGATTTCAAGCACCAGCCAACTTTTACAGCAACCAGTCTGTTCGTATAATTCAATCAGCATGACAGAGGGATATCAGTTAATTACAATGGTGGGGCAGTACTGTTTCAGTGAGTATGCAACAGTATTAATGGAAATCCACCCAAATGTAGAAGAAATTAACCAAGACACTTCAAGAGTAGACATGAGCCACCCCCCTAGTGTTCGAGTATGGTTCGTCGAACGGCGGGTGTGTTCGGTGAACGTTCGACGAACACCTTCGAACCCCATTGAAAACAATGGGAGGCTAACAAACACATACAAACACATTATACATGTACACATACAGTTAATAAACATTGCCATTACACTTACAGGTCCCCGCGACACGTCCAGCACTCTGTCTCCCGATGCTTTTCCTTCGGATCATCGCTGCGCCCTTCCGGTTACCAGCACTGATGATGGGACCTTCCGTGATGTCGTCATAGCATGTGACCAGTCACATGTCTATTATCTCATTGGCTACAGACTGGTCCCATGGCTAGACGTCATGCTAGGTCCTGTCAGTGCATCTCTCAGGTATGCGGTGCTCGTTTGAGCATCTCCGTGTACCGGCAAGATGCTTGGGCACATGCTTGGCTCCTCGTTCCTGCATGTCAGCGCTCTTTACAGCGTCAGCCCACATGCAAGGACTGGATGCCACAGCTGGTTACTATAGCAATGGTGGCAGCGGTAACGTCACCGCTTACAACCCGCAGCCTCTGCTCACTCACTGAGTGATTAGACTGCACGGGAGCAGCAGCTTCTTCCTCCCATGCAGTGCTGTCTGATGTAGCAGAGCTGCATGGGTTGAAGGAGAAAGAAGACAGAAGAACAGGATCATGGAGGGGTGAGAGAGAGTAATAAACATGGAGTCTCTAAGTGTGTCTGTGTATTTATTTCTATTAAAGTATTTTTTCTCTGTGTGGTGTCTTTTTTTTTAACCCTTTATTGGAGATTCTTAATGGCCTGGTCAAACTTGTGATTATGAATCCCTGGCTTCATACTAGCTAGTAAAACAAAGCTAGTATTAACCCATTATTACCCAGCGAGCCACCCATCATCAGGGCAGCTGGAAGAGAAGGATACAGTGCCAGAAGAAAGCGCCATTTTCTGGGGCGGCTGTGAACTGCAACGGATGGGTGGCTCGCTGGGTAATAATGGGCTTATGGCTAGCTGTATATTATCAACTGGCTCTAAGCCCGAAATTTATGGTGTCACGCCAATATTAGACATGGCCACCATGAATTTCTAGTACAGATAAAAAAAAACACAACAGACAGAAAAATATTTTTATTAGAAATAAAACAAAACACAATTAGTGACTCCATCTTAATTGAAATAAAGAACCCCCCTCTGCAGTAATCCTGGGTCAAGGGTCCCGCGCCATAAAATCTGGATCCAATATCATCTGATCGGTTTGCTGGAAGGCAAAGCGATCAGATGATGTGTCAGGTTCAAGGGCCTGAATCACATGACACAGCAGCTGATTGTATAAACGGCTTTTATACAATCAGCTGATGCATCAGTGCAAAAAAACCCAAAAAACTACACACTAATGTGCAGACTCCTGTCCGACAGCATCAGCTGATAGTTTAGCCGACCAGGCGGTAAAAAGCTGGCCTCACCGATCGACTTATAGTGTCAGCTGATTCCGTCAGGTGACCGCATCAACTGATCATCGTCAGGTCTGAGTGAGAGAAAAGAGAGAGAAAACAGAGAGAAAAGAGAGAGAGAAGAGAGAGAAGAAAGAGAGGGAGAGAAGAGAGAGAGGGAGAGAGAGGGTGGGCGAGCGAGAGGAAGAGAGAAAAAGAGAGAGAAAAGAGAGAGAAAAAGAGAGAGAAAGAGCGAGAAAGAGCGAGAGAAAGAGAGAAAGAAAGAAAAAGAGAGAGAAAGAAAGAGAGAGAAAGAAAAGAGAGAGCAAAGAGATGAGAGAGAGAGAGAGAAAGAAGAGAGAGAGGAGAGAGAGAAAAGAGAGAGAGAAAAGAGAGAGAGAAGAGAGAGAAAAGAGAGAGGAGAGAGAGAATAGAGAGAGGGGAGAGACAGAAGAGAGAGAGAAGAGAGAGAGAAGAGAGAGAAGAGAGAGAAAGAATAGAGAGAGAAGAGAGAGAAGAGAATGGAGAGAGAGGAGAGAAAGAGGAGAGAGAGAGGAGAGAGAGAGAGAAGAGAGAGGAGAGAGAGAAGAGAGAGAGGAGAGAGAGAAGAAAGAGGAGAGAGAGAAGAGAGAAAGAGGAGAGAGAGAGAAGAGAGAGAGGAGAGAGAGAAGAGAAAGAGGAGAGAAAGGAGAGAGAAGAGAGAGAGAAGAGAGAGAGGAAAGAGAGTAGAGAGCAATGCAGCCTCATTCCATGAACTACTCCGATTTTAGAGGTGTGTCCTGCGGCTCACAGCTGATGTCCGGCTCCTCCCCTCAGTGCATAATTAAATTAAATTATAATTATAAATAAATAATAATTATAATTTAATATATATTTATAATAATTAAAATTAAAAATAAATTACATTCTTTACCAGGACGGCCGGGACTCGAACTCGAAGTAGCTCTAACCATTGAGCCACTGTTTGTAATGAAAAGCATAGGAAGATTTGGTTAGATTAGTAGAGAATCCAGTAGTAGATTATTCAGCTACAAGGATGGATGGATCGATGGGAGAGGGATGGATGGAGGGATAGAGGGATGGAGGGATAGAGGGATGGAGGGAGGGATGGAGGTAGGGATGAATGGATAGAGAGATGGAGGGAGGGATGGAGGGATGGATGAATGGATGGAGGGAGGGAGGGATGGAGGGAGGGAGGGATGGAGGGAGGGATGAAGGGAGGGATGAATGGATGGAGAGATGGATGGATGAAGGGAGGGATGAATGGATGGAGAGATGGATGGAGAGATGGAGGGAGGGATGGATGGATAGATGGGAGGGCAAACACGCAGGCACTACCGCACTCATCCTCGCACACACGCAGGCACTACCGCACGCATCATCCTCGCACACACGCAGCCACTACAACCCCCATTATCCTCGCACACACGCAGGCATTACAACCCCCATCATCCTGGCACACACGCAGGCACTACAACCCCCATCATCCTCGCACACACGCAGGCATTACAATCCCCATCATCCTCGCACACACGCAGGCACTACAACCCCCATCATTCTCGCACATGCGCAGGCATTACAACCTCCATCATCCTCGCACACACGCAGGCACTACAACCCCCATCATCCTTGCACACACGCAGGCATTACAACCCCCATCATCCTCGCACACAAGCAGGCACTACAACCCCCATCATCCTCGCACACACGCAGGCACTACAACCCCCATCATCCTCGCACACACGCAGGCGTTACAACCTCCATCATCCTCGCATACACGCAGGCACTACAACCCCCATCATCCTCGCACACACGCAGGCGTTACAACCTCCATCATCCTCGCATACACGCAGGCACTACAACCCCCATCATCCTCGCACACACGCAGTCATTACAACCCCTATCATCCTCGCACACACGCAGGCATTACTGTTATGATCCGGAACCATGGAAGACCACCACAAATCATTGGCAAAAAGGTGACAAGAGCATTGGCAACTAATCTGGCCGCCATCCCCTTACTAACCAACACAACTAGAAGTAGCCAAGGGGTGAACTAACATCCTGTGCACCGCAAACCCAGCCGAAGAACTAACTATCCTAAAGGTAGGAAAGATGAATAATTCTCTGCCTCAGAAAATAGACAAGAATAGCAAGCCCGGCACATTCAAAGACTGCGGTGATATAGGAGAAACACAATACACAGGTAGATGACAGGATTAGCAAAAGGTGAGGTCCCCGCTGACTAAAATAGGAAAGGACAGGAAAGGGACTGATGGTAGCCAGAGAAAAACCCTGCAAAATACCAACTTCCTGATAGTACAAAAAAGGCCCTCAGATCGCTCGATCTGAACTCCGTCCTATACCAGGTGCCCTTGTCATACCAATGAACAGAAAACAAGAATTATAACAAATTCAACAAGCCACAAACACATGGACCCAAAGGAGCTATACTCCACACAGAACTGCAGGGAGTTCCTCAACAATCCACTGAGGGGGAAAATCCCTGGAATGAAATAAACTGAAACCAACCACAACAAATGACAAACCCAGATGAGCAAAGAACCAGACAATAAATAAAGAGCAAGAACTTATCTGGAGTGGATGTGGTGTAGAGCAGGATTAAGCAGGCTAGAGATACAAAGAACAACTGACATCCGGCAACAGCCTGCAATCAGACCAGGACTTAAATAAGCAGAGAGTTAGGAAAGGAAACACCCACTGCACAACACACCAGGTCTCTGTCCAAACCCTTCCTGGCCACCAGAGGGAGCCTCCCAGCAGCCAAGACATAACTAACATTCACAACACATTACCTTAGTGACGTTCCCGCTGACATCGCGGCTCACGTCAGTTGCTCTGTGGATCTGACACAGAGCGCTCGTGTTCTACAGCACTCCTGTCAGCTTCATGTAGCAGAGCTAGATGCATCGCGGGACCTCTGTGGATTACGCCGGACCTGGAGGAGTATTTGGGGATTTTAATAAAATGGTGAATGAGGGTGTTTTTTTGTCTTTTCTTCCAAATAAAGGATTTTTCATTGTGTTTGTTTATTTACTTTCACTTACAGGTTAATCATGGAAGGTATCTCGTGGAGACGCCTGCTATAATTAACCTCTTATTACCCTGATTGCCACCGCACCATTCACAACAGTACCCCCCCTTGAGGAGGGGTCACCGAACCCTCACCCACGCCACCGGGTCGCTCGGGATGAGCATGATGGAAGGCGCGAACCAACCTGTCCGCATGAATGTCAGAAGCCACAACCCAAGAGTTATCCTCCTGCCCATAACCCTTCCATTTCACAAGGTACTGAAGCTGACGCCTACTGCGACGGGAATCCAGAATTTTTTCAACCTCATACTCCAGATCCCCTTGTACCAAAACAGGGTCAGGAGGCGCTGCTGCAGGAACTGCCGGCTCCACATGTTTCTTAAACAAGGACTTATGGAAGACATTGTGAATCTTAAATGACGCAGGCAGAGTCAAACGGAAAGATACAGGATTAAAAATCTCCGAAATCTTATAAGGTCCAATAAATCTGGGCTTAAATTTAGGAGACGGAACTCTCATAGGAATATTTTTAGAGGACAACCACACCATGTCCCCTACTTTAAACTGGGGACCAACAGTCCGACGCCGGTGGCAAACGTTTGGGCAGTTTCTTGGGACTGAAACAATTTATCCACTACCTGCCCCCAAATCTGCTGCATTCTGTTGACCACCGAATCCACCCCCGGACAGTCAGACGCCTCAAGCTGCCCTGAGAGGAACCTAGGGTGATACCCAAAATTGCAGAAAAAGGGGGACACCAACGTGGTAGAGCTAGCTCTATTGTTAAGGGCAAATTCAGCCAAAGGCAAAAACGAAACCCAGTCATCCTGATCCGCAGAAACAAAACACCGTAAATAGGTCTCCAGGGCCTGGTTAGCCCTTTCAGTCTGACCGTTGGTCTGAGGATGAAACGCCGAGGAGAAAGACAGCTGAACACCCAATTTGGAGCAAAAAATCCTCCAAAACCTGGATACAAACTGCACCCCTCTGTCAGAAACAATGTTTTCGGGAATACCATGCAAACGGACAACATGTTGCAAAAACAAAGGCACCAACTCTGATGAAGACGGCAACTTAGATAGGGGAACCAAGTGGACCATCTTGGAGAATCTGTCACAGATCACCCAAATCACAGTCATTTTCTGAGAGACAGGAAGCTCTGAAATAAAATCCATAGAGATGTGCGTCCAAGGTTTCTTAGGTACAGGCAAAGGCAATAATAGCCCACTAGAATGTGAACAACAGGGCTTGGACCTAAAACAAACTCCACACGACTGCACAAAACAACGGACATCTCGGGACAGGGAAGGCCATCAAAAAGAGCGTCTCACAAGATCCCGAGTACCAAAAATGCCAGGATGACCCGCCAAAACAGAGCAATGAACCTCAGAGACAACTCGGTCTCTCCATTGGTCTGGGACAAACAGTTTCCCTGTAGGACATCTCTCAGGTTTATCCCCCTGAAATTCCGCCAGTGCCAACCGCAGATCAGGCGAAATAGCTGAGAAAACTACACCATCATTCAGGATAGTAGACGGTTCGACAACCTCCAAAGAGTCAGAGCAGAAACTCCTGGAAAGGGCATCGGCCTTAACATTTTTGGTGCCCGGCAAAAAAGAGACCACAAAATTAAACCGGGTAAAAAACAAAGCCCTCCTGGCCTGCCGAGGATTCAACCTCTTGGCCGATTCCAGATAGATGAGATTCTTGTGGTCCGTAAGCACCACAACTTAATGCCTAGCCCCCTCCAACCAATGCCTCCACTCTTCAAATGCCCACTTCATAGCCAATAATTCCCGGTTCCCCACATCATAATTCCGTTCAGAAGGAGCAAATTTCCGAGAGAAAAAGGCACAGGGCTTAAGTTTACCCAAAGTAGCGTCTCGTTGAGACAGAACAGCACCTGCTCTGATCTCTGAGGCATCAATCTCAACTTGAAATGGGCAAGACACATCAGGTTGCTGCAGAACTGGGGCAGAAGTGAATTGCCTTTTAAGCTCCTGGAAGGCCACAATAGCCTCAGGGGTCCAATGCTCAGCATCAGCTCCCTTCTTTGTCAAATCTGTCAGAGGTTTGACAATGGCAGAAAAATTGGCTATAAATTTACAGTAAAAATTAGCAAACCCCAAAAACCGCTGCAGGGATTTTAGAGAAGTCGGTTGCACCCAGTCGTAAATAGCCTGAACCTTAACCGGGTCCATTTCAATAGCGGAGGGAGACAGGATGAAGCCCAAAAAGGAAATCCTTTGCACCCCAAAGAGGCACTTTGACCCCTTAACGTACAGTGCATTATCCTTAAGTATCTGAAAAACATCCCGTACTTGCCCCACATGAGAGTCCCAATCATCAGAAAAAATCAAGATGTCATCCAAATACACAATCAAAAATTTACCAATAAGGTCCCGAAAAATATCATTCATGAAGGCCTGGAAGACGGAGGGTGCATTAGTGAGCCCAAAAGGCATCACTAGGTACTCAAAATGCCCCTCAGGAGTATTACAAGCCGTCTTCCATTCATCACCCTCCTTAATACGGATGAGATTATCCGCACCCTTGAGATCCAGTTTCGTAAACCATTTGGCACTCTGCACTCTAGAGAACAGATCAGACATCAGAGGCAAAGGGTACTGATATTTGACCGTAATTTTATTAAGAGGACGGTAATCAATACAAGGCCTCAACGAACCATCTTTCTTAGACACAAAGAAGAAGCCAGCACCCAAAGGAGAAGATGAGGGCCGAATGTGCCCATTCTCCAATGATTCTCTGATGTATGACCGCATGGCATCATGTTCGGGCACAGACAAGTTGAAAATCCGCCCCTTGGGAAATTTACAACCGGGCACCAACTCAATGGCACAGTCACAGTCCCGGTGTGGGGGCAGAGAATCAGATTCCTGGTCATTAAATACATCACGGAAATCAGACAAGAAGGCCGGAACATCAACTGCCTGAGCAGACGTGGACGACACGGAAAGGTCCTGATGCAAACCTTGACAACCCCAACTAGCTACTGACAAGGATCTCCAGTCAAGAACCGGATTATGGGTCTGCAACCACGGAAATCCCAGTACCAAGGTATCCTGTAGATTATGCAATACTAAAAATGTACAAGTTTCCTGATGCGCTGGTGCAACTCTCATAGGCACCTGGGTCCAAAATTGGGGTTTATGTTCTGCCAAAGGGGTAGCATCAATGCCTCTTAAAGGAATAGGAGTTTGCAAAGGATCCATGGGAAAACCACAATCCCTAGCAAACCCAAAATCCATCAAATTGAGCGCTGCCCCTGAGTCCACAAAGGCAAATGCAGAAAAGGAAGACAATGAGCAAATCAATGTGACAGACAAAAGAAACTTTGGTTGCAAAGAACCCACAGTAACAGAAGTAGCCAATCTCCTTTCACATTTAGGGCAGACAGAAATGTTATGAGAAGCGTCTCCACAATAGAAGCACAGTCTATTCTTCCGTCTGAACCCCTGCCGACTAGCATTAGAAAGGACCCTATCACACTCCATAGGCTCCAAAGTCTGTTCCACAGGCACAAAACCAGCAGGTATCTTCCTGCGCTCACGTAAATGCCTATCAATCTGAATGGCCAAGGTCATAGAGGCATCAAGACCAGAAGGGACGGGAAAGTCTACCATTACATCCTTCACAGCATCCGCAATACCCTTGCGAAAAGAGCCGCAAGCGCATCATCATTCCATTTGGTAAGGACCGCCCACTTACGAAATTTCTGACAAAACGTTTCTGCATAATCCAAACCCTGAGTTAAGGACAACAAGACCTTTTCTGCTTGGTCCACAATATTGGGTTCGTCATATAATAATCCCAAGGCCTGAAAAAAGGAGTCCACATCATTGAGAATCGGATCATCAGACGCTAAAGAGAAGGCCCAGTCCTGACGGTCACCACGCAGCAATGAGATGACAATCTTAACCTGCTGTACGGGATTCCCTGAGGACTTAGGGCGCAGGTCAAAAAATAATTTACAATTATTTTTGAAGCTCAAAAATCTCGACCTATCTCCCGAAAAAAATTTAGGAACAGGAATTTTAGGCTCTGCAAGGGGAGTCTGTGCAAAGTAAGACTCTATACGATGAACCTTAGCATCAAGATGAGCAACACGCTCACCCAATTCATCCATGCTAGACAAAAGGAATCTTCCACAGAACTAGTAATGAGCGAGTATGCTTGTTACTACTTGGTACTTGCACGAGTATCACTGTACTCGGGCTACTCGGCGGGGACCGAGTAATCTCGCGATACTCGTGCTGTACTCGTGGTCTTCATCCCTGCATGTTGGCGCTCTTTTGAGAGCCAGCCCTCATTCAGGGATTGGCTGGCAGACTACTGCAATGCCACAGCCCTGTTAGTTGTGGAATTGCAGTGATTGGCCGGCCTGCACAGCGTGACCGAGCCTTTATACCGGCGGGCGCGCTGTGCTCTGCACACAGCCATCCAGACAGTCAGTGCAGGGAGAGTGTTGCTGCTTCAGGGAAAGGTTTGCGGCCCTTTATAGTTATTTCCGTAGCAGGGCTGCAAACAGTGTGACCAGAAGTCCTTCTCAGGACTATTATAGTTGTATACAGGCAGGCAGGGTATAGCCAGGTCGGAGTACAGTAGCAGAGTCCTTCTCAGGACTATTGTTGCTGTATACAGGCAGGGTATAGACAGGTCGGAATACAGGCTAGTGACCAGAAGAGTCCTTGTCAGGACTATTATAGCAGTATACAGGCAGGCAGGCAGGCAGGCAGGCAGGCAGGGTATATAGCCATTCCTAGTGGTGACCGTATACCAGCCTTCATCATATCTGGGGCTGGTGTACACAGTCTAAAACAGTCCTGATAGTGTCAGACTTCTCAGTAATTGTCGCTCCTAAAAACCTGTTAGGTTCTTAGTGCGTCCGTGCTTGCATTTAAAAACCGCACATGTGTGCCTGTCGGTGGCAGCGTACAGGTGCACGTTTTGTACAAACTATTATATAACGCACAAGTCTAGTGAATAATACACGTCAGTCAGCAGTGTCTGATAGTGTCAGACTTCTCAGTAATTGTCGCTCCTAAAAACCTGTTAGGTTCTTAGTGCGTCCGTGCTTGCATTTAAAAACCGCACGTGTGTGCCTGTCGGTGGCAGCGTACAGGTGCACGTTTTGCACAAACTATTATATAACGCACAAGTCTAGTGAATAATACACGTCAGTCAGCAGTGTCTGATAGTGTCAGACTTCTCAGTAATTGTCGCTCCTTAAAACCTGTTAGGTTCTTAGTGCGTCCGTGCTTGCATTTAAAAACCACACGTCTGTGCCTGTCGGTGGCAGCGTACAGGTGCACGTTTTGCACAAAGTATTATATAACGCACAAGTCTAGTGAATAATACACGTCAGTCAGCAGTGTCTGATAGTGTCAGACTTCTCAGTAATTGTCGCTCCTAAAAACCTGTTAGGTTCTTAGTGCGTCCGTGCTTGCATTTAAAAACCGCACGTGTGTGCCTGTCGGTGGCAGCGTACAGGTGCACGTTTTGCACAAACTATTATATAACGCACAAGTCTAGTGAATAATACACGTCAGTCAGCAGTGTCTGATAGTGTCAGACTTCTCAGTAATTGTCGCCCCTAAAAACCTGTTAGGTCCTTAGTGCGTCCGTGCTTGCATTTAAAAACCGCATGTGTGTGGCAGTCGGTGGCAGCGTCAGGCTCCATATTGTCCCTGGATAGAGACGTGCATGATGGCCTGTAAACCTGAAGTGCCCATTGTAAGGAAGTGGGTCTATTGTAGTATAGCCCTTAGGCAGGGCAGCCAAAAATTTGGAGGCTCCACATTGTCCCTGGATAGAGATGTGCATGAGGGCCTCAAAACATTGTTCCCATTGCAAAGGAGCGGGTCTCCTGTCGTTGTAATGCCCATTCTGAAAAAATGGGAGAAAAAATTTACCACTGGGGGTATACCTGAAACAACGGCCTAACTATTGTAACGGTCATCATGATGGCGCATGAGGAGAAGGAGGAGCAGTCCAGCGATTAGCCAAAGTCCAGAAGTGTGTTACCATGGGTGAGTGGAGGTACATGGCAAATTCCCGTTACAAACTTTAAATTCCGCTGTCATTTGCTGGTGGTGTGGTGAAGTCTGGCCCAATCCAACCCTTGTTCATCTTGATCAGAGTCAGCCTGTCAGCATTTTCAGTTGACAGGCGGGTGCGTTTATCTGTAATGATTCCACCTGCGGCACTAAAAACACGCTCTGACAAAACGCTAGCGGCAGGGCAGGCCAGGACTTCCAAGGCGTAGAGAGCCAATTCATGCCACGTGTCCAGCTTGGATACCCATTAATTGTAAGGCACAGAGGAATGTCGGAGTACAGTTGTTTGATCTGCAAGGTACTCCTTGAGCATCTGGGCAAACTTAGGATTTCTTGTGGCACTACCCCGCACCTCAGGGGCTGTGGTATATGAGGGGCTGAGAAAACTGTCCCACATCTTAAAGACTGTTCCCCTACCTCTGGCGGATTGGACTTGTGCCCCTCTCGGCTGTACGCCTTGGTTGTCCACTGATTCCTGACCTATGCCGCTAGCGTTTTGTGAGGGGAATGCTTTGCCTACTTCCGTGACTATGGCCTTATGGAACTGCTGCATTTTGCCTGACCTCTCCGCCTCGGGAATAAGAGACATAAAGTTCTCCTTTTAGCGTGGGTCTAACAGTGTTACCAACCAGTAATGATTGTCGGCCAAGATGTTCTTAACGCGAGGGTCACGAGACAGGCAGCTTACCATAAAGTCAGCCATGTGTGCCAGACTCTTAACAGCCATCACTTCAGTATCCTGACCAACACGATGACTGAACATGCTGTCCTCCTCCTACTCCTCATCATCTACCCTGTCCTCTGGCCAGCCACGCTGAACCGAGGATATGACTGCATGTCATATCCTCAATTTGGCCGGAGAGTTGCTCCATGTCTTCATCCTCCTCCTCGTCATAGTCCTCCACTGCACGTTGTGATGAGACAAGGCTGGGCTGTGTGTTATCACCCACACCCACTACTGTTTCTTGCTCCAACTCATCGCGCTCCGCCTGCAATGCATCATGTTTGTTTTTGAGCAGAGACCATTTTAGAAGGCAGAGAAGCGGTATGGTGACGCTAATAATGTCGTCATCGCCGCCCACCATCTTGGTGGAGTCCTCAAAGTTTTGGCGGATGGTACATAGG
This sequence comes from Anomaloglossus baeobatrachus, assembly GCF_048569485.1. Lineage (NCBI taxonomy): Eukaryota > Metazoa > Chordata > Amphibia > Anura > Aromobatidae > Anomaloglossus > Anomaloglossus baeobatrachus. Next base: position 352,801,646 of record NC_134356.1, read on the forward strand.
TCGGACATCCATCTCCACTCCTCAGGTGTTATGTGTGGAGTTTGACCCATTTCCCTACGGCTTAGGTGATGCAGGTACTCAACAACTGCCCTTTTCTGCTCACATATCCTGAGCAACATGTGCAGAGTTGAATTCCAACGCGTGGGGACATCACACACCAGTCTGTGAGCCGGAAGATGCAAATGGCGCTGAAAGCCGGCAAGGCCGGCTAAAGCAGTAGGTGACTTTCGAAAATGTGCAGACAGGCGGCGAACTTTTACCAGCAGATCAGACAGCTCTGGGTATGACTTTAGAAACCGCTGAACCACGAGGTTGAGCACATGGGCCACGCATGGACCATGTGTCAGCTGGCCTCGCCTCAAGCCGCCACCAGGTTCCGGCCATTGTCACACACAACCTTTCCTGGCTTTAGGTTCAGAGGTGTGAACCAGTGATCTGCATGCTGTTTCAGAGCTGTCCACACCTCTTTTGCATTGTGGGGTTTGTCACCTATGCAGATTAGCTTCAGCACAGCCTGTTGCCGCTTCGTCGAGACAGTGCTGCAGTGCTTCTGTGTCGCCCTGGACAAGCCAGGGGCCACAGAGCACAACACTTACACACCCCACACTCCCTGCAGGCACATCATAGTCAAAACACAAAATCCTTGTTGCCTTCCCCAGGGGCTGTTGTCCACACCAGGGGGTGGAGCCAGGCGATTTGTCTCCACCCACCAAGGAGTTCACAGTCCTGGAGGAGGGAAAACACAGGCAGTGAGAGTTAAGCTAAGGAAGTGGAAGGAGGAAAGTAGTAGAGAGGAGAAAAGTGACAGCAAAGAGCCTGAAGTTGGTCCGGGTGTGTGGCCCGGACAGGACAGCAAGGTTGGCAGGATATGGTGACCGTCTGCAGTGGAGGCCGATTGGAGTCTGCCGTAAGGACCGTGGACGGGTGGTGACCCGGCGGTACCGGACCGGTATACAAAGAGAAGCCAGCACCATTGGCAGGGGCCTTTCGGATCCCGGCAAGGCTTGGAGTTGCCGTGAATTTGCCAAATCCGTTAGTGAAGGGGACCTCCGGGTTTCCAAACAGCCAAGTCCCGATAGAAGGCAACCGTCCAACCGTGAAGGGGAGCCACCGCCACCGCCAAGGGCAACCGTCTCCCAGGGTCAGCGCCTGTGGGCAAAAGGGGCTCCTCCGGCCCATATCCAGGTTGGGGAGCGGGTTACCGGTGGGAACCCATCGCTACCAACACTGAACTTAGGTGCAGGGAGAGACAGTCATCACTAACCTGCAGGGAGGAACAACCGCAGCCGTCCGAGGGACCCGTCCATCCAGCCGCTTGTTTTACCGTGAACTGTGTCATCATCATTGGGCTGAGTGAGTACCTCCGTGCCATGCGGCACAGCGCTGCCCCTGCGACCCTGCACCTCATCAGGCCCCGCAACCCGCCTGTCATCCATCTCTACCCCATCACCGGGCCCCGGGACAACCAACCCCCCTACCCACGTTGGGGAGAAATAACAACAAAGCTGCTCCCTGTCACAGGCTCCTGGGATCCCCGTCCAGAGCAGCGGTGGTGTCCACACAATCACCACAACCGTGGGTAGCGTCACGGACAATATCCCCAAAACCCAAACCACCCCTTTTCACTCACGGGCGAGGAGGACCGCTCGAGTCCCCAGGATCCGGCCATCGCTCGAGCCACCGAGCAGCAGCAGCCGTAGAGCAGCGGCAGCCGGACCCGAGCAGTGGGAGAGCGCAGCGTCCCCTCCTCCACCCGCGACACTTCCAGCTTGGGACTGGTGTGGAGGGTAAAGTGGATGAGGATGCACAGGAGGAGGAGGAGGCTGAGGAGCATGACATTCCGGAGCTGTAGAGTGTGGGTGAAACCCTGACTGAGGTAGGGCCTGCAAAACTTGGTGTGGGAAGGACGTGTTCCGTCCCTCGCTCAGACTGGGTCCCAGCTTCCACAATATTAACCCAGTGTGCCGTCAACGAGATGTAGCGGCCTTGCCCACAAGCACTTGTCCACGTGTCTGTGGTTAGGTGGACTTTGGCTGAAACAGCGTTGTTCAGGGCACGTGTGATGTTTTGTGACACGTGGTTATGCAATGCGGGGACGGCACACCGGGAGAAATAGTGGCGGCTGGGGACCGAGTAACGTGGGACAGCTGCCGCCATCAGGTCGCGGAATGCTTCTGTCTCCACCAGCCTAAAAGGCAACATTTCCAGCGCAAGCAGTCACGAAATGTTAGCATTTAAAAGTGTGGCATGTGGGGCGTTGGCAGTGTATTTGCACCTGCGTTCAAAGGTTTGCTGAATGGATAACTGAACGCTGCGCTGGGACAAGGACGTGCTTGATGATGATGTTATTTCTGCGTGGGCAACTGCAGGTGCTGGGCCGGAGGAGGCTTGTTCGCGGACAGCATGGAAAGGGGATTGGCTCGCATGCACAACAAGCGAAGACATAGCAGTGACATCAGCAAGCACTGCTCCTCGACTCTGTTGTACATCCCACAAAGTCGGGTGCTTGGCTGACATGTGCCTGATCATGCTGGTGGTGGTCAGGCTGCTAGTTTTGGTACCCCTGCTGATGCTGGCATGGCAGGTGTTGCAAATGGCCTTTTTAGAATCATCTGGAGCCAACTTAAAAAACTGCCAGACTCGGGAAGACCTAATATTTGTACAGGCACCTTGTGTCGTGTTGTTGTTCCGGGGAACGGTTGCCTGACGTCTGCCTGGGGCCACCACCCTGCTTCTTACTGCCTGTTGGGATGCTACGCCTCCCTCCCCCTGTGCACTGCTGTCCTCGCTCTGCATATCCTCCTGCCAGGTTGGGTCAGTTACTGGATCATCCACCACGTCGTCTTCCTCTTCCGCACCCTGCTCCTCCTCCTGATTTCCTGACAATTGTGTCTCATCATCGTGTACCCCTTGTTGAGACACGTTGCCAACTTCGTGAGAACGTGGCTGCTCAAATATTTGGGCATCTGTACATACAATCTCGTCATGGCCCACTTCAACAGGAGCTGGCGAGAGGCCAGAATGTGTGAATGGAAACGTGAACAGCTCTTCCGAGTGTCCAAGTGTGGGATCAGTAATGTCCGTGGACGTGTACTCGGCCTGGTGGTAGGAAGGAGGATCAGGTTCTGAAATGTGCGGTGCAGTATCACGGCTACTGACACTTGACCGTGTGGAAGACAGAGTGTTTGTGGTGGTGCCAATCTGACTGGAAGCATTATCCGCTATCCAACTAACAATCTGTTGACACTGGTCTTGGTTCAAGAGCGGTGTACTGCTGCGGTCCCCAAGAATTTGGGACAGGACGTGCGAGCGAGTAGATGTGGCCCTTTCTTGTGGCGAAATTAGAGCTTGCACATGACCTCGGTCTCTGCCTGCACCACCATCACGTCCACTTCCTTGTTCGTTGCCAAAGCCCTTGCGCATTTTGCAATGCTGTGCTGATGTGTATTCACTAGACTTGTGCGTTATATCCAAGTTTGTGCAAAACGCACACAAGTGCACCTGAACGCTGCCACCAACAGGCACACACGTGCGGTTTTAAAATGCAAGCACGGACGCACTAAGAACCTAACAGGTCTCTATCCAGGGACAATGTGGAGCCTCCCAATTTTTGGCTGCCCTGCCAAAGGGCTATACTACAATAGACCCACTTCCTTACAATGGGCACTTCAGGTTTACAGGCCCTCATGCACGTCTCTATCCAGGGACAACGTGGAGCCTCCCAATTTTTGGCTGCCCTGCCAAAGGGCTATACTACAATAGACCCACTTCCTTACAATGGGCACTTCAGGTTTATAGGCCCTCATGCACGTCTCTATCCAGGGACAACGTGGAGCCTCCCAATTTTTGGCTGCCCTGCCAAAGGGCTATACTACAATAGACCCACTTCCTTACAATGGGCACTTCAGGTTTACAGGCCCTCATGCACGTCTCTATCCAGGGACAACGTGGAGCCTCCCAATTTTTGGCTGCCCTGCCAAAGGGCTATACTACAATAGACCCACTTCCTTACAATGGGCACTTCAGGTTTACAGGCCCTCATGCACGTCTCTATCCAGGGACAACATGGAGCCTCCCAATTTTTGGCTGCCCAGCCAAAGGGCTATACTACAATAGACCGACTTCCTTACAATAAGCACTTCAGGTTTACAGGCCCTCATGCACGTCTCTATCCAGGGACAACGTGGAGCCTCCCAATTTTTGGCTGCCCTGCCAAAGGGCTATACTACAATAGACCCACTTCCTTACAATGGGCACTTCAGGTTTACAGGCCCTCATGCACGTCTCTATCCAGGGACAACGTGGAGCCTCCCAATTTTTGGCTGCCCTGCCAAAGGGCTATACTACAATTGACCCACTTCCTCAAAATGGGCACATTAGACTCAAGAGGCCTTCATGTACGTCTCTTCTCAGGGACATCGAAGTGCTACACAATGTTTTCACGTAAAATCTTTCATGTAATCTCCAAAAGTAACATACACCAGCTCTATCTCACTATTGGGTATGTGCCCTTAACATTTCCGCCATGAAAATTCATTTTGGTGTCATTTTGGAAGGTTTTCTGGTGAGTCCGTAAAAATGGCGTGAAACGCGGACAAAATTGTTCACAGCTGTGACTTTTGAGTGATAAATGCTTCAAGGGATCTTTCCCATGCTGTTGCCATGTCATTTGAGCACTCTTCTGAGACTTTTGTGACATTTTTAGGGTTTCTACATGCTGGGGTCATTTCATAAAAATACTCGGGTCTCCCATAGGATAACATTGGGCTCGGTGCTCGGGCCGAGTACACGAGTATCTTGGGATGCTCGGCCCGAGCCTCGAGCACCCGAGCTTTTTAGTACTCACTCATCACTACACAGAACCCAAAGAAGAAGAGGAAAACCCCCCCAAAAAAAAAAACAATTCTCAGCAGCCTTTTTTTTTTTTTTCCTTCTTAAGAGTACCCTTTAAATTTGTTTGGCCGGATGTACTGTTATGATCCGGAACCATGGAAGACCACCACAAATCATTGGCAAAAAGGTGACAAGAGCATTGGCAACTAATCAGGCCGCCATCCCCTTACTAACCAACACAACTAGAAGTAGCCGAGGGGTGAACTAACATCCTGTGCACCGCGAACCCAGCCGGAGAACTAACTATCCTAAAGGTAGGAAAGATGAATAACTCTCTGCCTCAGAAAATAGACAAGAATAGCAAGCCCCCCCCCATTCAAAGACTGCGGTGATATAGGAAAAACACAATACACAGGTAGATGACAGGATTAGCAAAAGGTGAGGCCCCCGCTGACTAAAATAGGAAAGGACAGGAAAGGGACTGATGGTAGCCAGAGAAAAACCCTGCAAAATACCAACTTCTTGATAGTATAAAAAAGGCCCTCAGATCGCTTGATCTGAACTCCGTCCTATACCAGGTGCCCTTGTCATACCAATGAACAGAAAACAAGAATTATAACAAATTCAACAAGCCACAAACACATGGACCCAAAGGAGCTATACTCCACACAGAACTGCAGGGAGTTCCTCAACAATCCACTGAGGGGGAAAATCCCTGGAAGGAAATAAACTGAAACCAACCACAACAAATGACAAACCCAGATAAGCAAAGAACCAGACAATAAATAAAGAGCAAGAACTTATCTGGAGTGGATGTGGTGTAGAGCAGGATTAAGCAGGCTAGAGATACAAAGAACAACTGACATCCGGCAACAGCCTGCAATCAGACCAGGACTTAAATAAGCAGAGAGTTAGGAAAGGAAACACCCACTGCACAACACACCAGGTCTCTGTCCAAACCCTTCCTGGCCAACAGAGGGAGCCTCCCAGCAGCCAAGACATAACTAACATTCACAACACATTACCTCAGTGACGTTCCCGCTGACATCGCGGCTCACGTCAGTTGCTCTGTGGATCTGACACAGAGCGCTCGTGTTCTACAGCGCTCCTGTCAGCTTCATGTAGCAGAGCTAGATGCATCGCGGGATCTCTGTGGATTACGCCGGACCTGGAGGAGTATTTGGGGATTTTAATAAAATGGTGAATGAGGGTGTTTTTTTGTCTTTTCTTCCAAATAAAGGATTTTTCGTTGTGTTTGTTTATTTACTTTCACTTACAGGTTAATCATGGAAGGTATCTCGTGGAGACGCCTGCTATAATTAACCTCTTATTACCCTGATTGCCACCGCACCAGGGTAATTCGGGATGAGCTGGGTAGAGTCCCGGGACTGTCGCATCTTATGGATACGGCAATTCCGGGCGGCTGCCTGTTGATATTGTTAGGGTGGTGGGCTCCCCATAACGTGGCACTCCCCATCCTGAAAATACCAGCCTCCAGCCATGTGGCTTTATCCTGGCTGGGGGGAACCGCAGTTTTTTTTTATTATTTATTTATTTTACTGCACGATATAGACTTGCCCGCCAGAGGCTGTGATTGGTTGCAGTGAGAAAGCTGTCACTCAGCGTGGGGGCGTATCTAACTGCAAACAATCATGGGCGCCGGTGGGGGGAGAAAGCAGGGAATACCAGATTGAATAATGAAGCGGCAGCCATTTTCAAAAGAGGAAAATCCGCCGGAGCTTTGTGACAGCTGTGCAGCGCCGCGCCCGTGATCAGTGAGTAGGAAAGAGAGAGGGATTGTGCTGGGGATGCAGGACGCATGCAGATACGCAATGTGCGCACATAGCCTTAGTGTGAAAAGCCACGTTTTTGGTGATGGAACAGTTATCGAACGTAACTCGAAGAGCCGAACTTGAAGCAAATCGTTCGAGTTCATCGAACGACTCAAACACCACCCAAAATCACTCAAATTTGAAATTGGTGAACCATTCGAATCGAACATCACTAAACTCTAATCAAGAAATGCAAATAGAAAATTAAATATGGCTCCACATCGGATTTCACTCCTGCAACTTCTGCTTTGGTCACCAGATGCTGCCGTTTTCCCACTGTGGACAGCGCTGGTGATAAGGGGAGGAGTCCGTGCCAGTGGCTCTGTTGGGCGCAGGCTCTGCCCATCCACTTTGCTGGGTTTCCCTGGGACCAGCAGTACCACTGGCTGACTGTGGTGGCGTGTGTCTTCCAGCTGAAGTCACCACCTTTCAGCTACAGCCAATGGAAAGACACCACACCCTTCTAATTCCCCCTCCTGTCTGCTGGCCTCTGCCAGTTATAGTTTTGTAGTACTGCTAGTCTTTGGATCTCCCTGCTCTGTTTATTGATATATATTATATTCATATATTGTTTTTTGTATTTTGACCCCTGCCTGCTCTCTGACTACTCTCCTGCCTGCTGCCATCTCCGATTTTAACCTTAGCCTGATTTCCTGACTAAAAGTCTTTAAATTTGCCTTATATTACATCATATCCCATGGCCCAAGAACCACCAACACCAAAGTAAGTTGCACATAGAAAAACTTTAATTGGTTGGGTCAAGCATATAAATATTACATGGGATATAAAAATTGTGACAAGTAAGAAGGTTAAATGACACATAAGAGCGAATAAAGAACTCCATGTGGGGCTGCATGGATCAAATTAGGTGCACACAAAAGGGTGTACTCCCAGCAGGGCCAGTTTAAGTGCCTTTTACAAAACGCAGGTTCACCTATATTACATCATATCCCATGGCCCAAGAACCACAAAGCAGACTTATATAAGGTAAAAGGCAACAACTTCAGGGACATATTGAAACAGCAGAAAAAAAGTCTTTAAATTTGCCTTATATTACATCATATCCCATGGCCCCTGAGGAAGTCATCACGAAATACGTATTGGGACTTTTTTCCCCTTGTGTGACTGCATGTGAGTGCTATAATTGGTGGAATATCCACCGGGCTATGTGTTTGGGTAATGTGCCTATGATTATGTACTAAGTGTTATCCTGTCATTACTGTGAACTTGGAAAGGCACTTATATTGGTTTTGCTGGGAATACTTCCCTGTTCGCTGGACCATGTGTTTGTGTAATGTGCCTATTGTCATGCACTAAAGTGTTACTCTGTCATTTGCTGTGAACCTGTTTATGATATAGGCACATACACTGGCCCTGCTGGGAATATATCCCTGTCCATTGGACTAGATGCCTGGGCAGTGTGCCTATGTTCATATACTTGAATGTTACTCTATCACTCACTGTGAACCTGTTTATTGCAATGGCATTTACACTGACCTTGCTGGGAACATATCCCTGTTCACCGGATGATGTGTGTGAGTAACATGCCTATTGTCATCTATTAAAGTGTTATTCTGTCACTGACTGTGAATTTATCTTTTGTATAGGCACTTACACTGGCTCTGCTGGGAATATATTCCTGTTCATTTATTTGTAATGTGCCTAGAGTTCTTGATTAGGTGAACCTGCGTTTTGTAAAAGGCACTTAAACTGGCCCTGCTGGGAGTACACCCTGTTGTGTGCACCTAATTTGATCCATGCAGCCCCACATGGGGTTCTTTATTCGCTCTTATGTGTCATTTAACCTTCTTACTTGTCACAATTTTTATATCCCATGTAATATTTATATGCTTGACCCAACCAATTAAAGTTTTTCTATGTGCAACTTACTTTGGTGTTGGTGGTTCTTGGGCCATGGGATATGATGTAATATAAGGCAAATTTAAAGACTTTTTTTCTGCTGTTTCAATATGTCCCTGAAGTTGTTGCCTTTTACCTTATATAAGTCTGCTTTAACTGTCCTGGTTGTTGCTAATTGATTTCCTGACTACGCTCTTGTCTGCCGATTTTGTCTTCTTTCTGTATCTCCTGGTTTGACCCTGCCTGACAACTACTCCTCTTAGGACACAAGTTTATATTGTATGCATTAGCTTTCTATGAATGTATTTGTTTTTGAGTTAGATGTCAGACTCACGTTTAAAACCCCAAATTCTAGCACTTCTAATTTTTCAGGCATTTTTGTAAAAATGTATGACATCATGTATTTTACACAGTTAAAACTAAATGTTACAGTGAAAGCTTTTATCTTTAGAAATATATAAGGACGATTCACGTAATAAAGACACATGACTGTGTATGTTTATTACTATGCATATAGAATTTTAGAGTGCTGTTCTGTACTACAGTATATCATATAACACGTACTGCCATATTAAGCCAGTCAAGCAGCACAATGTGTTATTGATGAGCTATTTTCATATTATCTATCACCAGGCCTTTTTTTTTATCACTTAGTAAACATAGGTTCGTCAAGGGGCATAATGTAACATCTTTGATAAATGCCCAGGTTCTTTGTATGGGACTTACAAGCATTCCTTTATTAAAAACATATTCATTATCTGGAATATGGGCTATGGTAAATATTCATTTTATAGAAAATACTATATAATGGTCATTATCCAAGGTCTCAATTTTTTATGTTTGTCAGTTTCATTTTACAGACGTCAGGAGATCTTTAATTCTAATCACTTGGCTGACCTTGCTGAGATGTTAGGTGATATTGATAAAATGGAGAAGGAGCAGCAGTTTGCTGTATCAATCACTCACATTAGTAAATATATTGTGGCATAATTTTAGCTAAATTTAACATAAAGCTATAATTTATATAAATATTTTAAATGTTTCTTCAGATGTGCACCCTTTATCATCAAAGGAATTTCGCCAGAGTTTTAGCATAAAATGGTTTGAAATGTTGCAAAATGTTGTTGCAACTTGGAGTTGTGCAGAAACATTATCACTTTTGCCGTTTTCACTCCAGTTTCTGACAGCTCTTCCAAAATGTGTGGGTGTAATGGGGGCAGGCTGGGGTGTGACACCATGGCTCATCAAATTCATGATGAGCTGTGGCATTATTTATCATAGACTGGTGTAAGATTTCTGGTGAGGCACCCAAAGGCACATGTTGCTCCTCAGATACTCCTAGGTCATAAAGAGGTGGGCACCATTTCATGAATCCGGAGCATCTAGCTCCATCATGATTCATCAATATCGGCAATGAGAGGGCATGGTGGAGTAAGATGCTTTTGATTTATAATAATAATAATTTTATTCATTTATATAGCGCTATTAATTCCACAGTGTTTTACATACATCAGTAACACTGTCCTCATTGAGGCTCACAATTTAAGGTCCCTATCTGTATGTTTTTGTAGTGTGGGAGGAAACCGGAGAATCCAGAGGAAACCCACGCAAACATTTGGAGAACATACAACCTCTTTGCAGATGTTGTCCTTGGTGGAATTTGAACCCAGAACCCCAGAGCTGCAAGACTACAGTGCTAACCACTGAGTCACCGTGCCACCCATGAAGAGTAGTATGCCTTTTAACCCTAGAACATGCAGCCAAAGAAATCTACCATAGAAAACAAGTAACCTAGCAGGCCTAAGAGGCCCCAGGTATGCGTTCTAGGGTTAATGAATCAGGAGCATTTTTCATGCAGTGTGCGCCACACTAGGAATCTTACACCTGTCCCTGACTGGTGTTAGATCTTTGGCATAAGTATTACTTCATCTCATTGTGAATTAGATGAGTAGTGACATCAGGCCCCCATTTGCACCCTGTCACATCTCAGCTACACCCAGTAAATCCCTTTTTTATGGAGCTGGGAGAAACTGGTGTGCAAATAATTACTATCACAACATTTTTTCTCAACTGTTGCTGGCGCTGCATTAACAATTCCTTACTCTTAAGCTGGTGTCACACATAACGACGACGACAACGACGTCGCTGCTACGTCACCATTTTCTGTGACGTTGCAGCGACGTCCCGTCGCTGTCGCTGTGTGTGACATCCAGCAACGACCTGGCCCCTGCTGTGAGGTCGCCGGTCGTTGCTGAATGTCCAGCTTCATTTTTTGGTCGTCACTCTCCCGCTGTGACACACACATCGCTGTGTGTGACAGCGAGAGAGCGACGAAATGAAGCGATCAGGAGCCGGCACTGGCAGCTGCGGTAAGCTGTAACCAGCGTAAACATCGGGTAACCAAGGGAAGCCCTTTCCCTGGTTACCCGATGTTTACGCTGGTTACCAGCCTCCGCTCTTGCTGCCAGCGCCGGCTCCTGCACTGTGACATGTGGCTGCAGTATGCATCGGGTAATTAACCCGATGCATACTGTAGCAAGGAGAGCAAGGAGCCAGCGCTAAGCAGTGAGCGCGGCTCCCTGCTCTCTGCACTGTGACATGTAGCTGCAGCACACATCGGGTTAATTAACCCGATGTGTGCTGCAGGAGAGCAAGGAGCCAGCGCTAAGCGCGGCTCTCTGCTCTCTGAACTGTGACATGTAGCTGCAGCACACATCGGGTTAATTAACCCGATGTGTGCTGCAGGAGAGCAAGGAGCCAGCGCTAAGCGCGGCTCCCTGCTCTCTGAACATGTAGCACAGCGACCTTATGATCGCTGCTTCTGCTGTGTTTGACAGCTAAGCAGCGATCATAACAGCGACTTACAAGGTCGCTGTTACGTCACCGAAAATGGTGACGTAACAGCGACGTCGTTGTCGCTGTCGTTTAGTGTGACACCAGCTTTACCTACCTACACTATCTAACTACTGTTGACTTTTTCCCCCCATGTTCGATCTGATGCTGCTTCATTTGAGAATGCCAGTGCATGCTGGGATACTTAAAAAAACAGCATCAGGGGACAGAAGCTGCACTGCCACAGTCTTTGCTCCCTCCTTGAAATAAAGCATTGTCAATTATGCTTATTTCAGGGGCTGGTTTTGTACATTCCGATGTCATTGTGTGATCTTCATTTTGTGACTTGCACAGTGACAGTGCACTCTGTGTTGCTGGCTTAGATCAGTAGCCAGCCAGCAGCAGAGCAGTGTGCACTGTTAGTGCGTGATGTCAGAGTATCCGTCAGTGTTCAAAGACAAGTGTTTCTTCCACAAGGGATGTCATTACGGGGCAGTGCTGGTCTGTGAATGCTACAAGGTATTCTTACACCACACATTAACAGTGTGTTGCTGGCTTTACTGATATAAGCTGGTAACACAGAGTGCGCTGTCACAGTGCAAATTGCATAATAACAGTGTCATCAGATCGGAAGTAGGGGAAAAAAACAATAGTAGTTAATGTGTTTGAGCTAATTGCAATTCACGTCTTCCCAATGTGTGCCACTTTCTTTGGGTGGTCCTCTTTCTGTTTTAATAAAAATTCTATGTTTTGCTATTTTTTTTAGCTCATGGTGGTTTGTGACTACTTCATTAGTGTTTTCTTTATCTTATATATTGGAAAATAGTTTAGGTTGTGGAAATAAATAGATAGAGACTTAGATTAGAATTTCTTTAGCCTTCGGACCACCCCTTTGATATACTCTTACATGCCTGACTGATCCCTATTTCTGTATAACCCATAAACTGTAAAGTAAAAGGACTAATGCCTATATATGCATGGTCATAGGTGACTCGGCACCCATGTTCTTAGAAACAGTGAACATCCTAAAGATTGGACTTTTACTGACATTTAGGCCACATCAAATCAATATACCAAATGTGTTTATTTACAATGTTTAACATTAAAGTTCACAATTGTGACTGAGCAATGTATCCATCTACTGTGCACCATTTTTGTATCACTAAATAAATGTTTAACTAATGATTATCGTATTTTCCAGTTTGTAAGATGCACTTTTTTTCCCCCAAAACAGGAGGAAAAGTAGGGGTGTGTCTTACAAACCGCATATGGCTTACTAGGGTGACAGTGGTAGCACAGGGTCAGCGACACGGAGGGCTCAGAGAATGTGTCACTGCAGTAGAGCAGCTCAAGAGGGTCAGTGTGCAGCAGCAGAGGGTCAGCGATACTGCGGGCTCGTGTGGTGTCACAGCGGCGGGCGCCATTAATCTGCCAGTGGGCTCAGAGGAGGTGGTATTGCGGCCCAATAAGGTCAGTGTGTGGTAGCGGAGGGTCAGTTACACTGCGTGCTTGTGGGGTGTTGCGGTGTCGGGTGCCATTGTTCGGCAGGCAACTTTGGGTTGTATGCGATTGACAAGATGGACTTCAAGAAAATTGCTGCGAAGGCCAATATGCACAAGCATCCATTTTCTTGAAGTCCATCACATCAACTGCCGGTAATTCAATGGAGTCTGCAGTTCACCGGAAGATCAATGGCGCCCACCAACGAGCGAGACACCCCACGAGCCCACAGTATCGCCGACACTCCGCACACTGACCCTCTTGAGCTGCGACATTCCCTCATCCGAGCCCCGTAGCATCATATACCCTACCACTTGTGACCTTCCTGAGCCGCACCACCACCGCCGCTCTCCTCTAGTGAGCTAATATAAGAGGCACTAGGATTATAAGACATACCTTCATTTTTACAGTAAAAATTATTTTTCCTATTTTCCTCCTTCAAATTTGGGGTTCGTCTTATAATCCGATGCATCTTATAAAATGAAAAACACGATAATTATTATTTGCAGAAATTCTATGCATCACAAGTGACATGTTCCAGGAAAATAATCTCTCGAGAGAAGGTCCTAATGGTTAAAATACTAATATATATCATACCGGAATCCTCTCCGTCCTGAGTTTAATAATGTCATTATATGTAAATTTAAAACACCTGGGAGATCTAATGTATTTTCCATAGAGGTAGAATGAGAGAAATATTGTTTAGGCTACCATAAGAAACAACTTCAGCCTTTGGTAGCTCAGTAACCAGTGAATTCTTTTTTTTTCCCACAAGGATACCTTGAACATAACAAACTATCTATTTTTGGCCCCAGTGGAAAACTGCACAGTGTTCTACAATCTTTAACATTTTCCTTTTTAATAGCTCAGCAATATTTCCTGGATATTAAGTATGTGCATATTTCTGAACTCAAAACCACTTTTTATTGCTGATTGTAATTTTGAGGTGAAGAATAACAACTGAACTCAGTGCTAAAAATGTATTATTATCAGGATGAAAATTAATTCTGGTATAACCCTGTATCCGGCTGCATTTCATTTTGCTGGGTACAAGACTAGATTTAATTTGCTTATCTTAATCTCACATGACATTATGAAATTGCACTTTTTCATCATGTTTACACCTGCCATCTCTAATGCATTAGCAGGTGTGAGATTTATGAGCAGAACACATGAGACCTGCCACAGTTAATCAGATTTGCTTCCTTTCAGAAGCACTGCATAGTTGTTCCACAATTAGGTATGATCCTGCTCAGACTCTTTTCAAAATGTCTTCCTCTCAAGAAAAGTTGAAGTAATATTTTCACATTTATTGTATTCAATTATGATATTAGTCCTCATTATAGATACATCATTGTGATGGCTAGCACAGTAATTTCATTACAAGAGAATGCACGGTTGGTCAAAGGTAAACATGTGTTGTGCATTCTTCCTTTATTATCTAAATGGGAAATTCAATTACAATCCTGAAAACACCACAGTTTTGTCTTCATATCAGATAAAATATGGCATTAGTATTTTTTTTTATTCTTTTTTTTTTTTACAGAATATAGTTGAGTGATCCTTAATAAAGGGCTAATACAATTGCTGAGGAATTTTTTTCTCTTTTGGGTTTGCAAAGAGAAAGGAATATCCTGACTCCGGAAAGTCTAACTAAAGGCCTTACCAGTCAACAACTGACCGTCCCCCACCCACTAGGGTTCTTACCCAAAACAAACACAAAGACTGCTTGATGTTGGATATAGAAGGCCACAGTAGCCCCCATTTATTAATACCAAAACAAACAATATACAAACATTTCAAAACATTCATTGAAGAATATCCGAAAGGAGGGGGGGGTAAATGAAGGTTGACAAAACCGTTCAATGCAACAACGGCTCCACCACCTGCCCTCAGCCTCAGCCCACCGGATCGAGGGCACCTAGCTGAATGTTGCCCACCTCATGTACCGCTGAGACTCAACCCAGCAAGGACCCATATCACCAATTACTTACACTACCAGGAGTAACCCGCTCCTGCACTGGGTCCTCCTTCTCTTCTGTGCAAACCCCCACCTTCAGATACCCCCCTCCTTTCCGCCACAGCAAGCATGAATGACCCCTTGTGCGTGCGAGTCCTCCCACAACAACAAGCCTTCTCCACCCCATCAATGAGCCCCAGGGCCCAGATGTCATTACCCACGGAATTCAAATGAACACCATCCTGGCGCAAAAACTCAGAGGATGGAGATTCTAACTCTAGGTCTGCACCGTGACACCAACCACACGGGAAACAAAACGTGCAACTTCCCAATTAACTTTTACTCGTGCCCTATTTACACCCTCAACAGATGTGGCACGCCTCCATACCCGACGCGCAACAATGTCAGACCACACTAGTACTAGACCCGGTTGGGACGACAAGAGCCGAAGGCTGTCACACTTGATTTCACGGATCAAGTCCCTGGGTGCCCGGACACCTAAGTTGTTCCCCCCCGCATGCAGCACCAGAAATCCGGTGGTCTGTCCAACTCTGAGTGATAGCGCCAGGTAGGCAACACCGCACTCCACAAGATGCCTCTCACACCGACCCAGCACACCGTCGCTGTGTCTCTGGGGACCCCAAACTGACGGCATTGGGTCTAATGCCCGTCCGAAGGGCGCCCCAGTAAACGTACGAATGACCGAGTACCCACACCAGCAAGGTGGAATCTACAAAACAAAAGGTGACACAATGGTGAGGAAAAGGGAGCAGGGAAGAGGAAAGGGTAATCAGGACCAAGCATAATCCAAAACCCGTAACCCTTCCCTACCCTGAACCACTTTACAACAAAGCCAGCCGCACGTAAGAACTGTACCTAGCCAACTCCCAACGTCCAATTTTCTGGACAGCCTGCGCACTCAGTCCCCAACGAGCCACCTAAGTCGCCACCCCAATCGTGAAGGAATGGGACACAAACTTTGCCTCGTTGAGACCGCAACACTACAGGCACCTCCGAAAGATGCAGACAAACTGATAGCTGGACAAGGCAGACCCATGTTGATGCGACAAAAAGGACCCTGCATGGGTTCCCCTCACCTCTAGAAATAACGTGACCTGTTTGACCGGGCACTCTACCAAGCCCAGTACCCCCCAACGTTCGACCACATAACCTCTACACAGCTGATCCGTCTTGGACCATTTCAAACAGCAACATACCGCATCCACCCCACATTCAACGTCATCCAACAACAAACTCTCATGACACTTTGTGTTCTTGCTAACCAGTTGCCTGATTCTAAAGGCACCGAAAAACGCCAGAACAAAAGCGGTCCCAAACAACTGACACTCGTACTCAGAGAAACACACCCGAGGCAAGACTGCAAGCAGATTCCCTAGCAGCTCAAAAGACACTGGGCGCCTCCAGTCCTGCCGCGCCCCTTTTTTGTGATAGCCCTTTAATGCCTGATGCACCATAAAATCCTTAGTGACATCCCTCCAGCCCAGCAAATTGAAAAAGAAAGCCATGCCGGACAGCCTGCTAGAGACCACTGACCACGATAAACTGTCTTCCATCGCTCTGTCCAACATGAACAACAGTAGATAAACCCTTTCACCCTCAGGTACATTACTACTAACATTGTCAACCAGCTTAAGTCAATGATCCCACGCTGCTGTATAGCTTTGCCAAGTACTGGGCGCCACCGACTCTTGAATCAATTCCCAGGGTGGACACAAAACAGATCCCACAACAACTAGGCAGGCAAATGGTCTCCTGCTGCTCCGCATCCAGTGCCAGCACTCAAAAGCGGTCCCACTGGAAGCGAGATAATGCGTCAGCCATGGAATTCAAAACACCTGGAACATGTAACGCACAAATCCACAGATTAAGTTTAAGACCCTGCAACAATATATGTCTCAGAAGGTTCACCACCAGGGGGGAATCCACCGTCAACTTATTGACACACTGAACTACCCCCAGATTGTCACACATACAGTTAGGTCCAGAAATATCTGGACAGTGACACAATTTTCGCGAGTTGGGCTCTGCATGCCACCACATTGGATTTGAAATGAAACCTCTACAACAGAATTCAAGTGCAGATTGTAACGTTTAATTTGAAGGTTTGAACAAAAATATCTGATAGAAATTGTAGGAATTGTACACATTTCTTTACAAACACTCCACATTTTAGGAGGTCAAAAGTAATTGGACAAATAAACCAAACCCAAAGAAAATATTTTTATTTTCAATATTTTGTTGCGAATCCTTTGGAGGCAATCACTGCCTTAAGTCTGGGACCCATGGACATCACCAAACGCTGGGTTTCCTCCTTCTTAATGCTTTGCCAGGCCTTTACAGCCGCAGCTTTCAGGTCTTGCTTCTTTGTGGGTCTTTCCGTCTTAAGTCTGGATTTGAGCAAGTGAAATGCATGCTCAATTGGGTTAAGATCTGGTGATTGACTTGGCCATTGCAGAATGTTCCACTTTTTTGCACTCATGAACTCCTGGGTAGCTTTGGCTGTATGCTTGGGGTCATTGTCCATCTGTACTATGAAGCGCCGTCCGATCAACTTTGCGGCATTTGGCTGAATCTGGGCTGAAAGTATATACCGGTACACTTCAGAATTCATCCGGCTACTCTTGTCTGCTGTTATGTCATCAATAAACACAAGTGACCCAGTGCCATTGAAAGCCATGCATGCCCATGCCATCACGTTGCCTCCACCATGTTTTACAGAGGATGTGGTGTGCCTTGGATCATGTGCCGTTCCCTTTCTTCTCCAAACTTTTTTCTTCCCATCATTCTGGTACAGGTTGATCTTTGTCTCATCTGTCCATAGAATACTTTTCCAGAACTGAGCTGGCTTCATGAGGTGTTTTTCAGCAAATTTAACTCTGGACTGTCTATTTTTGAAATTGATGAATGGTTTGCATCTAGATGTGAACCCTTTGTATTTACTTTCATGGAGTCTTCTCTTTACTGTTGACTTAGAGACAGATACACCTACTTCACTGAGAGTGTTCTGGACTTCAGTTGATGTTGTGAACGGGTTCTTCTTCACCAAAGAAAGTATGTGGCGATCATCCACCACGGTTGTCATCCGTGGACGCCCAGGCCTTTTTGAGTTCCCAAGCTCACCAGTCAATTCCTTTTTTCTCAGAATGTACCCGACTGTTGATTTTGCTACTCCAAGCATGTCTGCTATCTCTCTGATGGATTTTTTCTTTTTTTTCAGCCTCAGGATGTTCTGCTTCACCTCAATTGAGAGTTCCTTAGACCGCATGTTGTCTGGTCACAGCAACAGCTTCCAAATGCAAAACCACACACCTGTAATCAACCCCAGACCTTTTAACTACTTCATTGATTACAGGTTAACGAGAGAGACGCCTTCAGAGTTAATTGCAGCCCTTAGAGTCCCTTGTCCAATTACTTTTGGTCCCTTGAAAAAGAGGAGGCTATGCATTACAGAGCTATGATTCCTAAACCCTTTCTCCGATTTGGATGTGAAAACTCTCATATTGCAGCTGGGAGGGTGCACTTTCAGCCCATATTATATATATAATTGTATTTCTGAACATGTTTTTGTAAACAGCTAAAATAACAAAACTTGTGTCACTGTCCAAATATTTCTGGACCTAACTGTAAAGCGCACCTTCCTGTCTCTCAAGTCCTGTCCCCAAACCTCAATGGCCACTAAAATATGAAAAAGTTCCAACAAAGCCAAATTCCTGGTCAAACCTGAAGACCACCAAGACTCAGGCCCCTTGCCAACACACCATCTCCCCCCAAAGTATACCCCAAAGCCACTGGACCCAGCTGCATCTGTATAAAGTCATCATTAGACACCGCCTCCCTTATCCCAAATGACCGCCCGTTGTACAACTGCGGAAACCAAGACCACACTCTGAGGTCCGTTTTTTGCTCAATCTTCAAATGCATAATATGTGCAGAATACTGCAAGCAAAATTAAGCTTTCCCAGAAGGGATTGCAAATCCCGCAAGCAAACTTTTTTGTCCTTCAAAGCCCCTTGAACGCAATTTCTTAAGTCTAACAACTTATCCTCCAGCAAATGGCACTCCATAGCAAATGTATCCAATTCTATTCCCAAAAACGTCAAGACCATTACCGGCCACCCCTCCGTAGTCTCTGGTGCCAAAGGAACACCAAAGCGATGGACAACCAGCTCCACTGTCTGAAGCAAAAGGGAACATTGTGTAGATCCCGCAGGCCCCATACACAAAAAATCATCCAGGTAATGCAACACTGAATACAAACCCGCCTCTTCCTTAATCACCCACTCCAAAAAACAACTAAACTTTTCAAAGTAAGAACATAAAATTGAACAGCCCAAATGCAAACAATGATCCATGTAAAATTTGTTCTCCCACCAACACCCCTAAAGGTAAAAATTCTCTGGGTGCACAGGTAAAAGGTGGAAAGCTGCCTCAATGTCCGTTTTTGCCAAAAGTGAACCCCGGCCCAACTTTCTTAGCCACGCCACTGCCCTATCAAAAGGGATATAAGATACCTATACAAGCTCGGGATCAATACCATCATTCACTGACTTACCAACCATATAGGACAAATGGTGAATCAGACAAAGCTTTATAACTGATGGAATTTTAAAACCAAAACTAAAGCCTTCCCGCAACAATTCTGCCGCCTTCCGGTCAGGGTATCTACTTAAGAACAGCACCATCCGATCTACCCTCACCGGAGTCCTCCCTTTTTGCTGAAGACTCTGCGGCATACCCTTTTCCTTTCTTGAAGCACTTAAGGTAACTGTGGGTGTCGCCACAGCCTGAACACTCATGCTTAAACCGGCAAGTGGACCCGAAACGACATTCCTTCTCATTGAACTGCCAACATCCCCCTTTCTTGGGTCCAAGCGAGGCGACAGATGACTCCCCGCCGGAATTTCCTGGAAAGGACTGTGATGCTGACTTCGGGGCAGCCATCAACCGCATCCACAAACTAATGTCCTTATGATCCCACCGCAGACTAGGCCTAACCACCCTCCGCCGACGAAATTGCTCATCATAGCGCAGCCAAGCAGTGTCCCCCATAAGTTCTGTACACCTCACTTATGGAATCCAAATAACAAAAAAGCGCCAAACAATTGTCCGGGGCCTTTTCCCCTACCACGCTAGCCAATATCACAAAAGTTTGCAACCAGTTTTGAAACGTACGCCGATGCTCCTCCTCGTCCTTTTTACTCTCATCCAGTTTTATCCGATCCAGGGGAAGCAAAGAAAAAATCTCCACATACTCGTCTTTAAATATTTTCTCTCTAACCACCTATTTCAGGTGCACCCCCAACGGACCATCAAAACACACATACACCTCTCCTGTCGCCTTGTCATCCAGCCGAACAACATCTACCACAGCCATCGATGTTGAAACTGGAGCCGCCACAACCAGTATACTAACACCAATCTCGCTAGATACAGCAGCACCAGCCGCTGCACTGTGACCCAAGTCACCTTGCACTGCCATGCCAGACACTCCCACTGACGTACCCTGTCATACCGTACTAGGGCCCCCATCGGGGCAAATTAACCCCTCACCGGTCGCAACAATTCGGACGCCAAGCTGCCATCACCAGGATCCAAATTCAAACCCTGCACACCACTTGGACCACCAGACATACCCCCTTCACCCGTAACCAAATTCAAACCCTGCATGCCACTCCCACCACCAGACACGCCACCCATAACTTTGTCTGACTCCGAGAAAGCCCCGAAACAGCCATCATGTGTCCTCCGTGTTGCGGTCCAGTTGGTTCCTCACTGCCAGTGACGTCCTCCTCAATGTCATTCTCTGAACTGGACCCAGGCTCAGAGACCCCACCATCCGGCAAGCTCAACCTGTGACCCATTCCGCCTATGCCTTGCGTTAACTCTGCTGTACGCGTTGCCACCATCCGCGATCTGTCCACTGCCCTTCATGCTTCTGAACATCCGCAGGGGGCATGCCTAATAGCATTCCTGCGAGATCCTCCTGCCCCCGATGCTGCCATGTATCCAGCCTTCTAATCCGTCTGGTCCCTCCGGCGGCCTGACCCCGCAGAAACGGGCCACTTCCATTTTGCTGCCGCTGGAGCCCTGTGACACCACACAGGCCACACTTCTTAAGCAGCCGAGGCCCGCTGACCAGATCCTGTCCTGTCGGGTCAGCTGACTCAGGCGCCAAAGCACATGACCGGATTGCTGGACCACGTGACTGCTCCACCGGGTCACGCGTCATCGCTTCGCGCCATGACCCGGAAGGGGAGAGGAGGCCGGCCGTGTCACTCACCGCCCCGCTGCCTTGCTGCCTGTGGCCTGACTTACGGAACAGGCCCTGCAATGTCATCTCTCCGGACCTCCCACTGAGGCCTTAAGGTGGTCTGGATCTTTGCTTTCGCTTCGGGGGCAGGGTGTCCCAGCTTCTTCACCGCCGCCATTCACGGACCACCGCTGCAACTGCTCCTGCAGCCACTGCTGTCCATGCTGCTCTGCCATCCTCTTCATTTCTTCCATGAGGCCTTCCATCTTGGGCAATCTTCGGGATCCAACAATTCAGTATGCAGTCCTGGTAACAATGGCCACCCCTCACCCCTAACCTGACCTATATACGACCCCTCATAAGCACCACCCCACGGCCAATCAAAATGCCCCCAGGTCCCAACTGACCACATAACTCCTCCCAAGATTTTCCCACGCAAAACTGCACTTTTTAACTTAACCCTTTAATGACCCTATGGCCTAGCATCCCTCCTAGTCATGCTGCCCTCCCTTGAGCCCCGTTTGGGTAGCAGTCCGCGCTGTTCCTTTAATTAGCCAGAATTTAGTCCCAATCTTTTTAACTGTTGGGGTGATGAAAATGTAGTTTAAAGAAGTATGGTATTTCAATGGAATAATTATTTTATGTATAAAACTGAGTTTAGCAAAATCTTGTTATAGATCACAGAGTGCTTGTCAATATTGGCATTTGAGAAGCGCTCCTACGTACCATAGTTTGTTTATCAGCATTGGTACTGTGCCAAACTGAACTGCCAAGCTTCTGGTGGGAGAACTGCTAAAAGGTGGCTGCCAAATGCTGTGGATGCCATGTATGATATTGATTAACAGATGAAATGTCATACAGACAATATATTACAATTGTTTTTTTCGTGCAGGTAGAGTATTTTTTAATGGTGGTTTATTTAAAGCACCACTCCAATGTTTTTTTTTTTCTGTTATAAATTTCATCACTGGAGCGGTGCTTTAAATGTAGAGGATGTACCGTCCCGGAAACACGTTGTACAATTAAAGGGTTAAACCTCCTACTTGGTGTAGCCTAGCTTTGTGCAGTGCTTTTCTTTCAATTTGAATTGGTTCTCCAGCTCCCGTTAGGGATCGAGTGGCCGGTGCAGCAGCTCAACCCAAGAAATTAACCACAGAGGGAAACTTCACTACATATCAACACCCCAGCGACCCTTACCTGGATTTACCCGGCCGCGGGTTGCAGGTGGGGTGACTGATCACACACGCTGTGGTTTAGTTGTGCCTGCCAGCACAACATTTGAGTGGAACCCAGGATACCAGTGATGTAGACTCTGACCCGGACTAATCTTGCAGCGGATCGTTGAGGAGGAAACTGCATACGTGTGCTGCTCCAGAGTTTTGCCTGCCAGCACAACATCTAGCAGTGAGTGCAACTTAATACTGCACTTTTATTAATCATTAGATGTTTACACACAGGAGTGCTTTTCCTGTCTTTTTTCTTCTGCAGGGTGAGTATAAGATAGAGGGCAGGTGACTTAAATTTCAAGCACCATCCATTGCTGAAATTGTGCTTCAATGTAGCTGTTGTGTTATTTCAAAGCATTTAGATCTTGGAAGGTACTAGTTCTTTTTCTTGAGATCCAGCTGAATCTCAATCTTTCCTTCTTCTGGACAGTTGTGTTGTACCACCCCGGGGCTCGGCCGGCTGCCGAGCCGCTCGAGTCCGTGCTCATCGGTGGGTGGCTCGAGCTCCTCCCGGACCCGGGGGTCACGTCGCTCTGAAAGGGAGTTGGCGTTACATGTAGGGATTTCGGTGAGGAAGGTTCACGGCCGAGGCCGTGGAGTTTAAAGGTGTAAGTTCGTCACGCCACCCACGAGTTGTGGTAAATGTGGACACCACCGCTGCCGTTAACTAGGCTCCCGGGGACGGTGTTATGCAGCCTGGTGTTGACCCCTCCGTGGGCGGGGGGTGATGGTCCCGGGGCCCGGTGGTTGTGAGGTGCGGGCAAGATGGTGTGGTGCGGTGCGCGGCCCAAGGGCACTGTTGTACTCACTATGACAGATACACCGGAGTCTCTGGTAAACCAAAAAGGATGGTGGTCGGTGCCCGCAGCCGGCTGCGCTTTGCCCTTTTCTCAGGTTGGTGGTTCTCGCCTTTCTCCTACACCTCTCTGGTAGAACTTGACTGCCTATGCTTCAGCAATGGTAGTCCGCTCCCCAGCTTGATGTGTATTGGGGAACCCGTTTGACTATAGGCGCTGGCCCGTGGGATCTCTCCGCCTGGGCGGTGGCCTTCCATTCCCCTCGGTGGGCTGTTCCTGTCTTTCGGGTCTTGAGACGGGAAAGGACCTAAGGTCCAGACCTCAATCAGTGAATTCGACGTGGTCCAGTGGCTTCTGGACCTCGTTCTGGGTTTGAGTACCCCTCCTGGTGCTCCGGTTTCCAGTTGTCTCCCCGGTTCGGTACCGGCGGGCCACTACCCTGTCCCGGTCCCTTACGGTTGCACCAGCCGTCTTCCCAGCTCCTGCAGGCGGCAACCACCATCTGCCTTGCCAGCATGTTTAGTGGCTAAAAATCAGCCTCCAAACATGCTGGGAGGGGTCTCAAAACTCATAAGGTAAGGAGAAAAGTAGTCAATGAGTAACGGATATCATGAATAAATTACTATGTGTACGGGTAATGAAAAGTGCCGAATATATTCACTCATCACAAGATATAGTAATATTTTACTACTTATAATTGTATTTCAATAAAAACTGGAGAAATCAGTGATCAAAAATTATTTTCTTGTGCCAGTAGACCAAAAGAGAAATGGAATAAGAAAGAACGAACTTTATTGATAATAAAAGACTTTTCAGATGAGCAAGTGAAGACCCCGCTTGTACTCTAAAGTAGAGAGATGCTTACCCAGTGACTCTAGAGATGGAAAACGACTCTTCTGTATAATCTGTGATCCACAGGGAATTGCTGATTTCTGATGTTCCAAGTACTGACCACCACTGTACAAGGTGTGGTAATCCATAAGGTGTCATAACTGGAAACCATTATGGGAAGTCTGTGCAGCAATGAAGACTGACACTTCCTTGCTCCCTGATGCTCCAGTAGTGTGGGAACTGGTGCTAGGAAAATTTATTTTTCTTTTAACTGCAAGTCAAATCTCAAAATCTTGGAATTCATGTGAAACCGTGAATTTAAGAAAATTTGACTAGAACAAGATCCTCTGCAAATTAATCCGCTCATCACAAAATACTACTATTTTTTTCTAAATTTAAGACAAGATTTCAACAGGTATGGTATTGAGATTTTTCCGTACCATGCTGATCAGTGTTTTTTTGCTACTGTTGAGATGACAGTTGAATGTTGAAGTAGCTCATAGAACCTATGCTATAAAGTTAGTAATTAATTCCTAGAATTGAGGATTCAGACACTATATACAGAAAAGGTAGAAAAGGTTTGCTAACAGCCTTTCCCTGAGCATCCATCACAGTCTGTAATCAATGTCCAGGAGCTTAGAAACATTGTCCATCTTGGAAAGTGCCAATAGAAGACAATCTCCAGAGGAGGGTATAATATACACCAATGAGTATCTTATATACCACATGAAAGCATAAATGTACTTCATACACACAAGACCAGTAATTTTATAAAAACATTTGTCAAGCTAAAGTACAGTATATCACAAACGTATGTACAACCCTCACATTTTTGAAAATATTTTATTACATCTTCTCATAGACAACACCGAAGAAATGACACTTTGATACAATGTAAAGTAGTAGTGTACATCTTGTACAAGAGTGTAAATTTAGTGTGCCATATAAATAACTCCACACACAACCATTAATGTTTAAACTGCTGGCAACTAAACTGAGCACACCCCTAAGTGAAAATGACCAAATTGTGCCGAAGTGTCAATATGTTTTGTGTCCACCATTATTTTCAAGCACTGCCTTAACTGTCTTTGGCATGGCGTTCACTAGAGCTTCACAGGAGCCACTGGAATCCTCTTCCACTCCTACATGATATCACAGAGCTGGTGGATGTTAGAGACCTTATGTTCCTCCACTTTCCGTTTTGAGGATGCCTTATAGGTGCTCAATAGGGTTTAGGTCTGGATTAATATAGCATGCAAAAGATCAATTATAAAAAAAAATATCTCACCAAGGAAAACATGACAAACCCTCCTGATTTATAATCGCTAATTCAGTCACCACTTGTTGAGAGCTGATGAAGGTTGGAGAAGAAAAAAAATCCTTAAACATGTAGACCCAAATGTTACTATTACAAAAAAATTTAAATGATATGTAAATTGATTAGTGGATGTACATAATATCAGTCATATCGGTTAATTCTATCAGAAAGCATGTATTCATTTTTATGAGCCACAAGTGTGTCTTGATTAAGGAGAAGTCAATGTCAATCTACACTCCGCGAGGGCCTGTAACCCCTTTCAATGGCTGTAATGGAAGGAAACTTGGTTTTTTCTTCATATCTATAAAATGTCTGGATGCACTAGATGGTTTTCTGATTTTGAGATTGTGAATAAACCGTAGGTGCTCACTAATTGGAAGGGTGCAATTAGTACATTTGATTTATTGTTTGTTGAAGAATAAACATGATATAATGTAAACTATGTAAGTGGGACTGAAGTTTATGAAGTTAATGATTTGAAAAATTTGACAAGTATGTAATGAAGTGACAGATTTAGAGTTACATATAAGACTATATTCACACTATGAGCTTTTGGTGAGTTTTTGATGTTGCAAACATTCTCCAGCAACTCTGCACCTATTATGTAAGTTAGGTTACTTGTATTTTTTACAATTGTTGTTATTGCAGTTCTGACGCTGCGGTTTTTGTCTCCTGTTAGTTTGTCAGGTTTTAAACAAAGTTGCTTTGTTTTTGATTGTTCCTGGTATTTGGTTTTGAAGAAACTTTATTGATATACTTATGTGTGGATTACATGGGTTTTTTTGCCTTTCTGCAGAAATGCAATAAAAACAAATGTAATTACCAACAAGAGAAATTAATATGTTCAAGATTTGAAATGCAGCATGGTTCAGTTTATGCAGTGTCTCATAGACAACTCCCCAATGCTAACAAAGGGCTTTATGGCAGCTGTGATGTTTGACAAATGACAGATATCATCAACCCCATATATCAACCCAAGTTGCCAGCACAATAGGGCAATAAGAATGAGCCAGATAAGGAGCCAGATCGGTGCATCTAATGTGATGTGCCAATTCTGGGGTCGACTGCAGGCTGCTATTTTTAAGCTTGGAAAGGCAATAACCATGGCTGATTACAAAAAATGAGAGGGGACCCTACGCTATTTCTTAAATATATTTATTTAAGTAATTTAAAAAAAAAATTGCCTGGGATGCCCTTTATTTTTGATAACCAGCCATGGTAAAACAGACATCTGTGGTTGCATCGCCTAGTTCTCTGTTTTACTTTCGTTTGTTGTAAAAAATAGGGCAAAATCCCATGTCATTTTTTTTCAAGTTGTGTGTCGGCCAATCACAGCCATGCCAACACTTGATATAGCTGTGATGTGGCCAGAAATGCCCACACTGATAAAGGTTTCTGATTGGGTCCTCTGCAGCCTTTAAACAAGCTTAATTCAGATGACAAACCCAAAAAGGAATCGGACGAACAGATAATAGTCTGTGTTCGGGTCCAAGACTCGGACAGCAAGCGTTCGGTACGAACCCCAAACTTTACAGTTCATGTTCACTCATCCATAATCAGCACGCCTGCAGTGACAGGCACGTCTACATCAGATGCTAGCTTCTTTTTGGCAGGCAGTATGTATTGCAGTGTAGAGGCCAGATGAAGCAATGCAGCATGTGCATCCTTTCATGCACATCTAGCTGAAGTAAGTGCTGGGGTCAGTGTTCCCCCTCTACCTCGAGACATGCTTATATTGCTGCCCAGATTGATTTTTCTTCATGAACTGTGATATTCATAGCTTTTTTTTCTCCAGTAGAACCTGCCAACTGCAAAAACTGTATCAGTCATCATCATGGGAAATAAATTTCATACACAAGATAACAGCACATAGCACTTACCACCAAAATTACCACCACCAAATGTTTCAGGCATTGTTGAGCTTCCTCCAGTAACAGCAGTTGTGACATCACTTGCTCCTTACCTGACCTCACTAGAAGCATATTTGCCCTTGTAAAATCTTTTGGAAGGATTTTGACTCCCCTCTGCAATGCTGGTGCCATTACCTTCCTTCTCTCATGACAACACCTCTTTTTCACCCAATTTTTTTCCCATGTCCGGTCCACAACACAATCATCGTTATCTTTAACTCAGCTCTCAGTTGTTTCAATGTGGGAAATAATTTGATCTCCTTGCAAACTTACTGATTACTCTGATTACTACTTATAGATTTACTGTGATTCATAGTGACACTACCACCTTGGCTGCTACTCCCAGTACTCCTAGCACTGTATCTTGAGAAAGACTTGTTTAAAGTTGAAACCTTGCAGTTTTTTGTGACTTGACTAAAGCATTTATTTATCTACAAATTGGAGTAGGATACTCCATTTTTTACACATTGGGGCTTTTGGGTCTAAGCGTACCATTGTGTGCACTTGCCATTTGGATCTTTGGTTGTACTGCTTTTTTGTATGTTTAACGCTTTGTTTACCACAGCTAGATGTTAAATTATATCCTTCACACCCTATGCCCCATCTAAGTCAAGTCCTAACAATGACTTCATCTCACTGAACACAGCAATTGAAAAATGTTGCTTTGAAATATCTTCCGTAGTTCCCTGGAAGTGCTACGGCCTAGTGGACTAAAGGACAAAAGAGACACAGGTATTATTGACAGTATTTCAAGTTTGCAATGCAAAAGATTAACTGTTATAGTAGTATGGCACCCCTTAAGGTGCAGTATTCATTTCGGGTAAGGAGGGGGTTAACTGCCGGTGGTTTCACATTTCACCTTATATACAGCTTAAGTACTATCCCACTGGGGATTGGCCTAGAGTAGACAGAGGGGGCCATCACAACATCACAAAACATGGGACTTTCGTGGTCACTAGGACAACCACCGGGGGGGGTGGGCACCACTTGAGGTAGAAGTAAGAGCAACCTTAACACAACCTTCAGTCAAGTCGGGACTTCAGTTCTGGCAGCACGACACCACTCTTCTTCTTTTTCTTCACAGAACCTACGGCTTGGAGCGGGAAGCTCAGCCCGGGTTCCTCACTTCTGGAGGGACATCCCTTGAGAGAGGACACTTTCAAATATCAGTGGATACCTGTAACTTATCCTGGATTGGCTGGAGCCCATCACAGCAGAGACCAGAACTCCTGGGCAATGAAAGGACAGTGAGTAAAGACCTGGTACCGCAACTGCGGTATCCGTCCTTCATTGCCGGTGCCATCACCCCGCGCTTTGGCGCCAGCCATCATCACAAACCTCACCATCCTCACCGGGGCCCGCTCCATCTGTGGAAAGCAGAACCATCCTTGCTGCTACAACTATCCCCGAGGACAGTGACAGCAGCGGCAGCTAATCCCTGGCCACGTACCACAGGTGGCGTTACGAGACAAACTATCCCCATCATCCTTCCCTTTTATTTTATGTCTCCGGGCCATGAAAATGGGCAGGGCCACCCGTGACAACCCTAGCCCCGACATCCCTGGCCCGACGACAAGTAAGGTTAACCACTTGCTCCGTGGGTGCAACAGTAGCAGAAAAGGACTGTGTAGAAAACTGCTTTTTCTGGCTCCAAAATTTTGATTGCCAAATTCTGTGGTATGGGGGTATTTTCTTTTACATTGCCCCATCCGCTGCCAGTGCCATATGTTCTTTTACCATACATTTTTTATTATACCAAAATTAACTTTTATAACTGTTTTCAATTACATTTTTTTTAAATACCAATAAAGAAATGCCAAGAACAGGACACACCTTAAAAATAAGAGCCATAACTGGCTGTGAAATTAGTGTCGCATGTAAGAACATCAATCTTAACCAGTAACAAAAAAATTGCAGTCTGTGATATGCACAATTCGTGAAGTGGTTGACATTTACATAGTTGATTTTTTTTTTTACTTACTTTTTGTATTACTTTAACAACAAATTTCCCCTTCTAAAACCAATGAAGAAATACTTGGTACATCTCCAAATTGACATCAGCAACAGACCTCTATATCGGCAGAGTATGTATTATAGTTTGACTAATAAAATCAATATGCAAAAATGTGTAATTTGAGACACACTTTCTGAGCTGCGCTGTTATACTATTAAATGTCTGTATTTTTATTTTTGTATTTTACTTCTAGTTTATATTTTTAACAAAATTTCCTCTTCCCTAATAGGAGTGAACAGGAATTGTTAGGTACACAACCAAAACAGCAGTGGCATCAGGCCATATGTGCGCTTTCTCTGGTTGATACTG
Source organism: Anomaloglossus baeobatrachus (assembly GCF_048569485.1). NCBI lineage: Eukaryota > Metazoa > Chordata > Amphibia > Anura > Aromobatidae > Anomaloglossus > Anomaloglossus baeobatrachus. The sequence continues at coordinate 352,831,139 of NC_134356.1, forward strand.
TTTTCGGAAATTTATAAGAGTTTTGAGCCAAGTAGGTTGCAAATTGTTTAAATTCGCTTGCTGAATTCACCGATTTCCTAAAAAGTCCACACTAGTTCCATTCACATCAAATCAATTCACTCATGTTTAATACTTTAAAATTCAAACTGTTCTCAAAATTCTCTCTATTGTAGCGAAAAGAAAAAAAATAGAACCAAAGCCCTATGATACCACAATATTGTTGGCATCCCATTGTTTAAGATCCATTATTTCTCAATGTTTCATTTAAATAAATGTTGCTGAAGGTGATAACAGAGTTTCTGTAAATTTGCAAGAAAATCAGCTAGGAATAACATCAGTGTCCCCTATTAAAATGATGTTGTTATAACAAAAGAGAAATATCTTTGGGAGCTCAGGATAATTGCATGCATTTATAGTAAGAAATGGTTCCCAAAACCAATTTTGATATCCTGGGGTGCGTGAATAAGTAGTGAGATCAGCAGCTAGTTCTTCTTAATTGGTGAGAACCCCAGTGGATATATTGTCGCTAACTGACTATTGGAACATTTTTTATTAATATCTGAAAATGTATGCAATGTAAAATATGGACTCTGCAACCTTTGTAACTTTTGTTAAATATGGAAGAAATGTAAAATATTGTAATCATTTTGCATTGCTAAATAATACATTGAACTGAAACCCAAATATAATAAATATACCTTGATATCATGCCATCATTTAATGCGCGACCATTTTCATTAGCATTTCATATTTGTTTTTAAGACCTTTTTATCTTCCTATATATTTTTTCCCAAGACATATCAGCCGATGATTTGTATTTCATCTGTCGGCACAGGAAATAATTAAAATCAACTATAGCAAATATTGCCTCAGAGCTATTTATTTTAAAAGAACCTATTTATGCAATGTATTAAATTGCCCCAGAAATCTTTAAAATGGAATATAGTCAACACTTAGAGCATTTGCATAGTACTGAGAGTATTAGCATGAACATATTTATTTGGGGTTTTTTTAGACTTTAAAAACATAAAGTTTTAAAGTTCAGTAATAAATTCTGCTAAATAAGGCTACATTGAGTGCTGATTATAAGTGCAATGAAAATAGTGAATTGAAAATAGGACTAATATCGTCATGGAATCAATTAAAATGAGAAAGATTTGAAAAGTTTTATTATATATCTGGTAGTTTATAATATAGATGTAATTGATTATTCTTTTCACAAAATATGCATTTTTGGCATTATTACACCAATTTATTCAGAATGCCAATGCCAATATAGAGTTTTAATTTGAATGTAAATTAGCATTGGTTAACGTTTCATTAATTTATTTAAACTCCAACTTCTAATTTAGTACAAGGACATTCTTCTAAATGACAAGTAAATTTAATGCACACAAGGAGTGGAGGTGAGTTGACCATAAAATCTAGTATTGCTCGAATCTGTGGTAGTATTGCTTGTTGCAGAAAATAAGGATTTTCAGCTCACCCCTCTTCACTCCTAGATCTCACCCCCGACGCACGGAAACACCCTGGCCCGGGTGTGTGATCACAGAGGCAAATAGAAAAAAATTCCAGCGTCTTCCAGAAGATAAAATGACAATTCTTTATTCATATAAAAATCTTCTTACCATCAAATAAAATAGTACATGGAGACATGAGGACAGAGGAGCTCTTTCCTACGCGTTTCACCCTGTAGAGGGCTTAATCATGGAATCATGGATTGCTTGTTGACATGAGCAAACCCAAACTTTAAAATTCGGTGTTCACACCGAACACAGACTTTACCAAAAAATCAGTGTTCAAGTTCGGCGTTCTGGTGCTTTACGTATGCAAACCACTCGAGTGAGCATCCCTATGCTTGGGTACGCTCAGATAAATAAAGAGAATTTTTAATCAACATTGTATCTTGGTGACAGCACTGCATAAAAACATAATTCCTCTTTTTATCTCTAATCTGATTGTGTAGTATATTTGATAGGATATGACTGTGGAAAACAGTTTGTGGGAGGAACCACACAGGCTCTACACAACAGGCTTAACTAACATAGGCACAACATAAAAGTCGGTTTCCTATTACACGGTTTGTCCAAGCATTGCACGCTGGCTCATAATAAAAATATTTTCCTGAAAGTTACCCCTACTGTGCAAACTCCTCCAAATACCCCCAACAGAATGAAGGCCCTCAGTAAAAAAGAAACACTGGATTTATAAACTCAACACTTTGAAACTGATGGGTTTAATGAGGTTACCGACTTATTTTATTGAGTTTTTTAATATTCTAGGCCATTGAATATTTACTAATTTTTAATGCATAATAATATATTTATCATTGATATTATTTCTCAAATTAATTTAATAATTTATGTGTATTGTAAGAAACATATATGTCAGGTCTCTGCTATTTTATTCATTTTTACTTTCTATAAGTCCGTCACTCTGTTGTTTCTATTTATCACTGGCTATTAATTAATATATTTAGGTAGTTGTACCTGTTTTAGTCTCCCTTTCCCCCACTGCTCTCCCTGCAGATATTTTATACAGTGTATGTGCACTTCCCAAGGTACCATAGCAGCCTTACTGCATTTGCCTTATGTTTTAAACTGTTGTGACCCTGCATCATGCATATTTTAATTGGTTCCCATGGTCTTCACCATGGTTGAATTGTCGCAACCTCAGAGCACGTGTATTGCAACTGGTTCCCAGGGGATTTGAACTGACCTCACCTTTGATGCTTGCTTAATGCTGATTTTTTTTTTACCTCTGACGCACGTGTGTTTTCCATTCACTCTGGCACTTGCATCCTTTTGAATCATTCACTTGAATAGAGACACACAGCCACACAAGAATAAATATGATCACTGATCCAGGATCCCTTTTTCAATTTTACTAACTTAAACTAATTCCCCTTTTGGTGTGGGACATTTGTGCGCAATTGTCCCACACCTTTAGGTTAGTCCCACTTGTTAAGTTTTTACACATTGTAAACCTTCCTCTTCCCCACACACACACTTTTTTAGACAATTTTGTCTTATTAAATACACATTTAAATATATATGCAATTTTTACCCCTTTCACCACTTTTTAATAAAAACTTTCACTGACAATTTAAATTGCAACAACAAACACCATTAATTATTTATTATTCATTTATTTAATTTTAACATTAATGATGACTTTCAATTTTATACTGCACATGTCCTGTGTGTCCATATAGAGCTATGGATATATCAGTCCAATGGGGCTTGTTTTCATCTAGCCATTCCTGGATTCCCCTGAGTTCGAGACGTCCGACAATCACATTTTATCTTTTCTTTCTTTTTTCTCTCTTTCCTTTTCCGTTTTAATTTTTTTTTTACTTTTTTCCTTTCTAACCTACAATATTTTAGGAATAATTTAATTTTTTTACCCATGCTGATACATTATGGATCTTGAGAAGTTTTTTTCTCCATTTTATCTGACGTTTTTGTAATTGATAAGGATCCTGCCAAGATTTGAAAGGTGGGTGGTCCCCTGACGTTGATGTACTTATCTAAATACAGTTAGGTCCAGAAATATTTGGACAGTGACACAATTTTCGCGAGTTGGGCTCTGCATGCCACCACATTGGATTTGAAATGAAACCTCTACAACAGAATTCAAGTGCAGATTGTAACGTTTAATTTGAAGGTTTGAACAAAAATATCTGATAGAAATTGTAGGAATTGTACACATTTCTTTACAAACACTCCACATTTTAGGAGGTCAAAAGTAATTGGACAAATAAACCAAACCCAAACAAAAAATTTTTATTTTCAATATTTTGTTGCAAATCCTTTGGAGGCAATCACTGCCTTAAGTCTGGAACCCATGGACATCACCAAACGCTGGGTTTCCTCCTTCTTAATGCTTTGCCAGGCCATTACAGCCGCAGCCTTCAGGTCTTGCTTGTTTGTGGGTCTTTCCGTCTTAAGTCTGGATTTGAGCAAGTGAAATGCATGCTCAATTGGGTTAAGATCTGGTGATTGACTTGGCCATTGCAGAATGTTCCACTTTTTTGCACTCATGAACTCCTGGGTAGCTTTGGCTGTATGCTTGGGGTCATTGTCCATCTGTACTATGAAGCGCCGTCCGATCAACTTTGCGGCATTTGGCTGAATCTGGGCTGAAAGTACATCCCGGTACACTTCAGAATTCATCCGGCTACTCTTGTCTGCTGTTATGTCACCAATAAACACAAGTGACCCAGTGCCATTGAAAGCCATGCATGCCCATGCCATCACGTTGCCTCCACCATGTTTTACAGAGGATGTGGTGTGCCTTGGATCATGTGCCATTCCCTTTCTTCTCCAAACTTTTTTCTTCCCATCATTCTGGTACAGGTTGATCTTTGTCTCATCTGTCCATAGAATACTTTTCCAGAACTGAGCTGGCTTCATGAGGTGTTTTTCAGCAAATTTAACTCTGGCCTGTCTATTTTTGGAATTGATGAATGGTTTGCATCTAGATGTGAACCCTTTGTATTTACTTTCATGGAGTCTTCTCTTTACTGTTGACTTAGAGACAGATACACCTACTTCACTGAGAGTGTTCTGGACTTCAGTTGATGTTTTGAACGGGTTCTTCTTCACCAAAGAAAGTATGCGGCGATCATCCACCACTGTTGTCATCCGTGGACGCCCAGGCCTTTTTGAGTTCCCAAGCTCACCAGTCAATTCCTTTTTTCTCAGAATGTACCCGACTGTTGATTTTGCTACTCCAAGCATGTCTGCTATCTCTCTGATGGATTTTTTCTTTTTTCTCAGCCTCAGGATGTTCTGCTTCACCTCAATTGAGAGTTCCTTAGACCGCATGTTGTCTGGTCACAGCAACAGCTTCCAAATGCAAAACCACACACCTTTAATCAACCCCAGACCTTTTAACTACTTCATTGATTACAGGTTAACGAGGGAGACGCCTTCAGAGTTAATTGCAGCCCTTAGAGTCCCTTGTCCAATTACTTTTGGTCCCTTGAAAAAGAGGAGGCTATGCATTACAGAGCTATGGTTCCTAAACCCTTTCTCCGATTTGGATGTGAAAACTCTCATATTGCAGCTGGTAGTGTGCACTTTCAGCCCATATTATATATATAATTGTATTTCTGAACATGTTTTTGTAAACAGCTAAAATAACAAAACTTGTGTCACTGTCCAAATATTTCTGGACCTAACTGTATATATTGACTCATCCTCTGTTGGATCAGATTATTTATGTCCTTGCCTGTTGTCCTGAAAAAGGAGACTGCGATCTCCGAAATGCATTGACCTGTGCATAAAGAATAAGTTCTGTGTTCGGACGCAAGTTCGCATTATCTTAGAACCCAAACTAGAACTTACAAAATGTTCGGGCGAGACTCCTGAAGACTAACAAAGGGCGGGTTCGCCCATCACTATTTACCAGGTCTTATAGTATGTATATTTCTTTTTTACAGCAGCCACTACCCACAAAGTCTGTTTCATCTACTATGTATCTTTGCAATTAACGTGACCCAACTTTAGGTATAAAGCTTGTCTTTGTGAGTACGTTTATGATGTTCTTATTTACACTATTATCCAGTTTATTCATATCCAAAGAAATTCTTTGCCAATATTTTCTGGTGTGACTTTGAACATTTATGATGACGCTTGCATATACTATATATGATCTATATTTATTTAACGTTTTGATTTTAAAGCAAATATTCATTACAGTTTCCTCTATCACATGTGTTCCTTTGTATATTGACGTTGAAAAAGGCTGCGAAAAAGCTGAAACGGTCATTTTTCGGTTTTGGAAGACCATCAATACAATAAACAATTTTTTCGTTCCTCTAATATTTGTGTCTTGTGTATGGTGTGCCAGGATTATTCTATTCAGTAATTTACTGTCCACTTTATTTGAGTAGGTGGTTTATCTTCATCAACATTCTGTAAGCACTATAGATTATAGAACTTCAAGTGATTTATTTTCCATCTGTCAAGGTCCAGTGATGGAGGTAAGAGACAGACATAGACCCACAGTTCCCAGAACCAAGCTTACCCTGACAGGGATGTGACTAAGTGCCTATCCAGTCTTCACCAGGGCCTTTGATGGTAAGGTTGGACTTTTTTCACGGTAGGCACCAGGTACCACTCAAGGGAAGCTCCTGTTTATCACGCTCCACCTAGAACAATAGTCGGCACAAGGCAAGATGGAAGAAGGGATATACTGCCACCAAGAAAGGAAAGGGAGGGACAACCCCTGACACTTACCCCAAGCAACCCTGAGCTCCCTGACATCCCTAGTCAAGTTTCTTCACCCCATGCGTTGATCTCGTTCCTATCCCAGTCTTTACATTAGTCTTGCTCTAGGTAAAAGACACAGAGGGGATAAGACAGACAGGGGTAAAACAGACAATATTCGTTCGGGACACAACAAAGTACAAGAATTAATAAAGCCAACTGATTAGTGAGACAAATGGAAAAATGATTAATGGAAGGGAAAACACCACACAACTTCCAAGCAGCAATCTCTGGCTACAGCTCTGCAAACAACATTTAAGTCTGCAGCTCAAAAGTCCTCTCATGAAGCCTATGAACAGCAAGGCTATCACTAGCAACTCCTTGAGCTGAAAAGAGAGCATTTATGGCAGAGGTGAATGGAAAGCTGAAAACAGCTGAGACCTGGCTTTTCATCCTTAATTAGGAGACCAGATGAACTGCTTAACCCTTGCAGCATCGGATCAAGGACAATCTGCACAGCCAGCAGTATTAACCTGGGCAAGTGTGCATGTAGACCTGCTCTACAATCTCCTAAAACCTGAAATATGGGGGGCCACTTACCATTGTGGTACCATTGTGACACTGGCATGTAATGTGCCTGCAACTATTCAATGGTTTGCCTGCTCTAAAGTAAAAGCCTTCCTTTTTGTAATGCCTGTATGCAATTTGACAGACAGGAGAGCAGAAGCAAAGAGACAAAGACTCGCCTCCTCTTCCTGTAATCCTGTAATGTCTGCATTTGCACTGCTTCAGACAAATTACTCTGCGCAAAACGTTGTGATCAGCAAGTTAGATAGAATTTATACACATAGTGGTCTGCATTTTATTGCAAATTTTCAGGCCTAAAATATAGTTTTTGATAAGATATGTACTTTGCAAAATGAGCCTCTGATTATTGAATTGCAGTGACAATTTAAATAGGCAAAACAAAGGTAATATGCAGTTTTTCTTTTTTTTTATGCAAAAGTATGTAAAATAACCCAAAAATGTTGTAACTCTTAAAACCTGCTAAGTATGTTTCCTTGGTATGAGTAATGTGTCTGTTGCATACTTTTAAAAACCTGTTAAACATATGACATTTTCTATAATTCACCCTTGCACAGTTTACTGACGCTTTAGGGGTATATAAATAAAGATTATATGCAAAGCTTAATTTGTGCTTATCAAGAAAGTGCAGGTTGTATGAGATTTAACATTTTTTTACATATCTATATCTTTCCTTAAGGTGTTAAAGATTTTCCTTTTAGTCAATGAAATATTTACGGTATTTGCACCTTTGTAGTTTTATATATTTTACAAAATTTACATAGTATTTAAATATTTTACAGCATTAAATAAACGTTTCTGTCATTGACTGAGGTGGGTTGCACTATAGTATTGTAAATAGAGAAGAAAGTGGAGTTTTTCTGTTCTTAAAGTAAACCTGTCACGAACATCTAAAAATGTCATAGATAATTAACCTAATAAGCATTAGTTTTATCTTGGAAATGCCCTATTCTCTCATTTTGACGGGGACTGCAACCTTCAACCTTTCATTATGAGAAGCCAAGCAGTTTGAGTTTTTAGACAAAGTCATGATCATTTATATGTTGTTGATTCACTAATTATCTAGCACTGAACTGCTTTTCCAAGTGTAAACTGGAGAAGATATTTTGGACCTTGTCAGTTTGAGGACATTTAATTACAGGAAAAAATAATTAAGGGGGTATCTGATTAGTTTTTTTTAACCGCTTCACTGAAAGTCTTCAACTTTGCAAGTGCTTAAGTTTGCACGCTTAAAGTTGTATCCTGATGTGAAGTGTCGAGGGATATGAACAGCTTTAGCTGAAATTGCTAATGCTCTACTCTCTCGGAAAAAAGCAAGCATCAGAGATTTGTAAACTAGTACTATAATACAAAGCACAATTTTATTAAATATTACATTTTCTTTATATGCTGACATAAAACAACTAATATGTGACCTTATTTTCTTCTTTTCTAAGCCCAGGAGTACACCTAAAGAAATAATTTGTAACCATCTGGTACAAAATTGCTCATATACCAAGATATAAAACTGATATCTCCTTGTTAATTTTAACCCTTTAGTGACTGAGCTAATTTTGACCTTAATGTCCAAGCCAAAGTTTACAAATCTTACCAGTTTCACTTTATGTGGTGATAACTCTAAAATGCTTCAAATGATTCTGAGTTTTTTTCTTGACACATTGTACTTTATATTCATGCTAAATGTAGGATCATTTTTAATTATTAAAATATTGAATTTTTTGTGACATTTTTTTGAAAAATATTGAAATTTTCAAAATTGTATTTTTTACATCCTTAAACTAGTTAGTCATACTGTAGAAACTAATTAATAAATTCAATTTCAGATAAGTCTACTTTATAGCTTCATTTTTTTTTTACAGTAATTTTATTTTGTTAGTGTAAGCCCTGTAGGTGGAGCATGGTGTGCAGGAACTGATAAATAGGAACAGACCATGTCTCTCAGTAATATAAATTAATTCCCACTTAGCTGCATTGCCCTGGCAATCTGGGACAGGAGGATCAGCAGCACAGGACAGAATGGACTGTCTGAACAAGCTGGAGAAGAAAGGGGAAGGTTACTGCGCTGAAGAACATGGAGTTTATCTTCCATTCTTGGAGAGGGATATTGATGATCCAGGACTAAAGCACAGGGTGCTCGGTGACAGTTCTGCAGCTCCATTTTGCACTATACTCCTTTGTTATCCTGTGTTTACTTATCAATCAGAGTTGTTGCCTTTCTGTTGTTTAACATAAATAAGTGACCACCAGTATCCATTTATTTCAATAAAGCCGGGGCCACACAGGGATCTACTGCGATGCTCGCATGACACTCGGCTCACGCTGGCAGCACAGTAGGAGCCGAGTGTCATGCGAGTGTCACTGTGACTGAGGTCCAATCATGCAATCAAACCTCAGCTGCAGGGGGCTGGCTCTGAGGAGGGGTGGGCCAGTGCTGAGAAGGGGCGGGCAGGCACTGTGGAGGGGAGGGAGAGATTTATCTCCCTTTCTCCTCCATAGCCGGCTATTGCCATTCTCGCCCTGCACTCGCGGATCACTGGTGTACTGCGAGTGCAGTGCTATTTTTCTCTCGTCCCATAGACTTGAATAGGTGCGAGAGAAACCTGGATCGCATTGCACCCGCAGCATGCTGCGATTGTTTTCTCGGTCCGATTAGGGCTGAGAAATTAATCGCTCATGGGTGCTGACACATAGACTAATATTGGTCCAAGTGGAATGCGATGTTTTATCGCATCCCACTCGCTCCGATTTTCACGCCGTGTGTCTTAGGTGTTATAGTTGTCTTGGCTTTGTAACTCATTATTCTAGATCTTCTAGCAAGACTCAGGTGAAGCTATAGTGAGATGAGACCTACAGCCACCCTGCCCACAGAGGCAGCTTTAAGAAGTGCTAAATTACGATGCTAGAAAAGTTAAAAGTTAAGCAGCAATATTTTTTTTTCAAGAAACTTACAAAATCTGTTTCTTTAGTGATCTACTTAAATGTAAGTTGATTTTGAGGGGCCTTTTATATAGGAAACTCACCAAAACTGATTACCATTTTAAAAAATGCACCCCTCAAATACTTCAAAACTGCTGTCAGGGTTTCTTTTTAATAATTCAGGTGCTACACAGGAATTGGAGCAAAGTGTAATAAAAAAGAAATGACATCTAAAATGTTGCTTTATCCCCAAGTTGTCACTTTTACATGAGATGTCACAAGAAAATGGACCCCTAAATTTTTTATTCAGTTTCTTGCAAGCATGCTAGTACCCCACATGTGGTCAGATACTTCTGTTTGTACAAACAGCAGGGCTTGGAAGGGAAGGAGGAATATTTGAAATTTGGAACACAAATTTGGCTGAAATAGATTGCGGGCACCATGTTGCATTTGCAGGGCTCTTCAGGTGCCTAGGTAGCAGAAACCCCCACAAGTGACCAAATTTTGTAAACTAAACCATTGAAGAAATTTATCTACAGGTATAGGGAGCATTTTGAACCCACAGGTACTACACAGAACTTGATAACCTAGGTTATCATATTGACCATTTCTTTCCACAAAAATGTTGCTTTAGCCACAAAATTCTCAGCTTTTAATAGAGGTAACACCAAGAAGCAGATCCCACAGTTTGTTACCCACTTTTTTATGAGCACGGTGATACCTCACATGTGGTCAGAAAGTTCTGTTTGGACAAACAGGAGATCTCAGAACGGAAGGAGCAATATTTGAATTTTGGAACACAAATTTATCTATTTTGTATAAATTGTCATATTTGGAGAGCCTGTGTGGTTCAAGAACAGCAGAAAACCCAATAGATATATTTTTTTGTAAATTACATCTCCTAATGTACTTATCTATGGAGAAGGCGTGTAGTTTGATGCCACCATTTTTATGCAGATGATGCAACACAAGTTTGAAACAATACAATTGGTATTTTTTTCCACTCATATTTAGGAATAGCTTTTTATGTTCTAAGGAACACACTTCTAATTTTATTGCACTAGTTTTTAATTGTTCAGAAATGCATCCAACATGGCACCAATTGTGAGTACTGGACACAGCTTTGCCTATAATAGATGGTACACCATTCGGTCTTTAGGGTAAAATTGATAGAATTTCAGGATCCATTAAAAGCTTACCGAGACATTGAGCTACCAAATAAGGAAATCCTTCCAGGAATTGTTACTAAAAAAAGGGAGGCTTGCCCCTACATACATATTTGCTGAGAATAAAACTTGGTCTTGCTTACATAAAAGTTGTCACATATATGTGTATATTGCTGCAGGAAGAATAAACTGTACTGGAATGAAAAGAAAAATGTTCAATATGTGGAAAAAAATGAAGCCAACCATGTAGCATGCCTGCATTTGTTCAAAAGATAAAAGAACAACAGCAGGGCTAAAATGACCTGTTTATCTTTCAAAGAGACTGGTCGCACAACATCTGTTTAGCTCTGTTAATCTCTATATGAGGGACGAATGTGCCAATCAATGTGGTAGAGCATCACAGAGCAAGGTTAGGATCCGCTTTGTGCACAAAAAAAACAATCCCCTATAGAATTCTAAAAGTATTGTTTGGTACCGGAGGTTTGGAAAGAACCATGCAGTAAAACCCATAGTGTATAAATATGGAATAACCTCATTGCTAGAGATCCCTCAACAAAATGATGATGCCCGTATTACGGATATAAATTATATAGTATTTATAAAAAATTATAAGTTATATAAAAGCAAACAAAAGTTTTGTGCAGCAAGATCTAGTCGTAAAAACAGTCAAACTAAGATAAATGGTCAGAAATGATTATGTGAGTGATCAAGTTCTGGAACTAATTGTAAAATGACTGGACTTTTCAAGAACATTTGTGGGGTCCACATTCTGGTGTAATGTCGGTGTCCCTGCAAACTTCCTCACCTTTCTCCCAAACGTCGACATGCTCACTATCCTGGTCGCTCTTGTGGATTCTGCCATTGCTTTTTGCTCCCTGGGACTGTACACGCCATGCAGGTCTCCCGGTAGTGCTCTTGGAGCGCACAATCTCACTGTCTCTCAAAGGGGCAGCATGCCTTTTTTAGAAGTGCCTCCAGCCTATGGCTGTGAGGAACTGAGCACTTAAGGCATCCTCCCCCTTATGAAGGTGCCTGAGCAACGATTACTTTTAACTTGACAGTATGATTGCTAGTCATCAGGTCCCTCTTTTCCAGTACTCGTCCTGTGTACCCAAACCTGTATTCCAGAAACCAGAACTTGTGCTGTGAATTTGAACCCAAGATCTTGAACCAGTACCTATCCTGTGTACTAGACTGTACTAGCCATCCTGCCTGTGCCAGTCATCCAGTTTGCATCAGCCATCCAGTCTGTACCAACAGTCCTGCCTGTGACAACCAGAGTCTGTATCAGCCAACCAGTCTGTACCAGTCAATCTGTCTGTGCCAGCTGTCCAGACTGTGTCAGCTGTCAAGTCTGTACCATCCATCCTGTCTGATACCCTGAGTTCAAAACTGCATCCCTGACCCATGGGGTCAGTTGCTGCAGTATCAGGGATTTCAATGGAGTGCTACCTGCAGCACAAGCCTAACCATACCATCAGTATCTCTATCTAAGAACCAGGTAGTCGCTTAGTCACGTTTAGTGCCTCCAAAGTAAATCTGACCCCATGGTGCAGTGGGTCAACAGCCACTAGCTTGACAGTTTTCTCAGGCCATGGACCCCACTGTATCAATTTTTTTATCCCATTTGTCTGCTTTACTGTGGTTTGACTGTGACTCCAAGCAATGCCAAGGGTTCATTAACCAGTGCACACTGCACTTTAAATTTCTAGCTCACAATTTCCGTTGGACTGGGCCATAGTGGCTTTCATTATGACCCACCTAGGAGAAGAGGCCTTTGAATGGCTCAACCCATTATGGGAGAAAGAGGATCTCGTAATTTTGAACCAAAAAATCTTCCTAGAGGTATTCTTCAAGACTTCCATAAGCTTGGTTTCATCACCTCCATAGCATCCTCCTTCCTAAGATTGCACCATGGAAATCTCACTTTAGGCACATATGCCATTCAAATCCATACCTTGTCTTCAAACTTGGTTGGAATAAGGAGGCGCTGGTAGCAGTCTTCTGTGAGGGCCTGACATGGAGAATTAAGGATGAACCATCAGATTGTGGCATTCCCACCTCTTCAGATGATCTGGTTTCCCTGGCTATCTAGATCAACCTCAGTTTTCATAAATGCGTCACAGAAGGGATCCGTGAAAAGAAGCCAATACATCTGGCTCCTACTTTCCAGATACCATTTTTTCTGCAGACTTCAGCTTCTGCTGATTTTCCAGACCCTATGAAAGTTGACCATGTAAAGCTGGCTGAACAAAGACAGGAGCTCTGTTGTGCTGAAGGGAAGTGCTTTTACTGCAGTAGCTCTGAATACTGAATACTTGTCCCAAGAAGCCGGGAAACTCCCAAGTATAGGGTCGGTTGGAGAGGCTACCATAGTCACGAGCAACTCCTCTCCGCCTCTGACCTTGACTGTGTCCATTTCCTTTGGTAATTCTCAGTTCTCTGAAGTAGCCTATCCAGATTCTGGTTCTGCTGGAAACTCTGTTATGATTCGGTGTGTTTTCCAACCCAGCCCATTATCCTTTCACCTTTTTTGAACTTGTTTTAGTTTATCTCACACTGGGTCCTGTTTGTTCCTGCACACGTTCCTCTTCCCTTGTAGGCAGTGTGTGGCGACCTCACTCTAGTTCTTCAGAAGGCATGAGAAACCCCTTGACTGCCTTTCAGGGAGCCAGGTCCAATGTGGTGCTTTTAGTTGTGCGGTTAGAGTTTTTAGTCTGTAAAGGAACTAGTTGGGTGTGGCCATGCCTTCCCCATTTCCAAAACCAATGTGTGTGTTTTATATTCATAACAAAGTTGGGATGCAGGGATATTTGTATTATTTCTAAATTTGGAGATACAGATTAGATAAATGTTGGCTGCTAATTTTGGCTTGATCAGCCAACTACCTAATATGAATGGCATGCCCAGATTATTCACCTATAATGGTAAATGTCAGAAGATAAAAGGGACTGACATGATGAACTTTAACCTCTTCATGACACATGACGTACTGGGTACATCATGGATCGTGTGAGGTTAATCCCCGTGGTCTGCCGTGGACAGTCAGCAGTATTCCATGCACATCTCAGCTGATTTCAACAGCTGAGCTGTGTGCCTGCCAAGCACGAGCTAAATCGCATTCCACCCATGCTTATTAACCCCTTACATCTTGCTGCCAAAATCTGACATAGAGATGTATCAGTGCGCCGCCACTAGCATAACTTACCTACCAACATCGGAAGTCACGTGACGTGATCATGTGACTTCCGGTGGCTGCCATGGTAGCACAGGGTGATGTGATGTCTCCTGTAGCTATCATAAGTCACATTCTCTTACTGCTGGCAGAGGGCAGTGTGTGAGAGTAAAGCCACTTTTCTCCAGAACTCAGCTGTGTAGCTGTGATCTGGAGAAATGGAAGAGCAATCAGACCAAGTAAAATAAAAAAAAAATAGTTAAAAAAAGTTTTAAAAAATTAAAAAAAATAAAAGTTAAAAGTTGAAATCACCCCCCCAATCTGCTCATTGAAAATTAAAGCATTAAAAAAATAAAAAATATACACATATTTGGTATCGCCGCATTCAGAAACACCCGATCTATCAAAATACAAAATCAATTAATCTTATTGGCAAACGGCGTAGCAGCAAAAAAATTTGAACCGGCAAAATTGCATTTTTTTTGTTGCCGCAAATTTTACGCAAAATGCAATAACAGGTGATCACAACTTGGCATCTGCGCAAACATAGTACCATTAAAAATGTCAGCTCGAGACGCAAAAAATAAGCTGTCACTGAGCCATAGATCCCAAAAAATGAGAACGCCAGGGGTTTCGGAGAATGGCGCTAAAAGGGTGCCACTTTTTTGGTCAAACTTGTATTTTTTTAACCCCTTTGATAAAAGTAAATCTATACATGTTTGTGTCTAAAAAGCTCATACCGACCTGAGACATCACACTTACACATCAGTTTTATCATATAGTTAACATGATGAATAAAATATCGCAAAAACGATTGTGCGATCACACTTTTTTGCAGTTTTTCCGCACTTGAAATTTTTTTGCTGTTTTCCAGTATACTATATGTTAAAACCCATGGTTTCATTTAAAAGTACAGCTTGTCCCGCAAAAAACAAGCCCTCATATGGCAAGATTGACTGAAAAATAAAATAAGTTACTGCTCTCGGAAGGGAAGCAAAAAAACCATGGAAAAATGGAAAATTTCACAGGGGTGAAGGAGTTAACATGACCAATCATTTTGTTTTTAAGAGAGATAAGCCATCACCAGTTTTTTAGCAATGGATGAGAATGTATGTTAATATAACTGATTGTTGTTACATAAAGCTGTCAAAGAAACCAGAGATTGTGGTATAACTATATAAAATGTATGGACAGGACAGCATCAACCAACTTGTTCAGGTTCCAGGCTTCTATAAAAGAGCCAATCATAGTAAGCTAGAAACCAGTTTGCCTTTTTATCTCTGCAGTTCTGTGGTTATCTATTTGCCTTCTGCATACTTTTGTCTCTGCAATTTACCAAATATCTACTTCAATCATACATAATTTGTCTGCTGCATATCCCTGATTGCATGTGTTTGTGCATTAATCATTTGTCTTCTGTAAGTCGCTGAATATACATATACTGTTTGTATAAGTATGCATATTTCTGGCTCTGCTTCTTCTGGGATTTCCTGCTTTGTTGCCGCCCACATATCCTGCTGTCCTAGTCCTTGCTAATCCATTTGCTGCCCATTCTGCTGCATCATCACATCTAATCTGGGCTGTTTACCCATGACCTACAGATTAAAGCAGGTGAGCCTATATGCACATGGCAGCACTACACATGCCTCTTGGATCCATGCCTATGTCATATGGGGAGTATAAGAAATATATAGTTAATTTCTTATTGACGCAGTTGCACTTTTCTTCATAAGCTGTATGTAGTATTACAGTTTAGCTTCATTCAGTAAAACTTTAGCAGCTATGTTTGCTAAAATCTGCAAATAAATTAGCATATACTGTATGTACAATTTAGCTCGGTTAAATTTTGAAATAAATGGAAGTGTAAAATATTGCAAGCCATAATTTTTTTCCTTTCTCGATATTATACTTATATATCATATTCTATATTTTTTAATTTTGTTTCATGCATTGCTTTGCAATCCAAGTTATAAAGAATCACACAGATAACTACAAAGTATCTATAAATTTAATGTTTAATGCTGCTCTTCTCTTACAGTCTATGCACAGACACAGGCTTGTAAAATCATACTCCTATCAATCTATATTAAATAATTTTATTTTTGGATATCATATCTAGTAGAAGCTTACTTGAGCTGAGAGCATTAAACTGCTTATATGCTATAATACAGGTTTTGATGTATTGCACAGAAATGCCAGAATTGTATTTGGTGACAAATAACATTTTGTCATTGAAACTGAAATGTCTTTAGATTGACCCTGTAAAGAAGAGTGTATTGATTTTCAACTTCTATTATTACTGCACTTTACCTGCCAATGATTTTAGGTCAGCTCAATTTTCAGGAAGGTCTGAGGTCAACACCTAGATTTACTCATATGAGAACAGAAGAAAGATGGTTTATATTTGCAGATACAATATTTTCTAGGTGCAGTGAAGCTCCAGTTTGCATTATGTTTTTTGGTTTTCTTTTTATTTTATAAATACTGCAAATAGAATGAACTAAAGAGGAATTTTCTCCATTACAATGATAATGACACAAATGAGTAAGGATAAGGCACTATAGACAATCAAACAAATTTTAAATATTAAAAAAACATGTAATTCAGGCTATGTCAAACTGTGTTCACAGTTGTATTGAGGATGTTCAATGGTTTTTAAATATTTGTGACAGCAAGACAAGAGCCATATTCAATACGTTAGATGCTGTAACCCCCCCCCAAAAAACCCAGTGGAACCAATTAATGCTAAAGGGGTCAGGATGGGCTGCTACTTTGGGTACCAGATATTGGTAGCTGTATTACTTTTTAAATGCATGTACTGTGTACCCCCCAAAAAAAAGTTCCTGACCTCAACATATGCTATGATTTACAACTTTTTCAAGCGTATTAAAAAAGACTTGCCTATCAGTATTAGTTATCTGGTTATTTTTTTTAATTTTCTTTATTTTTAATTGCCATTTTTATAAATCAAAGCGAGATGCTATTTATTCATGGAGTAATAATAGGTTACTTATAATGTATTTAAAAAAAATCTGTTATAGTATCTGCTATTACTACCTCTTTTGGTAGGGCATTCCACAGTCTGACTGCTCTAACTGTAAAGAATTCTTTCCTTTTAGCTGCCGGAATCTCTTTTCTGCCACTCGGAGTGAGTGCCCCCTGGTCCTTAGTATTGTCTTTGGAAGGAATAATTCATGTGCCAGTCTTTTATATTGACCACACATGTATTTATACATAGAAATCAGATCTCCTCTGAGACGTCTTTTTTCTAAGGTAAACAATCCAACCTTTTCAACCTGTCATCATATGGGAGGCCTTCCATTCCTTGCAATAATCTAGTTGCTCACCTTTGAACTGACTCTGACTTCTTAATATCCTTTTTAAAATGTGGAGCCCAAAACTGGATCCCATATTCCAGATGTTGCCTAACAAGTGATTTATAGAGGGGTAACAATATGTTGGGATCACGGGATCTAATCTCTCTTTTTATACACCCTAAAATGTTGTTTGCTTTAGCAGCTGCTGCTTGATATTGAGTAATGCTGCTCAGTTTATTTGTAAAGAGAATACCCACGTCCTTCTCCTTTTCTGTGGTCCCGAGTTTACTTCCATTTAATGTATACGTAGCTATAGGATTACTCCATTCTAGGTGCATTACTTTACAATTATCAACATTAAATCTTATTTGCCAAGTATCTGCCCATTCTGGCATCTTATCCAGATAGTTTAGTAATATTGTACTATCAAGGTCAGTTTTTAATATCCTACATAGTTTGGTGTCATCAGCAAAGGCTGACACTTTACTCTCATTCCCATCCACAAGGTCATTAATAAAGAGATTACAAAGAATTGATCCTAGCACAGATCCCTGCTTTACCCCAATGATGACTATAGCCCATTTAGAGAATGTACCATTTATGACTACTCTGTTTCCTATCTGTTAGTCAATTCCCTAATAAGTACTGAAGAATTTGACAAGATATTTTAAGTAATGTGTTTATTAGGATCTGACTTGCCCCTATGATTAGTGCTGAGGGTGGGTAATTGTTGAAAGGGAAACTGTACGTCTGAATTAATTGAGAAAAAAATATTACTTGTAAATTGTGTATTTTTGATGTAAGCCAGGCATTCACATTCACCAATGAAGGGACAGGAGAAAGGCTGCAAAGTAAACTAGATATTTAGCTTTCAATTACTATCAATGTTCAGAAATTGATTTAATAGTCTATTATTTTTCACTAAAACTGTCCTCAATGAACCCCAATTTGCCATGAAGATTTCCTAAATTTTGCACTTTTGATTTAATTAGTTTCACTAAATTTATAACACATGCATTCTGTAGAGAAAATCCTCAGGACATGGCCTGCTAAGGTTCTATAAGAACAAGTTTAGGAAAGACTATGCTTCAGAATACCTTTAAGGATAGAATTTTAACATTGAATAAGCCATTATATGGCAGTTTACCAATTTCTCTGTTAATCAAAATGATATTATATTTGTGAAGGAGCTTTCTTACAAAGGGTTCTTATATATGACGTAAGTATGAGGCTGCATTATCTCCATGTACTGTTATGCAAGCTCTACTGTGCATTACTGTGTATTATTTTCAGTGGAGAATAAATCTCTAAGTACAGATTTTAATGAAACATGCTTCCTTTTACAAATAATACAAAAAAACTCACAATATCACTAGGATATGGAGATTCAACAAAGGCTCACACAAACATGGAAGCCCTATTCCAGCTCTGTAAATAAAAATAAAGCAATATTAAATCCATGTGAAAAATTCCTAGCTATTATAAATCAACGGATCATTATTCAACTTGAATTTCATGAAATTTTCTGAAATTCGCAGTTCCACATGAACTTGAACATTTTGAGATTTGATTCACATAAAAAAACTTACCCAGCCACATTTGTCATACAGTTATAGCATTAGACATTCATTTTGTGTTGCTGAGAAGACCTCCCCATAATGCCCTGCAGCTATGACAGGTTACGGATTGTCTTAACTTGTATAGGAGTTTCAGTAAATGGGCCATCACAGATCAGTGGCTTCCAGTGGAGCACAGTTTGTATCAGTGGTTTTCCACCTCCAGAATCAGAGTAATGGCTCACTAACATGCCATACATTCTCGAAAGCGAGAGAACCAGGTCCATCATGCTATTGACACTCGTCTCAAGCTCTGCTGTGAGCGTGAGCCAAGTGTCATTAACTGGGCTCCGATTCTCTTAAATGCAAAAATCAGATCACTGGTGAGGAGAAGATCGAGAAGTTAACTTCTTTATCTTCTCCATTTTCTCTGTTGACATATAATGGGATGTACTTGGATGACAACAGTGCAGTCCGATGATTTCCATGTACTCATAGACGTGAATGGGTGTGCATTATCAGATATATGTTGCCAGTGGCAGCTCTGAGTCTGCACTCACTGAATGGGAAAGGGGATACTCACTTGACTGCTAGATTGAGGAACACACAATAACGGTTTCTATTCAAACAGTCCAGCTGGTTTATTACCAGACACATAAACCGTCTTCTAAAAACAAAACCTAAGCCTTTCTTCAGAAATATAAATTACATACAGTCCATTTCATCTGTGGGTATGCCAGCACAGCTTCGGAATACAACTGCAGAAGTATCCTAGTGAAGGTGTTGCAACCGTCACTCATTGACTTCAGTCAGAACACAACCCCGTCTTTACTGAGATTACCTTTCAGGAGCTATGGCGGCTTCACACCCTGACTCCTGTCAGTCCACAGCTCCAAAAGTTTGCTTCTCCCAAGTACAGAATTCCTGCTGTTAGTGCCCACACAAGATCTTTGCCAGAGGCTGCGTCTTCACCGCACAGCCACTCTATCTTGGCTGCACTCTCCTCTCCAGTGTCTTCCAGGAAATCTTCCAGGTTCCAAACACAGGGGGCCATGTGGCCAGACAAACAGTCTCATTTTATCACACACATGAGACACGCACATGGGTAAGGATTTGTGAATAGTCAGACCCATCCAGCTCTCTGACTATTCGTAAACCTGGCCCTCAATGCACTAACAACTCTTATGGGACTACAAGTCCCACAGTAAACATTCCAGGTTTACATCACTGGTAGAGATGATCGATGTTCGACGTTCACCAATTTCATGTTTGAGTGATTTTGGGGGGTGTTCGAGACGATCGATGAACTCGAGCCTTTTGCTAAAAGTTCGGGAGTTTGAGTTACGTTCGAGAACGGTTCGAGCACCAAAAGCGTGGCTTTTCACAGTAAGTATGTGCGCACCTTTCGTATCTGCATGCGTCTTGCGTCCCCAGCACAATCCCTCTCTCTTTCCTACTCACCGATCATGGCGTCTCGCTGCACGGTTGTCACAAATCTCCAGCGGCATTTCCTCTTTTGAAAATGGCTGCCGCTTCATTATTCAGTTAGTTATTCCGTGCTTTCCCCGCCCACTGGCACCCATGATTGGTTGCAGTCAGACACACCCCCACGATGAGTGACAGCTGTCTCACTGCAACCAATCACAGCCGCCGGTAGGCGGGTCTATATCGCGCAGTAAAATAAATAAATAAAAAAAAAATGCGGTTCCCCCCATATTTAATACCAGCCAGGATAAGGCCACACGGCTGGAGGCTGGTATTGTCAGGATGGAGAGCGCCACATTATTGGGAGCCCACCACCCTAACAATATCACCCAGCAGCCGCCCGGAATTACCAGATCCATTAGATGCGACAGTCCCGGGACTCCACCCAGCTCATCCCGAATTGCCCTGGTGCGGTGGCAATCGGAATAATAAGAGGTTAATCATGACAAGTGTCTCCCCGAGATACCTTCCATGATTAAACTGTAAGTGAAAGTAAAGAAACACACACAGCGAAAAATTCTCTATTTGGAATAAAAGACAAAAAACACCTCATTTACCTTTTTATTAAAATCCCCAAACAACAATCCAGGTCCAAAGTAATCCACACGTCACTGTCAGCTCTGCTACATGAAGATGACAGGGAGCGATCTGTGTTCTCTCCAGCAGCACCTGAAGTGAGCTGCGCTGTCTCCAGGACTTCAGTCTGCAATGCAGAGGTCAAGATAACCAAATCTGCCTATGTTTCTCATTTGAGGCAGTGGCTGAATGGATAGAGCTCTTGTCTAAGAAGTAGTACTTCTTGAGTTCGCATCCCGGTAAAAAAATGAATTAATTTTAAATTATTATGATTTATTTATAATTAATTATGCACTGAGGGGAGGAGACGAACATCAGCTGTGAGCCGCGGGACACACCTCTAAAATTGGAACAGTTCACGGAATTAGGCTGCATTGCTCTCTTTCTCTCTCTCTTTCTCTCTCTCTCTTTCTCTCTCTCTTTCTTTCTCTCTCTTTCTCTCTCTCTTTTTCTCTCTCTCTCTCTTTCTCTCTCTCTTTTCTCTCTCTCTTTCTCTCTCTCTCTTTCTCTCTCTCTTTCTTTCTCTCTCTTTCTCTCTCTCTTTTTATTTCTCTCTCTCTTTCTCTCTCTTTCCTTCTCTCTCTCTCTCTTTCTCTCTCTCTCTTTCTCTCTCTCGCTTTCTCTCTTTCTTCTTTTTCTCTCTCTCTCTTTCTCTCTCTCTCCTTCTCTCTCTCTTTCTCTCTCTCTCTCTTTCTCTCTCTTTCTTTCTTTCTCTCTCTTTCTCTCTCTCTTTCTCTCTCTCTCTTTCTCTCTCTCTCTTTCTCTCTCTTTCTCTCTCTCGCTTTCTTTCTCTCTCTCTTTCTCTCTTTCTCTCTCTCCCTCTCTCTCTCTTTCTCTCTCTCTTTCTCTCTATTTCTCTCACTTTCTTTCCCTCTCCCTTTCTCTCCCTCTCTCTTTCTCTCTCTATCTCTCTTTCTCTCTCTATTTCTCTCTCTCTCTCTTTCTCTCTCTCTCTCTCCTCTCTCTCTTTTCTCTTTCTTTTCTCTCTCTCTCTTTTCTCTTTCTTTTCTCTCTCTCTTCTTTCTCTCTCTCTCTCTCAGACCTGGCGATGATCAGCTGATGCTGTCACCTGACGGCATCAGCTGACACTATAAGTCGAGTGGTGAGGCCGGCTTTTTACTGCCCGGCCGGCTAAACTATCAGCTCATGCTGTCGGACATTAGTCTGCACAGAAGTGTGTAGTTTTTTGGGGTTTTTTTGCACTGAGGCATCAGCTGATTGTATAAAACCATTTATACAATCAGCTGCTGTGTCATGTGATTCAGGCCCTTGAACCTGACACATCATATGATCGCTTTGCCTTCCAACAAACCGATCAGATGATATTGGATCCAGATTGGACGGCACTGGACCCTTGACCCAGGATTACTGCGGAGGGGGGTTCTTTATTTCAATAAAGATGGAGTCACTAATTGTGTTGTGTTTTATTTCTAATAAAAATATTTTTCTGTGTGTTGTGTTTTTATATCTGTACTAGAAATTCATGGTGGCCATGTCTAATATTGGCGTGACACCATGAATTTTGGACTTAGGGCCAGTTGATAATATACAGCTAGCCCTAACCCCATTATTACCCAGCGAGCCACCCGTTTTCAGGGCAGCTGGAAGAGTTGGATACAGCGCCAGAAGATGGCGCTTCTATGAAAGCGCCATTTCCTGGGGTGGCTGCGGACTGCAATTCGCAGTAGGGGTGCCCAGAAATCTTGGGCAACCTGAGCTGCGGATTCCAATCCCAGCTGCCTAGTTGTATCTGGCTGGACACAAAAATTGGGCGAAGCCCACGTCATTTTTTTTTTAATTATTTCATGAAATTCATGAAATTATTAAAAAAAAAAAAGGGCTTCCCTATATTTTTGGTTCACGGCCGGGTACAAATAGGCAGCTGGGGGTTGGGGGCAGCCCGTAGCTGCCTGCTGTACCTGGCTAGCATACAGAAACATGGCAAAGCCCACGTAATTTTTTGGGGGGGCAAAAAACTCCTGCATACAGTCCTGGACGAAGTATGCTGAGCCTTGTAGTTCTGCAGCTGCTGTCTGTCTGTATGGAGGAGAGCAGACAGCATCTGCAGAACTACAAGGCTACAAGGCTCAGCATGCTCTATTCACTACTGTATGCAGGAGAGCAGACAGCAGCTGCAGAACTCAAGGCTTAGCATACTCCATCCAGGACTGTATGTAGGAGTTTTTTGCCCCCCACAAAAAATGACGTGGGCTTCGCCATATTTTTGTATGCTAGCCAGGCAGGTACGGCTTCCCCCAACCCCCTAGCTGCCTATTTCTACCCAGCTGGGAACTAAAAAAAATAGGGAAGCCCTTTTTTAATTATTTAATGAATTTCATGAAATAATTAAAAAAAAAATCGACATAGGTTTCGCCCCATTTTTGTGTCCAGCCAGGTACAACTAGGCAGCTGTGGATTGGAATCCGCAGCAAAGGTTGACCTGAGCTTTCTGGGTGCCTCTGCTGCGAATTGCAGTCCGCAGCCGCCCCAGAAAATGGCGCTTTCATAGAAGCGCCATCATCTGGCACTGTATCCAACTCTTCCAGCAGTCCTGAAGCTTGGTGGCTTGCTGGGTAATAATGAGTTAATGCTAGCTTTTTTTAACTAGCTAGTATTAAGCCAGAGATTCTTAATGTCAGGCAAGTTTGACCCGGCCATTAAGAATCTCCAATAAAAGGTTAAAAAAAAGACACCACACAGAGAAAAAATACTTTAATAGAAATAAATACACAGACACATTAGAGACTCCATGTTTATTACTCCCTGTCAGCCCTCCACGATCCTGCTCTTCTGTCTTCTTTCTTTTTCAACCCATGCAGCTCTGCTACATCAGACAGCACTGCATGGGAGGAAGAACGCTTCTGCTCCCGTGCAGTCTATTCACTGTTTGAGTGAGCAGCAGCTGCACGCTGTAAGCGGTGACGTCATCGCTGACAGGCGGGTTACCATAGCAACGGTGCTCCGATAACGTGATTCCCGGTTCCGCTATTTACTGGCTGTGACAGCCAGCCCTTGCATGTGGGCTGACTCTGTAAAGAGCGTTCCATGCAGGAATGGGGAGTCGACTATGTGCCAGAGCATCTCGCCGGTACACGGACATGCACAAAGGAGCACCGTGTACTGGAGAGATGCACTGACAGGACCTAGCAATGACTTCTAGCCATGTGATCAGTCTGTAGCCAATGAGATAATAGACACGTGACTGGTCACATGCCATTTTGACATCACGATAGGTCCTATCATCAGTGCTGGTTACCAGGAGGACGCAGCGATTATCGGAAGGAAAAGCGGCGGGAGACAGAGTGCAGGACGCGTTGCGGGGACCTGTAAGTGTTATGGCAATGTTTATTAACTGTATGTGTACATGTATAATGTGGTTTAATGTGTTTGCGTTTGCCTCCCATTGTTTTCAATGGGGTTCGAGAGGTTCGTAGAACGGGGCCTCCGTTGGACGAACCAAACCGAACTTGAGCCTTCAGAGGTTCGCTCATCTCTAATCACAGGAGACTAACGCCTCTGAAATACATATTGGCTCTTCACTATACAGCCGATCACTACCTCACACAGCATGCAGCAATTTTTTCTCATGCCAAATTGTCATGAGAAAAACAGTATTGGTTGCTACTGGTCCATATTATAAAATTTGGCCAAATGCTATTAGATAAACAAGAGGTAGTACTTGGACCTTGCTGAGTGAGCTGACTCTCTCTTGTAGACTGTCAGAAAGTCATTATTTTTAACTAGGACTTCTCTATCTTTCTCATGTGCAATGTAAGCTCTTATGACCAAAATAATCTATCTTGTAGGGTATAAGTGCTTATTGTCAGCATGGTCCTCTCATTCCTGAAAAGTGTAAGTTCTTATAGTCAGCAGGGTCTTCTCATTCTATCTCTCCTGCAGAGTGTAAGCTCTTATGGTCAGCCTGGTCCTCTAACTCTCTCACTCTCTGTCTCCTGCACAGTGTAAGCTCTTATAGTCAGCAGGATCTTCTAACTCTCTCTCAAATTCAAATTCAAATTCAAATATTCTTTATTGGCAGGACCAAAATACAATTAGTATTGCCAAAGCAAGAGAACTTCAGTAAGTGTGGTGGGAGGGGATCAGGGATCTCTCTCTCCTGCAGAATGTAAGCTCTTATGGTCAGCAAGGTCCTCTCACTTTCCAGCAGTGTATAGGATCTTATGATCAGTGGAGTCATCCTTCTCTCTCTTGCTTGCATAGTGTAAGTTCTTATGATTACCTGGCTTCTCACTCTCTTTTCCCTCCATAAGTGTATTTTCTGAGCAATTACAAACTTTCCATTATTGAGATTAGTTCAAATGTATTAAAGCAAGTAAACTTTTTTAGGGAAAATGTAATGTACTTAAGTCGGCAAATTTAAATTTCAAAAGAGCCATTCATCTCTGCTAACTATGTATGTAATAATCATGTAATGAAGTAAAACAACATACTGTAAGCAAGTTTAAGCCACTAACAAATCCAATGTTAGTTCTCAGTTGAGTGGTTTACATTAATTTGCTACTACTGATGAGCAAGCACTCCCATGCTCAGGTGCTCAGTACTCACAATAATCAGTTGGACGCTAGGACGGGCTCGACTCGTGTATCGAGTATAATGAAGGTCAATAGAAAACTCAAGCATTTTTCTGGAAGATTTATCATCATACTTTATACTTGAGTCAAGTTCTTCCAAGTGTCCGACCTGCTCGTTTTGAGTACCGAGCACCAGAAATATGGTAGTGCTCGCTCATCACTATTGGCTACCAGATTACGTTTGTGTATCTTATCTGATCACATATAAAATAAACTAAACCTAAATATGAATAACTTAAATAAAATACAACAGACAATATAAATATCCACTACATGGCAATCAGCTAAATAAAACTAACAATCAAAGATTTTTTTTTTAAAGAACTGGGTCTTGAATGTTCATTAAAATTGGTGGATTTAAAGATTTCCTTGCATAAACAAAAATATAGTAATCAATATCTCAGTTGATGGAAAAGCTAAGCAGTTTATATTGGTTTTACTTTTACTACCGCAATGAAATGCTGCTTACTGTCAGATTACACATTAATGCTAGAAATGTTCCCTGTATTATCTATCATCTTCTAATTTAGCCTACTTATTGCTGTCAAACTAGCTGTAATCCAGGTTTACATACATTTAAGAAAATGTAAATTGCAAAACATTGCTTGAAGAATGCAATGTATCTAAAGTAATCCTTGTAGAAGGGATTATTGTATTAAAAGTATAAAACAGAGGGCTAGCACAATGGTATCAATCACTCATTCCTTAAGTAGGTTGGCATCCAATTTATCGATCTCCCATGTCTTGTCGTGCCTAAACTTTAATTGTACACTGCTACATCTTTCAGTAGTTGACTGAATCGATAGGATGAAACAGTGAATGGTTTGAGCTGTGTTCTGCCAAAATGAAGTACACATATGTTTAGCAAAATATGTTGAATATTTGTTTCTGCAAAATTACACATATTTTACATTTATGTTACTTTACTTACTAATTTTTACACATACAAAAAAAATGTTAGAAACCTATCATGGTGCTCTGCGTTTCTTTTTACTTTCTACCAATTCTATGTAGTAATTGACAAAAATTAATTAAAGGTGTTTCTGGGAGTTTAACATTGATGATTTATCCTGTATACTGTTCTATAAAGTCCTGGACAACCCTTTTCAACATCCTCCACTGCAAAGTACTACCTACAGCTAAAGGCAGGACCCAGGTTCTAGCTGAAACTACCTGCCTGATGTGCCCAGCACCGATCTCTATTGGCAAAGACTGGTCAATCCGTCATTCAGATGCTCCATATAAACAGAGATGCTCTGTCACTGGGGTGTGACTGTTGATGTCATGCTGAGTGACAGCCATCTTTCCACAGTTAGGTAGCGGGGAAGCTAACTGTTAATGAGCATGACATCTGAAGCCACTCGTCACTGACAGAGCAGAGTGGAAGACAAGATGCTGTGCTGTCAATGTGATGTCAGAGGAGGCCGCTGAATCACCAGCAGGCATGGTCTGTGAGTGCTCTTTGCCAGCACAGATCGGTGCCAGGCACAACAGGCAGATTTTAAGCAACTCCTTGTCTGTTAGATCCTTGGCACAAAGTTAAAAAAGTAATCCTGGATATCCCCTTTAACTTGTAATGAAAAAATACACCATGCACAGAGGCACTTCAAGTCTCAGTATACAGCTGGAGTCCCACGAGTGTATGGCATCTGATGCAAAAACATCGGATGCAACATGTTAATGTCCCTCGGCTCCCACTGTGCTGTTAGCGTGAGCCGAGTGTCATGCAACTGGGATCCGATCTTGCAATCGGATCATAGCTGCAGAGGTGAGGGAGGCATTAATCTCTCTATGTCCCCCATTGTCAGCCTGTGCGTATATCGCACTGCACTTGAATGTCATCTGAGTGCAGTCTGATGTTTCACTCACACCAATAGACTTGTATGAGTGCGAGTGATTCAAGACTTGAGACAATCGCAGCATGGTGTGATTTATTCCTCAGTCCAATAAAGGCTCAGAAAAAAACTTGTAAATCTGGCCTGCCTCATTGATTAACATTGGTTCGAGTGCAATGCGAGATTTTCTCACATTGCACTTGTGCGAGTCATGCGCTCATGTGATCCTCTGCCAGCAAAAGATATATAAATATACAATAAAGCTCTGAGGCACTACATGTCTCAGTATAAGCTAATTTAAAATATGTAAATATACAGTAAAGCACTAAGGCACTAGAAATCTCAAAATCACGTAATAAATGCACAATGGAACAGAACGCCAGGGTTCACCTATCCTAGGGCTGATGTGTCGTCTCAGGGTTTGCTCACATCTGCATATAAATATGCCAAGTGTAATCCATTAAAAAGATGAATCACCAATGTTAAACAATAAGTCAGTGATGATCTGCATTATTCTTCAGCTGTTATTGTTATTGATATTACTGAAGAAAAAAATCGCAGCCTTTTGCATATGTGCACATAAAACAGGGAGACTAGCAAATGCAAGTTTATGGGTGCAAGAAAAAAAATTGGACATCACATGAACCATCAATATTCTAAAGGGATTTCACATGCACTGACAGGGAGCGCGCTATTCCCCACTCCCATTGACCGCCCCGCGAAGTTATTGTGGGGTGTCGATGGGTTATCATGACAGCCAGGGGTCAGCAAATACCCCTGCAACTGTCATTATGAAATTCTTGTGAATGCCAGCTGTGTTCCAGCATTCAAAGTTAGTCAGGTAAGTATTTCTGCTGTACTACACAAGTGATCAGACGATGGCAGCTTCAAGTTCCCTAAGAGGACTAGTAAAAACAATAAAAAGTGGGAAAAAGGTTTTTAAAAATATGAAAAAAATAAAAAAACACAAAAGTACAAATCATACTCTTTTGCCCCATTGAAAATAAAACAATAAAAAAATAAAAACTACACATATATGGTATACCCACATTCAGAAATGTCTGATCTATCAAAATATAAAAAAAGAATCTGATCGGTAAAAAGCGTAATGAAAAAAAATCAAAATGCCAGAATAAAGTTTTTTGACAGCCGCAACATTGCAGTATAATGTACTTACTAGACCATGATTATTTGAGCTGTGGTCAGGTCCTTCTGTGTTCCACAGTGGTCGCTCCCCATGCAGGCCAGAAGCAGTATCACTCGCGCAGAGTTAGTGAGAGTGGAGTGATACTGCAACCCGATGCATGTGTGAGAGCTAAGTGAGGCTACGACCGCACTTTGCGTTTTTATCTGTGTTTCCGCAGCATTTTGAGCAGCTGCGTTTTTGTGCCAAAATGCATGCGTTTAGGTTTTCCAGCAAAGTCTATGGAAAAAGAAGAATTCCTGACCGCACTTTGCATTTTTAGAAGCAACGTTTAATTTCCATATTTTGTGTCAAAAACCATGCGTTCAAAGAAGCAGCATGTCAATTGTTTTTGCCATTTTGCAGCGTTTTCCTAACATTGAAGTCAATGAAAAATGGCAAAAACCAAGATTCCTTCAAATTCCTGTGTTTTGCCTGCTTTTTCAGTGCAGAAAACATGCGTTTTGGACTACCAAAACGCTGACTTTTTGGATATCAAAATAATGATTTGCTATGTCCCTTTACACACACACAAAATCCGACAATTAAATTTATTAAAAATATGCATTTATTGCTATTTTTCCGATAAAATGTATATTATAATTTTATGCATTACATCTATTTTTATTTTATTTCACATAAATATAGTTTTTTTCTTTTTTTTCCCCTTTTTTCATTCTTTTTGACTGTTTAAACTTTATTAGGCAGTGTCTTGATGATCAAAACGCATCTGTCAAAACGCTGGTGAAAACGCATGTAAAAAGCGATGAAAACGCATCAAAAACGCGGTAAATACGCATGCGTTTTCAGTGCTGAAGTTCAGAAAAAGGCAACTTTGGTCAAATCAATTAAGCCCAAAAGGTGTGTTTTGAACTGCAAGTAGGTGAACGCAAAGTGCGGTCGTAGCCTGATACTGCAATCGGTGGTGTTTGTGAAAGCGGAATGTTACTGCAATGGGATATGTGTGAGAGCGGAGGGATTCTAGGACCCAATATATGTGTGTAAGAGTGGAGGGATACTGGACTCGATGTGTATGTCAGTGGAAGGTGAGGGATCTCACAACAATGCAGATCATTGTGGGAGAGCCCATCCACTCACTGTTGGCACTTGGGGTCTGGTGAGTTCATTTTTTTACAGGATTTTCTGCTCTCTTTAGGGCAGACTTCTCTCTTTTAGGGCTGTGTTTTCTCTTTTGGGGCTGTCTTCTTTCTTTTGGGGGTGCCTGCTTTCTTTAAAGAAGTGTCCTGCTGGGGTTTTTTTTTACTTTTTTTAGCTGCCCGGACACTTTGTTATTCAACCACAACTAGGAGTTATTTTTTCAGTAGGGCTTACATTGTAATCATACTCAAAAAAGGCCAAAAAGTCTTGCTGGGATAAAATGAAAAACAAGGAGCGCATGTGTAGGGTCACAATGTAAGCGGTGAGAACAAATCAATGAAATTTGCTCACCTGATAAGGTTGTGCAGACCCTGCACAACCCTGGTAAAAAACGTGATAAGTTTGTATAAACCTGCGCTGTCAGAAACTGAGTCCAGGAGATCCTTCCAGGAGATAAACCACACGTGCTGCTGTGCCAGGCAGGTCTCCTGCAGCCGAGGAGTTAATCCAGGAAAGCCCCCGTGCGGCTGGTCTGGAGGAGTCACTGAAGATCAGTGTTCCTGATTGCGAGTACTACCTCCGTCCAAGCAGCTCCTGCCGTGGGTCCCCAGAGGGGAAGAGATTGTAGGAATGAAAGAAACACGGTCTGATGGAGCGCTAAGGAGGCCACGGGGAAGTAAAAGTTCAATGTTTTTTTATTAATTCACATAAACCACAACACGTTTCGATATAGTCCAATATCGTCGTCAGGTGACCTGACGAAGATATTGGACTATATCGAAACGCGTTGAGGTTTATGTGAATTAATAAAAAACATTGAACTTTTACTTCCCCGTGGCCTCCAAAGCGCTCCATCAGACCGTGTTTCTTTCATTCCGAAAAGTCTTGCTGGGGCTTTTTTGGGGGGTAGGTCTTATTTTCAGAGAAACACAATATATAATATACAAAAACGATAATCTCTTAATCTTTTGTGTTTATGAAAGGAGAGTAAATTTTAATATTCAATAAAAATTTGTTCTTAGTAGTTGTTGTTCGCCTCTTACGACAAAATTTTAAAAAATAGACAACTGTTAATGGCAATCCAACAAAAAGAACAGTGTAAAAAACAATTTTTAAACAATAAAGACGTCAACTTCAGGATGAAACTGCAAATTTAACCTTAGCAAGTATAACCAACAATATAGCAAGCGAAGTATACAAATGCAGTAAACAAGCTATCGGTCACAGACTGGTACCTGGGGTGAGAGGAACCTGCCCTCATGGGCTTATGACACACCCCAGGGCTTTCGGGTACTTGGTCCCGGGCCTTGAGCAACAGGGACGTATCACTGTTGACTGTTACCTGGTTCTGTGACCCTGGGGGTCACTTAAAAAGGGAGATTATACAAGGGAAAAATAAAAATAAAGTGTTTTTAATGACGCATCTTGTGGTATGTGCCTATATGGGGAAAGCCACCGCTGAAAAGTCTCTCACTGCTGGGGCTGATGGTATTAAGCAACTGGGATGTTATAGCTCTCCGCAAGTAGTGCTAGGCCCCAAAGGAGGATGACGGCGGTTGTAGTATAGTGATGCAGAGTTGTAGGAAGAATTCAGACAACACAGGGGCTGCGGTTTAACTTGTGCTTTACTCACTGGTTTGGAGTAGCTGCAACCCAGCTGGTGCTGGTCTTTACCAATCTGTGCCTCAGGTGTTTCAGCATTCCCTTGATCCCAGTGCCTATGTAGTGACCTGGTGAACTTTACTTGCATGCATCTGTCTGTAGTTGGTGGGCCTACGTGGCCTGAAGTGTTTTGGGGTTCCCTCCTGTTGTCACAGTCTTGGCCCATATGGCAGGCAGCTTGAACCTCTCTTGGATCGGAACTCTGTCCCCGTTCCTGGATTCCCTCTTTGCTGCTGTGCCCCAGACACTAACGTTGGTGAGGAACCGTGATGATTTTCTCACCGGGCAGATTTATCAGGTGAGCTTGAAATGTCTTCCTGAACTAGGGCTCTGCACCATGCCGGTGCTCGGTCCAGTGAGTACTCATACCATACTCTCCCTGGCAACCGTATACTTTAGCTCAGCAAGACACTTTACACTTTCTCTCCGTATGTCAACTTCTTATCAACTGTCTGACTGACTGTATCTCTGACAAGATGTCCGTCGTCTATCAACTCACTGACTAGCCCTTTCTCCTCCCAGGTGTCTGACTAGTGGATTGGATGCGTCCCGACCAATAGGTGGCCATCCATCAGGACCGTCTCTAGCCTGTTACCCCGTCTGGGTAAAAAGGGCATGGATGTGTGTGTTTGGATGTTTTCTACCGGCACTGGTCTTCCAGGAATCCGGGGTTAGATGCAGTACCCTGTGGCACCTGACACTAAAGGGGGCTTTACACGGTAGCGATATCGCTAGCAATTTCTAGCGATAGCGACCGTGTAAGTACCCGCCCCCGTCGCGCATGCGACTGTTTGTGATCGCTGCCGTAGCGAACATTATCGCTACGCAGCGTCACACATACTTACCTGGTCGGCGGCGTCGCTGTGACTGCCGAACAATCCTTCCTTCAAGGGGGAGGGACGTTCGGCATCACAGCGACGTCACCGCAACGTCACTAAGCGGCTGGCCAATCAAAGCAGAGGGGCAGAGATGAGCAGGACGTAACATCCCGCCCACCTCCTTCCTTCCTCATTGGGGCCGGCGGCAGGTAAGGAGACGTTCCTCGCTCATGCGGTGTCACACATAGCGATGTGTGCTGCCGCATGAGCGATGAACCACAACGCTAAACAACCCTTACCGATTTTTGACTTTGGGACGACCTCTCCATGGTGAACGATTTTCACCATTTTGAGGTCGCCTAAGGTCGCTGGTAAGTATTACACGCTGCGATATCGTTAATGACGCCGGATGTGCGTCACTAACAACTTGACCCCGGCGACCAAACATTAACGATATCGTAGCTTGTAAAGCCCCCTTAAGGGTCACCACACTTACAGTCAATAGTTGTTCTATCATTTATTAAAATGCAAAAGAGTGTTTCAGATGATATCAATATATAGGGAATAGCTATTTATGCCACTCTCCAAAGTTGATGAAAGAAACTAAACTGCCATTATTATGTGCAATATCTCTGATTCGCTTTGTATTATATTTTCATAAATGTTCCCAGATATCCTTTTTGTCATTGAAAATTGTAAAAATATGAATAGTTCACAATATCATAAAATCCCTTAGTACAGGATTTTGGTATTCGTGATGAGTTTTTAATACTATTCATGAGAATAAGGAAAAAGACAAATGATTGCTAGACACTAATATAATACCATAGGTTCTATTATTCTGACAGCCTTTTACTGCTTCAATAGTGGTTACTTGTTAATAGATGGATTTTTATGAGCAAACTGTTTATATGAAAATATGCAATTTTACAAAAACTTAATCTGTAATACGTATCATTTCATCAAACGCGACATCCACAAATTGGTAACATGCAGCGAATATTCAATCATGCACACAACATAGCAGATAGTTATTGTTTGAATGGAAATCATTAAAGTGTTTGCACAAATAAATGCTATACAGCCTCCCTGGATATAGATTACTGTACATACAGCTTTGCTGCTGGACCTGTTTACTGGAATAGCGGAACGGAAATGAAAAGATTTATTTTTTAAACAGGTGCAGAATGCACATTAACAAATTATTCTCCAACACATTTGTTTTGTGAGCCATTAGAAGCCTAATATAGCACCTGCTGTTCATTTCAATGGGACAGAATGATCTCCACCCACCTTTAATTCTTTTCTTTCGCACAGCTCACTGCTTCTCAAATTTTAGAAGATCAATCACAAGGTATTGATTTGAAAGAGGTATAAAAATCAAAGTTGAATGAACACATCTGACTTGTTCATAACGCTTGGTCAGCTTTGGGGAAGAGAAATTGGGAAATAGGGTGGCTGTGATAAAAACAGTTGGACTGTGACTTGAATAAAGCAGATTATACTGGCAACAAATCAATGATAGACCAGAGTGTTCCATTTCATGCCTTCTTGCACTAGACAGATTTAGAAATCTAGGGAGGGTTATACAGTACTATCAACATTCTATTTTGTAAGCCAGACCAAAGTGATGTGCCTGTTGCCTCAAAGTTAAATGTTTAATGTACTGTTGCATTGATTACTTTTTTAAGATTAATTTTTCATCCATGTTGTTGAGGTTTTTCTTCAAAATGAAATTAAATTGAATTGTATACACTGCTTCTGTATTATTAAAACCCGACTGTAAAAACGTTAACTATTTCCCCTACTCAGCAAGTGCAATGTCACAGTGTTCATATTAAAAATTTAAAGGGTTATATTTTTTAATGTAGCGCAAACATATTTTGCAGAGATAGATTTTGGTTCAATTTACTTTTTTTTTTAAATGTATCTCAAGTTGAACTCCTAGGCTAATATGTATGAAAAAGTTTGATTTATGGACATAAAGTAAGAAAAGATAGTGAGGTAAAGAAGGTTGTATTTATGAGCTTTACTGTCTCAAAAAAAGAATTGTTAAATTAAGTTATTTTGGGAAAATGGATAGTTAATAAATTAAACACAACATATATAACTATTTAAGATTTTATAGACATGTCAACTTAATGGGTACAGATGCATTCTGTTTGCGGTATCGTACCATTATTAGTATTATTTCTAATTGGAAAGGAGAAATACTTTTCCTACACTGCTGAAAAATCAGATAGCAGGCCAATATCATTTTGCATTGCCGTAGGGTCTTCCCCATATAGCTACCTGAAGATATGACATCTTATAGATTATCATACCTTATACAGGCAAAGTCAGTTTGTACAGCAGAGTTACTTTCCATCCTCAGAGTCACTTGGTAATTCACTCTCTCACACAGAGTCCTTATGATCAATGGGGTCCTTCTTTTCCCTTTCCTGTAGTGTGAAAGTTCTTATGATCAGCAAGTCTTCTGTCTCTATCTCTCTCACTTGCCAGTCTTTAAAGGGGTATTCTTATCTCGCTTACCTGTCTTTAAAGGGGTATGCTCATCTCTAAAATTCTATCCCAATATGTAGTAGGTGTAATAATAATATTAGTAATAATAATAATAGTAAATATCTCCAATTAGAAATGTAGTATTTTTCTCATGATATAGCCATGTGCAATGCATTGCAGCTTAGGTATTCATTGTTACA
The DNA here is from genome assembly GCF_048569485.1 of Anomaloglossus baeobatrachus. Taxonomy (NCBI): domain Eukaryota; kingdom Metazoa; phylum Chordata; class Amphibia; order Anura; family Aromobatidae; genus Anomaloglossus; species Anomaloglossus baeobatrachus. Next base: position 352,866,020 of record NC_134356.1, read on the forward strand.
TCCACTCATATGGTGCCAGTTAGTTAGTTGCTAAGGTTTGCAACCATGGATACCTATGCTACTGCAATGCCCAACACATGACGTAAGCGACATAGCTAATCAAAAAACTATGCTACATTTCCAATTGGAGGTATTTGTAATATTATTATACCTACTACATATTGGGATAGGATCCTGGAGATGGGAAAACCCCTCTAACTTTTAGGGTCAACAGGGTCCTCTCTCTTTCTCTCTTCTGTAGAATATAAGCTCATTTGGTCAGCAGGTTCCTTTTTCTCCTTTAGCATATAAGAGCGTATGGTCAGCAGGTTGCTCTCTTTCCTGTAGAATATAAGCTTATATGGTCAGCAGGTTCCTCTCTCTCCTGTAGAATGTAAACTTATATGATCAACAGGTTCATCTCTCTCCTATGGAATATAAGCTCATATGGTTTACAGGATCCTCTTTTTTTCTCCTGTAGAATGTAAGCTCTTATGGTCAGCAGGCTCCTCTCTCTTTCTATGTCCTGTAAAATATAAGCTCATATGGTTAGAAGGGTTTTCTCTTTTTGTCCTGTAGAACGTAAGCTATTATCGTCAGCAGGGTTCTCTCTCTTTCTCTCTCCTGTAAAAAATAGCCTCATATAGTTAGCAGGATCCTCTCTTTTTCTCCTGTAGAATGTAAGCTCATAAGATCAGCAGGGTCACCTTTCTTTCTCTTTCCTGTGTAATAAAGGCTTATATGGTCACAGATTCCTCTCTTTTTATCTTGTAGAATGTAACTCTTATGATCAACAGGGTCCTCTCTCTTTCTCTCTCCTGTAGAATATAAGCTCACATGGAAAGCAGGGTCCTCTCTTTTTCTCCTGTAGATTGTAAGCTCTTATGATCAACAGGGTCCTCTCTCTTTCGCTCTCAAGTAGAATATAAGCTCAGATGAACAGCAGGGTCCTCTCTTTTCTTTCCTGTAGAATGTAAGCTCTTATGATCAGCAGGGTCCTCTCTCTTTCTTTCTACTGTAGAACATAAGCTCACATGTTCAGCAGGGTCCTCTTTTTTTCTCCTGTAGAATGTAAGCTCTTATGATCAACAGGATCCTCTCTCTTTCTCTCTCCTGTAAAATGTAAGCTCTAATGGTTAGCAAGGTTTACTCCTCTCCCACATGTATTTTTCACAAAATTACAAGTTTTCCAGTATTAAGATGAACTTGAATTTATTTTCTTGGAATCAACTTTTTAGAAAAAATTTGACAAAGTGAGAGAATTGCAATTTTAAAACATCCACTCATCTCTTCTTATGAGTATTACTGTTCAAGAAACCAGAATAAACAATAAGCACAAAAAATACAGCAGCCAGGGAGCAGAAAAAAAAATATCAGACGCATAAACTAATAACCTCACCTATGATACCAAAGATATGTTATGAGCTCTATAGCACAAAGGCTCAAACACAATAAAATAAACTGACCTGTAGCTGTGCAGTGGTAGTGACTGCTAGCTCAGTATTTGATCCACTAATGGAGCTAGTGTATGTCTAGTGGCTGGTCACTGGCTCATGCAGCCTTTATCTATCCCCCACTTCTTTGAATTGGCTGACCGTCCTTGTAAATAAGCATCTGTACTTTGTGTCACCCCCACTTCACTCCATTGTAGATTTTAAGCTCTTACAAGCAGGGTTTTCTTTATTTTTGCTTTATATATTGTATTTTCTATTTTCTATAACTGTTACTTATGACTGTATATGACCCTCTGAATTGTAAAGTGCTGCGGAATATGTTGATGCTAAATAAATAAATAAAGAATATTATTATTATGTTGGGGCTTTACTTCTGATCTTCCTCATAACCAGTCTTAATTAACTCATATCGTTCTATTTATAGAACATCCAATACAATACACTTTGAGGAGCCCAACCTGTGGTGACTCAATATCCTCAAGTTTCACAAGTTTATGTCATCTGTTACTACTGAAGCCTACATAAACCAAGTAATCTTCAAACTTGTTCAAAAAGAAAGGGGAAGGATTGTGGTTCCTCCTTGACCTCCTTTTTAGTTTCTTGCAACTGCTTGTATCTTCACTTGCAGTTTACAATTTTAGACGTCAACAAGATTGGCCTCAATGTGTCTATTATGTGCAGCAGGGCATGTTTGCTCAGATTTTATATGACCTCTCTAAATCAAATTCAACACCTAGTCAAACAGCAGTGCCAAAATCATCATCATAGTGACATTCACGCGGAATTGTCCAAATTATTGTGGCTGCCACAATAAATGTGCCAGAAAATCATCTAAATAGCAGATATCACAGAGTTTTAAGTAATTAATTTGAGTGGCCATACTGGCAGAGAGGTCTATTGTAGCTAGTCAGATATATTTGGTTACAGGATTTCTGAACATTATGAGATTATTTTTATGAGATAAGAATATTTGTTTCTTGTGGCACAAAGTTCATGCAAAAAATCAGATTTGAATATGATCTATAACTTGCTGTACGCAACCCATCCTACATCTTGTCTTGCAGCATTCTTTACAGCATGGATACGGTGCAGGCAGTCAAGGTTAGAAATGAGCGATGTTCTAATCGAACCGTTCGCCAATTTCAAATTCGAGTTGTTTTGGGCGGTGTTCGAGTCGTTCGACGAACTCGAACGATTTGCTTCACGTTCAACAGTTCGAGTTAACATTCGATAACGGTTCGATCACCAAAAGCATGGCTTTTCACAAATTATGGTTATGTGTGCACGCTGTGTATTTGCATGCGTCCTGCGTCCCCAGCACAATTCCTCTCTTTCCTACTCACCGATCAGCTGCACGGCTGTCCCAAAGCTCCGGCGGCTTTTCCTCTTTTGAAAACGGCTGCCACTAATTATTCAATCTGGTATTTCCTGCTTTCCCCGCCCACTGGCGCCCATGATTGGTTGCAAACAGACACGCCCCCACGCTGAGTGACAGCTGTCTAACTGCAACCAATCAGAGCTGCCGGCGGGCGGGTTATATCGTGCAGTAAAATAAATAAATGATTAAAAAAAAACAAAAAACCTGCAGTTCCCCCAATTTTGATACAAGCCAAGATAAAGCCACACGGCTGGAGGCTGGTATTGTCAGGATGGGGAGCGCCATGTTACGGGGAGCCAATCACTCTAACAATATCAGCCAGCAGCCGCCTGCTATTGCCGCAGCCATTAGATGCGACAGTCCCGGGACTTTACCCGGGTCATCCCGAATTGCCACTGGTGCGGTGGCAATTGAGGTAATAAGGTTAGGTTAATCATGAAAGGCGTCTCCCAGAGATACCTTCCATGATTAACCTGTAAGTGAAAGTAAATAAACACACACAACGAAAAATCCTTTATTTGGAATAAAAGACAAAAAAAACCCCTCTTTTACCACTTTATTAATTCCCAAACACCCCCAGGTCCGAAGTAATCCACACAACGCTTTTAGCTCTGCTACATGAAGCTGACAGGGAGCGCCGTAGAATACGATCGCTCTGTGTCAGCTCCACGCAGCAACTAAACTGAGCCGCACTGTCACCGGAGACTTCACTCAGGTAGTGCATGCGTGTGTGCGAGGATGATGATGGGGGTGATAGTGCTTGTGTGTGCGTTGATGATGATGAGTGCAGTAGTTCTGGGGTGTGTGCAGTGATGATGATGATGAGTGCAGTAGTGCCGGGGTGTGTGCGGAGATAATGATAAGTGCGGTAGTGCTTGTGTGTGCGGTGATGATGATGAGTGCGGTACTGCCGGGGTGTGTGCGGTGATGATGATGAGTGTGGTAGTGCCGGGGTGTGTGCGGGAATGATGATGAGTGCGGTAGTGCCGGGGTGTGTACGGTGATGATGATGAGTGCGGTAGTGCCGAGGTGTGTGCGGGGATGATGATCTGTGCAGCGATGATGATGGGGGCGGTACTGACAGGATGTGTGCGGTGATGATGATGGGTGCGGTAGTGTCGGGGTGTGTGCGGGGATGATGATCTGTGCGGTAGTGTCGGGGTGTGTGCGGGGATGATGATGGGGGCGGTACTGACAGGATGTGTGCGGTGATGATGATGGGTGCGGTAGTGTCGGGGTGTGTGCGGGGATGATGATGGGGGTGGTAGTGCATGCGTGTCTCTCTCTCTTCTCTCTCTCTTCCCTCTCTCTTCTCTCTCTCCTCTCTCTATTCTCTCTCTCTCTTCTCTCTCTTCTCTCCTCTCTCTCCTCTCTTTTCTCTCTCCTCTCTTCTCTCTCTCCTCTCTCTCTTCTCTCTCTCCTCTCTCTCCTATCTCTCTTCTCTCTCTCGTATCTCTCCTCTCTCTCTTCTCTCTCTCTCCTCTCTCTGCTATCTCGCTCTTCTCTCATTCTTCTTTATCTCTCCTCTCTCTCCTCTCTCTTTCTCTTCTCTCTCTATTCTCTCTCTTCTCCTTCTTCTCTCTCTCTTCTCTCTCTCTTCTCTCTCCTCATTCTCTTCTCTCTCTCTTCTCTCCTCTCTTCTCTCTTTCTTCTCTCTCTCTCCTCTCTCTTTCTCTTCTCTCTCTTCACTCTCTTTTCTCTCTCTCCTCTCTCTCTCCTCTCTCTCTTCTCTTTCTATTATCTCTCTCCTCTCTCATCTCTCTTCTCTCCCTCTTCTATCTCCTCTCTCTTCTCTCTCTCTCCTCTCTCTTGTAACTCTCTTCTCTCTCTCTTCTCTCTTCTCTCTCTTCTCTCTCTTCTCTCCTCTCTCTCCTCTCTCTCCTCTCTTTCTTTCTCTTCTCTTTCTATTCTTTTTCTCTTCTCTCTTTCTCTCTTCTCTCTCTCCTCTCTCTCTTCTCTCTCCTCTCTCTTTCTCTTCTCCTTCTCTTCTCTTTCTCTACTCTCTCTTTCTCTCTTCTCTCTCTTCTCTCTCCTCTCTCTTTTCTCTCTCTTCTCTCTCTTCTCTCTCAATTCAAATTCAAATTCAAATATGCTTTATTGGCAGGACCAAAATGCAATTAATATTGCCAAACCAAGAGAAATACAGTAAGTGTGGTGGGAGGGGATCAGGGTTATAAGGAGTTAGGGGCACAATTTGGGCTCTGAACATTCTTTTAGGGGCCTTATGTTCCCCTCAGCTTATGACAAGTGGTGACATATTGGGCGGCGATCTCCACCGTTAAATCTTCTTCCCCCAGTAGGAAGCAGAGTTTCATCTCCTCGTTCATGGATGGAAAGTCTGGGGTATGACTGATAAGTATCTGTAAGTGGGAGGCTCTCACTGCTGAGCAATTGGTTACAGTGAAGCAGGAAATGCGCCTCGTCCTCCAGAGTCCTCTGCTGGCAGTGCTGACACAGTCTGTTCTCCCGCGGCTTGTATGTCTGTCGGCGCCGCCCTGTTTCCACCTCTAGGCTGTGGGCATTCAGTCTGTACAGGCTCAGGGTCTGCCTGTCTTTGGGGTGGTGTAGCCTTTCCAGATACTGGGCCAGAGTTTAGTCCCTCCACAGTGACAGGTAGATGGTGAGTTTCTGGGAGTTCTCTAATTTACTCTTCCAATCCTTGATGTATTGCATCTTGCAGCTCTCTGAGATCTCACTCTCTCCTCTATCTCTTCTCTATCTCCCCTCTCTATCTCTCTCTCCTCTCTCCTCTCTCCCTTTCTTCTCTCTCTCTCCCCTCTCTCCTCTTTCTCGTCTCTCTTCTCTCTCTTCTCTCTCCACTCTCTCTCTCCTCTCTCTCTCCTCTCTCTCCTCTCTCTCTCTTCTCTCTCTCTCCTCTCGCCTCTCTCTTCTTTCTCTCCTCTCTCTCTTCTCTCTCTTCTCTCTCTCCTCTCTCTTCTCTCTCACTTCTCTCTTTTTCTCTCTTCTCTTTCATACTCTCTCCTCTCTATTCTCTCTCTCCTCTCTCTCCTTTCTCCTCTCTCTTCTCTCTCTTTTCTCTCTCCTTTCTCTCTTCTCTCTCTTCTCTCTCTCTTCTTCTCTCTCTCTCTTATCTTTCTCCTCTCTCTTTTCTCTCTATTCATAACCTCTTCTCTATCTCTTTTCTCTCACACCTCTCTCTTCATTCTCTCTTCTTTCTCTCATCTTTCTTTTCTCTCACTCTTCTCTCTCTCTTCTCTCTCTCTTTCTTCTCTCTCACTCTTCTCTCCCCTCCTTCTCTGTCTCTCTTCTCTTTCTCTCCTCTCTTCTCTCTCTCCTCTCTCTCTTCTCTCTCTCTTGTCTCTCTCTGTTCTCTTTCTCTCCTCTCTCTTCTCTTTCTCTTCTCTCTCTCTTCTCTCTCCTCTCTCTCCTCTCTATCCTCTCTCTCTTCTCTCTCCCTCTCTTTCCTGTCTCTCTTCTCTCTCTTCTGTCTTTTCTCTCTCTCCTCTCTCTCTTCTCTCTCTCTCCTCTCTCTTCTCTCTCCTCTCTCTCTCCTCTCTCTCCTCTCTCTCTATCTCTCATCTCTCTCCCCCCTCTGTCTCTCCCCACTCTCTCCTCTCTCTCTCCTCTCTCTCTCTTCTCGCTCTCTCCTCTCTATCTCCTCTCTATCCTCTCTCTTCTCTCTCTCTTCTGTCTCTTCTCTCTCTATCTCACGTCTCTCTCTCTTTTCTCTCTCTATCTCTCTCTCCTCTCTCTCTTTCTCTCCTCTCACTTCTCTCTCCTCTCTCTCTTCTCTCTCTCTCTCCTCTCTCTCATCTCTCTCTTTCTCTTCTCTCTGTTTTCTCTCTTCTCTCTCCTCTCTTTTCTCTCTCCTCTCTCTCTTCTCTCTCTCTCTCCTCTCTCTCTCCTCTCTTCTCTTTCTCTTCTCTCTCTCCTCTCTCATCTCTTTCTCTCCTCTCTCTTCTCTCTCTTCTCTCTCTCTCCTCCCTTCCTCTTCTCTATCTCTCCAATCTCTCTTATTTCTCTCTCTCTTTCTCCTCTTTCTTCTGTCTCTCTCTCCTCTCTCCTCTCGCTTTCTCTCTTGTCTCTCTTCGCTCTCTTTTCTCTCTCCTCTCTCTTCTCTCTCTCTTCTTTCTCTCTCCTGTCTCTCTCCTTTCAAATTCAAATTCAAATTCAAATTCAAATATGCTTTATTGGCAGGACCAAAATACAATTAGTGTTGCCAAAGCAAGAGAAATACAGTAAGTGTGGTGGGAGGGGATCAGGGTTATGGGGAGTTGGGGGGCACAATTTGGGCTCTGACAGTCCATTTAGGGGTCTTAGGTTCCCCTCAGCTTATGACATGTGGTGACATATTGGGCGGCGATCTCCACCATTGATTCCTCTTCCCCCAGTAGGAAGCGGAGTTTCATGTCCTCATCCATGGATGGAAAGCCCGGGCTATGGGTGGTAAATTTCTGGAAGTGGGAGCCCCTCACTGCTGAGTATTTGTCACAGTGCAGTAGGAAATGCGTCTCGTCCTCCAGAGCCCCCTGCTGGCAGTGCTGGCACAGTCTGTTCTCTCGCGGCTTGTATGTCTGTCGGTGCCGCCCTGTTTCCACCTCTAGGCTGTGGGCACTCAGTCTGTACAGGCTCAGGGTCTGCCTGTCTTTGGGGTGGCGTAGCCTTTCCAGATATGGGGCCAGAGTGTAGTCCCTCCGCAGTGACCGGTAGATGGTGAGTTTCTGGGAGTTCTCTAATTCACTCTTCCAGTCCTCTATGTATTGCATCTTGCAGCTCTCTGAGATCTCTTTTATTTGGGCTTTTGTCAGGGGGTGTTGCTGACTTTGGCTGGACTGGCTGCCGGGGTTCCTGGCTTGCTCTGGGCTCCGGCTCAGCAGGGCTTTATGATGGTAGGAGCTGGGGTTGCTGTTCTGTGTGTGTGCCTGGTGTGATAGCGCCCTCTTGTGTATAGTGAACCATAAGGGGAATCGGCCCAGCTCTGCCCTACAGGCTATGTTTGAGGTGCTGCGATGGACTTGGAGGAGATATTTACAGAACTCCATGTGGAAGACTTCGGTAGGGCTGGAATCCCACTTTGTGTGGTCTGGGTAGGTCACTGGGCCCCATACCTCGCTGCCATATAGCAGTATAGGGGTGATGACGCTGTCAAATATCTTGAGCCAGACTCTCACAGGTGGTTTGAGGTGGTACAGTTGTCTTCTGATGGCATAGAAGGTTCTGCATGCTTTTCCTTTCAGGGCTTCTGCTGCTTGCTTGAGGCTCCCGTTATTGCTTAGCTCCAGACCGAGGTAGGTGTAGCTGCTGGTGTTCTCCAGCGTGGAGCCATTTAATGTGAAGGAGGGAGTGTTTATTTTGTTCTGGTTCCTCTTCTGAAACACCATGACTTTGGTCTTCTTTTGGTTGATGGGAAGCGCCCATGTGGTGCTGAATGTTTCCAGTACTGCCAGGCTATCTTGGAGGCCTCTTTCAGTTGGGGAGAGTAGCAGGAGGTCATCTGCGTACAGCAGGAACTTCACCTCTCGGTCATGCAGACTGAGGCCTGGAGTGGGGGAGGACTCTAGAGCTGTTGCTAGTCCATTTATATAGATGTTGAATAGAGTTGGACTCAGGCTGCAGCCCTGTCTGACCCCACGGCCCTGTCGGAAGAAAGCCGTCCTCTTTCCGTTCACCTTCACGCTGCACCGGTTCTCAGTGTATGAGCTCTTGATCACGTCGTAGGTCCTGCCACCTATTCCGCTCTCCAGGAGTTTCAGGAACAGGCCTGGATGCCACACTGAGTCAAAGGCCTTTTTGAAGTCCACGAAACATGCAAATATTTTCCCCTGTTTTTTGTCGTGGACGTGGGTCTTGATGAGGCTTTGCAGGGTGTAAATGTGGTCCGTGGTGCGGTGGTCTCCCACATGTATTTTTCACAAAATTACAAGTTTTCCAGTATTAAGATGAACTTGAATTTATTTTCTTGGAATCAACTTTTTAGAAAAAATTTGACAAAGTGAGAGAATTGCAATTTTAAAACATCCACTCATCTCTTCTTATGAGTATTACTGTTCAAGAAACCAGAATAAACAATAAGCACAAAAAATACAGCAGCCAGGGAGCAGAAAAAAAAATATCAGACGCATAAACTAATAACCTCACCTATGATACCAAAGATATGTTATGAGCTCTATAGCACAAAGGCTCAATCACAATAAAATAAACTGACCTGTAGCTGTGCAGTGGTAGTGACTGCTAGCTCAGTATTTGATCCACTAATGGAGCTAGTGTATGTCTAGTGGCTGGTCACTGGCTCATGCAGCCTTTATCTATCCCCCACTTCTTTGAATTGGCTGACCGTCCTTGTAAATAAGCATCTGTACTTTGTGTCACCCCCACTTCACTCCATTGTAGATTTTAAGCTCTTACAAGCAGGGTTTTCTTTATTTTTGCTTTATATATTGTATTTTCTATTTTCTATAACTGTTACTTATGACTGTATATGACCCTCTGAATTGTAAAGTGCTGCGGAATATGTTGATGCTAAATAAATAAATAAAGAATATTATTATTATGTTGGGGCTTTACTTCTGATCTTCCTCATAACCAGTCTTAATTAACTCATATCGTTCTATTTATAGAACATCCAATACAATACACTTTGAGGAGCCCAACCTGTGGTGACTCAATATCCTCAAGTTTCACAAGTTTATGTCATCTGTTACTACTGAAGCCTACATAAACCAAGTAATCTTCAAACTTGTTCAAAAAGAAAGGGGAAGGATTGTGGTTCCTCCTTGACCTCCTTTTTAGTTTCTTGCAACTGCTTGTATCTTCACTTGCAGTTTACAATTTTAGACGTCAACAAGATTGGCCTCAATGTGTCTATTATGTGCAGCAGGGCATGTTTGCTCAGATTTTATATGACCTCTCTAAATCAAATTCAACACCTAGTCAAACAGCAGTGCCAAAATCATCATCATAGTGACATTCACGCGGAATTGTCCAAATTATTGTGGCTGCCACAATAAATGTGCCAGAAAATCATCTAAATAGCAGATATCACAGAGTTTTAAGTAATTAATTTGAGTGGCCATACTGGCAGAGAGGTCTATTGTAGCTAGTCAGATATATTTGGTTACAGGATTTCTGAACATTATGAGATTATTTTTATGAGATAAGAATATTTGTTTCTTGTGGCACAAAGTTCATGCAAAAAATCAGATTTGAATATGATCTATAACTTGCTGTACGCAACCCATCCTACATCTTGTCTTGCAGCATTCTTTACAGCATGGATACGGTGCAGGCAGTCAAGGTTAGAAATGAGCGATGTTCTAATCGAACCGTTCGCCAATTTCAAATTCGAGTTGTTTTGGGCGGTGTTCGAGTCGTTCGACGAACTCGAACGATTTGCTTCACGTTCAACAGTTCGAGTTAACGTTCGATAACGGTTCGATCACCAAAAGCATGGCTTTTCACAAATTATGGTTATGTGTGCACGCTGTGTATTTGCATGCGTCCTGCGTCCCCAGCACAATTCCTCTCTTTCCTACTCACCGATCAGCTGCACGGCTGTCCCAAAGCTCCGGCGGCTTTTCCTCTTTTGAAAACGGCTGCCACTAATTATTCAATCTGGTATTTCCTGCTTTCCCCGCCCACTGGCGCCCATGATTGGTTGCAAACAGACACGCCCCCACGCTGAGTGACAGCTGTCTAACTGCAACCAATCAGAGCTGCCGGCGGGCGGGTTATATCGTGCAGTAAAATAAATAAATGATTAAAAAAAAACAAAAAACCTGCAGTTCCCCCAATTTTGATACAAGCCAAGATAAAGCCACACGGCTGGAGGCTGGTATTGTCAGGATGGGGAGCGCCATGTTACGGGGAGCCAATCACTCTAACAATATCAGCCAGCAGCCGCCTGCTATTGCCGCAGCCATTAGATGCGACAGTCCCGGGACTTTACCCGGGTCATCCCGAATTGCCACTGGTGCGGTGGCAATTGAGGTAATAAGGTTAGGTTAATCATGAAAGGCGTCTCCCAGAGATACCTTCCATGATTAACCTGTAAGTGAAAGTAAATAAACACACACAACGAAAAATCCTTTATTTGGAATAAAAGACAAAAAAAACCCCTCTTTTACCACTTTATTAATTCCCAAACACCCCCAGGTCCGAAGTAATCCACACAACGCTTTTAGCTCTGCTACATGAAGCTGACAGGGAGCGCCGTAGAATACGATCGCTCTGTGTCAGCTCCACGCAGCAACTAAACTGAGCCGCACTGTCACCGGAGACTTCACTCAGGTAGTGCATGCGTGTGTGCGAGGATGATGATGGGGGTGATAGTGCTTGTGTGTGCGTTGATGATGATGAGTGCAGTAGTTCTGGGGTGTGTGCAGTGATGATGATGATGAGTGCAGTAGTGCCGGGGTGTGTGCGGAGATAATGATGAGTGCGGTAGTGCTTGTGTGTGCGGTGATGATGATGAGTGCGGTACTGCCGGGGTGTGTGCGGTGATGATGATGAGTGTGGTAGTGCCGGGGTGTGTGCGGGAATGATGATGAGTGCGGTAGTGCCGGGGTGTGTACGGTGATGATGATGAGTGCGGTAGTGCCGAGGTGTGTGCGGGGATGATGATCTGTGCGGCGATGATGATGGGGGCGGTACTGACAGGATGTGTGCGGTGATGATGATGGGTGCGGTAGTGTCGGGGTGTGTGCGGGGATGATGATCTGTGCGGTAGTGTCGGGGTGTGTGCGGGGATGATGATGGGGGCGGTACTGACAGGATGTGTGCGGTGATGATGATGGGTGCGGTAGTGTCGGGGTGTGTGCGGGGATGATGATGGGGGTGGTAGTGCATGCGTGTCTCTCTCTCTTCTCTCTCTCTTCCCTCTCTCTTCTCTCTCTCCTCTCTCTATTCTCTCTCTCTCTTCTCTCTCTTCTCTCCTCTCTCTCCTCTCTTTTCTCTCTCCTCTCTTCTCTCTCTCCTCTCTCTCTTCTCTCTCTCCTCTCTCTCCTATCTCTCTTCTCTCTCTCGTATCTCTCCTCTCTCTCTTCTCTCTCTCTCCTCTCTCTGCTATCTCGCTCTTCTCTCATTCTTCTTTATCTCTCTTCTCTCTCCTCTCTCTTTCTCTTCTCTCTCTATTCTCTCTCTTCTCCTTCTTCTCTCTCTCTTCTCTCTCTCTTCTCTCTCCTCATTCTCTTCTCTCTCTCTTCTCTCCTCTCTTCTCTCTTTCTTCTCTCTCTCTCCTCTCTCTTTCTCTTCTCTCTCTTCACTCTCTTTTCTCTCTCTCCTCTCTCTCTCCTCTCTCTCTTCTCTTTCTATTATCTCTCTCCTCTCTCATCTCTCTTCTCTCCCTCTTCTATCTCCTCTCTCTTCTCTCTCTCTCCTCTCTCTTGTAACTCTCTTCTCTCTCTTCTCTCTTCTCTCTCTTCTCTCTCTTCTCTCCTCTCTCTCCTCTCTCTCCTCTCTTTCTTTCTCTTCTCTTTCTATTCTTTTTCTCTTCTCTCTTTCTCTCTTCTCTCTCTCCTCTCTCTCTTCTCTCTCCTCTCTCTTTCTCTTCTCCTTCTCTTCTCTTTCTCTACTCTCTCTTTCTCTCTTCTCTCTCTTCTCTCTCCTCTCTCTTTTCTCTCTCTTCTCTCTCTTCTCTCTCAATTCAAATTCAAATTCAAATATGCTTTATTGGCAGGACCAAAATGCAATTAATATTGCCAAACCAAGAGAAATACAGTAAGTGTGGTGGGAGGGGATCAGGGTTATAAGGAGTTAGGGGCACAATTTGGGCTCTGAACATTCTTTTAGGGGCCTTATGTTCCCCTCAGCTTATGACAAGTGGTGACATATTGGGCGGCGATCTCCACCGTTAAATCTTCTTCCCCCAGTAGGAAGCAGAGTTTCATCTCCTCGTTCATGGATGGAAAGTCTGGGGTATGACTGATAAGTATCTGTAAGTGGGAGGCTCTCACTGCTGAGCAATTGGTTACAGTGAAGCAGGAAATGCGCCTCGTCCTCCAGAGTCCTCTGCTGGCAGTGCTGACACAGTCTGTTCTCCCGCGGCTTGTATGTCTGTCGGCGCCGCCCTGTTTCCACCTCTAGGCTGTGGGCATTCAGTCTGTACAGGCTCAGGGTCTGCCTGTCTTTGGGGTGGTGTAGCCTTTCCAGATACTGGGCCAGAGTTTAGTCCCTCCACAGTGACAGGTAGATGGTGAGTTTCTGGGAGTTCTCTAATTTACTCTTCCAATCCTTGATGTATTGCATCTTGCAGCTCTCTGAGATCTCACTCTCTCCTCTATCTCTTCTCTATCTCCCCTCTCTATCTCTCTCTCCTCTCTCCTCTCTCCCTTTCTTCTCTCTCTCTCCCCTCTCTCCTCTTTCTCGTCTCTCTTCTCTCTCTTCTCTCTCCACTCTCTCTCTCCTCTCTCTCTCCTCTCTCTCCTCTCTCTCTCTTCTCTCTCTCTCCTCTCGCCTCTCTCTTCTTTCTCTCCTCTCTCTCTTCTCTCTCTTCTCTCTCTCCTCTCTCTTCTCTCTCACTTCTCTCTTTTTCTCTCTTCTCTTTCATACTCTCTCCTCTCTATTCTCTCTCTCCTCTCTCTCCTTTCTCCTCTCTCTTCTCTCTCTTTTCTCTCTCCTTTCTCTCTTCTCTCTCTTCTCTCTCTCTTCTTCTCTCTCTCTCTTATCTCTCTCCTCTCTCTTTTCTCTCTATTCATAACCTCTTCTCTATCTCTTTTCTCTCACACCTCTCTCTTCATTCTCTCTTCTTTCTCTCATCTTTCTTTTCTCTCACTCTTCTCTCTCTCTTCTCTCTCTCTTTCTTCTCTCTCACTCTTCTCTCTCCTCCTTCTCTGTCTCTCTTCTCTTTCTCTCCTCTCTTCTCTCTCTCCTCTCTCTCTTCTCTCTCTCTTGTCTCTCTCTGTTCTCTTTCTCTCCTCTCTCTTCTCTTTCTCTTCTCTCTCTCTTCTCTCTCCTCTCTCTCCTCTCTATCCTCTCTCTCTTCTCTCTCCCTCTCTTTCCTGTCTCTCTTCTCTCTCTTCTGTCTTTTCTCTCTCTCCTCTCTCTCTTCTCTCTCTCTCCTCTCTCTTCTCTCTCCTCTCTCTCTCCTCTCTCTCCTCTCTCTCTATCTCTCATCTCTCTCCCCCCTCTGTCTCTCCCCACTCTCTCCTCTCTCTCTCCTCTCTCTCTCTTCTCGCTCTCTCCTCTCTATCTCCTCTCTATCCTCTCTCTTCTCTCTCTCTTCTGTCTCTTCTCTCTCTTTCTCACTTCTCTCTCTCTTTTCTCTCTCTATCTCTCTCTCCTCTCTCTCTTTCTCTCCTCTCACTTCTCTCTCCTCTCTCTCTTCTCTCTCTCTCCTCTCTCTCATCTCTCTCTTTCTCTTCTCTCTGTTTTCTCTCTTCTCTCTCCTCTCTTTTCTCTCTCCTCTCTCTCTTCTCTCTCTCTCTCCTCTCTCTCTCCTCTCTTCTCTTTCTCTTCTCTCTCTCCTCTCTCATCTCTTTCTCTCCTCTCTCTTCTCTCTCTTCTCAAATTCAAATTCAAATTCAATTCAAATTCAAATATGCTTTATTGGCAGGACCAAAATACAATTAGTGTTGCCAAAGCAAGAGAAATACAGTAAGTGTGGTGGGAGGGGATCAGGGTTATGGGGAGTTGGGGGGCACAATTTGGGCTCTGACAGTCCATTTAGGGGTCTTAGGTTCCCCTCAGCTTATGACATGTGGTGACATATTGGGCGGCGATCTCCACCATTGATTCCTCTTCCCCCAGTAGGAAGCGGAGTTTCATGTCCTCATCCATGGATGGAAAGCCCGGGCTATGGGTGGTAAATTTCTGGAAGTGGGAGCCCCTCACTGCTGAGTATTTGTCACAGTGCAGTAGGAAATGCGTCTCGTCCTCCAGAGCCCCCTGCTGGCAGTGCTGGCACAGTCTGTTCTCTCGCGGCTTGTATGTCTGTCGGTGCCGCCCTGTTTCCACCTCTAGGCTGTGGGCACTCAGTCTGTACAGGCTCAGGGTCTGCCTGTCTTTGGGGTGGCGTAGCCTTTCCAGATATGGGGCCAGAGTGTAGTCCCTCCGCAGTGACCGGTAGATGGTGAGTTTCTGGGAGTTCTCTAATTCACTCTTCCAGTCCTCTATGTATTGCATCTTGCAGCTCTCTGAGATCTCTTTTATTTGGGCTTTTGTCAGGGGGTGTTGCTGACTTTGGCTGGACTGGCTGCCGGGGTTCCTGGCTTGCTCTGGGCTCCGGCTCAGCAGGGCTTTATGATGGTAGGAGCTGGGGTTGCTGTTCTGTGTGTGTGCCTGGTGTGATAGCGCCCTCTTGTGTATAGTGAACCATAAGGGGAATCGGCCCAGCTCTGCCCTACAGGCTATGTTTGAGGTGCTGCGATGGACTTGGAGGAGATATTTACAGAACTCCATGTGGAAGACTTCGGTAGGGCTGGAATCCCACTTTGTGTGGTCTGGGTAGGTCACTGGGCCCCATACCTCGCTGCCATATAGCAGTATAGGGGTGATGACGCTGTCAAATATCTTGAGCCAGACTTTCACAGGTGGTTTGAGGTGGTACAGTTGTCTTCTGATGGCATAGAAGGTTCTGCATGCTTTTCCTTTCAGGGCTTCTGCTGCTTGCTTGAGGCTCCCGTTATTGCTTAGCTCCAGACCGAGGTAGGTGTAGCTGCTGGTGTTCTCCAGCGTGGAGCCATTTAATGTGAAGGAGGGAGTGTTTATTTTGTTCTGGTTCCTCTTCTGAAACACCATGACTTTGGTCTTCTTTTGGTTGATGGGAAGCGCCCATGTGGTGCTGAATGTTTCCAGTACTGCCAGGCTATCTTGGAGGCCTCTTTCAGTTGGGGAGAGTAGCAGGAGGTCATCTGCGTACAGCAGGAACTTCACCTCTCGGTCATGCAGACTGAGGCCTGGAGTGGGGGAGGACTCTAGAGCTGTTGCTAGTCCATTTATATAGATGTTGAATAGAGTTGGACTCAGGCTGCAGCCCTGTCTGACCCCACGGCCCTGTCGGAAGAAAGCCGTCCTCTTTCCGTTCACCTTCACGCTGCACCGGTTCTCAGTGTATGAGCTCTTGATCACGTCGTAGGTCCTGCCACCTATTCCGCTCTCCAGGAGTTTCAGGAACAGGCCTGGATGCCACACTGAGTCAAAGGCCTTTTTGAAGTCCACGAAACATGCAAATATTTTCCCCTGTTTTTTGTCGTGGACGTGGGTCTTGATGAGGCTTTGCAGGGTGTAAATGTGGTCCGTGGTGCGGTGGTTTGGCATGAACCCAGCTTGGCTTCTGCTGAGGACGTCACCCTGGGTGAGGAAGGCGATAATCCTTTTATTAATGATGCTGTTAAACAGTTTTCCCAGAATGCTGTTGACACAGATCCCTCTGTAGTTTGCTGGGTCATATCGGTCTCCATCCTTGTAGATGGGCGTTATGAGACCTTGATTCCAGCTTTGAGGGAAGTAGCCGGCACTCAGGACGTGGGTGAATAGTTTAGCCAGTGCTGCATGAATATCTGGGGAACTGTATTTGATCATCTCTGGCAGGATGCCGTCACTGCCCGCGGCCTTCTTAGATTTTAGCAGTTTGATTCTGTCTTTTATTTCCAGCACACTGATTGGTATGTCCAGAGGATTTTGAAAGTCCTTGATTGTCTCCTCCATGTCCCTCAGTTTAGTCATTATATGCTCTTGTTCTGGGGTTAGGTCGTCTTCTGGGATATTCTTGTAGAGGCCCTTGAAGTAGCTGTGCCAGATGTTGCCATTTTGAATGTGGAGGGTACTTTGCTTGGGACTTGTACCGATATGGCTCCATGTCTCCCAGAATGAGTTATCCTGGAGGGAGTCTTCGAGCTGCTGCAGTGTGTGGGAGATGTGCTTTTGTTTTTTCTCCTTGAGGGTTCGCTTGTATTGCCTCTGTAGGGTGTCATGGACCACTCTTAGCTCCTTGTTGTCCGGGTCTCTGTGTTTTTGATTTGAGGCTATCCTTAGGGAGTTGCGCAGTGTCTTGCATTCTTTATCAAACCATTTTTGGCCTTGTTTATTTGTAGGTCTCTTGGAGTTGGTCCTTCTGAGGCCTGCTAGCTCTGCCATGGTATATAGGATGTTATTAAAGTCGTTTACTGCCAGGTTGACCCCTTGCTGGTTTGATGTATAGGATTTTGTGTGAAAGTTTACAAGCAGCTCTTTAATCTCTGTTCTGTTGGTCGTGTTGGTGTATTCAATGGCTAACTGTTTGGACCACTTGAAGGATGGTGGCAAATTGTGGAGACCGCTCAAGTGGGGCTTTTGTGTGGGTGACTTGTCCGTGGATCTCAGGTACAGCAGTGTCTGGTTGTGGTCTGACATGTGGGTGTCGGGGGTGACTATGAAGGCATTCATGTTTGCTGGGTCCATGTCTGTTATGGCATAATCCACTACACTACTGCCCGTGTGGGAGTTTAGTGTAAATCTCCCTAATGAGTCCCCCCTGGTGCGCCCGTTCAGTATATGCAGCCCCAAGCTCCGGCACAGGTTCAGCAGTTTTCTGCCGCTTTTATTCACCACTCTGTCATAGCTGTTTCTTGTTGTCTGTACTGAGTCTCTGTAGAAGGGCTCATCTCCCAGGACGTATGTGTTTCCGTCAGGTGACAGGTAGTCCTTCTCTGTACCTGTCCTGGCGTTCAGGTCTCCACAGATGAGCACCTTACCTTTGGACTGGAATTGGGCAGCCTCCCTCTGAAGTTCCTCGTAGATGTCCGGCTTATAGTATGGGGATTCTGATGGAAGGATGTAGGCTGCGCAGAGGTAGATGTCCTGCTGAGAGGTGAGGATGGAGCTGCTTATCTGCATCCAGATATGGCTTTCTCCTCTTTTTATTGCCTTGATATGTTCTTGGATCTCCTCCTTGTACCATATTAGTATGCCCCCTGAGCAGCGGCCATGTTTGGTGTTCTTGTTTTTCTGGGCGGAGACAGAAAATTCCTTGTATCCCATGGGTGCGAGAGATTCCTCCTCTGCCCGGGCCCATGTCTCCAGGAGGATCTGGATGTCAATGTTCTTTAGCCTTTGTTTGAAGTCTGGGTCATTTGTCTTGGACCCAAAAGCTGAGGCATTCAATCCTTGAATGTTCCAGCTGCTGATAACTAAGGATGTCATATTTAGTTGATATACCTTATAATGAGGAAGGATAGATTTTCATAGGACATAACCGGATTTAGTGGTGGGTTTGGGTGGCATATTTTAGTAGTGTCCTAAGAGTTTGCTGCACAATGTGTTGAGCAATGTCCTTATTTCTGCCATGTTGCTGCCCTCTGTTGCTTTGTATTGCCATTTTGGGGCATGTGGTCTTGAGTATTTCTGCCATCTCTGTGGACTCTCTCCAGGGGTCTCTGTGGGCTGCCATCTGTTTGGTGGGTGTCTTGCTTGTGGTCTTGGAGGTCTGTTTAGAACCATGTCCTTTAGCTCTCTTGCTAGATGGCTGACTCCTTGTTTATTGAGGTGTTTGTCGTCATAGAGGTGATGGAGCGTTATTTCGGGGTGTCTTGCCAGCTGTATGTTTGGTGCTGAGGTAATACTGGCGGCCAGCTCTGAGTTGATTTGCTGGGTTATTTGTTGGTGTACATCTTTCCTTGGAAGCAGGGCAGACAGGATTATTTTGGTTCTGGGGAATTTTTGCTGGGCTGCTAGTGCGAGTTTTGATAGGTCCTTTGTGACTGTCTTTTGGTGGATATCGTTTGTGCCGGTGTGTAGTATGAGGTGTGTGGGCTCGGTGAAATATGGGTTACTGATCACCTCCTCTGCTTGTGGGATCGTTGAGCAGTGAATTTTTGTAACCCGAGCCGTCGGAAACAGTCTCTGAGTGTCCAGGTATTTCCCATTTGAGTCTATTATTAGGACTATATCAGGATCCAGTGTTTTATTTGGGCCATTTGGTTTCTGTGTGTTGGGTCTCTGAGTGTTGGTTGCCTTTGTTTGTTGTGATGATGCATTTTCATTGCTGGGGTTGATGGTAGGGGTTTCCTTCGTGTTGTTGGGTCCAGGGGTGTTGGACACCCTGATATGCTGTGCTTGTGGGGCTGTATTGATATTGCTGGAGTTATGTGTAGAGTCCGTCTGGCTGAGGTTGTCGCAGGTCTGTGATATATCTGGCACCAGGGTAGTTGGTGCAGGCATTTGTTTTGGGGGAGTGCTTATACTTTGAGGTGCCCTCTCTGTTTTTTGTTGTAGGATTGAGGATTTTAGCTGGGTTATTTCTTCTTTGAGGTATGCATTTTCTTCCTGCAGCCTT
Organism: Anomaloglossus baeobatrachus; assembly: GCF_048569485.1. Lineage (NCBI taxonomy): Eukaryota > Metazoa > Chordata > Amphibia > Anura > Aromobatidae > Anomaloglossus > Anomaloglossus baeobatrachus. The sequence continues at coordinate 352,885,038 of NC_134356.1, forward strand.
TGAAGTGACCTTTGTAATTCCCACAGGTCTGTTTTCACACTTGATATTTCTCCCCTCAGTTGGTCATTTGCATTTTTCTCACCTTGGCTTCTTTGAAATTCTTCTTTGAATTGAATAAACTCGCATTCTAATTGGGACAGGCAGTCTCTGAGTATATCCCTGGGGGGTTGTGATGATTGGGATGTAGATGGGGCTGGGGGGTGGCTGGAGATTGTCTGGTCACTTGTGGATATGCTTCCTTCCTTCATTAGGGTTTTCACTTGCTTTTTAATGTGCAGGAATTGTTGATGAAATTCCTCCATTTTTTGTTCCGTTCCTTGGACCATGATAGTTCCATTTCTATACATATTTATGGAGAGATTAAAGGTCTCAGGGTCCTCCTCATCCTGTACTCTAATTTGTTTGCCCCTGCTAATGCCCCGTTTTTTGATGTTCTTGTAATGTTTGCTGAGAGTCTGGTCCCAGGCTTCATGGTGCCCTGAGTAGAATAACAGATTTGTTTTTTCCCCCTGTTCATTCAAGTCTATTAGTAGTGTCTCTGGGTTTTTCTTCATAGAGTCCAGTTTTATGGCTTTTCTAGCTTCCTTGGATTTGGCATTCTCAGGGAAGGTTATCTCTAATGTGTCAGACCCCCTGCTAGCTCCAGTTGCCTTCTCCAGGTCTCCTGCATTGACTACAGTGCTATCCCCGTGTTGTTTCATTTTAAAGGGCTTTCTTTTATATTTTCTAATGCGTAATATACGATCAATTCTTATTTTAGCAGTGTATTGGCATGGAGCCCTTACCTTGGGGATGCGCTGTGCTGGTAGGGTTTGATGGTGGTCTGTTTGCTGGGTTTCCACTAGGCAATCTTGTCCTCCTTTTCCATCTGTGTATTAATTTTTCTTGTGATTTTTCTTGTCATTGCTTAAAGTCCTTAAAAAGTTTGTCCAGTGTGCTTAGTACTCCGTCATATCTGTAGATTTCCGTATTATGTCCTCCAATCTGCTCATTATAAGGTATAAACTCTGGTTGAATCAGGAGCTCATCTTACAGTGTCTTGCTCCTTCAGTGTCCAGCTCTCCCCCCCCCCCCCCCTTCCTCTTCTCTATCTCTCCGATCTCTCTTATTTCTCTCTCTCTTTCTCCTCTTTCTTCTGTCTCTCTCTCCTCTCTCCTCTCGCTTTCTCTCTTGTCTCTCTTCGCTCTCTTTTCTCTCTCCTCTCTCTTCTCTCTCTCTTCTTTCTCTCTCCTTTCTCTCTCCTTTCAAATTCAAATTCAAATTCAAATTCAAATATGCTTTATTGGCAGGACCAAAATACAATTAGTGTTGCCAAAGCAAGAGAAATACAGTAAGTGTGGTGGGAGGGGATCAGGGTTATGGGGAGTTGGGGGGCACAATTTGGGCTCTGACAGTCCATTTAGGGGTCTTAGGTTCCCCTCAGCTTATGACATGTGGTGACATATTGGGCGGCGATCTCCACCATTGATTCCTCTTCCCCCAGTAGGAAGCGGAGTTTCATGTCCTCATCCATGGATGGAAAGCCCGGGCTATGGGTGGTAAATTTCTGGAAGTGGGAGCCCCTCACTGCTGAGTATTTGTCACAGTGCAGTAGGAAATGCGTCTCGTCCTCCAGAGCCCCCTGCTGGCAGTGCTGGCACAGTCTGTTCTCTCGCGGCTTGTATGTCTGTCGGTGCTGCCCTGTTTCCACCTCTAGGCTGTGGGCACTCAGTCTGTACAGGCTCAGGGTCTGCCTGTCTTTGGGGTGGCGTAGCCTTTCCAGATATGGGGCCAGAGTGTAGTCCCTCCGCAGTGACCGGTAGATGGTGAGTTTCTGGGAGTTCTCTAATTCACTCTTCCAGTCCTCTATGTATTGCATCTTGCAGCTCTCTGAGATCTCTTTTATTTGGGCTTTTGTCAGGGGGTGTTGCTGACTTTGGCTGGACTGGCTGCCGGGGTTCCTGGCTTGCTCTGGGCTCCGGCTCAGCAGGGCTTTATGATGGTAGGAGCTGGGGTTGCTGTTCTGTGTGTGTGCCTGGTGTGATAGCGCCCTCTTGTGTATAGTGAACCATAAGGGGAATCGGCCCAGCTCTGCCCTACAGGCTATGTTTGAGGTGCTGCGATGGACTTGGAGGAGATATTTACAGAACTCCATGTGGAAGACTTCGGTAGGGCTGGAATCCCACTTTGTGTGGTCTGGGTAGGTCACTGGGCCCCATACCTCGCTGCCATATAGCAGTATAGGGGTGATGACGCTGTCAAATATCTTGAGCCAGACTCTCACAGGTGGTTTGAGGTGGTACAGTTGTCTTCTGATGGCATAGAAGGTTCTGCATGCTTTTCCTTTCAGGGCTTCTGCTGCTTGCTTGAGGCTCCCGTTATTGCTTAGCTCCAGACCGAGGTAGGTGTAGCTGCTGGTGTTCTCCAGCGTGGAGCCATTTAATGTGAAGGAGGGAGTGTTTATTTTGTTCTGGTTCCTCTTCTGAAACACCATGACTTTGGTCTTCTTTTGGTTGATGGGAAGCGCCCATGTGGTGCTGAATGTTTCCAGTACTGCCAGGCTATCTTGGAGGCCTCTTTCAGTTGGGGAGAGTAGCAGGAGGTCATCTGCGTACAGCAGGAACTTCACCTCTCGGTCATGCAGACTGAGGCCTGGAGTGGGGGAGGACTCTAGAGCTGTTGCTAGTCCATTTATATAGATGTTGAATAGAGTTGGACTCAGGCTGCAGCCCTGTCTGACCCCACGGCCCTGTCGGAAGAAAGCCGTCCTCTTTCCGTTCACCTTCACGCTGCACCGGTTCTCAGTGTATGAGCTCTTGATCACGTCGTAGGTCCTGCCACCTATTCCGCTCTCCAGGAGTTTCAGGAACAGGCCTGGATGCCACACTGAGTCAAAGGCCTTTTTGAAGTCCACGAAACATGCAAATATTTTCCCCTGTTTTTTGTCGTGGACGTGGGTCTTGATGAGGCTTTGCAGGGTGTAAATGTGGTCCGTGGTGCGGTGGTTTGGCATGAACCCAGCTTGGCTTCTGCTGAGGACGTCACCCTGGGTGAGGAAGGCGATAATCCTTTTATTAATGATGCTGTTAAACAGTTTTCCCAGAATGCTGTTGACACAGATCCCTCTGTAGTTTGCTGGGTCATATCGGTCTCCATTATGAGACCTTGATTCCAGCTTTGAGGGAAGTAGCCGGCACTCAGGACGTGGGTGAATAGTTTAGCCAGTGCTGCATGAATATCTGGGGAACTGTATTTGATCATCTCTGGCAGGATGCCGTCACTGCCCGCGGCCTTCTTAGATTTTAGCAGTTTGATTCTGTCTTTTATTTCCAGCACACTGATTGGTATGTCCAGAGGATTTTGAAAGTCCTTGATTGTCTCCTCCATGTCCCTCAGTTTAGTCATTATATATTCTTGTTCTGGGGTTAGGTCGTCTTCTGGGATATTCTTGTAGAGGCCCTTGAAGTAGCTGTGCCAGATGTTGCCATTTTGAATGTGGAGGGTACTTTGCTTGGGACTTGTACCGATATGGCTCCATGTCTCCCAGAATGAGTTATCCTGGAGGGAGTCTTCGAGCTGCTGCAGTTTGTGGGAGATGTGCTTTTGTTTTTTCTCCCTGAGGGTTCGCTTGTATTGCCTCTGTAGGGTGTCATGGACCACTCTTAGCTCCTTGTTGTCCGGGTCTCTGTGTTTTTGATTTGAGGCTATCCTTAGGGAGTTGCGCAGTGTCTTGCATTCTTTATCAAACCATTTTTGGCCTTGTTTATTTGTAGGTCTCTTGGAGTTGGTCCTTCTGAGGCCTGCTAGCTCTGCCATGGTATATAGGATGTTATTAAAGTCGTTTACTGCCAGGTTGACCCCTTGCTGGTTTGATGTATAGGATTTTGTGTGAAAGTTTACAAGCAGCTCTTTAATCTCTGTTCTGTTGGTCGTGTTGGTGTATTCAATGGCTAACTGTTTGGACCACTTGAAGGATGGTGGCAAATTGTGGAGACCGCTCAAGTGGGGCTTTTGTGTGAGTGACTTGTCCGTGGATCTCAGGTACAGCAGTGTCTGGTTGTGGTCTGACATGTGGGTGTCGGGGGTGACTATGAAGGCATTCATGTTTGCTGGGTCCATGTCTGTTATGGCATAATCCACTACACTACTGCCCGTGTGGGAGTTTAGTGTAAATCTCCCTAATGAGTCCCCCCTGGTGCGCCCGTTCAGTATATGCAGCCCCAAGCTCCGGCACAGGTTCAGCAGTTTTCTGCCGCTTTTATTCACCACTCTGTCATAGCTGTTTCTTGTTGTCTGTACTGAGTCTCTGTAGAAGGGCTCATCTCCCAGGACGTATGTGTTTCCGTCAGGTGACAGGTAGTCCTTCTCTGTACCTGTCCTGGCGTTCAGGTCTCCACAGATGAGCACCTTACCTTTGGACTGGAATTGGGCAGCCTCCCTCTGAAGTTCCTCGTAGATGTCCGGCTTATAGTATGGGGATTCTGATGGAGGGATGTAGGCTGCGCAGAGGTAGATGTCCTGCTGAGAGGTGAGGATGGAGCTGCTTATCTGCATCCAGATATGGCTTTCTCCTCTTTTTATTGCCTTGATATGTTCTTGGATCTCCTCCTTGTACCATATTAGTATGCCCCCTGAGCAGCGGCCATGTTTGGTGTTCTTGTTTTTCTGGGCGGAGACAGAAAATTCCTTGTATCCCATGGGTGCGAGAGATTCCTCCTCTGCCCGGGCCCATGTCTCCAGGAGGATCTGGATGTCAATGTTCTTTAGCCTTTGTTTGAAGTCTGGGTCATTTGTCTTGGACCCAAAAGCTGAGGCATTCAATCCTTGAATGTTCCAGCTGCTGATAACTAAGGATGTCATATTTAGTTGATATACCTTATAATGAGGATTATAATTTCTCTCTCCTCTCTCTCCTCTATCTTTTCATTCAAATTCAAATTCAAATTCAAATATGCTTTATTGGCAGGACCAAAATACAATTAGTGTTGCCAAAGCAAGAGAAATACAGTAAGTGTGGTGGGAGGGGATCAGGGTTATGGGGAGTTGGGGGGCACAATTTGGGCTCTGACAGTCCATTTAGGGGTCTTAGGTTCCCCTCAGCTTATGACATGTGGTGACATATTGGGCGGCGATCTCCACCATTGATTCCTCTTCCCCCAGTAGGAAGCGGAGTTTCATGTCCTCATCCATGGATGGAAAGCCCGGGCTATGGGTGGTAAATTTCTGGAAGTGGGAGCCCCTCACTGCTGAGTATTTGTCACAGTGCAGTAGGAAATGCGTCTCGTCCTCCAGAGCCCCCTGCTGGCAGTGCTGGCACAGTCTGTTCTCTCGCGGCTTGTATGTCTGTCGGTGCCGCCCTGTTTCCACCTCTAGGCTGTGGGCACTCAGTCTGTACAGGCTCAGGGTCTGCCTGTCTTTGGGGTGGCGTAGCCTTTCCAGATATGGGGCCAGAGTGTAGTCCCTCCGCAGTGACCGGTAGATGGTGAGTTTCTGGGAGTTCTCTAATTCACTCTTCCAGTCCTCTATGTATTGCATCTTGCAGCTCTCTGAGATCTCTTTTATTTGGGCTTTTGTCAGGGGGTGTTGCTGACTTTGGCTGGACTGGCTGCCGGGGTTCCTGGCTTGCTCTGGGCTCCGGCTCAGCAGGGCTTTATGATGGTAGGAGCTGGGGTTGCTGTTCTGTGTGTGTGCCTGGTGTGATAGCGCCCTCTTGTGTATAGTGAACCATAAGGGGAATCGGCCCAGCTCTGCCCTACAGGCTATGTTTGAGGTGCTGCGATGGACTTGGAGGAGATATTTACAGAACTCCATGTGGAAGACTTCGGTAGGGCTGGAATCCCACTTTGTGTGGTCTGGGTAGGTCACTGGGCCCCATACCTCGCTGCCATATAGCAGTATAGGGGTGATGACGCTGTCAAATATCTTGAGCCAGACTCTCACAGGTGGTTTGAGGTGGTACAGTTGTCTTCTGATGGCATAGAAGGTTCTGCATGCTTTTCCTTTCAGGGCTTCTGCTGCTTGCTTGAGGCTCCCGTTATTGCTTAGCTCCAGACCGAGGTAGGTGTAGCTGCTGGTGTTCTCCAGCGTGGAGCCATTTAATGTGAAGGAGGGAGTGTTTATTTTGTTCTGGTTCCTCTTCTGAAACACCATGACTTTGGTCTTCTTTTGGTTGATGGGAAGCGCCCATGTGGTGCTGAATGTTTCCAGTACTGCCAGGCTATCTTGGAGGCCTCTTTCAGTTGGGGAGAGTAGCAGGAGGTCATCTGCGTACAGCAGGAACTTCACCTCTCGGTCATGCAGACTGAGGCCTGGAGTGGGGGAGGACTCTAGAGCTGTTGCTAGTCCATTTATATAGATGTTGAATAGAGTTGGACTCAGGCTGCAGCCCTGTCTGACCCCACGGCCCTGTCGGAAGAAAGCCGTCCTCTTTCCGTTCACCTTCACGCTGCACCGGTTCTCAGTGTATGAGCTCTTGATCACGTCGTAGGTCCTGCCACCTATTCCGCTCTCCAGGAGTTTCAGGAACAGGCCTGGATGCCACACTGAGTCAAAGGCCTTTTTGAAGTCCACGAAACATGCAAATATTTTCCCCTGTTTTTTGTCGTGGACGTGGGTCTTGATGAGGCTTTGCAGGGTGTAAATGTGGTCCGTGGTGCGGTGGTTTGGCATGAACCCAGCTTGGCTTCTGCTGAGGACGTCACCCTGGGTGAGGAAGGCGATAATCCTTTTATTAATGATGCTGTTAAACAGTTTTCCCAGAATGCTGTTGACACAGATCCCTCTGTAGTTTGCTGGGTCATATCGGTCTCCATTATGAGACCTTGATTCCAGCTTTGAGGGAAGTAGCCGGCACTCAGGACGTGGGTGAATAGTTTAGCCAGTGCTGCATGAATATCTGGGGAACTGTATTTGATCATCTCTGGCAGGATGCCGTCACTGCCCGCGGCCTTCTTAGATTTTAGCAGTTTGATTCTGTCTTTTATTTCCAGCACACTGATTGGTATGTCCAGAGGATTTTGAAAGTCCTTGATTGTCTCCTCCATGTCCCTCAGTTTAGTCATTATATGCTCTTGTTCTGGGGTTAGGTCGTCTTCTGGGATATTCTTGTAGAGGCCCTTGAAGTAGCTGTGCCAGATGTTGCCATTTTGAATGTGGAGGGTACTTTGCTTGGGACTTGTACCGATATGGCTCCATGTCTCCCAGAATGAGTTATCCTGGAGGGAGTCTTCGAGCTGCTGCAGTTTGTGGGAGATGTGCTTTTGTTTTTTCTCCCTGAGGGTTCGCTTGTATTGCCTCTGTAGGGTGTCATGGACCACTCTTAGCTCCTTGTTGTCCGGGTCTCTGTGTTTTTGATTTGAGGCTATCCTTAGGGAGTTGTGCAGTGTCTTGCATTCTTTATCAAACCATTTTTGGCCTTGTTTATTTGTAGGTCTCTTGGAGTTGGTCCTTCTGAGGCCTGCTAGCTCTGCCATGGTATATAGGATGTTATTAAAGTCGTTTACTGCCAGGTTGACCCCTTGCTGGTTTGATGTATAGGATTTTGTGTGAAAGTTTACAAGCAGCTCTTTAATCTCTGTTCTGTTGGTCGTGTTGGTGTATTCAATGGCTAACTGTTTGGACCACTTGAAGGATGGTGGCAAATTGTGGAGACCGCTCAAGTGGGGCTTTTGTGTGGGTGACTTGTCCGTGGATCTCAGGTACAGCAGTGTCTGGTTGTGGTCTGACATGTGGGTGTCGGGGGTGACTATGAAGGCATTCATGTTTGCTGGGTCCATGTCTGTTATGGCATAATCCACTACACTACTGCCCGTGTGGGAGTTTAGTGTAAATCTCCCTAATGAGTCCCCCCTGGTGCGCCCGTTCAGTATATGCAGCCCCAAGCTCCGGCACAGGTTCAGCAGTTTTCTGCCGCTTTTATTCACCACTCTGTCATAGCTGTTTCTTGTTGTCTGTACTGAGTCTCTGTAGAAGGGCTCATCTCCCAGGACGTATGTGTTTCCGTCAGGTGACAGGTAGTCCTTCTCTGTACCTGTCCTGGCGTTCAGGTCTCCACAGATGAGCACCTTACCTTTGGACTGGAATTGGGCAGCCTCCCTCTGAAGTTCCTCGTAGATGTCCGGCTTATAGTATGGGGATTCTGATGGAGGGATGTAGGCTGCGCAGAGGTAGATGTCCTGCTGAGAGGTGAGGATGGAGCTGCTTATCTGCATCCAGATATGGCTTTCTCCTCTTTTTATTGCCTTGATATGTTCTTGGATCTCCTCCTTGTACCATATTAGTATGCCCCCTGAGCAGCGGCCATGTTTGGTGTTCTTGTTTTTCTGGGCGGAGACAGAAAATTCCTTGTATCCCATGGGTGCGAGAGATTCCTCCTCTGCCCGGGCCCATGTCTCCAGGAGGATCTGGATGTCAATGTTCTTTAGCCTTTGTTTGAAGTCTGGGTCATTTGTCTTGGACCCAAAAGCTGAGGCATTCAATCCTTGAATGTTCCAGCTGCTGATAACTAAGGATGTCATATTTAGTTGATATACCTTATAATGAGGATTATAATTTCTCTCTCCTCTCTCTCCTCTATCTTTTCATTCAAATTCAAATTCAAATATGCTTTATTGGCAGGACCAAAATACAATTAGTGTTGCCAAAGCAAAAGAAATACAGTAAGTGTGGTGGGAGGGGATCAGGGTTATGGGGAGTTGGGGGGCACAATTTGGGCTCTGACAGTCCATTTAGGGGTCTTAGGTTCCCCTCAGCTTATGACATGTGGTGACATATTGGGCGGCGATCTCCACCATTGATTCCTCTTCCCCCAGTAGGAAGCGGAGTTTCATGTCCTCATCCATGGATGGAAAGCCCGGGCTATGGGTGGTAAATTTCTGGAAGTGGGAGCCCCTCACTGCTGAGTATTTGTCACAGTGCAGTAGGAAATGCGTCTCGTCCTCCAGAGCCCCCTGCTGGCAGTGCTGGCACAGTCTGTTCTCTCGCGGCTTGTATGTCTGTCGGTGCCGCCCTGTTTCCACCTCTAGGCTGTGGGCACTCAGTCTGTACAGGCTCAGGGTCTGCCTGTCTTTGGGGTGGCGTAGCCTTTCCAGATATGGGGCCAGAGTGTAGTCCCTCCGCAGTGACCGGTAGATGGTGAGTTTCTGGGAGTTCTCTAATTCACTCTTCCAGTCCTCTATGTATTGCATCTTGCAGCTCTCTGAGATCTCTTTTATTTGGGCTTTTGTCAGGGGGTGTTGCTGACTTTGGCTGGACTGGCTGCCGGGGTTCCTGGCTTGCTCTGGGCTCCGGCTCAGCAGGGCTTTATGATGGTAGGAGCTGGGGTTGCTGTTCTGTGTGTGTGCCTGGTGTGATAGCGCCCTCTTGTGTATAGTGAACCATAAGGGGAATCGGCCCAGCTCTGCCCTACAGGCTATGTTTGAGGTGCTGCGATGGACTTGGAGGAGATATTTACAGAACTCCATGTGGAAGACTTCGGTAGGGCTGGAATCCCACTTTGTGTGGTCTGGGTAGGTCACTGGGCCCCATACCTCGCTGCCATATAGCAGTATAGGGGTGATGACGCTGTCAAATATCTTGAGCCAGACTCTCACAGGTGGTTTGAGGTGGTACAGTTGTCTTCTGATGGCATAGAAGGTTCTGCATGCTTTTCCTTTCAGGGCTTCTGCTGCTTGCTTGAGGCTCCCGTTATTGCTTAGCTCCAGACCGAGGTAGGTGTAGCTGCTGGTGTTCTCCAGCGTGGAGCCATTTAATGTGAAGGAGGGAGTGTTTATTTTGTTCTGGTTCCTCTTCTGAAACACCATGACTTTGGTCTTCTTTTGGTTGATGGGAAGCGCCCATGTGGTGCTGAATGTTTCCAGTACTGCCAGGCTATCTTGGAGGCCTCTTTCAGTTGGGGAGAGTAGCAGGAGGTCATCTGCGTACAGCAGGAACTTCACCTCTCGGTCATGCAGACTGAGGCCTGGAGTGGGGGAGGACTCTAGAGCTGTTGCTAGTCCATTTATATAGATGTTGAATAGAGTTGGACTCAGGCTGCAGCCCTGTCTGACCCCACGGCCCTGTCGGAAGAAAGCCGTCCTCTTTCCGTTCACCTTCACGCTGCACCGGTTCTCAGTGTATGAGCTCTTGATCACGTCGTAGGTCCTGCCACCTATTCCGCTCTCCAGGAGTTTCAGGAACAGGCCTGGATGCCACACTGAGTCAAAGGCCTTTTTGAAGTCCACGAAACATGCAAATATTTTCCCCTGTTTTTTGTCGTGGACGTGGGTCTTGATGAGGCTTTGCAGGGTGTAAATGTGGTCCGTGGTGCGGTGGTTTGGCATGAACCCAGCTTGGCTTCTGCTGAGGACGTCACCCTGCGTGAGGAAGGCGATAATCCTTTTATTAATGATGCTGTTAAACAGTTTTCCCAGAATGCTGTTGACACAGATCCCTCTGTAGTTTGCTGGGTCATATCGGTCTCCATCCTTGTAGATGGGCGTTATGAGACCTTGATTCCAGCTTTGAGGGAAGTAGCCGGCACTCAGGACGTGGGTGAATAGTTTAGCCAGTGCTGCATGAATATCTGGGGAACTGTATTTGATCATCTCTGGCAGGATGCCGTCACTGCCCGCGGCCTTCTTAGATTTTAGCAGTTTGATTCTGTCTTTTATTTCCAGCACACTGATTGGTATGTCCAGAGGATTTTGAAAGTCCTTGATTGTCTCCTCCATGTCCCTCAGTTTAGTCATTATATGCTCTTGTTCTGGGGTTAGGTCGTCTTCTGGGATATTCTTGTAGAGGCCCTTCTCTCCTCTCTCTTTCCTCTCTCTCTCCCTGTCCTCTCTCTCTCCACTCTCTCTTCTCTCTCTCCTCTATCTCCCCTCTCTCTCCTCTATCTCTTCTCTCTCCTTTCTCTCTTCTCTCTCCTCTCTCTCTCTTCTATCTCTCTCCTCTCTCCCTTTTCTCTCTCTTGTCTCTCTCTCTTCTCTCTCTCTTTCTCTTCTCTCTCTTCTCTCTCTCCTCTCTTTTCTCTCTCCTCTCTTTCTTCTCTCTCCTCTCTCTTCTCTCCCTCCTCTCTCCTCTCTCTCTTTCCTCTCTCTCCTCTTTCTCTCTTCTCTCCTCTCCTCTCTCTCCTCTCTCTCTTCTCTCTCCTCGCTTCCTTTTCTCTCTCTCCTCTCTTTCTTCTCTCTCTTTAGTCTCTTTCTTTTTCTCCTCTTTCTTCTCTCTCTCCTCTCTCTTCTCTCTTCTCTCTCCTCTCTCTTCTCTCTCTCTTTTCTCTTTCTCATCTCTCTCTCCTCTCTCTCTTTTCTCTTTCTCATCTCTCTCACCTCTCTCTCTTACTCTTCTCTCTGTTTTCTCTCTCTTCTCTCTCCTCTCTTTTCTTTCTCCTCTCTCTTCTCTCTCCTCTCTCTTCTCTCTCGTCTCTCTCCTCTCTCTCCTCTCTCTTCTCTCTCTTCTCTCTCTCCTTCCTTCTTCTTCTCTCTCTCCTCTCTCTCTTCTCTCTTTCTTCTCTCTCTCCTCTCTCTTCTCTCTCTTTCTCTGTTCTCTCTCTTCCCTCTCTCTCCTGTCTCTCTTCTCTCTCTCCTCTCTCTCTTCTCTCTCTGTCTCTTCTATCTGCTCTCTCGCTCTCTCCTTTCTCTCTCCTCTCTCTCCTCTCTCTTCTCTCTCCCTCTCTTTCTCTCTCCCCTCTCTTCTCAAGGCTGTGGGCAATCAGTCTGTACAGGCTCAGGGTCTGCCTGTCTTTGGGGTGGCGTAACCTTTCCAGATATGGGGCCAGAGTGTAGTCCTTCCGCAGTGACCGGTAGATGGTGAGCTTCTGGGAGTTCTCTAATTCACTCTCCAGTCCTCTATGTATTGCATCTTGCAGCTCTCTGAGATCTCTTTTATTTGGGCTTTTGTCAGGGTGTGTTGCTGAATTTGGCTCTACTGGCTGCCGCAGTTCCTGGCTTGCTCTGGGCTCTGGCTCAGCAGGGCTTTATGATGGCAGGAGCTGGGGTTACTGTTCTGTATGTGCGCCTGGTGTGATAGCGCCCTCTTGTGTATGCTGAACCATAAGGGGGAACGGCCCAGCTCTGCCCGACAGGCTATGTTTGAGGTGCTACGATGGACTTGGAGGAGATATTAACAGAACTCCATGTGGAAGACTTCAGTTGGGCTCTCTCTCTTCTCTCTGTCTTCTTTCTCTTACTTTCTTCTCTCTCTTCTTTCTCTCTCCTCTCTCTCTTCTCTCTCTTTTCTCTATTGCTTCTCTCTCGCTTCTCTCTCCCTCCTCTCTCTCCTCTCTCTTTCTTCTCTCTCTCTTCTTTCTCCTTTCTCTTTCTTCTCTCTCTCTCCTCTCTCCTCTTTCTCTTTTCTCTCGCTCGTCTCTCTCTCTCGTCTCTCTTTCTCTTCTCTCTGTCTTCTCTCTCTTCTCTCTCTCCTCTCTCTTCTTTCTCCTCTCTATTCTCTCTCCTCTCTCTCCTCTCTCTCTTCTCTCTCTCTCCTCCCTTCCTCTTCTCTCTCCTCTCTCTCTTCTCTCTCTCAAATTCAAATTCAAATATGCTTTATTGGCAGGACCAAAATACAATTAGTGTTGCCAAAGCAAGAGAAATACAGTAAGTGTGGTGGGAGGGGATCAGGGTTATGGGGAGTTGGGGGCACAATTTGGGCTCTGAAAGTCCATTTAGGGGCCTTATGTTCCCCTCAGCTTATGACATGTGGTGACATATTGGGCGGCGGTCTCCACCATTGATTCCTCTTCCCCCAGTAGGAAGCGGAGTTTCAGGTCCTCGTCCATGGATGGAAAGTCCGGGGTATGGGTGGTAAATTTCTGGAAGTGGGAGGACTTCACTGCTGAGTATTTGTCACAGTGCAGCAGGAAGTGCGCCTCGTCCTCCAGAGCCCCCTGCTGGTAGCACTGGCATAGTCTCTTCTCTCGCGGCTTGTATGTCTGTATGCCCTGTTTCCACTTCTAGGCTGTGGCACTCAGTCTGTACAAGCTCAGGGTCTGCCTGTCTTTGGGGTGGCGTAACCTTTCCAGATATGGGGCCAGAGTGTAGTCCCTCTGCAGTGACTGGTAGATGGTGAGTTTCTGGGAGTTCTCTAATTCACTCTTCCAGTCCTCTATGTATTGCATCTTGCAGCTCTCTGAGATCTCTTTTATTTGGGCTTTTGTCAGGGTTTGTTGCTGACTTTGACTGTACTGGCTGCCGCAGTTCCTGGCTTGCTCTGGCTCAGCAGGGCTTTATGATGGTAGGAGCTGGGGTTGCTGTTCTGTATGTGCGCCTGGTGTGATAGCGCCCTCTTGTGTATGCTGAACCATAAGGGGGATCGGCCCAGCTCTGCCCGACAGGCTATGTTTGAGGTGCTACGATGGACTTGGAGGAGATATTTACAGAACTCCATGTGGAAGACTTCAGTTGGGCTGGAATCCCACTTTGTGTGGTCTGGGTAGGTCACTGGGCCCCATACCTCGCTGCCATATAGCAGTATAGGGGTGATGACGCTGTCAAATATCTTGAGCCATACTCTCACAGGTGGTTTGACGTGGTACAGTTGTCTTCTGATGGCGTAGAAGGTTCTGCATGCTTTTCCTTTCAGGGCTTCTGCTGCTTGCTTGAGGCTTCCGTTATTGCTTAGCTCCAGACCGAGTTAGGTATAGCTGCTGGTGTTCTCCAGCGTGGTGCCATTTAATGTGAAGGAGGGAGAGTTTATTTTATTCTGGTTCCTCTTCTGAAACACCATGACTTTGGTCTTCTTTTGGTTGATGGGAAGCGCCCATGTGGTGCTGAATGTTTCTAGTACTGCCAGGCTATCTTGGAAGCCTTTCTCGGTTGGAGAGAGTAGCAGGAGGTCGTCTGCGTACAGCAGGAACTTCACCTTTCGGTCATGCAAACTGAGGCCTGGAGTGGGGGAGGACTCTAGAGCTGTTGCTAGTCCATTTATATAGATGTTGAATAGAGTCGGGGTCAGGCTGCAGCCTTGTCTGACCTATCGGCCCTGTCGGAAGAAAGCCATCCTCTTCCTGTTCACCTTCACGCTGCACCGGTTCTCAGTGTATGAGCTCTTGATCACGTCGTAGGTTTTGCCACCTATTCCTCTTTCCAGAAGTTTCAGGAACAGGCCTGGATGCCAAACTGAGTCAAATGTCTTTTTGAAGTCCACGAAACATGGCAATATTTTCCCCTGTTTTTTGCCGTGGACGTGGGTCTTGATGAGGCTTTGCAGGGTGTAAATGTGGTCCGTGGTGCGGTGGTTTGGCATGAAACCAGCTTGGCTTCTGCTGAGGATGTCACCCTTGTGAGGAAGGCGATAATCCTTTTATTAATGATGCTGTTAAACAGTTTTCCCAGAATGCTGTTGACACAGATCCCTCTGTAGTTTGCTGGGTCATATTGGTCTCCATTCTTGTAGATGGGCGTTATGAGACCTTGATTCCAGCTTTGAGGGAAGTAGCCGGCACTCAGGACGTGGGTGAATAGTTTTGCCAGTGCTGCATGAATGTCTGGGGAACTGCATTTGATCATATCAGGCAGGATGCCGTCACTGCCCGCGGCCTTCTTACATTTTAGCAGTTTGATTCTGTCTTTTATTTCCAGCACACTGATTGGTATGTCCAGAGGATTTTGAAAGTCCTTGATTGTCTCCTCCATGTCCCTCAGTTTAGTCATTAGATGTTCCTGGTCTGGGGTTAGGTCTTCTTGTCGGATATTCTTGTAGAGGCCCTTGAAGTAGCTGTGCCAGATATTGCCATTTTGAATGTGGAGGGTGCTTTGCTTGGGATTTGTACCGATATGGCTCCATGTCTCCCAGAATGAGTTGTCCTGGAGGGAGTCTTCGAGCTGCTGCAGTTTGTGGGAGGTGTGCTTTTGTTTTTTCTCCTTGAGGGTTCACTTGTATTGCCTCTGTAGGGTGTCATGGACCACTCTTAGCTCCTTGTTGTCCGGGTCTCTGTGTTTTTGATTTGAGGCTATCCTTAGGGAGTTGCGCAGTGCCTTGCATTCTTTGTCAAACCATTTTTGGCCTTGTTTATTTGTAGGTCTTTTGGAGTTGGTCCTTCTGAGGTCTGCTAGCTCTGCCATGGTATATAGGATGTTATTAAAGTCGTTTACTGCCAGGTTGACCCCTTGCTGGTTTGATGTATAGGATTTTGTGTGAAAGTTTACAAACAGCTCTTTAATCTCTGTTCTGTTGGTCATGTTGGTGTATTCAATGGCTAACTGTTTGGGCCACTTGAAGGATGGTGGCAAGTTGTGGAGACAGCTCAAGTGGGGCTTTTGTGTAGGTGACTTGTCCGTGGATCTCAAGTACAGCAGTGTCTGGTTGTGGTCTGACATGTTGGTGTCAGGGGTGACTATGAAGGCATTTATGTTTGCTAGGTCTATGTCTGTTATGGCATAATCCACTACGCTGCTGCCCATGTGGGAGTTTAGTGTAAATCTCCCTAATGAGTCACCCCTGGTGCGCCCGTTCAGTATATGCAGCCCCAAGCTCCGGCACAGGTTCAGCAGTGTTCTGCCATTTTTATTCACCACTCTATCATAGCTGTTTCTTGTTGTCTGTACTGAGTCTCTGTAGAAGGGCTCATCTCCCAGGACGTATGTGTTTCCGTCAGGTGACAGGTAGTCCTTCTCTGTAACTGTCCTGGCGTTCAGGTCTCCACAGATGAGCACCTTACCTTTGGAATGGAATTGGGCAGCCTCAATCTGAAGTTCCTTGTAGATGTCCAACTTAAAGTATGGGGATTCTGATGGAGGGATGTAGGCTGCGCAGAGGTAGATGTCCTGCTGAGAGGTGAGGCTGGAGCTACTTATCCTCATCCAGATATGGCTTTCTCCTCTTTTTATTGCCTTGATATGTTCTTGAATCTCCTCCTTGTACCATATTAGTATGCCCCCTGAGCAGCGGCCGTGTTTGGTGTTCTTGTTTTTCTGGGCGGAGACAGAGAATTCCTTGTATTCGATGGGTGCGAGAGATTCCTCCTCTGCCCGGGCCCATGTCTCCAGGAGGATCTGGATGTCAATGTTCTTTAGCCTTTGTTTGAAGTCTGGGTCATTTGTCTTGGACCCAAAAGCTGAGGCATTCAATCCTTGAATGTTCCAGCTGCTGATAACTAAGGATGTCATATTTAGTTGATATACCTTATAATGAGGAAGGATAGATTTTCATAGGACATAACCGGATTTAGTGGTGGGTTTGGGTGGCATATTTTAGTAGTGTCCCAAGAGTTTGCTGCACAATGTGTTGAGCAATGTCCTTATTTCTGCCATGTTGTTGCCCTCTGTTGCTTTGTATTGCCATTGTGGGGTATGTAGTCTTGTGTATTTCTGCCATATCTGTGGACTCTCTCTGGGGGTCTCTGTGGGCTGCCATCTGTTTGGTGGGTGTCTTGCTTGTGGTCTTGGAGGTCTGTTTAGAACCATGTCCTTTAGCTCTTTTGCTAGATGGCTGACTCCTTATTTATTGAGGTGTTTGTCGTCGTAGGGGTGATGAAGCGTTATTTCAGGGTGTCTTGCCAGCTGTATATTGGTGCTGAGGTAATACTGGCGGCCAGCTCTGAGTTGATTTGCTGGGTTATTTGTTGGTGTATATCTTTCCTTGGAAGCAGGGCAGACAGGATTATTTTGGTTCTGGGGAATTTTTGCTGGGCTGCTATTGCGAGTTTTGATAGGTCCTTTGTGACTGTCTCTTGGTGGATATTGTTTGTGCCGGTGTGTAGTATGAGGTGTGTGGGCTCTGTGAAATATGGGTTGCTGATCACCTCCTCTGCTTGTGGGAATGTTGAGCAGTGAATTTTTATAACCCGAGCCCTCGGAAACAGTCTCTGAGTGTCCAGATATTTCCCATTTGAGTCTATTATTAGGACTATATAAGCAAGGATGATTGACCTTAGGGAGATCAACATACAGCACCACAGAGACACCATCACGTGTTTCTCAACGCAGTGATTCTAGAACAAGGCCCCCTGGGAAAATATGCAAAACAGGACTGCCGTGGAAACACCATCACATGTCTCAACGCTGGCAGGAAACTAGCCTGGTCTTTCACCGGGAAGGAACAACCACGGGAAGGGCAGTCTCCAGTCAAGGAAACCGCCTATGCCAAAACATGGTATCCATCCACAGATAGCTGTTTCAGGGTATTTGCCCCTCATCAGTGTGGAGTAGGAAACTGGCTAGTGGGAGCAATGCCTAGTAAAAGACTACATAAGCAAGGATGATTGACCTTAGGGAGATCAACATCTAGCACCACGGAGACACCATCACGTGTTTCTCAATGCAATGATTCTAGAACAAGGCCCCCTGGGAAAATATGCAAAACAGGACTGCCGCGGAAACACCATCACATGTCTCAATGCTGGCAGGAAACTAGCCAGGTCTTTCACCGGGAAGGAACAACCACGGGAAGGGCAGTCTCCAGTCAAGGAAACCGTCTATGCCAAAACATGGTATCCATCCACAGACAGCTGTTTCGGGGTATTTGCCCCTCATCAGTGTGGAGTAGGAAACTGGCTAGTGGGAGCATTGCCTAGTAAAAGACTACATAAGCAAGGATGATTGACCTTAGGGAGATCAACATCCAGCACCATGGAGACATCATGACGCAGTGATTCTAGAACAAGGCTTCCTGGGAAAATATGCAAAACTAGGCATTTACTAGGCATTGCTCCCACTAACCAGTTTCCTACTCCACACTGATGAGGGGCAAATACCCCGAAACAGCTGTCTGTGGATGGAAACCATGTTTTGGCATAGGCGATTTCCTTGACTGGAGACTGCCCTTCCCATGGTTGTTCCTTCCCGGTGAAAGACCTGGCTAGTTTCCTGCCAGCGTTGAGACATGTGATGGTGTTTCTGCGGCAGTCCTGTTTTGCATATTTTCTCAGGGGGCCTTGTTCTAGAATCACTGCGTTGAGAAACATGTGATGGTGTCTCCGTGGTGCTGGATGTTGATATCCCTAAGGTCAATCATACTTGCTTATGTAGTCTTTTACTAGGCATTGCTCCCACTAGCCAGTTTCCTACTCCACACTGATGAGGGGCAAATACCCTGAAACAGCTGTCTGTGGATGGATACCATGTTTTGGCATAGGCGGTTTCCTTGACTGGAGACTGCCCTTCCCGTGGTTGTTCCTTCCCGGTGAAAGACCTGGCTAGTTTCCTGCCAGCATTGAGACATGTAATGATTTTCCACGGCAGTCCTGTTTTGCATTTTTTCCCAGGGGGCCTTGTTCTAGAATCATTGCGTTGAGAAACACGTGATGGTGTCTCCGTGGTGCTGGATGTTGATCTCCCTAAGGTCAATCATCCTTGCTTATGTAGTCTTTTACTAGGCATTGCTCCCACTAGCCAGTTTCCTACTCCACACTGATGAGGGTCAAATATCCCGAAATAGCTGTCTGTGGATGGATACCATGTTTTGGTATAGGCGGTTTTCTTGACTGGAGACTGCCCTTCCCGTGGTTGTTCCTTCCCTGTGAAAGACCTGGCTAGTTTCCTGCCAGCGTTGAGACATGTGATGGTGTTTCTGCGGCAGTCCTGTTTTGCATATTTTCCCAGGGGGCCTTGTTCTAGAATCACTGCGTTGAGAAACATGTGATGGTGTCTCCGTGGTGCTGGATGTTGATCTCCCTAAGGTCAATCATCCTTGCTTATGTAGTCTTTTACTAGGCATTGCTCCCACTAGCCAGTTTCCTACTCCACACTGATGAGGGGCAAATACCCTGAAACAGCTGTCTGTGGATGGATACCATGTTTTGGCATAGGCGGTTTCCTTGACTGGAGACTGCCCTTCCCATGGTTGTTCCTTCCCGGTGAAAGACCAGGCTAGTTTCCTGCCAGCGTTGAGACATGTAATGATTTTCCGTGGCAGTCCTGTTTTGCATTTTTTCCCAGGGGGCCTTGTTCTAGAATCATTGCGTTGAAAAACACGTGATGGTGTCTCCGTGGTGCTGGATGTTGATCTCCCTAAGGTCAATCATCCTTGCTTATGTAGTCTTTTACTAGGCATTGCTCCCATTAGCCAGTTTCCTACTCCACACTGATGAGGGTCAAATATCCCGAAACAGCTGTCTGTGGATGGATACCATGTTTTGGCATAGGCGGTTTTCTTGACTGGAGACTGCCCTTCCCGTGGTTGTTCCTTCCCGGTGAAAGACCTGGCTAGTTTCCTGCCAGCGTTGAGACATGGGATGGTGTTTCCGCGGCAGTCCTGTTTTGCATTTTTTTATTATTAGGACTATGTCAGGATCCAGTGTTTTATTTGGGCCATTTGTTTTCTGTGTGTTGGGTCTTTGAGTGTTGGTTGCCCTTGTTTGTTGTGATGATGCATTTTCATTGCTGGGGTTGATGGTAGGGGTTTCCTTCGTGTTGTTGGGTCCGGGGGTGTTGGATACCCTGATTTGCTGTGCTAGTTGGGCTGAATTGTTATTGCTGGGGTTATCTGTAGAGTCCGTCTGGCTGAGGTTGTCGCAGGTTTGTGATATATCTGGCACCGTGGTAGTTGGTGCAGGCATTTGTTTTGCTCTCTTATTTCTCTCTCTCTCTTTCTCCTCTTTCTTCTCTCTCTTTCCTCTCTCTTCTCTCTCTTCTCTCTCCTCTCTCTCTCTCTTCTCTCTCTCTCCTCTCTCTCTCTCTCTTTTCTCTTTCTCGTCTCTCTCCTCTCTCTTTCTCTTCTCTGTTTTCTCTCTCTTCTCTCTCTTCTCTCTCTTATCTCTCCACTCTTTTCTCTTTCCTATCTCTTCTCTCTCCTCTCTTTCTTCTCTCTTTCTCTCTTCTCTCTTCCCTCTCTTCTCTCTCTTTCCTCTCTCTCTTCTCTCTCTCCTCTCTCTTCTCTCTCTCCTCTCTCTCTTCTCTCACTCCCTCTCCTCTCTCTCTCCTCTCTCTCTTCTCTCTCTTCTCTCTTTCTCTCTCCCTCCCCTCTCTCTTCTCTCTCTCTCCTCTCTCTCTTTCTCTTTTCTCTTTCTCTTCTTTCTCGCTTCTCTCTCTCCTCTCTCTATTCTCTCATTCCTCTCTCCTCTCTCTATTTTCTCTCTCTCGTCTCTCTCTCCTCTCTCTCTGTCTCTTCTCTCAGTTTTCTCTCTCTTCTCTCTCCTCTCTCTCCTCTCTCTTCTCTCTCCTCTCTCTCTCCTCTCTCCTCACTCGTCTATCCTCTCTCTCCTCTCTCTCACCTTTCTCTCTTCTCTCTCTTCTCTCTCTCCTCCCTTCCTCTTCTCTCTCTCTACTCTCCCTCTTCTCTCTCCTCTCTTGCCTCTCTCTTCTCTCTCTTCTCTCCCTCTCTCTTCCTTTCCTCTTCTCTCTCCTCTCTCTCCCTTCTTTCTCTCTTCTCTGTCTTCTCTCTCTTTTCTCTCCTCTCTCTTCTCTCTCTCTTCTCTACTCTCTTCTCTCTCTTTTCTCTCTCTTCTCTCTCTTCTCTCTTCTCTCTCCTCTCTCTTCTCTCCTCTCTTCATTCTCTTCTCTCTCTCTTCTCTCTCTTCTTCCTCTCTCTCTTCTCTCTCACTCTCTCCTCTCTCTCTTTTGCTTTTCTCTCTTTTCTCTCTTCTCTCTCTTTCTCTCTCCTCTCTCTTCTCTCTCTCTCCTCCCTCTCTCTCTCCTCTCTCTCCTCTCTCTTCTCTCTTCTCCTTCTCTTCTTTTTCTCTTTTCTCTCTCACTTCTCTCTCTTCAATCTCTCTCTCTCCTCTTTCCGCTCTCTCTTTTCTCTCTCTTGTCTCTCTCTCTCTCCTCTCTCTCTTTCTCTTCTCTATGTTTTCTCTCTCTTCTCTCTCTTCTCTCTCCTCTCTCTCTTCTCTCTCTCCTCACTCCTCTTTCCTCTCTCTCTCTCTCCTCTCTCTCACCTTTCTCTCTTCTCTCTCTTCTCTCTCCTCCCTTCTTCTTCTCTCTCTCTCTACTCTCTCTCTTCCCTCTCTCTCCTCTCTCGGCTCTCTCGCTTCTCTCTCTTCTCTCTCTCTCCTCCCTTCCTCTTCTCTCTCTACTCTCTCTTCTCTCTCTTTCCTCTCTCTCCTCTCTCTTTTCTTTCTCTCCTCTCTCGCCTCTCTCTCTCTTCTCTCTTTTCTCTGTCTTCTCTCTCCTCTCTCATCTCTCTTCTCTCCTCTCTTCTCTCTCTTCTCTCTCTCTCTTCTTCCTCTCTCTCTTCTCTCTCACTCTCTCCTCTCTCTCTTTTGCTTCTCCCTCTTCTCTCTCTTTCACTCTCTCCTCTCTCTTCTCTCTTCTCTTTCTCTTCTTTTTCTATTTTCTCTCTCTTTCCTCTCTTCAATCTCTCTTCTTTCTCTCCTCTCTCTCTTCTCTCCCCTCTTCTCTCTCTCCTCTATCTCTTCTCTCTCTCTTCTCTTTCTCTTCTCTCTCAGACCTGGCGATGATCAGCTGATGCAGTCAGCTGACAGAATCAGCTGACACTATAAGTGGAGCGGTGAGGCCGGCTCTTTACCGTCCGCCCGGCTAAACTATCAGTTGATGCTGTCAGACAGGAGTCTGCATAGAAGTGTGTAGTTTTTTTTTTTTTGCACTGATGCATCAGCTGATTGTATAAAAGCCGTTTTTACAATCAGTTGCTGTGTCATGTGATGCAGGCCCTTGAACCAGACACATCATCTAATCGCTTTTCCTTCCAGCAAATCGATCAGATGATATTAGATCTGGATTGGACGGTGTGGGACCCTTGACCCAGGATTACTGCGGAGGGGGATAAAGATGAAGTCACTAATTGTGTTGTGTTTTATTTCTAATAAAATAATTTTCTGTGTGTTGTGTTTTTTTTTATCTGTACTAGAAATTCATGGTGGCCATGTCTAATATTGACGTGACACCATGAATTTCAGGCTTAGGGCCAGTTGGTAATATACAGCTAGCCCTAACCCCATTATTACCCAGCGAGTCACCCGTTACCAGGGCAGCTGGAAGAGTTGGAGAGAGCGCCAGAAGATGGCGCTTCTAATAAAGTGCCATTTTCTGGGGCGGCTGCAGACTGCAATTCGCAGTAGGGGTGCCCAGAAAGCTTGGGCACGCTGCGCTGCGGATTCCAATCCCCAGCTGCCTAGTTGTACCTGGCTGGACACAAAAATTGGGCAAAGCCCACGTCATATTTTTTTAATTATTTCATCTGCCTATTTGTACCCAGCTGGGAACAAAAAATATAGGGGAGCCCTTTTTTTAATTATTTCATGAATTTCATGAAATAATTAAAAAAAACAAAAAAAAACCCCACATGGGCTTCGCCCCATTTTTGTGTCCAGCCAGGTACAACTAGGCAGCTGACGATTGGAATCCATAGCACAGGTTGGCCCGAGCTTTCTGGGCCCCTCTGCTGCGAATTGCAGTCCGCAGCCGCCCCAGAAAATGGCGCTTTCATAGAATCGCCATCATCTGGCTCTTTATCCAACTCTTCCAGCAGCCATGATGCCAGGTGGCTTGCTGGGTAATAAAGGGTTAATACTAGCTTTGTTTTCCTAGCTAGTATTAAGCCAGAGATTCTTAATGTCAGGCAAGTTTGACCCAGCCTATAAGAATATCCAATAAAGGGTTAAAAAAAGACACCACACAGAGAAAAAATACTTTGATAGAAATAAATACACAGATACACTTAGAGACTCCATGTTTATTACTCCCTGTCAGCCCTCCACGATCCTGGTCTTCTGTCTTCTTTCTCCTTCAACCCATGCAGCTCTGCTACATCAGACAGCACTGCATGGGAGGAAGATGCTGCTGCTCCCGTGCAGTCTAATCACTCAGTGAGAAAGCAGAGGCTGCAGGTTGTAAGTGGTGACGTCACCACTGCCCCGTTTCAATAATAATCTGACAGGCGGGTTATTATAGCAACGGTGATCTCCAATCACCTGATTCCCGGCGCCGCTATTCACCGGCTGTGGCATCCAGTCCCTACATGTGGGCTGACTCTGTAAAGAGCGCTGACATGAAGGAACGGGGAGCTAAGCATGTCCCCAAGCATCTCGCCGATACACGGAGATGCTGAAACGAGCACCGCGTACCGGAGAGGTGCACTGACAGGACCTAGCATGACATCAAAGCCATGTGACCAGGCTGTAGCCAATGAGATAATACACACGTGACTGGTGATAATGAGATAATACAATGACAATGTGATAATGAGCTAATACACACGTGACAGGACGGAAGGTCCTATCATCAGTGCTGGTTAACGGGAAGGCACAGCGATGATCAGAAGGAGAAGCGGCGGGAGACAGAGTCTGCAGGACGCGTCACGGGGACCTTTAAGTATAATGGCAATGTTTATTAACTGTATGTTTATATGTATAATGTGCTTGTATGTTTTTGTGTTTGCCTGCCATTGTTTTCAATGGGGTTCGAAGGTGTTCGTCAAATGTTCGTTGAACGTTCGACGAACACACCCATCGTTCGATGAACCAACAGAACTTGAACGATAGAGTTGTGGCTCATCACTAGTCAAGGTGCATGGGGGGTGATTACAGCGCACTTACTATTACGGAGCACTGACTGTTAAAGCCACCAATGCTGCACTGATTACTGGAAGAAAGTAATTTTCTCCCTGGAGCCACACTTCAAATTTGTAAAAAATAAAATAAAATGCTACTTACCTGCAGATTACTACTATGTCTGCAGGTAAACAGCAAACATTTCCCTCCTGCCTGTGGTATATTGTATATAATTCTACCAATAATGCCAGTTACATAAAAGATTAAGGGCTGATAGCAAATAGAGATGGTCCTGTTCACCATTGTATAACATAGGCAGGCAAACTTCTGTAACCTTCCTGGTATATCCAGGATTTTGGTTGAAATGTAGGAATGACTTTTCAATGGTATGTTCTTAAGAGGAGATGGAAATTGTGTTTGAGTGGGCTGGGATGCAATGAAATTACTTTCATGTCTTTCTTGCCTTTACCTTTATCTCCCCTGTACTGGAACACATATCAACGGACTCTTCTGTTACCAGGTAAGTAGCCAGGGCCTTTTATATTTGCAGCTTCAATACCCTTAGATTATTTTACCATATCAAATTTTACTTTTTCCCCACCCATATTGTGCAGGAATTTAAAGCGAACCTTACAGGTTCCCCATGCCACCAAAACCACCGGCAATTGTGTGTAACTTTTTAAATTTCCTGCCTAACAGTCCCTTTATTACATTATAAACATAAACAGATCTTTAGAGAAAGAGTTTCTAAAATCCATTTATGGAAAAGCAATCCTGCTTCACAGGCAAAAAGGTACAGCCCAAATCCTAATGTTAGTAACAGTATAGCAAGGATTAAAATATAACTTTTAATATCAATTGTCTAAAACCGACAGATCATAAAGTGCAGTGCATAAATAATAAATAAAGGATAGATCTCACCTGATACTTCTCCCGAGTAGATCAGACATGACCGAAATTCCAAAGGTGGAAGAGGGCAGAGTTGGAAAATGGGGGAGGACAAATACAATAAATCCTTACCCCTGTCGTGCCCATGCAAAATACTTCCGCCCTTACAAGGGCAGCACCCAAGTCAGGATAAACTACCCCAATGGAAATACACCCCTCCAAACGCGTTTCCCTCTCCACGTTATCAGAGAGTTCATCAGAGGAGAACTAGAATGTATAACCTGCAATGGCCCTACTGGCCATTAGCACACATGCAAAAAGTGAGCTGTTTCCGCAGCCAGGATCATTTTCCTCTGCAACCGCTTCACTGATGCATCTGCTCTTTGCCAGTCATTGCACTGGTTGCCTATCCGTTACAGAATCCAATATAAACTTATCACTCTCACTTACAAAGCTCTCCACAGTTCTGCACCACTTGGGGTTTGGGGTAGGTAGTCTTACCCAAAATCTGGGAATTTATTTGGATGAACTCCTCAAGCCTTTTGTCATTTCTCTCAACTCGTACCTGAAAGATACGATGGACCTGCTAAAAAAACTAGAGGGTATTATACTTGATGAAGATGTCATTCTAGTCAGTATTGACGTGGAATCATTGTATTCTTCAATAAGACATGATGTGGGTCTGAGAGCTGTAGCACACTTTTTGAACGGCTGAGGTAGTCAGTATAAAGAGCACAATGCCTTCCTGATGGAGATTCTGGAATTTTGCCTGACACGTAATTTCTTCACATTTGGCAATCAGCTCTACCACCAGCTCAGGGGCACTGCAATGGGCAGTCCTTGTGCGCCATCGTATGCAAATTTGCTCCTGGGCTGGTGGGAGGAGACTGTGGTTTTTGGGGGCGATTCCAGTTTACCCACGGATAAAATTCTGCTATGGTGCAGGTTTATTGACGACATCTTCATCCTGTGGAAGGGCACTAAAACTGAACTGTCTTACTTTGTAGAAGAGCTGAATAGTAATAACTTGGGCTTGTTTTTTACATCTGAAGCAAGTGATTCTAGATTGCCGTTTCTGGATGTCCTCATTGAGAAAACTAGTGAAGGTTGTATTGCCACCAGCACCCACCGTAAAGAGACAGCAACTAATTCGTTGCTAAGGTGGGAAAGTAGTCATCCTATGTCTCAAAATAAGGGCATCCCAAAGGGGCAATTCTCCAGATTAAAGAGAAACTGCTCCAATAAAGATAAGTGCGTGCTACAGTTCGATGACCTTGAGAAACGATTTCGGGATAGAGGTTATCCAAACACGGTCATAAAAAGGGCATGTGAAGAAGTCAATGGGATTAGCAGGCCGACCCTGTTGTATCCACCACCTAAACAAGATGATGTCGCTGGGCTGGTCCGCTTCATCACAACATTCAACAATGGATCGAGGGCCATGAGAGAGGTACTGGAGAGACATTGGTCCATCTTGAAGATGGACCTTGATGTTGGTAAATTTGTACCAGAAAAAACATAGATCACCTTTAGACGAGCCAGATCACTACAAGACAGGTTGACCCACAGTCACTTTGTAGACAATAGGGGCACGGGGTGCGACTGGCTCAAAAATGGTCCTAAGGGATGCTTTCGTTGTAGTGGGTGTGTGGCATGCAGTGTGGTAAAGGTAGGAAAGAAATTTTGGAGTACCAACACAGGGAAGGAATATGACATTCGTTGCTTTGTCAATTGTCGCACCAAGGGTGTCATATACAAGGTCACATGCTCTTGTGGACTAGAGTACATAGGGAAGACCAGGAGGGAATTTAGAAGAAGGGTGGGAGAACACCTGAGAGACATAAGAGTTGGGAATGATACCCCATTGGCAAAACATCTGAACACTTTTCATAGGGGTGATATTGATCAAATCACCTTCCAAGGCATTGATGTGGTTTTTCTGCTGAAGCGGGGAGGTGACTGGGATAAAAAAATCCTCCAGAAAGAGTGTAGGTGGATTTTCTGACTAAAAACAGTCCATCCTCTTGGTCTTAATGAATGTATTTCTTATGCACCCTTTTTGTAAGTTGAGTCTGTAGTGACAGATAGGAGGGAAAGCCATCGGACAAGTGGGGGCGCCAATCACCAACTTTTTAGGGTGCCGACCCCCGCAGTAAGGTAGGGCCAGAACCATTAGATTAGTTTAGTTGGTGATGGAGTTGTTAGCCCGTCTCCACTGTCTTTCCACCCCTTGTGATTCCAACCTATATTTATCCCTGCAGTACTATATCTTATGTCAATCTCCAGTGCTTCTCTCAGGGCTTTTTTTGTCCTCTGTTAAACTTCAGAAAATAATTGTCCTTTAATCCGCTTTTTTCTAAATTGTTGTTTTTCTCTAATTCAGTGTTTTTTTCTAATTCTGTGTTTTTTCTAATTCTGTGTTTTTGCCTCTGCTCCGACATCTAATCTTATTTTTTGTTTGCATATATTCTTGAAACATGGCCATGTCATCTGGTATCCATAGCGGTTATCGCCCGATTTAAGTATTGTTGCGGTTTTGCCAATACATTTGTTTTCTTAAGTATTGCGCGGTCTTATCAATACATTCATCCTCCTAGGGTTTGGTAAGTCCGGATCACGGACTAAGCGCATGCGCGGTAGCACAGTATCGGCTGCGCCGTTCCAATCAGGTGAGGGGGCGGGCCGCTGGGCGTTGTTACGCCCCACTCCTGTATCACTATGGTGGTACAAGGAGCGCGCCGGATGTTGTATGACGCCACTTCCTGTGGGACGCGCGTTCCACAGATGCGCACCACCGGGCGGAAGTGGTGGGCACGGTCACGGAAGTGACGTCAGACGCCGGCGGCAGAGTGGCGATCATTTAAAAAGGTGCTGTTACTGAGCGGCGGTGTACAGCATATAGGATTGGCGCTGTCACCGCCTGGTAAGTCACTCTGTTTTTCTTTATATTTCCTCTATGTAGAGTGAGGTCCATGTTTGGGGGCTGCAATTGAGACCCCCTCTTATTCATCCCATGTTCTCATTTATTATAGATTAACCCAGTGTAGGTTTACTCCGCATTGCTCCCCTGATGAATGGTGTACAAGAAACGCGTCGGGAGAAGGGAGAAGGAGACTCTGGGAGAGGACAGTGAGTCCATTCATAAGGGGTCCTAGACCTGTTTGATGAGGGTCTTTTGGACTACGCCAAATATGAGGACACACTGACCTTCTGGGAAACAAGACACCAGGAATTGGGTGAGATTGTTCCCTGTTAGACAATATCAGGTTAACAAATTGAACTTCTGCATCCCTGGATATTGTTTTTCAGTTTCAACCAGATGTGAAGTGACCTAATTGTTAGTTGGTGAATAAGGTCATTCAAAAACTGCCTCTTAATAGCAACTAGAGGATACTATTTTGTTGTGAATAACACCACTGCCAGCATTGTGAACAGAGTGTGAATAAGCAGTTGTGTGAATAATTTTATCCATCTCGGTTGAATGTATATTTATATCTGCCAACACCAATCGTTATTGAGGTGTGTTTGCAACTTCACAGGGTTTGCTGGTTTCTCCTAGTAATTTGGAGAATTTTAGCAATTGATTTACTCCCTGAATTGATTTTTTATGCATAGGCAAGGTGATCCTTCCCTATTTTTAGAGGAACTATTAAAAGTTATATTTTAGGTATTATTGCTGTATTTCAGGTTCTCATAATTATATACCATACCAGTGGCTGCATTATACAGTTCTGCACCACCCTACATCTCCTCCCTCATCTCTGTCTATCACCCCACCCGTGCCCTCCGCTCTGCTAATGACTTAAGACTGACATCCTCAACAATTCGAACCTCCCACTCCCGCCTTCAAGATTGTTCACGAGCTGCGCCTATGCTCTGGAACACACTACCAAGAGAAATCCGATTAATTCCCAACATCCACACCTTTAGGCTATGTGCGCACGTTGCGTAAATTCATGCAGTTATGCTGCGCTTTGCAGCGCAGCGTAACTGCATGCGTCCTGCGTCCCCTGCACAATCTATGGAGATTGTGCAGGGGCCGTGCGCACGTGGCGTCTCAGAGCGCAGCGCTTCGGCTACTGCCGAAGCGCTGCGCAAAAAGAAGTGACATGTCACTTCTTTCCTGTGCTTTGCCGGCAGCTCCTGCTCTGTCTATGGCAGGAGCTGCAGGCAGAGCGCATGGAATCGGCACTCACTACGGACATTTCTGCAGCGATCTAAAGCGCACATGTGCTCTTCAGATCGCTGCAGAAATTTCTGCAGGGCTAGTACGCAACGTGCGCACATAGCCTTAAGCGGGCCCTAAAAACGCATTTCTTTAGACTAGCCTATCACCTCACTTCCCTGATCTAATCTAGTCCCTTTCTGCCCTTCAAAAAATGTACTTCCAGTTCTCGTCCCCTGTACCTGCATAAATTCTGACCAATGACGGGTTCATGCAGCTGCTTTTGAATACCCTATTAAATCAATGGCTGGACCATATATGACAAGCTTTCCCCCCCCCATTCACCTTTTGTGCCTCCCCTATTTCCTCATAGACTGTAAGCTTACGCGCAGGGCCCTCACTCCTCCTGGTATCTTAATTTTGTTATTTTGTATTGTCTCATATTGTCTGTACATGTCCCCTCTGAATTGTAAAGCGCTGCGGAATATGTTGGCGCTATAGAAATAAAGCTTATTAATATTATTATTATTATTAGCTGTGTGTGAACACATATGCCACAAACGTGCTTTGTGTTGTAGATACCTGCCATTGCAGGTTATACATTCTAGCGTTCTAGTTCTCCCTTGATGAACTCTCTGATAACGTGGAGGGGGAAACGCGTTGGGAGGGGTGTATTCCCATTGGGGTAGTTTATCCTGACTAGAGATGAGCGAACCGGTTCGGCTCGAGGTCGGTTCGCCGAACGGAGGTCCCGTTCGAGTTCGGCTCGTCGAACGTTCGACGAACCGAACTCGAACTGCATAGGAAACAATGGCAGGCAATCACAAACACATAAAAACACCTAGAAAACACCCTCAAAGGTGTCCAAAAGGTGACAAACAACTCACAACACAACACAAACACATGGGAAAGTGACAAGGACATATACTCATGCGAAAACAAAACAGCTGGACATGGAAAAAGAGGAGGACACACAGATATAGGCATGGCACGCCCTTCTAAAATCATGTAAAACACCGCAAGGTGACTCCAAGCGTAGTCTCCCTTTTTTTCCAAAAATTGGGCCCCACACACACCCACCCATTCAGTGGCAGCACTTGTGCCCTAGTTGTACACTTCACAGCTAGATTTGCATCAAGCACATTCAAAAATACGCCATACTTAACCGTCCCCAGGATGACTCCGGGGTAGGTAGCAAAGTCTTTGCTGAACCATGACTTGTTCATCTTGGCTCCTTTTAAAAAACACAGCAAGCAAGGGTTACTCCAAGCGGAGTCTCCCTTTTTTCCAAAAATTGGGCCCCACACACACCCACCCATTCAGTGGCAGCAGTTGTGCCCCAGTTGTACACTTCACAGCTAGATTTGCATCAAGCACATTCAAAAATACACCATACTTAACCGTCCCCAGGATGACACCGGGGTAGGTAGCAAAGTCTTTCCTGATCCCAGCTCTGTTCATCTTGGCTTCTTTTAAAAACAATGTAAGCAAGGGTTACTCCAAGCAGAGTCTCCCTTTTTTCCAAAAATTGGGCCACACAGACACCCCATCAGTGGCAGCACTTGTGCCCTAGTTGCAAACATGATGTTTTGATTTGCATCAAGCACATTCAAAAATACGGCCTAATTAACCGTCCCCAGGATGACACCAGGGTAGGTAGCAAAGTCTTTCCTGATCAAGCTCTGTTCATCTTGGCTTCTTTTAAAAACACAGCAAGCAAGGGTTACTCCAAGCGGAGTCTCCCTTTTTTCCAAAAATTGGGCCACACAGACACCCCATCAGTGGCAGCACTTGTGCCCTAGTTGCAAACATGATGTTTTGATTTGCATCAAGCACATTCAAAAATACGGCCTAATTAACTGTCCCCAGGGTGACACCAGGGTAGGTAGCAAAGTCTTTCCTGATCCCAGCTCTGTTCATCTTGGCTTCTTTTAAAAACACAGCAAGCAAGGGTTACTCCAAGCAGAGTCTCCCTTTTTTCCAAAAATTGGGCCACACAGACACCCCATCAGTGGCAGCACTTGTGCCCTAGTTGCAAACATGATGTTTTGATTTGCATCAAGCACATTCAAAAATACGCCATTCTTATCCGTCCCCAGGATGACACCGGGGTAGGTAGCAAAGTCTTTCCTGACCCCAGCTCTGTTCATCTTGGATCATTTTTAAAAAACACAGCAAGCAAGGGTTACTCCAAGCGGAGTCTCCCTTTTTTCCAAAAATTGGGCCCCACACACACCCACCCCTTCAGTGGCAGCAGTTGTGCCCCAGTTGTACACTTCACAGCTAGATTTGCATCAAGCACATTCAAAAATACAACATACTTAACCGTCCCCAGGATGACACCGGGGTAGGTAGCAAAGTCTTTCCTTATCCCAGCTCTGTTCATCTTGGCTTCTTTTAAAAACAATGTAAGAAAGGGTTACTCCAAGCAGAGTCTCCCTTTTTTCCAAAAATTGGGCCACACAGACACCCCATCAGTGGCAGCACTTGTGCCCTAGTTGCAAACATGATGTTTTGATTTGCATCAAGCACATTCAAAAATATGGCCTAATTAACCGTCCCCAGGATGACACCAGGGTAGGTAGCAAAGTCTTTCCTGATCCCAGCTCTGTTCATCTTGGCTTCTTTTAAAAACACAGCAAGCAAGGGTTACTCCAAGCGGAGTCTCCCTTTTTCCCAAAAATTGGGTCACACAGACACCCCATCAGTGGCAGCACTTGTGCCCTAGTTGCAAACATGATGTTTTGATTTGCATCAAGCACATTCAAAAATACGCCATTCTTATCCGTCCCCAGGATGACACCGGGGTAGGTAGCAAAGTCTTTCCTGACCCCAGCTCTGTTCATCTTGGATCATTTTTAAAAAACACAGCAAGCAAGGGTTACTCCAAGCGGAGTCTCCCTTTTTTCCAAAAATTGGGCCCCACACACACCCACCCATTCAGTGGCAGCAGTTGTGCCCCAGTTGTACACTTCACAGCTAGATTTGCATCAAGCACATTCAAAAATACACCATACTTAACCGTCCCCAGGATGACACCGGGGTAGGTAGCAAAGTCTTTCCTGATCCCAGCTCTGTTCATCTTGGCTTCTTTTAAAAACAATGTAAGCAAGGGTTACTCCAAGCAGAGTCTCCCTTTTTTCCAAAAATTGGGCCACACAGACACCCCATCAGTGGCAGCACTTGTGCCCTAGTTGCAAACATGATGTTTTGATTTGCATCAAGCACATTCAAAAATACGGCCTAATTAACCGTCCCCAGGATGACACCAGGGTAGGTAGCAAAGTCTTTCCTGATCAAGCTCTGTTCATCTTGGCTTCTTTTAAAAACACAGCAAGCAAGGGTTACTCCAAGCGGAGTCTCCCTTTTTTCCAAAAATTGGGCCACACAGACACCCCATCAGTGGCAGCACTTGTGCCTAGTTGCAAACATGATGTTTTGATTTGCATCAAGCACATTCAAAAATACGCCATTCTTATCCGTCCCCAGGATGACACCGGGGTAGGTAGCAAAGTCTTTCCTGACCCCAGCTCTGTTCATCTTGGATCATTTTTAAAAAACACAGCAAGCAAGGGTTACTCCAAGCGGAGTCTCCCTTTTTTCCAAAAATTGGGCCCCACACACACCCACCCCTTCAGTGGCAGCAGTTGTGCCCCAGTTGTACACTTCACAGCTAGATTTGCATCAAGCACATTCAAAAATACAACATACTTAACCGTCCCCAGGATGACACCGGGGTAGGTAGCAAAGTCTTTCCTTATCCCAGCTCTGTTCATCTTGGCTTCTTTTAAAAACAATGTAAGAAAGGGTTACTCCAAGCAGAGTCTCCCTTTTTTCCAAAAATTGGGCCACACAGACACCCCATCAGTGGCAGCACTTGTGCCCTAGTTGCAAACATGATGTTTTGATTTGCATCAAGCACATTCAAAAATATGGCCTAATTAACCGTCCGCAGGATGACACCAGGGTAGGTAGCAAAGTCTTTCCTGATCCCAGCTCTGTTCATCTTGGCTTCTTTTAAAAACACAGCAAGCAAGGGTTACTCCAAGCGGAGTCTCCCTTTTTCCCAAAAATTGGGTCACACAGACACCCCATCAGTGGCAGCACTTGTGCCCTAGTTGCAAACATGATGTTTTGATTTGCATCAAGCACATTCAAAAATACGCCATTCTTATCCGTCCCCAGGATGACACCGGGGTAGGTAGCAAAGTCTTTCCTGACCCCAGCTCTGTTCATCTTGGATCATTTTTAAAAAACACAGCAAGCAAGGGTTACTCCAAGCGGAGTCTCCCTTTTTTCCAAAAATTGGGCCCCACACACACCCACCCATTCAGTGGCAGCAGTTGTGCCCCAGTTGTACACTTCACAGCTAGATTTGCATCAAGCACATTCAAAAATACACCATACTTAACCGTCCCCAGGATGACACCGGGGTAGGTAGCAAAGTCTTTCCTGATCCCAGCTCTGTTCATCTTGGCTTCTTTTAAAAACAATGTAAGCAAGGGTTACTCCAAGCAGAGTCTCCCTTTTTTCCAAAAATTGGGCCACACAGACACCCCATCAGTGGCAGCACTTGTGCCCTAGTTGCAAACATGATGTTTTGATTTGCATCAAGCACATTCAAAAATACGGCCTAATTAACCGTCCCCAGGATGACACCAGGGTAGGTAGCAAAGTCTTTCCTGATCAAGCTCTGTTCATCTTGGCTTCTTTTAAAAACACAGCAAGCAAGGGTTACTCCAAGCGGAGTCTCCCTTTTTTCCAAAAATTGGGCCACACAGACACCCCATCAGTGGCAGCACTTGTGCCTAGTTGCAAACATGATGTTTTGATTTGCATCAAGCACATTCAAAAATACGCCATTCTTATCCGTCCCCAGGATGACACCGGGGTAGGTAGCAAAGTCTTTCCTCACCCCAGCTCTGTTCATCTTGGATCATTTTTAAAAAACACAGCAAGCAAGGGTTACTCCAAGCGGAGTCTCCCTTTTTTCCAAAAATTGGGCCCCACACACACCCACCCCTTCAGTGGCAGCAGTTGTGCCCCAGTTGTACACTTCACAGCTAGATTTGCATCAAGCACATTCAAAAATACGCCATACTTAACCGTCCCCAGGATGACACCGGGGTAGGTAGTAAAGTCTTTCCTGATCCCAGCTCTGTTCATCTTGGCTTCTTTTAAAAACAATGTAAGCAAGGGTTACTCCAAGCGGAGTCTCCCTTTTTTCCAAAAATTGGGCCACACAGACACCCCATCAGTGGCAGCACTTGTGCCCTAGTTGCAAACATGATGTTTTGATTTGCATCAAGCACATTCAAAAATACGGCCTAATTAACCGTCCCCAGGGTGACACCAGGGTAGGTAGCAAAGTCTTTCCTGATCCCAGCTCTGTTCATCTTGGCTTCTTTTAAAAACACAGCAAGCAAGGGTTACTCCAAGCAGAGTCTCCCTTTTTTCCAAAAATTGGGCCACACAGACACCCCATCAGTGGCAGCACTTGTGCCCTAGTTGCAAACATGATGTTTAATTTGCATCAAGCACATTCAAAAATACGCCATTCTTATCCGTCCCCAGGATGACACCGGGGTAGGTAGCAAAGTCTTTCCTGACCCCAGCTCTGTTCATCTTGGATCATTTTTAAAAAACACAGCAAGCAAGGGTTACTCCAAGCGGAGTCTCCCTTTTTTCCAAAAATTGGGCCCCACACACACCCACCCCTTCAGTGGCAGCAGTTGTGCCCCAGTTGTACACTTCACAGCTAGATTTGCATCAAGCACATTCAAAAATACGCCATACTTAACCGTCCCCAGGATGACAGCGGGGTAGGTAGCAAAGTCTTTCCTGATTCCAGCTCTGTTCATCTTGGCTTCTTTTAAAAACAATGTAAGCAAGGGTTACTCCAAGCGGAGTCTCCCTTTTTTCCAAAAATTGGGCCACACAGACACCCCATCAGTGGCAGCACTTGTGCCCTAGTTGCAAACATGATGTTTTGATTTGCATCAAGCACATTCAAAAATACGGCCTAATTAACCGTCCCCAGCATGACACCGGGGTAGGTAGCAAAGTCTTTCCTGATCCCAGCTCTGTTCATCTTGGCTTCTTTTAAAAACACAGCAAGCAAGGGTTACTCCAAGCGGAGTCTCCCTTTTTTCCAAAAATTGAGCCACACAGACACCCCATCAGTGGCAGCACTTGTGCCCTAGTTGCAAACATGATGTTTTGATTTGCATCAAGCACATTCAAAAATACGCCATTCTTATCCGTCCCCAGGATGACACCGGGGTAGGTAGCAAAGTATTTCCTGATCCCAGCTCTGTTCATCTTGGATCATTTTTAAAAAACACAGCAAGCAAGGGTTACTCCAAGCGGAGTCTCCCTTTTTTCCAAAAATTGGGCCCCACACACACCCACCCATTCAGTGGCAGCACTTGTGCCCTAGTTGTACACTTCACAGCTAGATTTGCATCAAGCACATTCCAAATCCACAAGCATTTACTCTCCCCAGGATGACACAGGGGTAGTAAATTCCTTCTGGATCCATGACTTGTTCATTTTGATGAACGTCAGTCTGTCCACATTGTCACTGGACAGACGCGTGCGCTTATCTGTCAGCACACACCCAGCAGCACTGAAGACACGTTCAGAGACAACGCTGGCAGCTGGACACGACAAAATCTCCAAGGCGTAACTGGATAGCTCTGGCCATTTTTCTAGATTTGAAGCCCAAAAGGAGCAAGGCTCCATTTGCAAAGTCATGGCATCGATGTTCATTTGGAGATACTCCTGTATCATCCTCTCCAGGCGTTGACTATGTGTCAGACTTGTTGTCTCTGGTGGCCTTGCAAAGGAGGGTCTAAAAAAATTATGAAAAGATTCCATAAAACTGCTGTTACCAGCACCAGATACGGTCCTACTGGTACGAGTAGACTGTTGAAGATGACGAGACCGTCCCATGTTTGTCAAGTTACAACTGGGAGATTCACTCCCTGCACCTGCACGGTTGTTTGGTGGAAAAGCCGATCTAAGATCGAGTAACAGCTTCTGCTGATACTCCTGCATACGTGCGTCCCTTTCTATGGCTGGAATTATGTCACAAAATTTGGACTTGTACCGGGGATCTAATAGTGTGGCAAGCCAGTAGTCATCATCACTTCTAATTTTGACAATACGAGGGTCATGTTGGAGGTAGTGCAACAAGAAGGCACTCATGTGTCTTGCGCAGCCATGCGGACCAAGTCCACGCTGTGTTTGTGGCATAGAGGTGCTAACCGTTCTTTCTTCCTCTGACATCTCCCCCCAACCTCTTTCAACTGAAATTTGACCAAGCTCTCCCTCATCTGCTGAGTCTTCCATGTCCATGGACAGTTCGTCCTCCATTTCTTCATGTTCTCCTGCACCTTCCTCAACATCTCGCCTGCTACCATGCGCCCTTGTTGATCCCTGTCCCCCATGGTCCCATGCCTGGCGCCTTGGTGATGATGAACGTCTGGACCTTGGTGATGTTGTTGTGTCTTGCACATATGAATCCTCCTGTAGTTCATCCCCTTCCTGTTGTCCCACCCCCTGACTCCGAATAGTGTTTAGCGTGTGCTCCAGCATGTAAATGACTGGAATCGTCATGCTGATAATGGCATTGTCAGCGCTAAACATATTCGTCGCCATGTCGAAACTGTGCAGAAGGGTGCATAGGTCCTTGATCTGAGACCACTCCATCAGGGTGATCTGCCCCACCTCTGCATCTCGTTGGCCCAGGCTATACGTCATGACGTATTGCACCAGGGCTCGGCGGTGCTGCCACAGTCGCTGTAAAATGTGGAGAGTTGAATTCCAGCGTGTCGCCACATCGCATTTCAGGCGATGAACCGGCAGGCCGAAAGACTTCTGGAGCGATGCAAGTCACTCAGCTGCGGCGCTTGAACGGCGGAAGTGAGCAGACAGTTTTCGTGCCCTGTTCAGAAGGCCATCTAGGCCGGGATAGTGTGTTAAAAATTGCTGGACGACAAGGTTCAACACGTGAGCCATACAAGGTACGTGTGTCGCCTTGCCCAGGCGAAGGGCCGCACCCAGGTTTGCAGCATTGTCGCACACGGCCTTACCAGGCTGCAGGTTGAATGGAGACAACCATTTATTAAACTCGGACCGCAGAGCTGACCACAACTCCTCAGCTGTGTGACTCTTATTCCCAAGACATGTCAAGCTAAAGACCGCCTGATGCCGTTGCGCTCTGCTGCCAGCATAGTAATGAGGGGTGCGTGATTCCTTCTGCGCAGTGAGAACGCTGGTGGCCTGACCAGGCAGGCTTGGGGCGGAGGTGGAGGACCCAGATGAGGTGGAGGATGCAGAAGCAGTGGCGGAACTTGGACAGACAGAGGATTGACACACAAGTCGTGGGGACGGCAAGACTTGTGCAGCAGACCCTTCACCATCTATCACCATAGTTACCCAGTGCCCAGTCAGCGACATGTTACGTCCCTGTCCATGCTTACTGGTCCAAGTATCGGTGGTGAAATGCACCCGTTCACACACAGAGTTTCTCAAGGAAGCGGTGATGTTGTGTGCGACATGCTGGTGTAGCGCGGGCACACCTTTCTTAGAGAAGTAGTGACGACTAGACATCTGGTACTGGGGCACAGCGACAGACATAAGGTCTCTAAAATCCTGTGTGTCCACTAGGCGGAAAGGCAGCATTTCGGTAGCCAACAGCTTACAGAGGGATAGAGTCAACCTCTTAGCTTTGTCATGGGTCGCAGGAAGTGGCCTTTTATTTGATCACATCTGAGAGACAGAGATCTGGCTGCTGTGTGTAGACGGTGTTGAGTAGGGTGTCCCTGGAAAAATGCAGGTTTGTGAGGAAAGTGCAGGCGGAGACATGATGTTGCCTTCATCCAACATTGGTGCTATCGATGTCTGAGAGAGCTGTACACACTCACTTGTTTCCCCTTTGAAACCAACTGACGACCTACCAAGCAAACTGCCTGTTGCGGTTACAGTGGTGGAAGTTGTGGGTGGAAAAACAGGTGTGACAGCTGTCCCCACAGTCCTAGAAGATGACGAGCGCGCGGATGCACTGGAAGGGGCAGGCGGTGGATGGTTCGCTCCGCTAGGCCGCATTGCAGCACGGTGAGCTTCCCACCGGGCCATATGATATTTATTCATGTGACGATTCATGGATGAAGTTGTCAAACTGCTGAGGTTTTGACCTCTACTAAGAGAACCATGACAAATTTTACAGATCACATAATTTGGGCGATCTTTTTCTATGTCAAAAAAGGACCAGGCTAGGCAAGGCTTAGAGGCCATGCGACCTGTTGATCCACCCCGAATAATGCTCAGAGGCAGAGTGGTGGCTGCGGATGCAGTTGTAGACGTGCTACCAGTACTCCGACTGTGTCCAGGAAGGCGCAAGGTAACTTCGTCATCAGTTGCATCCTCCTCCACCACCTCTGTTGACCTCCTCGAGTGCCTGACTGTGGGTTGACAGTAGGTGGGATCTAGAACTTCATCATCAATTGTTGTGTTTGCACTCCCCTCCCCCTCAGACCGAGCCTCTTCTTGCCCTGACCGAATATTTAAGTTGTCATCCCAATCGGGTATCTGCGTCTCATCTTCATCAGTATGTTCCTCATTGTCTATAACCACAGGTGTTACAGTTTGTGACAAAGGGTCAACATTATGCTCAGAAACTTGGTCCTCACTAGAGATGAGCGAACCGGTCGCGGTTCGGCTCGAGGTTGGTTCGCCGAACGGACCTCCCGTTCGAGTTCGGTTCGTCGAACGTTCGACGAACCGAACTCGAACTGCATAGGAAACAATGGCAGGCAATCACAAACACAGAAAAACACCTAGAAAACACCCTCAAAGGTGTCCAAAAGGTCACAAACAACTCACAACACATGGGAAAGTGACAAGGACATATACTCATGCGAAAACAAAAGAGCTGGACAAAGAAAAAGAGGAGGACACACAGATATATGAGTATATGCAAGGAAACATGCCATTATTGTGCAACTTGAGCCCTGCTCATTCTTGGCTTCCAATCTTGATAAATTGCCTGAGCTCGCCACGTACGTCTTGGGGATCTTGTCGTGTCCTGCAGCCAGCGTTCTCTCGGAACCTGTCTTCAGTGCTGCTGTGGGTCTGCTGGCAGATAAGCACACGTGTCTGTCCACTGACAATGTGGACATGGCTCTCAGAGGACTTTTCTTCCCCGGGGTCAGCCAGGGGACGGGAAAGGCACGCGTATTTTTGAGAGTGCTTCATGCAAAGCATCTTTTTCTTTTTCAAAAGGGGGCTCAACCGATGCCAGTCAAGTGGGGTGTGTGTGGCCCAGTGAGTGGCAACGAGGGAGACTGTGGTTGGAGTCCCCTCGCTGTGTTTCTAAAAGAACCAAGATGAACAAGTCATGGCTCTCAGAGGACTTTTCTTCCCCGGGGTCAGCCAGGGGACGGGAAAGGCACGCGTATTTTTGAGAGTGCTTCATGCAAAGCATCTTTTTCTTTTTCAAAAGGGGGCTCAACCGATGCCAGTCAAGTGGGGTGTGTGTGGCCCAGTGAGTGGCAATGAGGGAGACTGTGGTTGGAGTCCCCTCGCTGTGTTTCTAAAAGAACCAAGATGAACAAGTCATGGCTCTCAGAGGACTTTTCTTCCCCGGGGTCAGCCAGGGGACGGGAAAGGCACGCGTATTTTTGAGAGTGCTTCATGCAAAGCATCTTTTTCTTTTTCAAAAGGGGGCTCAACCGATGCCAGTCAAGTGGGGTGTGTGTGGCCCAGTGAGTGGCAACGAGGGAGACTGTGGTTGGAGTCCCCTCGCTGTGTTTCTAAAAGAACCAAGATGAACAAGTCATGGCTCTCAGAGGACTTTTCTTCCCCGGGGTCAGCCAGGGGACGGGAAAGGCACGCGTATTTTTGAGAGTGCTTCATGCAAAGCATCTTTTTCTTTTTCAAAAGGGGGCTCAACCGATGCCAGTCAAGTGGGGTGTGTGTGGCCCAGTGAGTGGCAACGAGGGAGACTGTGGTTGGAGTCCCCTCGCTGTGTTTCTAAAAGAACCAAGATGAACAAGTCATGGCTCTCAGAGGACTTTTCTTCCCCGGGGTCAGCCAG
The DNA here is from genome assembly GCF_048569485.1 of Anomaloglossus baeobatrachus. Lineage (NCBI taxonomy): Eukaryota > Metazoa > Chordata > Amphibia > Anura > Aromobatidae > Anomaloglossus > Anomaloglossus baeobatrachus. Next base: position 352,924,533 of record NC_134356.1, read on the forward strand.
GGGACGGGAAAGGCACGCGTATTTTTGAGAGTGCTTCATGCAAAGCATCTTTTTCTTTTTCAAAAGGGGGCTCAACCGATGCCAGTCAAGTGGGGTGTGTGTGGCCCAGTGAGTGGCAACGAGGGAGACTGTGGTTGGAGTCCCCTCGCTGTGTTTCTAAAAGAACCAAGATGAACAAGTCATGGCTCTCAGAGGACTTTTCTTCCCCGGGGTCAGCCAGGGGATGGGAAAGGCACGCGTATTTTTGAGAGTGCTTCATGCAAAGCATCTTTTTCTTTTTCAAAAGGGGGCTCAACCGATGCCAGTCAAGTGGGGTGTGTGTGGCCCAGTGAGTGGCAACGAGGGAGACTGTGGTTGGAGTCCCCTCGCTGTGTTTCTAAAAGAACCAAGATGAACAAGTCATGGCTCTCAGAGGACTTTTCTTCCCCGGGGTCAGCCAGGGGACGGGAAAGGCACGCGTATTTTTGAGAGTGCTTCATGCAAAGCATCTTTTTCTTTTTCAAAAGGGGGCTCAACCGATGCCAGTCAAGTGGGGTGTGTGTGGCCCAGTGAGTGGCAACGAGGGAGACTGTGGTTGGAGTCCCCTCGCTGTGTTTCTAAAAGAACCAAGATGAACAAGTCATGGCTCTCAGAGGACTTTTCTTCCCCGGGGTCAGCCAGGGGACGGGAAAGGCACGCGTATTTTTGAGAGTGCTTCATGCAAAGCATCTTTTTCTTTTTCAAAAGGGGGCTCAACCGATGCCAGTCAAGTAGGGTGTGTGTGGCCCAGTGAGTGGCAACGAGGGAGACTGTGGTTGGAGTCCCCTCGCTGTGTTTCTAAAAGAACCAAGATGAACAAGTCATGGCTCTCAGAGGACTTTTCTTCCCCGGGGTCAGCCAGGGGACGGGAAAGGCACGCGTATTTTTGAGAGTGCTTCATGCAAAGCATCTTTTTCTTTTTCAAAAGGGGGCTCAACCGATGCCAGTCAAGTGGGGTGTGTGTGGCCCAGTGAGTGGCAACGAGGGAGACTGTGGTTGGAGTCCCCTCGCTGTGTTTCTAAAAGAACCAAGATGAACAAGTCATGGCTCTCAGAGGACTTTTCTTCCCCGGGGTCAGCCAGGGGACGGGAAAGGCACGCGTATTTTTGAGAGTGCTTCATGCAAAGCATCTTTTTCTTTTTCAAAAGGGGGCTCAACCGATGCCAGTCAAGTGGGGTGTGTGTGGCCCAGTGAGTGGCAACGAGGGAGACTGTGGTTGGAGTCCCCTCGCTGTGTTTCTAAAAGAACCAAGATGAACAAGTCATGGCTCTCAGAGGACTTTTCTTCCCCGGGGTCAGCCAGGGGACGGGAAAGGCACGCGTATTTTTGAGAGTGCTTCATGCAAAGCATCTTTTTCTTTTTCAAAAGGGGGCTCAACCGATGCCAGTCAAGTGGGGTGTGTGTGGCCCAGTGAGTGGCAACGAGGGAGACTGTGGTTGGAGTCCCCTCGCTGTGTTTCTAAAAGAACCAAGATGAACAAGTCATGGCTCTCAGAGGACTTTTCTTCCCCGGGGTCAGCCAGGGGACGGGAAAGGCACGCGTATTTTTGAGAGTGCTTCATGCAAAGCATCTTTTTCTTTTTCAAAAGGGGGCTCAACCGATGCCAGTCAAGTGGGGTGTGTGTGGCCCAGTGAGTGGCAACGAGGGAGACTGTGGTTGGAGTCCCCTCGCTGTGTTTCTAAAAGAACCAAGATGAACAAGTCATGGCTCTCAGAGGACTTTTCTTCCCCGGGGTCAGCCAGGGGACGGGAAAGGCACGCGTATTTTTGAGAGTGCTTCATGCAAAGCATCTTTTTCTTTTTCAAAAGGGGGCTCAACCGATGCCAGTCAAGTGGGGTGTGTGTGGCCCAGTGAGTGGCAACGAGGGAGACTGTGGTTGGAGTCCCCTCGCTGTGTTATACATGCTTTTAGAAGGGCATGACATGGCTTGGAGGTTGACTTTCATAAAATGCAAACTGTTGGCTACCAAAATGCTGCCTTTCCAACAACTGTGGTTATAGGCAATGAGGAACATACTGATGAAGATGAGACGCAGATACCCGATTGGGATGACAACTTAAATATTCGGTCAGGGCAAGAAGAAACTCGGTCTGAGGGGGAGGGGAGTGCAAACACAACAATTGATGATGAAGTTCTAGATCCCACCTACTGTCAACCCACAGTCAGACACTCGAGGAGGTCAATAGAGGCGGTGGAGGAGGATGCAACCGACGTCGAAGTAACCTGGCGCCTTCCTGGACACAGTCGGAGCACTGGTAGCACGTCTACAACTGCATCCTCAGCCACCACTCTGCCTCTGAGCATTATTCGGGGTGGATCAACAGGTCGCATGGCCTCTAAGCCTTGCCTAGCCTGGTCCTTTTTTGACATAAAAAAAGATCGGCCAAATTATGTGATCTGTAACATTTGCCATGGTTATCTTAGTAGAGGTCAAAACCTCAGCAGTTTGACAACTTCTTCCATGAATCGTCACATGAGTAAATATCATATGGCCTGGTGGGAAGCTCACCGTGCTGCAATGCGGCCTAGTGGAGCCAACCATCCACCGCCTGCCCCTTCCAGGGCATCCGCGCGCTCGTCATCTTCTAGGACTGTGGGGACAGCTGTCACACCTGTTTTTCCACCCACAACTTCCACCACTGTAACCGCAACAGGCAGTTTGCTTGGTAGGTCGTCAGTTGGTTTGGAAGGGGAAACAAGTGAGTGTGTACAGCTCTCTCAGACATCGATAGCACCAACTTTGGATGAAGGCAACATCATGTCTCCGCCTGCACTTTCCTCCCAAAGCTGCATTTTTCCAGGGACACCCTACTCAACACCGTCTACACACAGCAGCCAGATCTCTGTCCCTCAGATGTGGTCAAATAAAAGGCCACTTCCTTCGACCCATGACAAAGCGAAGAGGTTGACTCTATCCCTCTGTAAGCTGTTGGCTACAGAAATGCTGCCTTTCCGCCTAGTGGACACACAGGATTTTAGAGACCTTATATCTGTCGCTGTGCCCCAGTACCAGATGCCTAGTCGCCACTACTTCTCTAAGAAAGGTGTGCCCGCGCTACACCAGCATGTCGCACACAATATCACCGCTTCCTTGAGAAACTCTGTGTGTGAACGGGTGAATTTCAGCACCGATACTTGGACCAGTAAGCATGGACAGGGACGTTACATGTCGCTGACTGGGCACTGGGTAACTATGGTGATAGATGGTGAAGGGTCTGCTGCACAAGTCTTGCCGTCCCCACGACTTGTGTGTCAATCCTCTGTCTGTCCAAGTTCCGCCACTGCTTCTGCATCCTCCACCTCATCTGGGTCCTCCACCTCCGCCCCAAGCCTGCCTGGTCAGGCCACCAGCGTTCTCACTGCGCAGAAGGAATCACGCACCCCTCATTACTATGCTGGCAGCAGAGCGCAACGGCATCAGGCGGTCTTTAGCTTGACATGTCTTGGGAATAAGAGTCACACAGCTGAGGAGTTGTGGTCAGCTCTGCGGTCCGAGTTTAATAAATGGTTGTCTCCACTCAACCTGCAGCCTGGTAAGGCCGTGTGCGACAATGCTGCAAACCTGGGTGCGGCCCTTCGCCTGGGCAAGGTGACACACGTGCCTTGTATGGCTCACGTGTTGAACCTTGTTGTCCAGCAATTTTTAACACACTATCCCGGCCTAGATGGCCTTCTGACCAGGGCACGGAAACTGTCTGCAGTGCTCACTTCCGCCGTTCAAGCGCCGCAGCTGAGCGACTTGCATCGCTCCAGAAGTCTTTCGGCCTGCCGGTTCATCGCCTGAAATGCGATGTGGCGACACGCTGGAATTCAACTCTCCACATGTTACAGCGACTGTGGCAGCACCGCAGAGCCCTGGTGCAATACGTCATGACGTATAGCCTGGGCCAACGAGATGCAGAGGTGGGGCAGATCACCCTGATGGAGTGATCTCAGATCACGGACCTATGCACCCTTCTGCACAGTTTCGACATGGCGACGAATATGTTTAGCGCTGACAATGCCATTATCAGCATGACGATTACAGTCATTTACATGCTGGAGCACACGCTAAACACTATTCGGAGTCAGGGGGTGGGACAACAGGAAGGGGAGGAACTACAGGAGGATTCATATGCGCAAGACACAACAACATCACCAAGGTCCAGACGTTCATCATCACCAACGCGGCAGGCATGGGACCATGGGGGACAGGGATCAACAAGGGCGCATGGTAGCAGGCGAGATGTTGAGGAAGGTGCAGGAGGACATGAAGATATGGAGGACGAACTGTCCATGGACATGGAAGACTCAGCTGATGAGGGGGACCTTGGTCAAATTTAAGTTGAAAGAGGTTGGGGGGAGATGACAGAGGAAGAAAGAACGGTTAGCACCTCTATGCCACAAACACAGCGTGGACTTGGTCCGCATGGCTGCGCAAGACACATGAGTGCCTTCTTGTTGCACTACCTCCAACATGACCCTCGTATTGTCAAAATTAGAAGTGATGATGACTACTGGCTTGCCACACTATTAGATCCCCGGGACAAGTCCAAATTTTGTGACATAATTCCACCCATAGAAAGGGACGCACGTATGCAGGAGTATCAGCAGAAGCTGTTACTCGATCTTAGCTCGGCTTTTCCACCAAACAACCGTGCAGGTGAAGGGAGTGATTCTCCCAGTTGTAACTTGACAAACATGGGACGGCCTCGTCATCTTCAACAGTCTACCCGTACCAGTAGGACCGTATCTGGTGCTGGTAACAGCAATTTTATGGAATCTTTTCATAATTTTTTTAGACCCTCCTTTGCAAGGCCACCAGAGACATCAAGTGTGTCACATAGTCAACGGATGGAGAGGATGATACAGGAGTATCTCCAAATGAACATCGATGCAATGACTTTGCAAATGGAGCCTTGCTCCTTTTGTGCTTCAAATCTAGAAAAATGTCAAGAGCTCTCCAGTTACGCCTTGAAGATTTTGTCGTGTCCAGCTGCCAGCGTTGTCTCTGAACGTGTCTTCAGTGCTGCTGGGTGTGTGCTGACAGATAAGCGCACGCGTCTGTCCAGTGACAATGTGGACAGACTGACGTTCATCAAAATGAACAAGTCATGGATCCAGAAGGAATTTACTACCCCTGTGTCATCCTGGGGAGAGTAAATGCTTGTGGATTTGGAATGTGCTTGATGCAAATCAAAACATCCTGTTTGCAACTAGGGCACAAGTCCTGCCACTGATGGGGTGTCTGTGTGCCCAATTTGGGGAAAAAAGGTAGACTCCGCTTGGAGTAACCCTTGCTTGCTGTGTTTTTTAAAAATGATACAAGATGAACAGATCTGAAGGCAAGATGAAGGCAACATCATGTCTCCGCCTGCACTTTTCTCACAAACCTGCATTTTTCCAGGGACACCCTACTCAACACCGTCTACAGACAGCAGCCAGATCTCTGTCCCTCAGATGTGGTCAAATAAAAGGCCACTTACTGCGACCCATGACAAAGCTAAGTGGTTGACTCTATCCCTCTGTAAGCTGTTGGCTACCGAAATGCTGCCTTTACGCGTAGTGGACACACAGGATTTTACAGACCTTATGTCTGTCGCTGTGCCCCAGTACCAGATGCCCAATCACCACTGCTTCTCCAAGAAAAGCATGCCCGCGCTACACCAGCATGTCGCACACAACATCACCACTTCCTTGAGAAAATCTGTGTGCGACAGGGTGCATTTCAACACAGATACTTGGACCAGTAAGCATAGACAGGGTCATTACATGTCACTGACTGGGCACTGGCAAACTATGGTGAGAGATGGAGAAGGGTCTGCTGTACAAGTCTTGCCGTCCCCACGAGTTGTTTCAATCCTTGTTCTGTATGTAGAAGTTAATACACTGCTTCTGCCTCTTCAACCTCGTGTGGGTCCTCTACCTTGGCGCAAACCCTGTGTGGTCAGGCCACCCTTCCTTGCAACTGTGCACAAGGACTACCACACACCTCCTTACTATGCTGGCAGCAGAGCTCAATGCCATCAGGCGGTCAAAGTTTTACTTTGAAATGTATGGGAAATGTGAGTCACACCGCTATTACAGAGAATAGTAGTCAGGCAGGGTCAAAACATTAATTGAGGAACAGGAACAGAATGGGACGGCCAGGAAAGAATCAGAAAACAAGCAGAGGTGAAATGCGTATCGGCCAACAAGGTACATAAACAGCAAGCAGGAAAAGTAGTCAGGTAACAAGCACACAAAATCATAAAACTGAACTGGGGGTAAAATTAACCAGAGGTTCATAGCTATGTCTGGCAGTGGTCTGCAGACAGGATGGGCATAAAAAAGGGTGTGGTGTCTTCCCATTGGTTGTAGCTGAATGATGGTATTTCATCTGTGAGATACCCACCAGCTACATTCAGCCAGAGATTCTGCATCTGTCAAGGTAATGCAGCCCAGTGGGTGAGCATAACCTGCGTCCACCTGCGCCGCTGGCATCAACTACTCTCCCATCATCAGCACTATTCATGAAAGGAACACGTTGTCACCTGGCGACCGGAGTACAAATTGACGGAGCGGACTCCGTTGGTGACTTAACAGCCGTGTGCGGCAATGATGCAAACCTGGCTGCGGGCCATCCTCAGGGCAATGTGACACACGTGCCTTTTAGAGCTCACGTGTTGAACCGAATTCGCCAGCAATTTTTAAAACACCATCACGGCCTACATGGCCTTGTGCAGTGGGCACGCTCGCTATGTGCTCACTTCCATCGTGCGCACACAGCAGCTCAACAACTTTCATCACTCCGGAAGTCTTAGGGTCTGGCAGTTAAACGCCGTAAATGCGATGTTTCGACACGCAGGAATTGGAATCTGCACATGTTGCAGCGTGTGTGGCAGCACCGCAGAGCCCTGCTGAAATACGGTAAGACATATAGCCTGGGATAACTTGATCCAGAGGTGGTGCAGATCACGCTGCTGGAGTGGTGTCAGATCAAGGACCTATGCACCCTGCTACACAGTTTTGAAATGTCGACGAAGATGTTTAGCACTGGCAATGTCATTCTCAGCGTGACAATTCTGGTCATCTACATGATGGAGCACACTGTAATTATTATTCGGAGTCAGGTGTTGGGACAAGAGGAAGGGGAGGAAGTACAGGAGGAGTCATATGCGGAAGGGATAACAAGATCTACGAGGTCCAGATGGTCAGCGGCACCTATGCGGCAGTCATGGTGAGGGAGAGGGATTAACAAGGGCGCATAGTATCAGCAAAAAGTGTTGATGAAAGTGCAGGAGCCCATGAAGAAATGGAGGACGAACTGGCGATGGGCATGGAAGACTCAGCAGATGAGTGAGAGCTTGCTCACATTTCGGTTGTGCGAGGTTGGGGGGAGAGGGCAGAGGAAGGATGCACGATTCTCACCTCTCTGCCACCAACACACCAAGGACTTGGTCCTCCTGGATGCACAAGACACATGAGCGCCTTCTTGCTGCACTACCTACATGACCCTCGGATTGTATGAATTTGAACTAATCCTGAATACTGGGTTGCCACACTGTTAGATCCCCGGTACAAGACAAAATTTGGCGAACTAATTCCTGCCATAGAAATAGACGCACGTATACAGGAGTATCTGCAGAATGTGGTACGCAATCTTAGATCTACTTGTCCACTAAACACCAGTGCTGCACAGAGTGAATCTCAACGCTTTGTCATGGATAGGAGGAAATGGTCTTTTACTTGTCCACATCGGAGGGACCGAGGGATGGCTGCTGTGCTGAGATGGCGTTGAGTACGGTGTCCCTGCACAGTTGCACTTTTGGTCATATCCCAAAATGAGTTGAAAAAGGACAGATGCTGTTGGAAAGGGGAACAGGTGTGTTGGAAAGGGGAAAAAAGTTTTGGTCCGTGGATTTGGTGGTTAAGCAACTGTAACATTTGCTGAAGAAACAACATCTGTTACAGTGGGACTGGCAGATTTGGATAAAGTGGTAAATAATCTGTGACCGCTATATAACGAAAATTAATAAGAAAAGAAAGAGAAAGGTATATATCCCCATCAGCAGTCAGTGTCCACCGTGCTCCCAGTTGGAAAAGGAGAGGTTGGCAACTTGAAGGTTTGGTGGAGGATACAGAGCTGTGTGGCTATGAAACTAATAGTAGCCTGAACCGAGTTAGACGCCATTCGGATCTGGAGACTGTGAGCCCTGTTAGCGTCACAGGGTCCACATGCCCACCCAGCCCAGGAACTCCCTGTTAACAACACAGGGGCCATTGAGTACGCTGACCGTGTGCGTAGGGGCCACACCTGTGGACAGCAGGCGCATCAGCAGCAGCAGGCCTGTTAATGCCACTGGGCTGCACAAGCAGGACTGTTAGGACAGGAGCTGGTCTTAACCGTTCTGCGTTACCAACTGTGGTGGTGGCCTGCATCCACCACCCGATCCCTGCCTACCTCTGGCCTAAAGCCGCAATGGGTTCAACACATGGAGGTGTGCTCTTTCGGAGCATAATAGAAGACTGCGCACCTCCTTGTTGGCTCCAGCCCCTTTTATAACCTGGGTCCGCCCCAAACCAGGGTGAACCACAATGCACCTCCTGGAGACAAAAGTAGAGTGACACGTCATGAGTGGCATAACTAGCGTCCTATTTGGAAACGCAACTTCAATGATGACCTCATGGCTGCCATGACCCAAACACCTCACCAGTCATCGTCTGAGCATCAATAATGCGGTGACAAGTCATAGGTGTGGGCCTCTGCAAGCCATTTGGGAGGACACCTGATGCCCTGTGGTCTATATGGGACCCCCACATCAGGGCCAGGGCCAAAGAGTTCATTACCGGACCTAGTCTCTGATGCAGGAAGTGCCTGAGCATGCTCAGTAGCATGAAATACAGTCTCTGAAAAAAGACTATCAGCTTTAGCATGGTGTCTATGCCCAAAACAGGACTTATACCCGGCACGGAATGCAAGCACCTGTGCAAAGAGGCTTTTCACACTTAGTGTGGGAGCATGCGCTGTATCCCGAAATGAAAACTTAGCGTCAGGAATGGCACAGTCAGGCTGAGCATACTCACTAGGCGAAACACTGTAATTATGCTGCAGCTGGGGTACATCGGCACACGCATGCGCACTAGCTGCCTCTCCACACTTAGACGTGGAGGGGAAATTTGTCTTGGAGATGCTGTCTATGAACAGAAGGAAAAGCTAAAGGAAGCCTGACTTTCTATCCCTCCGAATTATGAAATGCAGCAATGAATTCCATGAGTTTGATATAACATTAGCGTAGCAAAATGTGCATGAGGGTGTGATGTAGAGGTGCTAGAAATAGCTTGTCACCAGTGGGGCACTAATGGAATACAACAGCCAGTTCTATGATGCCACAAAATGGCAGTATTTTGTGCTATCATTATAGCTTATTAAAAACAGAGCACGAGGTTGTCATGCAGAGGTGCTGCACATAGATTTGCAGTAGTGTGAATTGACAAAAGTACAATAGCCACGTTTAGGATACAACTAGGTACAGTGAGTGTTTGCTAGTATAATGGCTGAGTTTAAAAAAGTTTGAGTGTGCAAGGCAGGCAGATGTCCTGCAAATAACGTTCCAATACTGTGAATTGACAAAAGTACAATAGCCACGTTTACGATACAACTAGGTACAGTGAGTGTTTGCTAGTATAATGGCTGAGTTTAAAAAAGTTTGAGTGTGCAATGCAGGCAGACGTGCTGCAAATAACGTTCCAATACTGTGAATTGACAAAAGTACAATAGCCACGTTTAGGATACAACTAGGTACAGTGAGTGTTTGCTAGTATAATGGCTGAGTTTAAAAAAGTTTGAGTGTGCAATGCAGGCAGACGTGCTGCAAATAACGTTCCAATACTGTGAATTGACAAAAGTACAATAGCCACGTTTAGGATACAACTAGGTACAGTGAGTGTTTGCTAGTATAATGGCTGAGTTTAAAAAAGTTTGAGTGTGCAATGCAGGCAGACGTCCTGCAAATAACGTTCCAATACTGTGAATTGACAAAAGTACAATAGCCACGTTTAGGATACAACTAGGTACAGTAAGTGTTTGCTAGTATAATGGCTGAGTTTAAAAAAGTTTGAGTGTGCAAGGCAGGCAGATGTCCTGCAAATAACGTTCCAATACTGTGAATTGACAAAAGTACAATAGCCACGTTTACGATACAACTAGGTACAGTGAGTGTTTGCTAGTATAATGGCTGAGTTTAAAAAAGTTTGAGTGTGCAATGCAGGCAGACGTGCTGCAAATAACGTTCCAATACTGTGAATTGACAAAAGTACAATAGCCACGTTTAGGATACAACTAGGTACAGTGAGTGTTTGCTAGTATAATGGCTGAGTTTAAAAAAGTTTGAGTGTGCAAGGCAGGCAGATGTCCTGCAAATAACGTTCCAATACTGTGAATTGACAAAAGTACAATAGCCACGTTTACGATACAACTAGGTACAGTGAGTGTTTGCTAGTATAATGGCTGAGTTTAAAAAAGTTTGAGTGTGCAATGCAGGCAGACGTCCTGCAAATAACGTTCCAATACTGTGAATTGACAAAAGTACAATAGCCACGTTTAGGATACAACTAGGTACAGTGAGTGTTTGCTAGTATAATGGCTGAGTTTAAAAAAGTTTGAGTGTGCAAGGCAGGCAGATGTCCTGCAAATAACGTTCCAATACTGTGAATTGACAAAAGTACAATAGCCACGTTTACGATACAACTAGGTACAGTGAGTGTTTGCTAGTATAATGGCTGAGTTTAAAAAAGTTTGAGTGTGCAATGCAGGCAGACGTGCTGCAAATAACGTTCCAATACTGTGAATTGACAAAAGTACAATAGCCACGTTTAGGATACAACTAGGTACAGTGAGTGTTTGCTAGTATAATGGCTGAGTTTAAAAAAGTTTGAGTGTGCAAGGCAGGCAGATGTCCTGCAAATAACGTTCCAATACTGTGAATTGACAAAAGTACAATAGCCACGTTTACGATACAACTAGGTACAGTGAGTGTTTGCTAGTATAATGGCTGAGTTTAAAAAAGTTTGAATGTGCAATGCAGGCAGACGTGCTGCAAATAACGTTCCAATACTGTGAATTGACAAAAGTACAATAGCCACGTTTAGGATACAACTAGGTACAGTGAGTGTTTGCTAGTATAATGGCTGAGTTTAAAAAAGTTTGAGTGTGCAATGCAGGCAGACGTGCTGCAAATAACGTTCCAATACTGTGAATTGACAAAAGTACAATAGCCACGTTTAGGATACAACTAGGTACAGTGAGTGTTTGCTAGTATAATGGCTGAGTTTAAAAAAGTTTGAGTGTGCAATGCAGGCAGATGTCCTGCAAATAACGTTCCAATACTGTGAATTGACAAAAGTACAATAGCCACGTTTAGGATACAACTAGGTACAGTGAGTGTTTGCTAGTATAATGGCTGAGTTTAAAAAAGTTTGAGTGTGCAATGCAGGCAGACGTGCTGCAAATAACGTTCCAATACTGTGAATTGACAAAAGTACAATAGCCACGTTTAGGATACAACTAGGTACAGTGAGTGTTTGCTAGTATAATGGCTGAGTTTAAAAAAGTTTGAGTGTGCAATGCAGGCAGACGTGCTGCAAATAACGTTCCAACACTGTGAATTGACAAAAGTACAATAGCCACGTTTAGGATACAACTAGGTACAGTGAGTGTTTGCTAGTATAATGGCTGAGTTTAAAAAAGTTTGAGTGTGCAAGGCAGGCAGATGTCCTGCAAATAACGTTCCAATACTGTGAATTGACAAAAGTACAATAGCCACGTTTACGATACAACTAGGTACAGTGAGTGTTTGCTAGTATAATGGCTGAGTTTAAAAAAGTTTGAGTGTGCAATGCAGGCAGACGTGCTGCAAATAACGTTCCAATACTGTGAATTGACAAAAGTACAATAGCCACGTTTAGGATACAACTAGGTACAGTGAGTGTTTGCTAGTATAATGGCTGAGTTTAAAAAAGTTTGAGTGTGCAATGCAGGCAGACGTGCTGCAAATAACGTTCCAATACTGTGAATTGACAAAAGTACAATAGCCACGTTTAGGATACAACTAGGTACAGTGAGTGTTTGCTAGTATAATGGCTGAGTTTAAAAAAGTTTGAGTGTGCAATGCAGGCAGATGTCCTGCAAATAACGTTCCAATACTGTGAATTGACAAAAGTACAATAGCCACGTTTAGGATACAACTAGGTACAGTGAGTGTTTGCTAGTATAATGGCTGAGTTTAAAAAAGTTTGAGTGTGCAATGCAGGCAGACGTGCTGCAAATAACGTTCCAATACTGTGAATTGACAAAAGTACAATAGCCACGTTTAGGATACAACTAGGTACAGTGAGTGTTTGCTAGTATAATGGCTGAGTTTAAAAAAGTTTGAGTGTGCAATGCAGGCAGACGTCCTGCAAATAACGTTCCAATACTGTGAATTGACAAAAGTACAATAGCCACGTTTAGGATACAACTAGGTACAGTGAGTGTTTGCTAGTATAATGGCTGAGTTTAAAAAAGTTTGAGTGTGCAATGCAGGCAGACGTGCTGCAAATAACGTTCCAATACTGTGAATTGACAAAAGTACAATAGCCACGTTTAGGATACAACTAGGTACAGTGAGTGTTTGCTAGTATAATGGCTGAGTTTAAAAAAGTTTGAGTGTGCAATGCAGGCAGACGTGCTGCAAATAACGTTCCAATACTGTGAATTGACAAAAGTACAATAGCCACGTTTAGGATACAACTAGGTACAGTGAGTGTTTGCTAGTATAATGGCTGAGTTTAAAAAAGTTTGAGTGTGCAATGCAGGCAGACGTCCTGCAAATAACGCTCCAATACTGTGAATTGACAAAAGTACAATAGCCACGTTTAGGATACAACTAGGTACATTGAGTGTTTGCTAGTATAATGGCTGAGTTTAAAAAAGTTTGAGTGTGCAAGGCAGGCAGATGTCCTGCAAATAACGTTCCAATACTGTGAATTGACAAAAGTACAATAGCCACGTTTACGATACAACTAGGTACAGTGAGTGTTTGCTAGTATAATGGCTGAGTTTAAAAAAGTTTGAGTGTGCAATGCAGGCAGACGTGCTGCAAATAACGTTCCAGTACTGTGAATTGACAAAAGTACAATAGCCACGTTTAGGATACAACTAGGTACAGTGAGTGTTTGCTAGTATAATGGCTGAGTTTAAAAAAGTTTGAGTGTGCAAGGCAGGCAGATGTCCTGCAAATAACGTTCCAATACTGTGAATTGACAAAAGTACAATAGCCACGTTTACGATACAACTAGGTACAGTGAGTGTTTGCTAGTATAATGGCTGAGTTTAAAAAAGTTTGAGTGTGCAATGCAGGCAGACGTCCTGCAAATAACGTTCCAATACTGTGAATTGACAAAAGTACAATAGCCACGTTTAGGATACAACTAGGTACAGTGAGTGTTTGCTAGTATAATGGCTGAGTTTAAAAAAGTTTGAGTGTGCAAGGCAGGCAGATGTCCTGCAAATAACGTTCCAATACTGTGAATTGACAAAAGTACAATAGCCACGTTTACGATACAACTAGGTACAGTGAGTGTTTGCTAGTATAATGGCTGAGTTTAAAAAAGTTTGAGTGTGCAATGCAGGCAGACGTCCTGCAAATAACGTTCCAATACTGTGAATTGACAAAAGTACAATAGCCACGTTTAGGATACAACTAGGTACAGTGAGTGTTTGCTAGTATAATGGCTGAGTTTAAAAAAGTTTGAGTGTGCAAGGCAGGCAGATGTCCTGCAAATAACGTTCCAATACTGTGAATTGACAAAAGTACAATAGCCACGTTTACGATACAACTAGGTACAGTGAGTGTTTGCTAGTATAATGGCTGAGTTTAAAAAAGTTTGAGTGTGCAATGCAGGCAGACGTGCTGCAAATAACGTTCCAATACTGTGAATTGACAAAAGTACAATAGCCACGTTTAGGATACAACTAGGTACAGTGAGTGTTTGCTAGTATAATGGCTGAGTTTAAAAAAGTTTGAGTGTGCAAGGCAGGCAGATGTCCTGCAAATAACGTTCCAATACTGTGAATTGACAAAAGTACAATAGCCACGTTTACGATACAACTAGGTACAGTGAGTGTTTGCTAGTATAATGGCTGAGTTTAAAAAAGTTTGAGTGTGCAATGCAGGCAGACGTGCTGCAAATAACGTTCCAATACTGTGAATTGACAAAAGTACAATAGCCACGTTTAGGATACAACTAGGTACAGTGAGTGTTTGCTAGTATAATGGCTGAGTTTAAAAAAGTTTGAGTGTGCAATGCAGGCAGACGTGCTGCAAATAACGTTCCAATACTGTGAATTGACAAAAGTACAATAGCCACGTTCAGGATACAACTAGGTACAGTGAGTGTTTGCTAGTATAATGGCTGAGTTTAAAAAAGTTTGAGTGTGCAATGCAGGCAGATGTCCTGCAAATAACGTTCCAATACTGTGAATTGACAAAAGTACAATAGCCACGTTTAGGATACAACTAGGTACAGTGAGTGTTTGCTAGTATAATGGCTGAGTTTAAAAAAGTTTGAGTGTGCAATGCAGGCAGACGTGCTGCAAATAACATTCCAATACTGTGAATTGACAAAAGTACAATAGCCACGTTTAGGATACAACTAGGTACAGTGAGTGTTTGCTAGTATAATGGCTGAGTTTAAAAAAGTTTGAGTGTGCAATGCAGGCAGACGTGCTGCAAATAACGTTCCAATACTGTGAATTGACAAAAGTACAATAGCCACGTTTAGGATACAACTAGGTACAGTGAGTGTTTGCTAGTATAATGGCTGAGTTTAAAAAAGTTTGAGTGTGCAAGGCAGGCAGATGTCCTGCAAATAACGTTCCAATACTGTGAATTGACAAAAGTACAATAGCCACGTTTACGATACAACTAGGTACAGTGAGTGTTTGCTAGTATAATGGCTGAGTTTAAAAAAGTTTGAGTGTGCAATGCAGGCAGACGTGCTGCAAATAACGTTCCAATACTGTGAATTGACAAAAGTACAATAGCCACGTTTAGGATACAACTAGGTACAGTGAGTGTTTGCTAGTATAATGGCTGAGTTTAAAAAAGTTTGAGTGTGCAATGCAGGCAGACGTGCTGCAAATAACGTTCCAATACTGTGAATTGACAAAAGTACAATAGCCACGTTTAGGATACAACTAGGTACAGTGAGTGTTTGCTAGTATAATGGCTGAGTTTAAAAAAGTTTGAGTGTGCAATGCAGGCAGACGTGCTGCAAATAACGTTCCAATACTGTGAATTGACAAAAGTACAATAGCCACGTTTAGGATACAACTAGGTACAGTGAGTGTTTGCTAGTATAATGGCTGAGTTTAAAAAAGTTTGAGTGTGCAATGCAGGCAGACGTCCTGCAAATAACGTTCCAACACTGTGAATTGACAAAAGTACAATAGCCACGTTTAGGATACAACTAGGTACAGTGAGTGTTTGCTAGTATAATGGCTGAGTTTAAAAAAGTTTGAGTGTGCAATGCAGGCAGACGTCCTGCAAATAACGTTCCAATACTGTGAATTGACAAAAGTACAATAGCCACGTTTAGGATACAACTAGGTACAATGAGTGTTTGCTAGTATAATGGCTGAGTTTAAAAAAGTTTGAGTGTGCAAGGCAGGCAGATGTCCTGCAAATAACGTTCCAATACTGTGAATTGACAAAAGTACAATAGCCACGTTTACGATACAACTAGGTACAGTGAGTGTTTGCTAGTATAATGGCTGAGTTTAAAAAAGTTTGAGTGTGCAATGCAGGCAGACGTGCTGCAAATAATGTTCCAATACTGTGAATTGACAAAAGTACAATAGCCACGTTTAGGATACAACTAGGTACAGTGAGTGTTTGCTAGTATAATGGCTGAGTTTAAAAAAGTTTGAGTGTGCAAGGCAGGCAGATGTCCTGCAAATAACGTTCCAATACTGTGAATTGACAAAAGTACAATAGCCACGTTTACGATACAACTAGGTACAGTGAGTGTTTGCTAGTATAATGGCTGAGTTTAAAAAAGTTTGAGTGTGCAATGCAGGCAGACGTGCTGCAAATAACGTTCCAATACTGTGAATTGACAAAAGTACAATAGCCACGTTTAGGATACAACTAGGTACAGTGAGTGTTTGCTAGTATAATGGCTGAGTTTAAAAAAGTTTGAGTGTGCAATGCAGGCAGACGTGCTGCAAATAACGTTCCAATACTGTGAATTGACAAAAGTACAATAGCCACGTTTAGGATACAACTAGGTACAGTGAGTGTTTGCTAGTATAATGGCTGAGTTTAAAAAAGTTTGAGTGTGCAATGCAGGCAGATGTCCTGCAAATAACGTTCCAATACTGTGAATTGACAAAAGTACAATAGCCACGTTTAGGATACAACTAGGTACAGTGAGTGTTTGCTAGTATAATGGCTGAGTTTAAAAAAGTTTGAGTGTGCAATGCAGGCAGACGTGCTGCAAATAACGTTCCAATACTGTGAATTGACAAAAGTACAATAGCCACGTTTAGGATACAACTAGGTACAGTGAGTGTTTGCTAGTATAATTTCTGAGTTTAAAAAAGTTTGAGTGTGCAATGCAGGCAGACGTGCTGCAAATAACGTTCCAATACTGTGAATTGACAAAAGTACAATAGCCACGTTTAGGATACAACTAGGTACAGTGAGTGTTTGCTAGTATAATGGCTGAGTTTAAAAAAGTTTGAGTGTGCAAGGCAGGCAGATGTCCTGCAAATAACGTTCCAATACTGTGAATTGACAAAAGTACAATAGCCACGTTTACGATACAACTAGGTACAGTGAGTGTTTGCTAGTATAATGGCTGAGTTTAAAAAAGTTTGAGTGTGCAATGCAGGCAGACGTGCTGCAAATAACGTTCCAATACTGTGAATTGACAAAAGTACAATAGCCACGTTTAGGATACAACTAGGTACAGTGAGTGTTTGCTAGTATAATGGCTGAGTTTAAAAAAGTTTGAGTGTGCAATGCAGGCAGACGTGCTGCAAATAACGTTCCAATACTGTGAATTGACAAAAGTACGATAGCCACGTTTAGGATACAACTAGGTACAGTGAGTGTTTGCTAGTATAATGGCTGAGTTTAAAAAAGTTTGAGTGTGCAATGCAGGCAGACGTGCTGCAAATAACGTTCCAATACTGTGAATTGACAAAAGTACAATAGCCACGTTTAGGATACAACTAGGTACAGTGAGTGTTTGCTAGTATAATGGCTGAGTTTAAAAAAGTTTGAGTGTGCAATGCAGGCAGACGTCCTGCAAATAACGTTCCAATACTGTGAATTGACAAAAGTACAATAGCCACGTTTAGGATACAACTAGGTACAGTGAGTGTTTGCTAGTATAATGGCTGAGTTTAAAAAAGTTTGAGTGTGCAATGCAGGCAGACGTGCTGCAAATAACGTTCCAATACTGTGAATTGACAAAAGTACAATAGCCACGTTTAGGATACAACTAGGTACAGTGAGTGTTTGCTAGTATAATGGCTGAGTTTAAAAAAGTTTGAGTGTGCAATGCAGGCAGACGTGCTGCAAATAACGTTCCAATACTGTGAATTGACAAAAGTACAATAGCCACGTTTAGGATACAACTAGGTACAGTGAGTGTTTGCTAGTATAATGGCTGAGTTTAAAAAAGTTTGAGTGTGCAATGCAGGCAGACGTCCTGCAAATAACGTTCCAATACTGTGAATTGACAAAAGTACAATAGCCACGTTTAGGATACAACTAGGTACAGTGAGTGTTTGCTAGTATAATGGCTGAGTTTAAAAAAGTTTGAGTGTGCAATGCAGGCAGACGTGCTGCAAATAACGTTCCAATACTGTGAATTGACAAAAGTACAATAGCCACGTTTAGGATACAACTAGGTACAGTGAGTGTTTGCTAGTATAATGGCTGAGTTTAAAAAAGTTTGAGTGTGCAATGCAGGCAGATGTCCTGCAAATAACGTTCCAATACTGTGAATTGACAAAAGTACAATAGCCACGTTTAGGATACAACTAGGTACAGTGAGTGTTTGCTAGTATAATGGCTGAGTTTAAAAAAGTTTGAGTGTGCAATGCAGGCAGACGTGCTGCAAATAACATTCCAATACTGTGAATTGACAAAAGTACAATAGCCACGTTTAGGATACAACTAGGTACAGTGAGTGTTTGCTAGTATAATGGCTGAGTTTAAAAAAGTTTGAGTGTGCAATGCAGGCAGACGTGCTGCAAATAACGTTCCAATACTGTGAATTGACAAAAGTACAATAGCCACGTTTAGGATACAACTAGGTACAGTGAGTGTTTGCTAGTATAATGGCTGAGTTTAAAAAAGTTTGAGTGTGCAAGGCAGGCAGATGTCCTGCAAATAACGTTCCAATACTGTGAATTGACAAAAGTACAATAGCCACGTTTACGATACAACTAGGTACAGTGAGTGTTTGCTAGTATAATGGCTGAGTTTAAAAAAGTTTGAGTGTGCAATGCAGGCAGACGTGCTGCAAATAACGTTCCAATACTGTGAATTGACAAAAGTACAATAGCCACGTTTAGGATACAACTAGGTACAGTGAGTGTTTGCTAGTATAATGGCTGAGTTTAAAAAAGTTTGAGTGTGCAATGCAGGCAGACGTGCTGCAAATAACGTTCCAATACTGTGAATTGACAAAAGTACAATAGCCACGTTTAGGATACAACTAGGTACAGTGAGTGTTTGCTAGTATAATGGCTGAGTTTAAAAAAGTTTGAGTGTGCAATGCAGGCAGACGTGCTGCAAATAACGTTCCAATACTGTGAATTGACAAAAGTACAATAGCCACGTTTAGGATACAACTAGGTACAGTGAGTGTTTGCTAGTATAATGGCTGAGTTTAAAAAAGTTTGAGTGTGCAATGCAGGCAGACGTCCTGCAAATAACGTTCCAACACTGTGAATTGACAAAAGTACAATAGCCACGTTTAGGATACAACTAGGTACAGTGAGTGTTTGCTAGTATAATGGCTGAGTTTAAAAAAGTTTGAGTGTGCAATGCAGGCAGACGTCCTGCAAATAACGTTCCAATACTGTGAATTGACAAAAGTACAATAGCCACGTTTAGGATACAACTAGGTACAATGAGTGTTTGCTAGTATAATGGCTGAGTTTAAAAAAGTTTGAGTGTGCAAGGC
Organism: Anomaloglossus baeobatrachus; assembly: GCF_048569485.1. NCBI lineage: Eukaryota > Metazoa > Chordata > Amphibia > Anura > Aromobatidae > Anomaloglossus > Anomaloglossus baeobatrachus. Next base: position 352,943,754 of record NC_134356.1, read on the forward strand.
AGGCAGATGTCCTGCAAATAACGTTCCAATACTGTGAATTGACAAAAGTACAATAGCCACGTTTACGATACAACTAGGTACAGTGAGTGTTTGCTAGTATAATGGCTGAGTTTAAAAAAGTTTGAGTGTGCAATGCAGGCAGACGTGCTGCAAATAATGTTCCAATACTGTGAATTGACAAAAGTACAATAGCCACGTTTAGGATACAACTAGGTACAGTGAGTATTTGCTAGTATAATGGCTGAGTTTAAAAAAGTTTGAGTGTGCAAGGCAGGCAGATGTCCTGCAAATAACGTTCCAATACTGTGAATTGACAAAAGTACAATAGCCACGTTTACGATACAACTAGGTACAGTGAGTGTTTGCTAGTATAATGGCTGAGTTTAAAAAAGTTTGAGTGTGCAATGCAGGCAGACGTGCTGCAAATAACGTTCCAATACTGTGAATTGACAAAAGTACAATAGCCACGTTTAGGATACAACTAGGTACAGTGAGTGTTTGCTAGTATAATGGCTGAGTTTAAAAAAGTTTGAGTGTGCAATGCAGGCAGACGTGCTGCAAATAACGTTCCAATACTGTGAATTGACAAAAGTACAATAGCCACGTTTAGGATACAACTAGGTACAGTGAGTGTTTGCTAGTATAATGGCTGAGTTTAAAAAAGTTTGAGTGTGCAATGCAGGCAGATGTCCTGCAAATAACGTTCCAATACTGTGAATTGACAAAAGTACAATAGCCACGTTTAGGATACAACTAGGTACAGTGAGTGTTTGCTAGTATAATGGCTGAGTTTAAAAAAGTTTGAGTGTGCAATGCAGGCAGACGTGCTGCAAATAACGTTCCAATACTGTGAATTGACAAAAGTACAATAGCCACGTTTAGGATACAACTAGGTACAGTGAGTGTTTGCTAGTATAATTTCTGAGTTTAAAAAAGTTTGAGTGTGCAATGCAGGCAGACGTGCTGCAAATAACGTTCCAATACTGTGAATTGACAAAAGTACAATAGCCACGTTTAGGATACAACTAGGTACAGTGAGTGTTTGCTAGTATAATGGCTGAGTTTAAAAAAGTTTGAGTGTGCAAGGCAGGCAGATGTCCTGCAAATAACGTTCCAATACTGTGAATTGACAAAAGTACAATAGCCACGTTTACGATACAACTAGGTACAGTGAGTGTTTGCTAGTATAATGGCTGAGTTTAAAAAAGTTTGAGTGTGCAATGCAGGCAGACGTGCTGCAAATAACGTTCCAATACTGTGAATTGACAAAAGTACAATAGCCACGTTTAGGATACAACTAGGTACAGTGAGTGTTTGCTAGTATAATGGCTGAGTTTAAAAAAGTTTGAGTGTGCAATGCAGGCAGACGTGCTGCAAATAACGTTCCAATACTGTGAATTGACAAAAGTACGATAGCCACGTTTAGGATACAACTAGGTACAGTGAGTGTTTGCTAGTATAATGGCTGAGTTTAAAAAAGTTTGAGTGTGCAATGCAGGCAGACGTGCTGCAAATAACGTTCCAATACTGTGAATTGACAAAAGTACAATAGCCACGTTTAGGATACAACTAGGTACAGTGAGTGTTTGCTAGTATAATGGCTGAGTTTAAAAAAGTTTGAGTGTGCAATGCAGGCAGACGTCCTGCAAATAACGTTCCAATACTGTGAATTGACAAAAGTACAATAGCCACGTTTAGGATACAACTAGGTACAGTGAGTGTTTGCTAGTATAATGGCTGAGTTTAAAAAAGTTTGAGTGTGCAATGCAGGCAGACGTGCTGCAAATAACGTTCCAATACTGTGAATTGACAAAAGTACAATAGCCACGTTTAGGATACAACTAGGTACAGTGAGTGTTTGCTAGTATAATGGCTGAGTTTAAAAAAGTTTGAGTGTGCAATGCAGGCAGACGTGCTGCAAATAACGTTCCAATACTGTGAATTGACAAAAGTACAATAGCCACGTTTAGGATACAACTAGGTACAGTGAGTGTTTGCTAGTATAATGGCTGAGTTTAAAAAAGTTTGAGTGTGCAATGCAGGCAGACGTCCTGCAAATAACGTTCCAATACTGTGAATTGACAAAAGTACAATAGCCACGTTTAGGATACAACTAGGTACAGTGAGTGTTTGCTAGTATAATGGCTGAGTTTAAAAAAGTTTGAGTGTGCAAGGCAGGCAGATGTCCTGCAAATAACGTTCCAATACTGTGAATTGACAAAAGTACAATAGCCACGTTTACGATACAACTAGGTACAGTGAGTGTTTGCTAGTATAATGGCTGAGTTTAAAAAAGTTTGAGTGTGCAATGCAGGCAGACGTGCTGCAAATAACGTTCCAATACTGTGAATTGACAAAAGTACAATAGCCACGTTTAGGATACAACTAGGTACAGTGAGTGTTTGCTAGTATAATGGCTGAGTTTAAAAAAGTTTGAGTGTGCAATGCAGGCAGACGTGCTGCAAATAACGTTCCAATAATGTGAATTGACAAAAGTACAATAGCCACGTTTAGGATACAACTAGGTACAGTGAGTGTTTGCTAGTATAATGGCTGAGTTTAAAAAAGTTTGAGTGTGCAAGGCAGGCAGATGTCCTGCAAATAACGTTCCAATACTGTGAATTGACAAAAGTACAATAGCCACGTTTACGATACAACTAGGTACAGTGAGTGTTTGCTAGTATAATGGCTGAGTTTAAAAAAGTTTGAGTGTGCAATGCAGGCAGACGTGCTGCAAATAACGTTCCAATACTGTGAATTGACAAAAGTACAATAGCCACGTTTAGGATACAACTAGGTACAGTGAGTGTTTGCTAGTATAATGGCTGAGTTTAAAAAAGTTTGAGTGTGCAATGCAGGCAGACGTGCTGCAAATAACGTTCCAATACTGTGAATTGACAAAAGTACGATAGCCACGTTTAGGATACAACTAGGTACAGTGAGTGTTTGCTAGTATAATGGCTGAGTTTAAAAAAGTTTGAGTGTGCAATGCAGGCAGACGTGCTGCAAATAACGTTCCAATACTGTGAATTGACAAAAGTACAATAGCCACGTTTAGGATACAACTAGGTACAGTGAGTGTTTGCTAGTATAATGGCTGAGTTTAAAAAAGTTTGAGTGTGCAATGCAGGCAGACGTCCTGCAAATAACGTTCCAATACTGTGAATTGACAAAAGTACAATAGCCACGTTTAGGATACAACTAGGTACAGTGAGTGTTTGCTAGTATAATGGCTGAGTTTAAAAAAGTTTGAGTGTGCAATGCAGGCAGACGTGCTGCAAATAACGTTCCAATACTGTGAATTGACAAAAGTACAATAGCCACGTTTAGGATACAACTAGGTACAGTGAGTGTTTGCTAGTATAATGGCTGAGTTTAAAAAAGTTTGAGTGTGCAAGGCAGGCAGATGTCCTGCAAATAACGTTCCAATACTGTGAATTGACAAAAGTACAATAGCCACTTTTACGATACAACTAGGTACAGTGAGTGTTTGCTAGTATAATGGCTGAGTTTAAAAAAGTTTGAGTGTGCAATGCAGGCAGACGTCCTGCAAATAACGTTCCAATACTGTGAATTGACAAAAGTACAATAGCCACGTTTAGGATACAACTAGGTACAGTGAGTGTTTGCTAGTATAATGGCTGAGTTTAAAAAAGTTTGAGTGTGCAAGGCAGGCAGATGTCCTGCAAATAACGTTCCAATACTGTGAATTGACAAAAGTACAATAGCCACGTTTACGATACAACTAGGTACAGTGAGTGTTTGCTAGTATAATGGCTGAGTTTAAAAAAGTTTGAGTGTGCAATGCAGGCAGACGTGCTGCAAATAACGTTCCAATACTGTGAATTGACAAAAGTACAATAGCCACGTTTAGGATACAACTAGGTACAGTGAGTGTTTGCTAGTATAATGGCTGAGTTTAAAAAAGTTTGAGTGTGCAAGGCAGGCAGATGTCCTGCAAATAACGTTCCAATACTGAGAATTGACAAAAGTACAATAGCCACGTTTACGATACAACTAGGTACAGTGAGTGTTTGCTAGTATAATGGCTGAGTTTAAAAAAGTTTAAGTGTGCAATGCAGGCAGACGTGCTGCAAATAACGTTCCAATACTGTGAATTGACAAAAGTACAATAGCCACGTTTAGGATACAACTAGGTACAGTGAGTGTTTGCTAGTATAATGGCTGAGTTTAAAAAAGTTTGAGTGTGCAATGCAGGCAGACGTGCTGCAAATAACGTTCCAATACTGTGAATTGACAAAAGTACAATAGCCACGTTTAGGATACAACTAGGTACAGTGAGTGTTTGCTAGTATAATGGCTGAGTTTAAAAAAGTTTGAGTGTGCAATGCAGGCAGATGTCCTGCAAATAACGTTCCAATACTGTGAATTGACAAAAGTACAATAGCCACGTTTAGGATACAACTAGGTACAGTGAGTGTTTGCTAGTATAATGGCTGAGTTTAAAAAAGTTTGAGTGTGCAAGGCAGGCAGATGTCCTGCAAATAACGTTCCAATACTGTGAATTGACAAAAGTACAATAGCCACGTTTAGGATACAACTAGGTACAGTGAGTGTTTGCTAGTATAATGGCTGAGTTTAAAAAAGTTTGAGTGTGCAATGCAGGCAGATGTCCTGCAAATAACGTTCCAATACTGTGAATTGACAAAAGTACAATAGCCACGTTTAGGATACAACTAGGTACAGTGAGTGTTTGCTAGTATAATGGCTGAGTTTAAAAAAGTTTGAGTGTGCAAGGCAGGCAGATGTCCTGCAAATAACGTTCCAATACTGTGAATTGACAAAAGTACAATAGCCACGTTTAGGATACAACTAGGTACAGTGAGTGTTTGCTAGTATAATGGCTGAGTTTAAAAAAGTTTGAGTGTGCAATGCAGGCAGATGTCCTGCAAATAACGTTCCAATACTGTGAATTGACAAAAGTACAATAGCCACGTTTAGGATACAACTAGGTACAGTGAGTGTTTGCTAGTATAATGGCTGAGTTTAAAAAAGTTAGAGTGTGCAATGCAGGCAGATGTCATTCAAATAACGTTCCAATACTGTGAATTGACAAAAGTCCAATAGCCACGTATAGGATGCCACTAGGTACACTGAGTGTTTGCTAGTATAATGGCTTCGTTATAATTAGTTGGAGTGTGCAACGCAGGCAGATGCGCTCTGCAAATGTCTTGGCACTAGTGGGACTATAGCAAAGTCCAATAGCCACGTATAGGATGCCACTAGGTACACTGAGTGTTTGCTAGTAAAATTGCTTAGTTTAAAAAAGTTGTAGTGTGCAATGCAGGCAGACGTGCTCTGCAAATGTCTTTGCACTAGTGGGACTATAGCAAAGTCCAATAGCCACGTATAGGATGCCACTAGGTACACTGAGTGTTTGCTAGTAAAATTGCTTAGTTTAAAAAAGTTGTAGTGTGCAATGCAGGCAGACGTGCTCTGCAAATGTCTTTGCACTAGTGGGACTATAGCAAAGTCCAATAGCCACGTATAGGATGCCACTAGGTACACTGAGTGTTTGCTAGTAAAATTGCTTAGTTTAAAAAACTTGGAGTGTGCAATGCAGGCAGATGTGCTCTGCTAATGTCTTTGCACTAGTGGGACTATAGCAAAGTCCAATAGCCACGTTTAGGATGCCACTAGGTACACTGAGTGTTTGCTAGTAAAATTGATTAGTTTAAAAAAGTTGTAGTGTGCAATGCAGGCAGACGTGCTCTGCAAATGTCTTTGCACTAGTGGGACTATAGCAAAGTCCAATAGCCACGTATAGGATGCCACTAGGTACACTGAGTGTTTGCTAGTAAAATTGCTTAGTTTAAAAAAGTTGTAGTGTGCAATGCAGGCAGACGTGCTCTGCAAATGTCTTTGCACTAGTGGGACTATAGCAAAGTCCAATAGCCACGTATAGGATGCCACTAGGTACACTGAGTGTTTGCTAGTAAAATTGCTTAGTTTAAAAAACTTGGAGTGTGCAATGCAGGCAGATGTGCTCTGCTAATGTCTTTGCACTAGTGGGACTATAGCAAAGTCCAATAGCCACGTTTAGGATGCCACTAGGTACACTGAGTGTTTGCTAGTAAAATTGATTAGTTTAAAAAAGTTGTAGTGTGCAATGCAGGCAGACGTGCTCTGCAAATGTCTTTGCACTAGTGGGACTATAGCAAAGTCCAATAGCCACGTATAGGATGCCACTAGGTACACTGAGTGTTTGCTAGTAAAATTGCTTAGTTTAAAAAAGTTGTAGTGTGCAATGCAGGCAGACGTGCTCTGCAAATGTCTTTGCACTAGTGGGACTATAGCAAAGTCCAATAGCCACGTATAGGATGCCACTAGGTACACTGAGTGTTTGCTAGTAAAATTGCTTAGTTTAAAAAACTTGGAGTGTGCAATGCAGGCAGATGTGCTCTGCTAATGTCTTTGCACTAGTGGGACTATAGCAAAGTCCAATAGCCACGTATAGGATGCCACTAGGTACACTGAGTGTTTGCTAGTATAATGGCTTCGTTATAATTAGTTGGAGTGTGCAACGCAGGCAGATGCGCTCTGCAAATGTCTTGGCACTAGTGGGACTATAGCAAAGTCCAATAGCCACGTATAGGATGCCACTAGGTACACTGAGTGTTTGCTAGTAAAATTGCTTAGTTTAAAAAAGTTGTAGTGTGCAATGCAGGCAGACGTGCTCTGCAAATGTCTTTGCACTAGTGGGACTATAGCAAAGTCCAATAGCCACGTATAGGATGCCACTAGGTACACTGAGTGTTTGCTAGTAAAATTGCTTAGTTTAAAAAAGTTGTAGTGTGCAATGCAGGCAGACGTGCTCTGCAAATGTCTTTGCACTAGTGGGACTATAGCAAAGTCCAATAGCCACGTATAGGATGCCACTAGGTACACTGAGTGTTTGCTAGTATAATGGCTTCGTTATAATTAGTTGGAGTGTGCAACGCAGGCAGATGCGCTCTGCAAATGTCTTGGCACTAGTGGGACTATAGCAAAGTCCAATAGCCACGTATAGGATGCCACTAGGTACACTGAGTGTTTGCTAGTAAAATTGCTTAGTTTAAAAAAGTTGTAGTGTGCAATGCAGGCAGACGTGCTCTGCAAATGTCTTTGCACTAGTGGGACTATAGCAAAGTCCAATAGCCACGTATAGGATGCCACTAGGTACACTGAGTGTTTGCTAGTAAAATTGCTTAGTTTAAAAAAGTTGTAGTGTGCAATGCAGGCAGACGTGCTCTGCAAATGTCTTTGCACTAGTGGGACTATAGCAAAGTCCAATAGCCACGTATAGGATGCCACTAGGTACACTGAGTGTTTGCTAGTAAAATTGCTTAGTTTAAAAAACTTGGAGTGTGCAATGCAGGCAGATGTGCTCTGCTAATGTCTTTGCACTAGTGGGACTATAGCAAAGTCCAATAGCCACGTTTAGGATGCCACTAGGTACACTGAGTGTTTGCTAGTAAAATTGATTAGTTTAAAAAAGTTGTAGTGTGCAATGCAGGCAGACGTGCTCTGCAAATGTCTTTGCACTAGTGGGACTATAGCAAAGTCCAATAGCCACGTATAGGATGCCACTAGGTACACTGAGTGTTTGCTAGTAAAATTGCTTAGTTTAAAAAAGTTGTAGTGTGCAATGCAGGCAGACGTGCTCTGCAAATGTCTTTGCACTAGTGGGACTATAGCAAAGTCCAATAGCCACGTATAGGATGCCACTAGGTACACTGAGTGTTTGCTAGTAAAATTGCTTAGTTTAAAAAACTTGGAGTGTGCAATGCAGGCAGATGTGCTCTGCTAATGTCTTTGCACTAGTGGGACTATAGCAAAGTCCAATAGCCACGTTTAGGATGCCACTAGGTACACTGAGTGTTTGCTAGTAAAATTGATTAGTTTAAAAAAGTTGTAGTGTGCAATGCAGGCAGACGTGCTCTGCAAATGTCTTTGCACTAGTGGGACTATAGCAAAGTCCAATAGCCACGTATAGGATGCCACTAGGTACACTGAGTGTTTGCTAGTAAAATTGCTTAGTTTAAAAAAGTTGTAGTGTGCAATGCAGGCAGACGTGCTCTGCAAATGTCTTTGCACTAGTGGGACTATAGCAAAGTCCAATAGCCACGTATAGGATGCCACTAGGTACACTGAGTGTTTGCTAGTAAAATTGCTTAGTTTAAAAAACTTGGAGTGTGCAATGCAGGCAGATGTGCTCTGCTAATGTCTTTGCACTAGTGGGACTATAGCAAAGTCCAATAGCCACGTATAGGATGCCACTAGGTACACTGAGTGTTTGCTAGTATAATGGCTTCGTTATAATTAGTTGGAGTGTGCAACGCAGGCAGATGCGCTCTGCAAATGTCTTGGCACTAGTGGGACTATAGCAAAGTCCAATAGCCACGTATAGGATGCCACTAGGTACACTGAGTGTTTGCTAGTAAAATTGCTTAGTTTAAAAAAGTTGTAGTGTGCAATGCAGGCAGACGTGCTCTGCAAATGTCTTTGCACTAGTGGGACTATAGCAAAGTCCAATAGCCACGTATAGGATGCCACTAGGTACACTGAGTGTTTGCTAGTAAAATTGCTTAGTTTAAAAAAGTTGTAGTGTGCAATGCAGGCAGACGTGCTCTGCAAATGTCTTTGCACTAGTGGGACTATAGCAAAGTCCAATAGCCACGTATAGGATGCCACTAGGTACACTGAGTGTTTGCTAGTAAAATTGCTTAGTTTAAAAAACTTGGAGTGTGCAATGCAGGCAGATGTGCTCTGCTAATGTCTTTGCACTAGTGGGACTATAGCAAAGTCCAATAGCCACGTTTAGGATGCCACTAGGTACACTGAGTGTTTGCTAGTATAATGGCTTACTTAGAATGAGTTGGAGTGTGCAGAGGACAAGAGGGTACAGTGGCAGGATTGTGGTGCTCTGGGTAGAGGAATGGAAGCCTGCCTTTCTATTCCCTCCTAATGGTGAAATGCAGGGAGGAAATCCCTGACCTGGGCTACACAGACGCTGTTGCTGTTTGCAGGACCTGTCACTTATGGCTCTCTGACCCTGCCGCTTTGAGCCCTTAAAAGGACTGCTAGAATGTGCTCTCCCTAAGCTGTCTAACGCTGTGTATGCAGCGCATACAGCTATATCGGCTATAGGACTCAGGAGGACGGAGCTGCGACACTGATGTCTGACACCAAAGACGCAGAAGGCAGATAATGGCGTTCGTGAAGAAAATGTCCGGTTTTATAATGCAGGGACATGTGACATGCAGATCCTATCACACATGCCGTTGCTTCTCTGGCTCAAAGTCCACTTAGGTGTGTGTGTGTCTGTGATTGGCTGACATGCTGGCCCGCCCCACAAGACGCGCGCGCTTAGGGAAGGAAGACAAGAAAAAAAAAAAAAAATGGCGATCGCCATTATAGAAACAGCAGTGATCTGAAGGCGCTGTTCACGCACACTATACACTGAAATGTGATAATAGTTTGATTCACAGAGTGACTTACACTATTACAGCAGAAACCAAGCTAGGATTTAGCTGTTTTTTGGCTGCTAGAACCGTTCTCGAACGTTTCTAGAACTATCGAGCTTTTGCAAAAAGCTCGAGTTCTAGTTCGATCTAGAACATGCCCCAAAATCACTCGAGCCGCGAACTGGAGAACCACGAACCACGAACCGCGCTCAACTCTAGTCCTCACGGCCTGAATCAGAGTCACAAAGGTTCTGGGCATCACTGCAGACCATTTCCTGTTCTGTACTCACTGTAGCTTGGGAGCAGACCTCTGATTCCCAGGCTATAGTGTGACTGAACAGCTCTGCAGACTCAGCCATCTCAGTTCCACCATACTGTGCAGGGCTGATGGAGACTTCAGAGCTGGGAGAAATCAAGTTTGATTGGGATGACAACTCAGAGGACTGGTGTTTTTTGGATGCGGTACTTGAAGTGGCTGAGAGGGCACTTGTTGGACCACTTGAGATCCATTCAAGCATTTTCCTTTTTTGGCCATCATCTACCTTTGTTCCTGTTGTTCGTGTCCGTGAAAAAGGGAGCACATCGGATTGTCCACGGTAAGTAGTAGACATCTTACTTTTGCTGGTAGATGGTCTATCTTCAGCAGATGATAATGGAGCTTTGCCACCTTCCCCACGGACAAAACCTTTTTTGCCTTTTCCACCACGCCTCTTCCCCTTTCCACCAGCATCTGTCATTTTGCCACTCATGTTGATTGCGACAAGATTGTGCACTGAAAATGTGGTAGTAAAAATTGAGAGGTGGTGTAGATTGCAGTGGTGGTCTAGCTTTATTAACAGCAGAATAATAAAGAATAAATATCCCTGACAATGCAACTACGGCCCTTAAACTGGCAGCAAAAATTGCTAGTATAATGGCTTAGTTATAATGAGTTGGAGTGTGCAATGCAGGTAGAGGTGCTGCAAATGTCGTTGCACTAGTGGGACTATAGCAAAGTCCAATAGCCACGTTTAGGATGCCACTAGGTACATTGAGTGTTTGCTAGTATAATGGCTTAGTTATAATGAGTTGGAGTGTGCAATGCAGGTAGAGGTGCTGCAAATGTCTTTGCACTAGTGTGACTAGACAAAAGTCCAATAGCCACGTTTAGGATGCCACTTGGTACACTGAGTGTTTGCTAGTATAATGGCTTAGTTATAATGAGTTGGAGTGTGCAATGCAGGCAGAGGTGCTGCAAATATCTTTGCACTAGTGGGACTAGACAAAAGTCCAATAGCCACGTTTAGGATGCCACTAGGTACACTGAGTGTTTGCTAGTATAATGGCTTAGTTATAATGAGTTGGAGTGTGCAATGCAGGTAGAGGTGCTGCAAATGTCTTTGCACTAGTGTGACTAGACAAAAGTCCAATAGCCACGTTTAGGATGCCACTAGGTACACTGAGTGTTTGCTAGTATAATGGCTTAGTTATAATAAGTTAGAGTGTGCAATGCAGGCAGAGGTGCTGCAAATGTCTTTGCACTAGTGGGACTATAGCAAAGTCCAATAGCCACGTTTAGGATGCCACTAGGTACACTGAGTGTTTGCTAGTATAATGGCTTAGTTATAATGAGTTGGAGTGTGCAATGCAGGTAGAGGTGCTGCAAATGTCTTTGCACTAGTGGGACTATAGCAAAGTCCAATAGCCACGTTTAGGATGCCACTAGGTACACTGAGTGTTTGCTAGTATAATGGCTTAGTTATAATGAGTTGGAGTGTGCAATGCAGGCAGACGTGCTGCAAATATCTTTCCACTAGTGTGACTACACAAAAGTCCAATAGCCACGTTTAGGATGCCACTAGGTACACTGACTGTTTGCTAGTATAATGGCTTAGTTAAAAAGAGTTTGAGTGTGCAATGCAGGCAGACGTGCTGCAAATATCTTTCCACTAGTGTGACTACACAAAAGTCCAATAGCCACGTTTAGGATGCCACTAGGTACACTGACTGTTTGCTAGTATAATGGCTTAGTTAAAAAGAGTTTGAGTGTGCAATGCAGGCAGACGTGCTGCAAATATCTTTGCACTAGTGTGACTAGACAAAAGTCCAATAGCCACGTTTAGGATGCCACTAGGTACACTGAGTGTTTGCTAGTATAATGGCTTAGTTATAATGAGTTGGAGTGTGCAATTCAGGTAGAGGTGCTGCAAATGTCTTTGCACTAGTGGGACTATAGCAAAGTCAAATAGCCACGTTTAGGATGCCACTAGGTACACTGACTGTTTGCTAGTATAATGGCTTAGTTAAAAAGAGTTGGAGTGTGCAATGCAGGTAGAGGTGCTGCAAATGTCTTTGCACTAGTGGGACTATAGCAAAGTCCAATAGCCATGTTTAGGATGCCACTAGGTACACTGAGTGTTTGCTAGTATAATGGCTTAGTTTTAATGAGTTGGAGTGTGCAATGCAGGTAGAGGTGCTGCAAATGTCTTTGCACTAGTGGGACTATAGCAAAGTCCAATAGCCACGTTTAGGATGCCACTAGGTACACTGAGTGTTTGCTAGTATAATGGCTTAGTTATAATGAGTTGGAGTGTGCAATACAGGCAGAGGTGCTGCAAATGTCTTTGCACTAGTGGGACTATAGCAAAGTCCAATAGCCACGTTTAGGATGCCACTAGGTACACTGACTGTTTGCTAGTATAATGGCTTAGTTAAAAAGAGTTTGAGTGTGCAATGCAGGCAGACGTGCTGCAAATATCTTTGCACTAGTGTGACTAGACAAAAGTCCAATAGCCACGTTTAGGATGCCACTAGGTACACTGAGTGTTTGCTAGTATAATGGCTTAGTTATAATGAGTTGGAGTGTGCAATTCAGGTAGAGGTGCTGCAAATGTCTTTGCACTAGTGGGACTATAGCAAAGTCAAATAGCCACGTTTAGGATGCCACTAGGTACACTGACTGTTTGCTAGTATAATGGCTTAGTTTTAATGAGTTGGAGTGTGCAATGCAGGTAGAGGTGCTGCAAATGTCTTTGCACTAGTGGGACTATAGCAAAGTCCAATAGCCACGTTTAGGATGCCACTAGGTACACTGAGTGTTTGCTAGTATAATGGCTTAGTTATAATGAGTTGGAGTGTGCAATACAGGCAGAGGTGCTGCAAATGTCTTTGCACTAGTGGGACTATAGCAAAGTCCAATAGCCACGTTTAGGATGCCACTAGGTACACTGAGTGTTTGCTAGTATAATGGCTTAGTTATAATGAGTTGGAGTGTGCAATGCAGGCAGACGTGCTGCAAATATCTTTCCACTAGTGTGACTACACAAAAGTCCAATAGCCACGTTTAGGATGCCACTAGGTACACTGACTGTTTGCTAGTATAATGGCTTAGTTAAAAAGAGTTTGAGTGTGCAATGCAGGCAGACGTGCTGCAAATATCTTTGCACTAGTGGGACTAGACAAAAGTCCAATAGCCACGTTTAGGATGCCACTAGGTACACTGAGTGTTTGCTAGTATAATGGCTTAGTTATAATGAGTTGGAGTGTGCAATGCAGGCAGAGGTGCTGCAAATATCTTTGCACTAGTGTGACTAGACAAAAGTCCAATAGCCACGTTTAGGATGCCACTAGGTACACAGAGTGTTTGCTAGTATAATGGCTTAGTTATAATGAGTTGGAGTGTGCAATGCAGGCAGACGTGCTGCAAATGTCTTTGCACTAGTGGGAATATAGCAAAGTCCAATAGCCACGTTTAGGATGCCACTAGGTACACTGAGTGTTTGCTAGTATAATGGCTTAGTTATAATGAGTTGGAGTGTGCAATGCAGGTAGAGGTGCTGCAAATGTCTTTGCACTAGTTGGACTATAGCAAAGTCCAATAGCCACGTTTAGGATGCCACTAGGTACACTGAGTGTTTGCTAGTATAATGGCTTAGTTATAATGAGTTGGAGCGTGCAATGCAGGCAGAGGTGCTGCAAATATCTTTGCACTAGTGGGACTAGACAAAAGTCCAATAGCCACGTTTAGGATGCCACTAGGTACACTGAGTGTTTGCTAGTATAATGGCTTAGTTATAATGAGTTGGAGTGTGCAATGCAGCCAGAGGTGCTGCAAATGTCTTTGCACTAGTGGGACTATAGCAAAGTCCAATAGCCACGTTTAGGATGCCACTAGGTACACTGAGTGTTTGCTAGTATAATGGCTTAGTTATAATGAGTTGGAGTGTGCAATGCAGGTAGAGGTGCTGCAAATGTCTTTGCACTAGCGTGACTAGACAAAGGTCCAATAGCCACGTTTAGGATGCCACTAGGTACACTGAGTGTTTGCTAGTATAATGGCTTAGTTATAATGAGTTGGAGTGTCGATGGAGGTAGAGGTGCTGCAAATGTCTTTGCACTAGTGGGACTATAGCAAAGTCCAATAGCCACGTTTAGGATGCCACTAGGTACACTGAGTGTTTGCTAATATAATGGCTTAGTTATAATGAGTTGGAGTGTGCAATGCAGGTAGAGGTGCTGCAAATGTCTTTGCACTAGTGTGACTAGACAAAAGTCCAATAGCCACGTTTAGGATGCCACTAGGTACACTGAGTGTTTGCTAGTATAATGGCTTAGTTATAATGAGTTGGAGTGTGCAATGCAGGCAGAGGTGCTGCAAATGTCTTTGCACTAGTGGGACTATAGCAAAGTCCAATAGCCACGTTTAGGATGCCACTAGGTACACTGAGTGTTTGCTAGTATAATGGCTTAGTTATAATGAGTTGGAGTGTGCAATGCAGGTAGAGGTGCTGCAAATATCTTTCCACTAGTGTGACTACGCAAAAGTCCAATAGCCACGTTTAGGATGCCACTAGGTACACTGAGTGTTTGCTAGTATAATGGCTTTGTTAAAAAGAGTTTGAGTGTGCAATGCAGGCAGACGTGCTGCAAATATCTTTGCACTAGTGTGACTAGACAAAAGTCCAATAGCCACGTTTAGGATGCCACTAGGTACACTGAGTGTTTGCTAGTATAATGGCTTAGTTATAATGAGTTGGAGTGTGCAGAGGACAGGAGGGTACAGTGCCAGGATTGTGGGGCTCTGGGTAGAGGAAAGGAAGCCTGCCTTTCTATTCCCTCCTAATGGGGAAATGCAGAGATGAAATCCCTGACGTTAGCTACACAGACGCTGTCGCTGTTTTCAGGACCTGTCACCTATGGCTCTGACCCTGCCGGTACGAGCCCTTAAAAGGACTGATGGAAAGTGCTATCCCTATGCTGTCCAGCGCTGTGTATGAAGCGCATACAGCTGTATCAGCGATAGGACTCAGGACGGAGCTGCGCCAGTGATGTCTGACACCAAGGACGCAGAAGAGATAATGGCGTCCTGGAGGAAAATGTCCGGTTTTATAATGCAGGGACATGTGACATGGACATCCTATCACACATGCCGTTGCTTCTCTGGCTAAAAGTCCACTTAGCTGTGTGTGTGTCTGGGATTGGCTGACATGCTGGCCCGCCCCACAAGACGCGCGCGCTTCGGGAAGGAAGACAAGGAAAAAAAAAAAAAAATGGCGATCGCCATTATACAAACAGCAGTGATCTGAAGGTGCTGTTCCCGCACACTATACACTGAAATGTCATAATAGTGTGAGCCACAGAGTGACTTACACTATTACAGTGGAAAGCCAGCTAGGAATTAGCTGTTTTTTTGCTGCTAGAACCGTTCTCGAAAGTTTCTAGAACTATCGAGCTTTTGCAAAAAGCTCGTGTTCTAGTTCGATCTAGAACAGGCCCCAAAATCACTCGAGCCTAGAACTGGAGAACCTCGAACCGCGAACCGCGCTCAACTCTAATCCTGACTTGGATGCTGCCCTTGTAAGTGCGGAAGTATTTTGCATGGGCACGACAGGGGTAAGGATTTATTGTATTTGTCCTCCCCCATTTTCCAACTCTGCCCTCTTCCGCCTTTGGAATTCCGGTGGTGTCTGATCTACTCGGTAGAAGTATCGGGTGAGATCTATCCTTTATTTATTAAATATGCACTGCACTTTATGATCTGTCGGTTTTAGACAATTGGTATTAAAAGTTATATTTTAATCCTTGCTATATTGTTAAAGTCCATTTATGATATGCAAATGAACCCTTTGACTAGTCGACAACATGATTTATAAGCGTCCACTGCTCATGGCTTTTTTCGCTCGCATCATTGAGCCTCTGAAATCAGGTGGAAAATATCATAATTACAAGGTAAGTGGGCCTACTAGTCTGGAGACACTAGCGCCCCATCGACTAGTCAAACAGTTCATTTGCATATCATAAATGTATTTAAGAATTTTTTTTTCTAAAGATCTGTTTATGTGTCTAGTGTAAGAAAGGAACTGTTAAGCAGATAATTTAGATAGGTAAACACAACTGCTGGTGTTTCTTTGGCATGGGTTGCCTGTCAGGTTCCCTTAGGGCCCCTTTACACACTGAGACTTTCTAGCGATCCCACCAGCGATCCCAACCTGGCCGGGATCGCTACAAAGTTTCTGGTGAGCTGTCAAACAGGCAGACCTGGCCAACGACGCAACAGCGATCCGGACCTGCAGAACGACCTAGCTAGTCATTGGGGACGTTGTCAGGCCTAAAACACACTCCGTGAAAACCGTTAAAACCATCGTGAAAACTGTCGGCAAACAGCAGACAGAGTAGCGCGATGAGAATGAACTCGGGTGAACTTCACCCGAGTTCATTATCATGCCGCGGCTCTGTCTGTGTGCCTTGTACTGATTAGCGGTCACCTGTGAAGGATTCACCGGTGACCGCTAATCCCCCGAGTGACTGAAGTGTCTCCCCCTCTCTCATACTCACCGATCCCCGATCACCGGCGCTGCACGGCGTTCACACTGCTCCGGCGGCTTTTTCTAATTTGAAAAAGCCGGCCGCTCATTAAACAATCTCGTATTCCCTGCTTTCCCCGCCCACCGGCGCATATGATTAGTTGCAGTGAGACACGCCCCCACGCTGAGTGACAGGTGTCTCACTGCACCCAATCACAGCAGCCGGTGGGCGTGTCACTATGGAGTATAGAAATAAATAAATAAATAAATAATTAAAAAAAACGGCGTGCGGTTCCCCCCAAATTTAATACCAGCCAGATAAAGCCATACGGCTGAAGGCTGGTATTCTCAGGATGGGGAGCTCCACGTCATGGGGAGCCCCCCAGCCTAACAATATCAGTCAGCAGCCGCCCAGAATGGCCGCATACATTAGATGCGACTGTTCTGGGACAGTACCCGGCTCTTCCCGATTTGCCCTGGTGCGTTGGCAAATCGGGGTAATAAGGAGTTATTGGCAGCCCATAGCTCAGCTGATCGCGCTACTCACCGCCGCTCCGGTTAGCTCCACGCAGCAACTGAGGTTAGTATCGCAATCAACTGAGCTGTCACTGAGGTTACTTGCGGCCACCGCTGCATCCACCGCTAGATCCAGGTAACCTCAGTGACAGCTCAGCCAATCACGCGGCTCTCTTAATTTGCTGCATGGAGGTTACAGGAGCCGCGGTTTCTTCTGCTGTTCCGGTCACCTTCATGCAGCAGAGCTGGAAGCGACGCTGGACCATTCTGGATTCCGCCGGACATGGAGGGCTTTTTGGGGCTGATTAAAGTGGTGAACCAGGGAATGTGTTTGTGTTTTTTATTTCTAATAAAGGATTTTTCAGTTGTGTGTGTTTATTTACTGTAATTTACAGATTAATCATGGAAGGTTTCTCCGGGAGACGCCTGACATGATTAATCTAGGACTTATTGGCAGCTATGGGCTGCCAATAACTCCTTATTACCCCGATTTGCCAACGCACCAGGGCAAATCGGGAAGAGCCGGGTACTGTCCCAGAACAGTCGCATCTAATGTATGCGGCCATTCTGGGCGGCTGCTGACTGATATTGTTAGGCTAGGGGGCTCCCCATAACGTGGAGCTCCCCATCCTGAGAATACCAGCTTTCAGCCGTATGGCTTTATCTGGCTGGTATTAAATTTGGGGGGAACCGCACGCCGTTTTTTTTAATTATTTATTTATTTATTTCTATACTCCATTATGACACGCCCACCGGCTGCTGTGATTGGGTGCAGTGAGACACTTGTCACTCAGCATGGGGGGCGTGTCTCACTGCAACCAATCATAGGCACCGGTGGGCGGGGAAAGCAGGGAATATGAGATTGTTTAATGAGCGGCCGGCTTTTTCAAATTAGAAAAAGCCGCCGGAGCAGTGTGAATGCCGTGCAGCGCCGGTGATCGGGGATCGGTGAGTATGAGAGAGGGGGGGACACTTCAGTCACTCGGGGGATTAGCGGTCACTGGTGAATCCTTCACAGGTGACCACTAATCAGTACACGGCACACAAACAGAGCCGCGGCATGACAATGAAGTCGGGTGAAGTGTCTTCCGACATGTAGTAACGACATTTTGCATCACACACGGACATTTCTCGGAAGATCAAATAACACGCACGTGTGCCTTTAAACATAAAAAAACATATGTGGACGTTTGGTCGTATCTCCGGTATGTACGGAAACGGACCAAACACGCACGTTTTAAACGGATGTGTGTTGCAGGCCTAAAGCAGCTTTTTGAAAGGGAAGTCGCTAACTAAGTCGATGTAAAGTCCCCTTTACACACTGAGACTTTGCTGCACAGCGGGAAACAAAGGACCAAAGAATGGTCCTGAACGATTTGTAGCGATCAGCAACTTTACAGCAGGGGCCAGGTCGCTGATGTGTTTCACACACTGCAATGTCGCTGGGGAGGTCGCTATAACGTCACAAAACCGGTGACGTTACAGCGATGTCGTTTGCGATGTTGCAGTGTGTAAAGCCACTTTTAAAGTGGGTTGTCATGTAAAGTCTAAAAATGGGTGAATAGTGATATATTCGGGTTCAGATTATTAGAGGTGAATAATTTCTAGTATTCATGTATTTGTCACAAATAACAAACCCAATGCAATTCAATTAGAAACTTGAATAATTTTCAGGAGGACCTTGAAAGTCGGTATGGTAAAGCTGTAAAAATGTTGAATTGGATGGAAAAGTGTTGAAATAAATGGGAACAGCATGAGAAAGATGCTTGGATGCATTTCTGACTCACATTTTGTTTCTGGTAATAATGCTATCAGAGTATGATGTGAATTAAAGCAGGACAGTTAGACTTACTGGGTTTCCCTAAGGCTGTCATACTACCTCTGGGTCCACTCATTAGATACCATGCATATACACTGCTACCCCCACCAACGCTTTTGGCCGGCATCTGTGATTGGCTGCAGTCAAACTTCTGGCGTGTCGGCATCTTTGATTAGCTTTCCTCACAGTAGCTGTCTGGGTCCCCTAATTGAGTGTAAAAAAAAAAATGTTGCAGAGTCCCCAATATACAACCAACACAAATAAAGCATATGGTTACAGGCTGTAGCCCCCAGCCATGCACATTTTCTTGGCAGTGTATCAAAATGAGAATAACCACAACTAATAAGGTAATGAGGTAAGATGTGTATGAGAAACCACTAAGACAATACTTCTATAAAAATATAACTTTATTGATAAAATTAGAAAAACGACACCATGTGTCTTGAGTAACAAATAGGACATGAACAATGTGCTAGTAAAATATCAGATGAAAAACAGGATGGTGTGAGGGAAAATAATGATAGATCGATAGCTAGATAAGGCTTAGAAGGGACTAAATTGAATCCTCCACTTACCCTTCCTTTCAACGGAGGGTATCATACTTTTTAGGGTACCCCCCGCTCCGGGTGGCTGGCCCTCACTGTCCCTGTTATTCACTGGCCTATGCCCACCACCAAGATACCACGTGCAAATAGTGAAACGAACCAAGACACAGACAGTTACATAGATTGATTAGATAGAATGGTTCCTAGACTGGACCAGGATTTCCAGTCACAAGAGCAAAATGAAGTGGTTAGGACCGAGCTGGTGGGTCCACCAGGTAGGTCGGAACCCCCGGCTCTCCCATGGACCCACCAGCTTGGTCCTAGCCACTTCATTTTGCTCTTGTGACTGGAAATCCTGGTCCAGTCTAGGAACCATTCCATCTCAATCAATCTATTTAATTGTCTGTGTCTTGGTTCATTTCACTATTTGCACCTGGTATCTTGGTGGTGGGCATAGGCCAGTGAATAACAGGGACAGTGAGGGCTAGCCACCCGGAGCGGGGGGTACCCTAAAAAGTATGATACCCTCCGTTGACAGGAAGGGTAAGTGGAGGATTCAATTTAGTCCCCTCTAAGCCTTATCTAGCTTTCGATCTATCATTATTTTCCCTCACACCATCCTGTTTTTCATCTGATCTTTCACTAGCACATTGTTCATGTCCTATTTGTTACTCAAGACACATGGTGTTGTTTTTTAATTTTATCAATAAAGTTATATTTTTTATAGAGGCAGTGTATCAAAGTATAAGGGACCCATGCGGCTTTGTTTAAATTATTTCAATAAAAAATATTTTTTTTAAAAAAAGCATGCCCACCAATTTTGACACTCAGCCAAGATAAAGCTGACAATTGGGAGCTGGTAACTCAGGCTGGGGAGGCTCATGGTTATTGGTCCCCCAGCCTAAAGATAGCAGCTTGCAGCCACCCAGAATTGTTGCATCTATTAGGTGCAAGTTGACAATCCCGGCTCTTTACCCAGCTCATCCCGATGGCCATGGTGGGGTGGCAATCCGTGTAATATAGGGGTTAATGACAGCTCCCAGCTGCCACTAAGCCCTAGATTAGTAAAGGTAAGAGATCTAAGAGACTCCCCCATTACTAATCCTGTAAGTAAAATGAAAAAAAACACAAAACACTGAGAAAAATCCTTCAGTTAAAAAAAACCCCAAAACAAAACAAAAAAAAACATCCTCTTTAAAGTATAATAGCAAGAAAACTTCCAGGTCTGACATAATCCCCACCACGATGTCCCACGAAGATCTCGGCTCTGCTACATACTGAAGTCGCAGCGCACAGGCACATTAAAAAACATGACCACGTGCTGCTGCTTTAGGTAGACACTGACTTAGCTACAGCTCTGATCACTGATGTCACTGAGCTTATCTGCCCTCACAGTTCCCACAGTACTCCACCTGTGAGTACAGGTAAATTCACCTCAGGTGAACTCATTAAACTCAGTGACCTCACCTCAGGGGGACACATTGAGCTCAATGAGACCTGCATTTGTAGGCAAAAAACACATTTTTTTGCCATGAGATGCAGATTTGGTGCTGAAAATTTATACACCAAATTCCTGCACCAAATCTTCATCTTTTGGCAAAAACAGCGAATGAAAATGTGATACAGTTTTGATGCCATTTTTTGCCAGGAGATGCACATTTGGTGTTGAAATTTAAACACAAAATTTCAGCACCAAATGTGCATCTTCTGGCAAAAAATGTATCAAAACGCAATTTGGTTTTGATGCGTATTTTTGCCAAGAGATGCAGATTTGATGCAGAAATGTCTGCAACCAAGTACTCAATGTGCACACATCACCTGGCAGTCCAGCAGCAAATTTAACTGAGTTAATGAGAGCAGCGGGGGTGCCCCAAGTGTGAACTCTCGTGACCAGGCTGACAGATTGACGAACTGTCGGATTGCAGGACACAGCGGCACAGCAGTCCAACAGTTGGGT
The DNA here is from genome assembly GCF_048569485.1 of Anomaloglossus baeobatrachus. Taxonomy (NCBI): domain Eukaryota; kingdom Metazoa; phylum Chordata; class Amphibia; order Anura; family Aromobatidae; genus Anomaloglossus; species Anomaloglossus baeobatrachus. The sequence continues at coordinate 352,964,840 of NC_134356.1, forward strand.
AGCTGTGAGGCCCAAAAACCTTAAGGCTATGTGCGCACTTACCGGATTTTGCCGCGGATTTTCCGCGGATTTGCTGCATGTTTCGCTGCAGAAAATGTTCATAACATCTCTGCAGTGAATCACCAGCAAATCCTATGGAGAAAAAAAATCCTGTGCGCACTATGCAGAATTTGACAGCTGCATGTTTTGCTGCGGAAATCCCGCAGCGAAAACAAGTGCATGTCACTTCTTTTCCACAGGTAGCTGCGGGTTTTCTCTAATCTAATGTAAAAATCACGCAGGGAACAGCTTGCGGAAAAACCGCACCAAATCCGCACCAATTCCGCACCAAATCCGCAACAAAACGCGACAATCCGCATGCGGATTTGGGTGCGGATTTGATGCGGATTTTTTCCGCAGGTGATAAGATCTTTGAGAGCCTGCGGAATTTACGCAAGGAAATTTCATTTCCCAGTGCGCACATAGCCTAAAAGAGGGTTTAAGAGAGCCTTTAAGTTTCTTGCAGTTCACAGCTTTTGGGACAACTGGAGGCTGTGAACTCTGGTAATAGTTCCCAGCTTCCAGATGTCACAGCAGTTGGGAACTCAAGGAAGGTTAAAGGTTATCTTAAAGGCTCTTTTAAAATCTCTTTTAAAATTACAGGGTTGACAGCTGCCACAATACCCGGTGACTGTGAGCTCTGGGAACCTAAAGGTTACTGGAGCTCACAGCCACTGGGTTTTCCAGCAGTTGGGAGGCCTGGAAACCTTAAAGTTGGAAAATTTGACTTGTCTTTCAAACTACAAGCTCTCATACAGCCATATAGACTGTACAAAAACAAAAGGTTATGGCTCTTGGAACAAGTGGAAGAAAACAAAACCACAAAAATGAAAAATCATCTTGTCTTGAAGGGATTAAAGTACTGAACAGTTTCAACTAAGCGGTAAACATTTATTTTTGCAACTTAAAATGTACTTACACTTGAACTGCTGTTTCCAGAGCCTAGGAATTAATTTTGAAAGACTTTAAAGCAGGGGAATGAGCTCTGGATTAGTAACGGATAGGGGTACATAAGACTCCGTCTTTACTAATATTGTAAGTAAAGAAGAATAAACACAATAAACACATCCATACAAAAATTCTTTATTTAAAAAACAAATTAGCAAAAGCTTTCTCTAATTTGTTAACCCCCAAAACACCCAGGTCCAACGTAATCCACACAATGCTGTCCCATGACAATCCTGGATCTGCTACATATTCAAGTCGCAGCACGTGGGCACATTAGAGAACATGACCGCCTGCTGTGGCTTCAGGTATCGTGTTATGTTGCAGTTTTTTTGCCAGAACATGTAGATTTGGTTCAGGAATTTGGTGTATAAATTTCAACACTAAATCTGCATCTCCTGGCAAAAATAAATGATGTTTAGGTGTGGTTTTCTCCCAGGAGATGCATATTTGGTGCAGAAATGTCTGCACCAGATTTATGCAACAAATTTGCTTCTACAGGCAAATAATACACTGAAACATCATCAAAACTGCAGTTTTTGAACGTTTTTCAGCAAGGAGATACAGATTTTGGTGCTGGAATTTATACACCAAATCGCTTTTTGATGTGATTTTTTTTTTTTTGCCAGAAGAGGCAGTATTGTTGCAGGAATTTGGCGTATAAATTCCAGCACCAAATCTGATTCTCTTGGCAAGAAATATGCTGATTTCTGCCAGGACATGCAGATTTGGTACATAAATATCTACATCTGCTGACAGAAAACCGCACAGAAATGGTGTCAAAACCATAGTTTTTCTGTGGTTTTCTGTCAGGAGATGTAGATTTGGTGCTGGAATTTTTTCACAAGATTTCTTCACCAAATCTACAACTCTTAGCAAAATGGTGCATCAAAGCCGCACTGCTTTTTGATGGTTTGTTTTGCCAGGTGATGCAGTATTGGTACAGGAATTTGGTGTAGAAATGGCAACACCAAATCTGCGTCTCTTCACAAAAACTCCCACAGTTTTCTGCCAGGTGATGCAGGTCTCATTTAGTTCACGGAGTTCATCTGAGGTGAGTTTACCTACTGTCCCAGATGGGGTACTGTGGGAACCTTAGCTGTGACAGCAGGTAAATTCAGTGAAGTCACCACTCTCAGCTATAGCTCAGTTAGAGTCTGAATGAAACCGTAGTGGGTAGTCATGTTCTCTAATGTGTGGAACTTCAGCATGTAACAGAGCCGGGATCACCAAGGGATGTCATGGTGTGGATTACGTTGGACCTGGGTGTTTTAGGATTAATAAATTGAAGAGGGTTTTTTAAATAAAAGATTTTAGTGTGTTTGTGTTTATTTATTTTTACTTACAGGATTAGTAATGGGAGGGTCTCATAGACCCCTTCCCACTACTAACCCAGGGCTTAGTGGCAGCTGTGATTTTAAACAAATCACAGATGTCATTAACCCCTTATATTACCCTGATTACCAGTGCACCAGGGCAATCGGGATGAGGCATGTAAAGCGCCGGAATTATTGCATCTAATGGATGTGAAAATTCTGGGCGGTTGCGAGCTGCTATTTTTAACCTGGGTACTCAATACCCATGGGCCTCTCATGCCTGAGAATCCCAGCCTGCAGCTGTTGGCTCTATCTTGCCTGAGTCTCAAAATTGGAAGTGGGACTTTTATTTAAATAATTTTTATAAAGCCGCATGGTCCATCTTATTTTGATACACAGCCAAGATGACGAGCACAGCTGGGGGATGCAGCCTGTAAACACTTTATGATTTATCTGTGCTGGTTATCACAATATGAGGGACCTTATGTCATTTTTTAAAATGTATTTATTTTTATACCATCATAGTAATATAGACAGCATGTGTAATTCCAACCAATCACAGCTTCTGTCTTAGAGGTTGGGGGTGTGGTCTGACTGCAACCAATCATAAATACTGGGACTCACGGTGGGTAGGGAAAGCAGTGAATATGCATGAAAATTAATGATTGGACCTGAAAGCAGTGTTACAGCCATGGGGGGTTAGGTTGGTAAGTATAACTGTGATGCTTTTTTCCTTTTTTCCTTCTTTTGCAGCCCACTCAGCCTTTATACACACCATTTTATAACACATAAGTTCAGGTCCCTTAGACTTACATGAGGTTTGGCGCCTGAGGTCAATTTTATTTTAGTCAATCCTTGTTCAGCAAATCCGAATATCCACGGGCTAGCTAATCAGTATTAGGGATGTTTTGTTACAAAATATGGTTTTTGAGAACTGAATGATCTCCCCGCTGATTGTGTGTCAAAACCAACATAGCTTTGGACTCATCAACCTCATGTAATTTCAGTGTCAGATCACTATTGTGTACAGGGGGATTATAGTCAAACTACATGTGAAAATTTCTCCGCTTACCCAAAGACCTGTACATTTTGACCATTAAAGTTTAGTACATGAACCAAGTCTCCTCCCATAAAGATTGCACTGGGTGAAGTAATTTCAGTACTTGAGGTCTCATTCTAAATAGTGTGAAGGTTGGATCCTGTTGACTATGTAAAGTAAAAAGTTGGGCTAGAACCATACTCAGGTTTTTATTATTATTATTATTATTATTATTATTATTACTACACAAAAAAAACTTTCGCCAAGACCACACTCAACTGGATGTCCACAGTTATCTACTCACTGCTCTCAACTATGATCCTCTATGATCAACTGCCTCCACCATCTCCTCTCCTCTGGCTGAGCCTTATTATTTTATTGGCTACCAGATTGGCCTGCAAATACTTCTCTGATTCATTCATTACTTTCATTAAATCACCAATATCAGACACAAACTATACACAAGTCAGAATTACAAGCGACAGACATCCAACACCACCTACTGACTGCCTGTGACATCCCCCAATATAAGCCATAATTAGATCCTTTTGTATTTGAGCTCTAGCAAAGAACAGATGGAAGAAGTGCAAGAACTGGCTAAAGTGTACAATAACTGCCATGGAATGTGTGATACTGACATGAGCTATTTGCATTGGTCAAGACTCGTGCCCTAATTTATTTACCAATGAGAAAATACTGGTGACAGACACATTGAAACACCAGGCAGCTGATTTCTCACTTCAGTGATATAACTAGCTGGACAACTGCCTAGTACTATAAAATCAATGCTTTGAGCTCTTTTATACTGTATATTGCAATCTAAAATTTGATTTATGCAACATAGTGTAAAATATGAAAGACACAAACAAAGGAAAGTTTCAAAAAAGTTTCAAACACCCCAAAACTCATTCAAGACTGTAAATGATAATAAAACAATTAAATGTACAGTAATAAAGCTCTAAATTAATGCTTACGATACCAAATGTAACTAATGTAAAGCAAACATAGCAAGAATACAGTGTAAATACTAACATAATTTCTAATAAAAATATTAGTATTGTATTGTAATTAGAAACATATCACCGACAACACTTACTTATGTTTAGCAGCAAAATCAATTCTCAGAAGAAGCATTTTTTATTGTATTTCTACTAATTGATGTCCGGCTGATTCTTGAAGCTTTTCTCATTTGTATGGAGCATTTTTACTCATGACATATTGCTTGCTGATCTGTGATGCGTGGTTCATAAAGGAAGTCAGTGTGAAAAAGTATTCAATATGTGTAAGAAATTGTATTAATTTCTGTTGAAAATATAGCGAATGCCATTTGTCTGTATGAATGTATTTATTGGGTTCAGTTTCATTGAAAACTTGCACTACTTAACATTGTCAGCCCTTTTACTTTTAAATGAATAAAGGTCAAATAATCAGACATCTAAAAGGACAGCTCATTTATCATCCTTTGCTAAATGTGTCAGTAGCTAATCTTCAGTACTGGGTGATAGTGCCACACAATGAAAGGTTAATAGATTCAAAGTACTGGCTTTATCTCAACAAGCCTGTAATGATGGTTTAGTGAGGAACATTCATTTCTGTTCATCTGGAAATGTGTATGTGAATTTAAGCTTTAATTACTAGACTTTAGATGTAATCTGGGAAACTATGTCCAAATGAGGTCAGACTACTTTTAACAAGGTTTTGCTTTATGTTATGCAATCATGTTATTGTGTATTACACAAAACAACATATATGTATATTAAAGTTTATTTGCATTTCTAAACATATGGTAATTTATATGAGACATATGCAGAATATTGTATTCACACTCATGAAAGAAAGAAAAAAAACCTTGATGGTCTATCATGTAGGCTTTTTATATATGCACATCACATTCTATTAAATAGCTATGCTAAACTAGCCAAATCATGAAATAATGGCAGCAAAGCTGAATAATACATTGTTTTTTTATTTGTTAATCTCTCATCTCTATTGCAGAAATATTGGCCTGGAAACTGTAGATGCTAATTTTCTTTTCAACTAAGGGGGTGTTCCCATAGATTCATCTCTGGGGTTTTTACTTATTAGGCCCCCTTCACATGTCAGTGAAAAACGCACACGTTTTTCACTAACGTGATAAATGTGCGTATTACCCTCCGTGGCGTGATTTTGGCATACGTGTGATCTCCATGTACTATCCGAGATAGTACACGGAGATCAGAAACTTATACTCACCTGTCCACACCCCTGCTGTCCGTGGAGATGAAGTCTCCCGTGATGCTGTGTCCGGCCGACACTGTCCTCCATCTGCAGCTACTTCCGGGTCAGCTATGCAGTGAATATGCATGAGCATAATTAGCCGGCCTGAAAGCAGAGACAGCAGCGGCTGAAGATAGCATCGCTGGAGAGAGGTGAGTTTAAAAAGCTTTTTGTTTAAAATGTACATGATTTTTCTGGTACGTGTTTCATGGATCACACCACTGTGTGGTCCGTGGGACATCAGTGATGCAAGAAAAAAATGGACATGTCTCTGTGCGGAACACAAGGACACGCGTGTGCACCACATGGAAACACTGATGTGTGCATAGACCCATTAATTTTAATAAGTCTGCGTATGTCCGTGATTCTAGTACATATAAAAACTGCAACATAAGTACCAGAATCACTGACGTGTGAAGAAGGCCTTAAGCCTGCTTTACACGTTGCAATTAGTTGTACAATCACATTTGCGATGTGACACGCCCAGGTTGCATACGGGATCTTATGAGATCGCACGTAGGTCGTTCATTTGCTGTCACACGTGCGTTAGTAGTCTATGTTAAATTGATCAATTTTATGTGCGATCCTTTAGATCATGTGTTCTGTGACGTATGCATTGGGCACCTTTTTTTTTTTTATTTATTGACTTAACAAGCGTGTGTAATGTGTAGGGATTCGTTTTTACTATGTCATCTGCCATTCAGCTCTGCTACATGGCCGCTGACAGCAGACACAGACAGCCATGTAGCAGCGGTGAATGGTAGTTGACAGCAGACACAGACAGAGCCGCACTGTCAGAATAAACTCGGGTGAACTTCACCCGACTTCATTGTCATGCTGCGGCTCTGTCTGTGCCGCGTCCTGATTAGCGGTCACCTGTGAAGGACTCACCGGTGACCGCTAAACTCCTGAGTAACTGAATTGAGCAGCCCTCTCTCATATACTCACCGATCCCCGACGCTGCACGGCATTCACACTGCTCCGGCGCTTTTACTATTTTGAAAAAGCCGGCTGCCCATTAAACAATCTCGTATTCCCTGCTGTCCCCGCCCACCGGCGCCTATGATTGGTTACAGTGAGACACGCACCCACGCTGAGTGACAGGTGTCACACTGCACCCAATCACAGCAGCCGGTGGGCGTGTCTATACTGTGTAGTGAAATAAATAATTAAATAATTAAAAAAAACGGCGTGCGGTCCCCCCCAATTTTAAAACCAGCCAGATAAAGCCATACGGCTGAAGGCTGGTATTCTCAGGATGGGGAGCTCCACGTTATGGGGAGCCCCCCAGCCTAACAATGTCAGCCAACAGCCGCCCAGAATTGCCGCATACATTAGATGCGACAGTTCTGGGACTGTACCCGGCTCTTCCCGATTTGCCCTGGTGCGTTGGCAAATCGGGGTAATAAGGAGTTATTGGCAGCCCATAGCTGCCATTAAATCCTAGATTAATCATGTCAGACGTCTATGAGACACATGATTAATCTGTAAATTACAGTAAATAAACACACACACACCCGAAAAAATCCTTTATTAGAAATGAAAAACACAAACATATACCCTGGTTCACCACTTTAATAAGCCCGAAAAAGCCCTCCATGTCCGGCGGAATCCAGGATGGTCCAGCGTCGCTTTCAGCGCTGCTGCATGGAGGTGACCGGAGCAGCAGACACAGCCGCTCCTGTCACTTCCACACAGCAACTGAAGACAGCCGCGCGATCAGCTGAGCTGTCACTGAGGTTACCCGCTGTCACTGGATCCAGCGGTGGATGCAGCGGTGGCCGCGGGTAACCTCAGTGACAGCTCAGCTGATCGCGCTACTCACCGCTGCTCCTCTCACCTCCACACAGCAACTGAGGTGAGTAGCGCGATCAGCTGAGCTGTCACTGAGGTTACCCGCGGCCACCGCTGCATCCAGTGACAGCGGGTAACCTCAGTGACAGCTCAGCTGATCGCGCGGCTGTCTGCACTTGCTGCGTGGAGGTGACAGGAGCGGCGGTGTATTCTGCAGCTCCGGTCACCTCCATGCAGCAGCGCTGGAAGCGACGCTGGAGCATCCTGGATTACGCCGGACATGGAGGGCTTTTTGGGGCTGATTAAAGTGGTTAACCAGGGTATATGTTTGTGTTTTTTATTTCTAATAAATGATTTTTTCGGGTGTGTGTGTTTATTTACTGTAATTTACAGATTAATCATGGAAGGAATCTCGGGGAGACGCCTGACATGATTAATCTAGGACTTATTGGCAGCTATGGGCTGCCAATAACTCCTTATTACCCCGATTTGCCAACGCACCAGGGCAAATTGGGAAGAGCTGGGTACAGTCCCAGAACTGTCGCATCTAATGTATGCGGCAATTCTGGACGGCTGTTGGCTGATATTGTTAGGCAGGGGGGCTCTCCATAACGTGGAGCTCCCCATCCTGAGAATACCAGCCTTCAGCCGTATGGCTATATCTGGCTGGTTTTAAAATTGGGGGGGACCGCACGCCGTTTTTTTAAATTATTTAATTATTTATTTCACTACACAGTATAGACACGCCTACCGGCTGCTGTGATTGGGTGCAGTGTGACACCTGTCACTCAGCGTGGGGGCGTGTCTCACTGTAACCAATCATAGGCGCCGGTGGGCGGGGATAGCAGGGAATATGAGATTGTTTAATGGGCGGCCGGCTTTTTCAAAATAGTAAAAGCCGCCGGAGCAGTGTGAACGCCGTGCAGCGCCGGGGATCGGGGATCGGTGAGTATATGAGAGAGGGGGATAGACTGACATGGACAGAGAGTGAGGGACAGAGATAGTGACTGACTGACAGAGATTAGTGCATGACAGACATTGTGAGGCGCTTCAGAATGCAGCTTTTCAGCTGATCTCTGAAGCGGACCATTTTTAAGCTGCGGTGCAGAGCGCACACCTGCGCACATAGCATCAGACACCAAAATCGTATGAGGGATGTCACACGTTACAATTGACTAGGTTCGTGCAACAAAACTCTCAATTCTAGACAAAGATACGATGTGTTTGCGATCAACGGTTTTGCGTTCAATCCTGATCGCACGTAGATGTCACACGCAGATACCTCACAAACGATGCCGGATGTGCATCACTTACAACTTGACCCCAACGACAGATTGTGAGATATATTGAAGCGTGTGTAGCGGGCTTTAGGCTCTATGAAGTTGCCCAATCATAATCAGTTTTGTGTGATGCAGAAAAAAAATAACACAGACTTTCTCTGGTGAGATTAGTAGGGACACATGGTGCTGCTCTCCTTAATGACCTCTAAACTAATTGTGTAAAATAGAACAGAGCTAGATCTTATTACTAACATCTCTTGTAGTTTTCATCTTAGAGCAGTCAGTGTGGAGGAAGGGGGAGAGCGGACAGTGCCCTGACATGAAGGTTTCAAGAAGTGTTTATAATGAAACATAACTATGCTCTGCCAATAGATGCAGAGATCACAGAGAAAAGCAGGTCTGTGAGATCTGTGTGTCCTTACATGTCTCAAAGAAGTGTCATGGCTTTGTTTCAGGACTCAGTCATATGACCTTGTGCAGCATGGTCAGTTCCCCTCTCTCTTGAGCTACAGCCCATTTCGTCTCTGCCCAACTGCTGATAGTTCTTTTGTCCTTTATTTTCATTTATTGATTTGCTTCTCTTCAGGTTTTTTCCATTTTCCATTTTGGTTCTGTCTCATCACATTTTGGGATAATTTTTCTATACTCGCCTTTTTCCTGCCTTCTTTGCTGTCTATATGTCGAGGTGGGTAGGTGGTTCTAATTCCTCAACCAGAGGTTTATCATCTATGAAATAATTCAGAGGGAAAATTAGTTTAAATAGTGCATACATACAGCGCTGGCCAAAAGTATTGGCACCCCTGCAATTCTGTCAGATAATACTCAGTTTCTTCTTTAAAATGATTGCAATCACAAATTCTTTAGTATTATTATCTTCATTTAATTTGTCTTCAATGAAAAAACACAAAAGAGAATGAAACAAAAATCAAATCATTGATCATTTCACACAAAACTCCAAAAATGGGCTAGACAAAAGTATTGGCACCCTTAGCCTAATACTTGGTTGCACAACTTTAGCCAAAATAACTATGAACAACCGCTTCCGGTAACCATCAATGAATTTCTTACAATGCTCTGCTGGAATTTTAGACCATTCTTCTTTGGCAAACTGCTCCAGGTCCCTGAGATTTGAAGGGTGCTTTCTCCAAACTGCCATTTTGAGATCTCTCCACAGGTGTTCTATGAGATTCAGGTCTGGACTCATTGCTGGCCACTTTAGTAGTCTCCAGTACTTTCTATCAAACCATTTTCTAGTGCTTTTTGAAGTGTGTTTTGGGTCATTGTCCTGTTGGAAGACCCATGACCTCTGAGGAAGACCCAGCTTTCTCACACTGGGCCCTACATTATACTGCAAAATTTGTTGGTAGTCTTCAGACCTCATAATGCTATGCACATGGTCAAGCAGCAAAGCAACCCCAAAACATAAGGGAACCTCCGCCATGTTTGATTGTAGGGACTGTGTTCTTTTCTTTGAATGCCTCTTTTTTTTCCTGAAGACTCTATGTTGCTGGCTTTTCCCAAAAAGCTCTACTTTTGTCTCATCTGACCAGAGAACATTCTTCCAAAACGTTTTAGGCTTTCTCAGGTACGTTTTGGCAAACTCCAGCCTGGCTTTTTTTATGTCTCGGGGTAAGAAGTGGGATCTTCCTGAGTATCCTACCATACAGTCCCTTTTCATTCAGACGCTGACGGATAGTACGGGTTGACACTCTTGTACCCTCGGACTGCAGAGCAGCTTGAACTTGTTTGGATGTTAGTCGAGGTTCTTTATCCACCATCTGCACAATCTTGCGTTGAAATCTCTCATCAATTATCTTTTCCTTCCACATCTAGGGAGGTTAGCCACAGTGCCATGGGCTTTAAACTTCTTGATCACACTGTGCACCGTAGACACAGGAACTTTCAGGTCTTTGGAGATGGACTTGTAGCCTTGAGATTGCTCATGCTTCCTCACAATTTGGATTCTCAAGTCCTCAGACAATTCTTTGGTCTTCTTTCTTTTCTCCATGCTCAATGTGGTACACACAAGGGCACAGGACAGAGGTTGAGTCAACTTTAATCCATGTCAACTGGCTGCAAGTGTGATTTAGTTATTGCCAACACCTGTTAGGTGCCATAGGTAAGTTACAGGTTCTGTTAATTACACAAATTAGAGAAGCATCACATGATTTTTCAAACAGTACCAATACTTTTGGCCACCCCCTTTTTTATGTTTGGTGTGGAATTATATCCAATTTGGCTTTATGACAATTTTTTTTTTGTTTTTCATTGAAGACAAATTAAATGACTATAATAATACCAAAGAATTTGTGATTGCAATCATTTTCAAGAAGAAACTGATTATTATTAGTGATGAGCGAGCATGCTTGTAACTACTCGGTACTCGCACGAGTATCGCTGTACTCGGGCTGCTCGGCGGGGACCGAGTAATCTCGCGATACTCGTGCTGTACTCGTGGTCTTCATTTCTGCATGTTGGCGCTCTTTTGAGAGCCAGCCCTCATGCAGGGATTGGCTGGCAGACCACTGCAATGCCACAACCCTGTTAGTTGTGGAATTGCAGTGATTGGCCGGCCTGCACAGCGTGACCGAGCCTTTATATCGGCCGGCGCGCTGTGCTCTGCTCACAGCTATCCAGACTGTCAGTGCAGGGAGAGTGTCGCTGATTCAGGGAAAGCTTTGCGGCCCTTTATAGCTTTTTCAGTTGCAGGGCTGCAAACAGTGTGACCAAAAGTCCTTCTCAGGACTATTCTAGTTGTATACAGGCAGGCAGGGTATAGCCAGGTCGGAGTACAGTAGCAGAGTCCTTCTCAGGACTATTGTTGCTATATACAGGCAGGGTATAGCCAGGTCTGAATACAGGCTAGTGACCAAAAGAGTCCTTGTCAGGACTATTGTACCAGTATACAGGCAGGCAGGCAGGCAGGGTAGTGGTGACCGTATACCAGCCTTCATCATATCTGGGGCTGGTGTACACAGTGTAAAACAGTCCAGATAGTGTCTGACTTGTCTGTAATTGTCGCTCCCCAAAAAAACCTGTTAGGTTCTTATTGCGTCCGTGCTTGGTTTTTAAAACCGCACGTGTGTGCCTGTTGGTGGCAGCGTACAGGTGCACTTGTGTGCAATTTCCAGAAACTTTGATATAACGCACAAGTAGTGAATATACACGTCAGCAGTGCACAGCATTGCAAAATGCGCAAGGGCATTGGCAAGGAACAAGGAAGTGGACGTGATGGTGGTGCAGGCAGAGGCCGAGGTCGTGGGCAAGCTCTAATTTCGCCACAACAAAGGGCCACATCTAGTCGCTCGCACGTCCTGTCCCAAATTCTTGGGGACAGCAGCAGTACACCGCTCTTGAACCAAGACCAGTGTCAACAGGTTGTTAGTTGGATAGCAGATAATGCTTCCAGTCAGATTGGCACCACCACAAACACTCTGTCTTCCACACGGTCAAGTGTCAGTAGCTGTGATACTGCACCGCACATTTCTGAACCTGATCCTCCTTCCTACCACCAGGCTGAGTACACGTCCTCCTCGGACATTAATGATCCCACACTTGGACACTCGGAAGAGCTGTTCACGTTTCCATTCACACATTCTGGCCTCTCGTCAGCTCATATTGAAGTGGGTCATGAGGAGATCGTCTGTACAGATGGCCAAATATTTGAGCAGCCACGTTCTCACGAAGTTGGCAACGTGTCTCAACAAGTGGTGGACGATGATGAGACACAATTGTCAGGAAGTCAGGAGGAGGAGCAGGGTGCGGAAGAGGAAGACGACGTGGTGGATGATCCAGTAACTGACCCAACCTGGCAGGAGGATATGCAGAGCGAGGACAGCAGTGCACAGGGGGAGGGAGGCGTAGCATCACAACAGGCAGTAAGAAACAGGGTGGTGGCCCCAGGCAGAAGTCAGGCAACCGTTCCCCGGAACAACACGACGACACAAGGTGCCTGTACAAATGTTAGGTCTTCCCGAGTCTGGCAGTTTTTTAAGTTGGATCCAGATGATTCAAAAAAGGCCATTTGCAACACCTGCCGTGCCAGCATCAGCAGGGGTACCAAAACTAGCAGCCTGACCACCACCAGCATGATCAGGCACATGTCAGCCAAGCACCCGACTTTGTGGGAAGTACAACAGAGTCGAGGAGCAGTGCTTGCTGATGTCACTGCTACGTCTTCGCTGGTTGTGCATGCGAGCCAATCCCCTGTCCATGCTGCCTGCGAACAAGCCTCCTCCACTCCTGCACCTGCAGTTGCCTACGCAGAAAGAACACCATCATCAAGCACGTCCTTGTCCCAGCGCAGCGTTCAGTTATCCATTCAGCAAACCTTTGAACGCAGGCGCAAATACACTGCCAACACCCCACATGCCACAGTTCTAAATGCTAACATTTCGTGACTGCTTGCGCTGGAAATGTTGCCTTTTAGGCTGGTGGAGACAGAAGCATTCCGTGACCTGATGGCGGCAGCTGTCCCACGTTACTCGGTCCCCAGCCGCCACTATTTCTCCCGGTGTGCCGTCCCCGCGTTGCATAACCACGTGTCACAAAACATCACACGTGCCCTGAACAACGCTGTTTCACCCAAGGTCCACCTAACCACAGACACGTGGACAAGTGCTTGTGGGCAAGGCCGCTACATCTCGTTGACGGCACACTGGGTTAATATTGTGGAAGCTGGGACCCAGTCTGAGCGAGGGACGGAACACGTCCTTCCCACACCAAGGTTTGCAGGCCCTACCTCAGTCAGTGTTTCACCCACACTCTACAGCTCCGGAATGTCATGCTCTTCAGCCTCCTCCTCCTCCTGCGCATCCTCATCCACTGTACCCTCCACACCAGTCACAAGCTGGATGCACTGCAGCACTGCCTCGGCGAAGCGGCAACAGGCTGTGCTGAAGCTAATCTGCATAGGTGACAAACCCCACAATGCAGAAGAGCTGTGGACAGCTCTGAAACAGCAGGCAGATCACTGGCTCACACCTCTGAACCTAAAGCCAGGAAAGGTCATGTGTGACAATGGCCGGAACCTGGTAGCGGCTTTGAGGCGAGGCCAGCTGACACATGTTCCATGCGTGGCCCATGTGCTCAACCTCGTGGTTCAGCGGTTTCTAAAGTCATACCCAGAGCTGTCTGATCTGCTGGTAAAAGTTCGCCGCCTGTCTGCACATTTTCGAAAGTCACCTACTGCTTCAGCCGGCCTTGCCGGCTTTCAGCGCAGTTTGCATCTTCCGGCTCACAGACTGGTGTGTGATGTCCCCACGCGTTGGAATTCAACGCTGCACATGTTGGTCAGGATATGTGAGCAGAAGAGGGCAGTTGTTGAGTACCTGCATCACCTAAGCCGTCGGGAAATGGGTCAAACTCCACACATAACACCTGAGGAGTGGAGATGGATGTCAGACCTATGTACCATCCTCCAAAACTTTGAGGACTCCACCAAGATGGTGAGTGGTGATGACGCCATTATTAGCGTCACCATACCGCTACTCTGCCTTCTAAAACGGTCTCTGCTGAAAAACAAACATGATGCATTGCAGGCGGAGCGCGATGAGTTGCAGCAAGAAACAGTAGTGGGTGTGGGTGATAACACACAGCCCAGCCTCGTCTCATCACAACGTGCAGTGGAGGACTATGACGAGGAGGAGGATGAAGACATGGAGCAACTCTCCGGCCAAATTGAGGATATGACATGCACACCAGTCATATCCTCGGTTCAGCGTGGCTGGCCAGAGGACAGGGTAGATGAGGAGGAGGAGGAGGAGGAGGACAGCATGTTCAGTCATCTTGTTGGTCAGGCTACTGAAGTCCTGGCTGTTAAGAGTCTGGCGCACATGGCTGACTTTATGGTAAGCTGCCTGTCTCGTGACCCTCGCGTTAAGAACATCTTGGCCGACAATCATTACTGGTTGGTAACACTGTTAGACCCACGCTACAAGGAGAACTTTTTGTCTCTTATTCCCGTGGAGGAGAGGTCAACCAAAATACAGCAGTTCCGGAAGGCCATACTCACGGAAGTAGGCAAAGCATTCCCCTCACAAAACGCTAGCGGCATAGGTCAGGAATCAGTGGACAACCGAGGCGTACAGCCGAGAGAGTCACAAGTCCAATCCGCCAGAGGTAGGGGAACAGTCTTTAAGATGTGGGACAGTTTTCTCAGCCCCTCACGTACCACAGCCCCTGAGGTGCGGGGTAGTGCCATAAGAAATCCTAAGTTTGCCCAGATGCTGAAGGAGTACCTTGCAGATCGAACAACTGTACTCCGACATTCCTCTGTGCCTTACAATTATTGGGTATCCAAGCTGGACACGTGGCATGAATTGGCTCTCTACGCCTTGGAAGTCCTGGCCTGCCCTGCTGCTAGCGTTTTATCAGAGCGTGTTTTTAGTGCCGCAGGTGGAATCATTACAGATAAACGCACCCGCCTGTCAACTGAAAATGCTGACAGGCTGACTCTGATCAAGATGAACAAGGGTTGGATTGGGCCAGACTTCACCACACCACCAGCAAATGAGAGCGGAATTTAAAGTTTGCCATGTACCTCCACTCACCCATGGGTACACACTTCTGGACTTTGGATAATCGCTGGACTGCTCCTCCATCTCCTCATGCGCCACCATGATGATGACCGTTACAAATTGCAATACTTAGGCCTTTGTTTCAGGTATACCCCCAGTGGTAAATTTTTTCGCCCATTCTTTGCAGAATGGACATTACAACGACAGGAGACCCGATCCTTTGCAATGGGAACAATGTTTTGAGGCCCTCATGCACGTCTCTACCCAGGGACAACGTGGAGCCTCCCAATTTTTGGCTGCCCTGCCTAAGGGCTATACTATAATACACCCACTTCCTTAAAATGGACACTTAATGTTTTGAGGCCCTCATGCACGTCTCTACCCAGGGACAACGTGGAGCCTCCCAATTTTTGGCTGCCCTGCCTAAGGGCTATACTATAATACACCCACTTCCTTAAAATGGACACTTAATGTTTTGAGGCCCTCATGCACGTCTCTACCCAGGGACAACGTGGAGACTCCCAATTTTTGGCTGCCCTGGCAAAGGGCTATACTACAATAGACCCACTTCCTTCCAATGGGCACTTCAGGTTTACAGGCCATCATGCACGTCTCTACCCAGGGACAACGTGGAGCCTCCCAATTTTTGGCTGCCCTGCCTAAGGGCTATACTATAATACACCCACTTCCTTAAAATGGACACTTAATGTTTTGAGGCCCTCATGCACGTCTCTACCCAGGGACAACGTGGAGCCTCCCAATTTTTGGCTGCCCTGCCTAAGGGCTATACTATAATACACCCACTTCCTTAAAATGGACACTTAATGTTTTGAGGCCCTCATGCACGTCTCTACCCAGGGACAACGTGGAGCCTCCCAATTTTTGGCTGCCCTGGCAAAGGGCTATACTACAATAGACCCACTTCCTTCCAATGGGCACTTCAGGTTTACAGGCCATCATGCACGTCTCTACCCAGGGACAACGTGGAGCCTCCCAATTTTTGGCTGCCCTGCCTAAGGGCTATACTATAATACACCCACTTCCTTAAAATGGACACTTAATGTTTTGAGGCCCTCATGCACGTCTCTACCCAGGGACAACGTGGAGCCTCCCAATTTTTGGCTGCCCTGCCTAAGGGCTATACTATAATACACCCACTTCCTTAAAATGGACACTTAATGTTTTGAGGCCCTCATGCACATCTCTACCCAGGGACAACGTGGAGCCTCCCAATTTTTGGCTGCCCTGGCAAAGGGCTATACTACAATAGACCCACTTCCTTCCAATGGGCACTTCAGGTTTACAGGCCATCATGCACGTCTCTATCCAGGGACAACGTGGAGCCTCCCAATTTTTGGCTGCCCTGCCAAAGGGCTATACTACAAAAGACCCACTTCCTTCCAATGGGCACTTCAGGTTTACAGGCCCTCATGCACGTCTCTATCCAGGGACAACGTGGAGCCTCCCAATTTTTGGCTGCCCTGCCTAAGGGCTATACTATAATACACCCACTTCCTGACAATGGACACTTAATGTTTTGAGGCCCTCATGCACGTCTCTATCCAGGGACAACGTGGAGCCTCCCAATTTTTGGCTGCCCTGGCAAAGGGCTATACTACAATAGACCCACTTCCTTCCAATGGGCACTTCAGGTTTACAGGCCATCATGCACGTCTCTATCCAGGGACAACGTGGAGCCTCCCAATTTTTGGATGCCCTGGCAAAGGGCTATACTACAATAGACCCACTTCCTTCCAATGGGCACTTCAGGTTTACAGGCCATCATGCACGTCTCTATCCAGGGACAATGTGGAGCCTCCCAATTTTTGGCTGCCCTGCCTAAGGGCTATACTATAATACACCCACTTCCTGACAATGGGCACTTCAGGTTTACAGGCCCTCATGCACGTCTCTATCCAGGGACAACGTGGAGCCTCCCAATTTTTGGCTGCCCTGCCTAAGGGCTATTGTAATACTTATATATGTTCTGAGGATTTCGATAGCGTAGGGCAATGACAATCAGAGACAAGTTCTTGGTACAATATATTTTATAATATGTAACCACGGTAGATACACAACGGAAAACACAGCGGTACAAATACACAAAATACCTTCCCGAGACGGAGCGAAGGGAATTCCCGGGGCCACGCACCGGACTCCCCCACGGAGACCACCAGAGCGAACCCCTATACAGGGACTGTCCGGCAATCACCCCGGAAGGCCTAAATGCGCAGCAGCCGGGACACAAGGGGCAAGCGGTAAAAGTCCAGGAGTGTCCGTACGGGATGATTGTCCAGAGTGGTTACGAACCAGAGAGAACCGGGCAGAGTGCTGACCGAAGATGGCAGAAGGAATCCGGGCACAGCTTTGAGAAACCGGGTAAGGTCCAGAGTCGGTCGGTCGGTAGTCTTTAGGAGGATCCAAAGGCAATCAGGATTAGCAGCAGCAAAGCAGGAGCACACAGCAAGCAGTATACTCAGGCACTGGACTAGGCTTAGAGGCGGCCTTTTAAGCAGCTGGACAGGAAGTAGGGCAACAGAACAGTAAACTCCATGTTAACCGAGGGCAAGCTCATTCAAAAGAGAACTGGAAAACCTGGAAACCTGACATTACTCCCCCCCCCAGAGACGGCCTCAGGACGGATCAGGGCCTGGCTTGTCCGGGTACCGCCGATGAAACTGAGCAATCCTCCGGGGTGCCAGAATGTTACCCACCGGTTCCCAGGAATCGTCCTCGGGGGCGTACCCCTGCCAACGTACCAGATACTGAAGCCGACGACGATGGAGCCGGGAGTCAATAATGTCCTCAACCACGAACTGCTCCTCGCCGTCGACCATCACAGGCGGAGGAGGAGGCACAACACGACCATGAAACGTATTAGGGGAAACGGGTTTGAGGAGAGACACATGAAAGACCGGGTGTACCTTTAGATGGTGCGGTAACCGTAGCCGACAGGCCACAGGGCTCACGATCCCGGTGATCTTAAACGGACCGATGAATTTTTGTCCCAGCTTCTGCGAAGGAACACCCAATCTCAGGTTTTTGGTGGATAACCATACAGAGTCCCCTACCTTGTACATGGGTGCCGGTTTCCGGTGAGTGTCAGCCGACCTCTTGTAACGCTCCTGGGCCGTAGCCACAGTGTCCTTTAAAACCTCCAGATTTTGTCGTAGTTCCGTCAATCTGTCCTCCACCGCAGGCACCGAAACCGCAACCGGTGACCTAGGCAAAACAGTCGGATGGTAACCCAGGTTAGCGAAAAAGGGCGTTACCTTAGTGGAGCTGCTCTGAGTGTTGTTATATGAGAACTCCGCCAACGGAAGCATCTTCAACCAATCGTCTTGGAGATGGCTGACATAACATCGAAGGTATTGTTCCAGGGTTTGATTCGTCCGTTCGGTCTGCCCATTTGTCTGAGGATGGTATGCAGAAGATAAACAGACATCAATCTGGAGTGCCGTACAAAACCCCTTCCAGAATCTAGACGTGAACTGCACGCCCCGGTCAGAGATGATCTCGTCTGGTACCCCATGCAATCGGAATACGTTCTGGATAACCAAATCCACTGTCTCTGCGGCTGTGGGAAGACCGGTACACGGAATGAAGTGAGCAGCTTTAGTAAATCGATCCACCACCACTAAAATGGTATTGTGCCCGCCTGAGACTGGGAACTCCACAATAAAATCCATGGAGATAGACCCCCAGGGGCGAGATGGCACGGGTAACGGTTGGAGGAGTCCCGTAGGAGCCACACGAGGGACCTTGCACCGGGCACAAACCACACATGAGTGGACATAGTCCTTCACATCCTTTAAACAGGTAGGCCACCAGAAAAAACGGCTGAGAAATTCCTGCGTCTTCAGTACCCCCCTATGACCAGCCAACACGGAGTCATGGACCAATTTGAGAACCCGAAGTCTTACGGCCTCCGGGACATAAATGCGTCGCTCTCTCAACCACACACCATTCCGAAGAACAAGCGTTACATCCTTCGGGGGGGCAGCAAGAAATACGTCACCATCATAGGCCAGCTTGATGTCCTTCCACAAGTCCTGGTCCTGGATTACTCCAACGAAATTGGCATCCGATAACACGGTCTGAGACGGGGTTCCAGGCACGGAGTCCACGGCGTGGATTCGGGACAAGGCATCGGCTTTCCCATTACGTGAACCTGGACGGTATGTAACGATAAAATTGAATTGGTTAAGAAATAGGCTCCAACGGGCTTGCCGTGGAGACAGACACCTGGCAGACTTAAGAAATTCCAGATTACGATGATCTGTGAGTACTATCACTTGCTGCGCGGCTCCCTGTAAGTGGTGTCTCCATTCCTTGAAAGCGGAAATAATCGCCAATAATTCCTTGTCCGCAATGTCATAGTTCCTTTCTGCAGGGGACAACCGGCGGGAAAAGAAGGCACACGGATGCAAGAGACTCTTGTCCCCGGTCCTTTGAGAAAGAATGGCCCCTAATGCATAGTCGGAAGCGTCGACCTCCACGATAAAGGGAAGTGCGGGATTCGGATGTACTAATATTGGCGCTGAGGTAAAACATACCTTGAGACGATGGAATGCTTCCTGGGCCTGGGCGGACCACACAAACTTCTGTCCTTTCTTGGTTAACAGAGTGATGGGACGAACAATCTCTGAAAAGTTACGGATAAAGCGTCGGTAAAAGTTGGCAAAACCGACAAAGCGTTGTACCTCTTTGATGTTTCCCGGTTCCGGCCAGTCTAGAATGGCTTGTATCTTGCTAGATTCCATGTTCAGTCCCTGAGGAGAGATGACATAACCTAAGAATTGTATTTGTGAGCAGTGGAACTCGCATTTCTCCAGTTTAATGTACAGGTGGTTCTCCCTCAGACGGGTAAGTACGGTCTTAACGTGTTCCTGGTGTTCCTGTAGAGAATCAGAAAAGATTAGGATATCGTCCAGATAGATCACCATGAATTGGTCCATGATATCCCTAAAAATATCGTTAACCAGATGTTGAAATGCCGCGGGAGCGTTACAAAGTCCAAAAGGCATCACTAGGTACTCAAAATGTCCGTACCGACATCGGAACGCGGTCTTCCACTCGTCTCCGGGACGTATACGAAGCAGATTATATGCCCCACGGAGGTCTAATTTGGTGAATATTTTTGCCTGTTGGACCCTCTCCAATAGCTCAGGAATCAACGGTAACGGATACCGGTTCCGGATGGTTATCTTATTCAGTTCCCGGTAGTCAATACAGGGTCTCAGAGTCCCCTCCTTCTTTTTCACGAAAAAGATGGGTGCCCCTGCGGGTGAGGTAGACGGACGAATAAATCCCTTGGCTAGGCTTTCATCAATATACTCTTTTAGTGCTTCTAGCTCAGGTGCCGCCAACGGGTAGACATGACCAAACGGAATCTCCGCCCCTGGGAGTAAGTCTATGGGGCAATCATACGGTCTATGCGGGGGAAGCCGATCAGCTTTTCTTTTGTCGCATATATCAGCGAAGTCACGGTAAACCGGGGGTAAAACAGGTACCTGTACAGTGCCCTCCGTATTTGATGTTACTGGAACCGGAACAGTTGGACAAATGGTCGGACCACTCTGCGGTGGGAAGGATATTTCTTTAGTCTCCCAATCGATGACGGGATTTGTAGACCGTAGCCACGGAATACCTAGAATAATCGGAAAATGAGGAGAAGAAATTATCATGAAAACAAGGGTCCCCTGCTGACCTGGCTTCATCACGCATTCGAGCGGTACTGTATCCCGATCCACTGGTCCAGAGATTAACGGGGATCCGTCTACCGTCTCCATGGTAACCGGTGAGGATCTTTGCTGAGTCCGGATACCGTGTTTCCTGGCAAAGGAAGAGTCCATGAAATTTCCCCCTGCCCCAGAGTCTATCATTGCCGAGGTAGGAATTAGCTGTCCCTCCCAACGGATCTGAATGGGGAGTGAGCAATGGGTGTATTTCCCCTCTGAGTCCTTCGGTGAGGTGGACATCACCGTCAAGGGAAATACCGCATCCAAGTGTCCACTTGCCTCAGAGATATCGGACTCTGCGTCCGTGTTGTCACACTCTGCCATGGCTGCCAATACCTTATTTGGGCGATTTGGACGTTTCGGGCAGTCGATCAAGAAATGGTCCGATTGACCGCAATAGAAGCACAAACGCTCACGGAGCCGGTGTTCACGACGTTCGTTGGTCTCTCGTTTTTGCAGAGAGTCCACTTGCATAGGTACGTCCTCGGCCTCCCGTGGCGTCCTGAGAGCGGGTTCTCTGGAAGGAAACGCAATATTGTTTACACGGTTTACAGCTGCCCATTTTTCCTGTCTACGTTCCGTCAAACGGGTATCAATGCGCACACAGTGCTGGAGAAACAGTTCAAAATCCCCTGGAGATTCGGAACGGGCTAACTCGTCCTTGATGGTACCGGACAAACCTTTTCTGAAAACAGACAATAAGGCATTGTTTCCCCAATCGGTGTCTACCACTAACCTCTTGAACTCAGTGGCGTATTCAACGACAGAACGCTTTCCCTGACGTAAGGAAAGAAGAGCCGCTTCAGCGGTAGCACGGCGATTCGGATCATCAAACATTTGCGCCATTGCGTTCAGAAAGTCATCCAGGTGATTCAAACGGATGTCCCGATTCTCTATCATGGGATTAGCCCAAGCCAGTGCTCGTGAGGTTAATAACATGATGATACATAACACCTTTGACCGATCAGAACGGTAATAATCAGAATGTACATCGAAAAACAGTATACATTGGTTAACAAATCCACGGAACTGACTACGATCACCATTGAAACGGAATGGGGGTAACCTAGGCATACCGGCAGCTGATACGGACGTAGTGGGGACGGCTTCCTGAGCCTCCACTCTGACTTGCAAATCCTGTATAGCCGGCCCCAGTACCTGGTGATCATGGCCCAGCTGTGCCTCCACATCTCTAAGTTTATTCTGCACCGCCTCCATCTCCTGCTGCAGGGAGTTAATCATGGAGAAGAGCTGGTCTACTCGTGTCTCAGTCATTGCCCCAGCGAAATCCTCTTATGGCCTGAGTATAATGTAATACTTATATATGTTCTGAGGATTTCGATAGCGTAGGGCAATGACAATCAGAGACGAGTTCTTGGTACAATATATTTTATAATATGTAACCACGGTAGATACACAACGGAAAACACAGCGGTACAAATACACAAAATACCTTCCCGAGACGGAGCGAAGGGAATTCCCGGGGCCACGCACCGGACTCCCCCAGGGAGACCACCAGAGCGAACCCCTATACAGGGACTGTCCGGCAATCACCCCGGAAGGCCTAAATGCGCAGCAGCCGGGACACAAGGGGCAAGCGGTAAAAGTCCAGGAGTGTCCGTACGGGATGATTGTCCAGAGTGGTTACGAACCAGAGAGAACCGGGCAGAGTGCTGACCGAAGATGGCAGAAGGAATCCGGGCACAGCTTTGAGAAACCGGGTAAGGTCCAGAGTCGGTCGGTCGGTAGTCTTTAGGAGGATCCAAAGGCAATCAGGATTAGCAGCAGCAAAGCAGGAGCACACAGCAAGCAGTATACTCAGGCACTGGACTAGGCTTAGAGGCGGCCTTTTAAGCAGCTGGACAGGAAGTAGGGCAACAGAACAGTAAACTCCATGTTAACCGAGGGCAAGCTCATTCAAAAGAGAACTGGAAAACCTGGAAACCTGACAGCTATACTATAATACACCCACTTCCTGACAATGGGCACTTCAGGTTTACAGGCCATCATGCACGTCTCTATCCAGGGACAATGTGGAGCCTCCCAATTTTTGGCTGCCCTGCCTAAGGGCTATACTACAATAGACCCACTTCCTTACAATGGGCACTTCAGGTTTACAGGCCCTCATGCACGTCTGTATGCAGGGGCATTGGTGAACCTCACAATTTTGGACTGCCCTGGCAAAGGAAAATACTACAAAGACTCACTTCCTCAAAATGGGCACATTAGACTCAAGAGGCCTTCATGTACGTCTCTTCTCAGGGACATCGGAGTGCCACACAATGTTTTCACGTAAAATCTTTCATGTATTAATCTCAAAAAGTAACATACACCAGCTCTATCTCACTATTGGGTATGTGCCCTTAACATTTCTGCCATGAAAAATCATTTTGGGGTCATTTTGGAAGGTTTTCTGGTCCGTAAAAATGGCGTGAAACGCGGACAAAATTGTTCACAGCTGTGACTTTTGAGTGATAAATGCTTCAAGGGGTCTTCCCCATGCTGTTGCCATGTCATTTGAGCACTCTTCTGAGACTTTTGTGACATTTTTAGGGTTTCTACATGCTGCCGGGGGGTCATTTCACAAAAATACTCGGGTCTCCCATAGGATAACATTGGGCTCGTTGCTCGGCCCGAGTACACGAGTATCTTGGGAGGCTCGGCCCGAGCTTCGAGCACCCGAGCTTTTTAGTACTCGCTCATCACTAATTATTATCTGACAGAATTGCAGGGGTGCCAATACTTTTGGCCAGCACTGTATACTGTATATTAGTTTCACATTTAATTCTTAGAATTTAAAAATATTTTAAACATTGAAACACACTATAGATACTAGTGTCATTTACATAGATCAGCAATGCAGCTAACAGGATAGTAATATTAGTGGGTCAATCACCCTAATGTGTCCCTCATATTACCCTGTCTTGCCATTGAAGTCAGCACCCTAAATTTGGATGTGGCGCCCTTGCTCACCACTGGCCCTACCTTTCTCTGGTTGTCTCTTATTCAGCTTGTATTATGTTAGCCAAAGATTGACAATTGCAATACAGTCCAATAACCAGTTTACAATATGACCACTTTTGGATCAACACTGTCAGTTATAACAGAACCAGCCAATTAGTTTTAAAACTCTAATACAATAGTATTTAGTCTAGTCCAATATAAATGTATAGAGCTTAATAGCTCCAATAAATATCATCCATCATGTGTAAAATATAGAGAATTATCTAGTTGTGTAACAACACCTCAGATGTATTGAATCACTGTCAGCACAGATAGCTTTCCAGGT
Source organism: Anomaloglossus baeobatrachus (assembly GCF_048569485.1). Taxonomy (NCBI): domain Eukaryota; kingdom Metazoa; phylum Chordata; class Amphibia; order Anura; family Aromobatidae; genus Anomaloglossus; species Anomaloglossus baeobatrachus. The sequence continues at coordinate 352,989,057 of NC_134356.1, forward strand.
AAAAACTGGCAGTTCCAGAACACAGTTCCAAGTCCATCAATTATAACAATAACATCCAGTATTTTAGCTCTATGTAGAGTCACTGTCAGCATAAATATGTTTTCAAGCAAAAATTGGTAGCTTAAGTTTGCAAATCCCAGTATATTAGATATCAAAATTAAATTGCCAATATCATCTAGTTTCCCAACTGATTATCCTGAATTACAACTCAATGCATTTCCTTTTCCCAGGTTTCTCAGGACTGATAGACCAGATAGAGACAGACAGTGGACTTACCTGTTGGTATTCACATGCCAAATGATTTAGTGTTTTCAGGTTTCACGGGGAGATGGTGCCCCATGCATGATGCAAATGCACAGGCTTTTAATTTTTCTCTTACCTTCATTGTTATCTTTCTTGAAACCCAATCTCCTCATCTAGGGGTTTATCCTGAGGGGTAAACCCCAGGTTTTTTTTAGCTACAGAGAATCTGTGAGATGTCACATTTTATGCTTGTTTATTGGTTCTGTTGATTTTCCTTCCATCTATCCTTCATGTTTGTGTGCTATTTTCTCAACCTGGGTACTTGTTTCTCCCAGCATGCTTCTCTCTAACTTAGTTAGCATTGTGTTGCAGCCTGCCCTCTTGCTCTTGTTCCTCAGGGGGTACACTACAGTTCAAAAGTTTAGGGTTACTTAGATATTTCCTTATTTTTGAAAGAAAAGCACATGTTTTTCAATGAAGCTAACATTAACCCCTTCAGCACCCGTTTGTTTTTTTTCCTCTCTTTCTTCCGAGAGCCGTAACTTTTTTATTTTTCCATCAATCTTGCCATATAAGGACTTGTTTTTTGCAGGACGAGTTGTAGTTTTAAATGAAACCATAAGTTTTACCATTTAGTGTACTGGAAAGGGGCAAAACAATTCCAAGTGTGGAAAAATTGCAAAAAAAGTGGGATCCACAATAGTTTTTGGGATATTTTATTCACCGTGTTCACTATATGGTAAAACTGATGTGTGAGTGTGATGTCTCAGGTTGGTGCAAGTTTGTAGACATCAAACATGTATAGGTTTACTTGTATCTAAAGGGTTGAAATTCACAAGCTTGTCCGAAAAAAGTGGCGCACGTTTTGCGCCATTTTTCAAAACCTGTAGCGTTCTCATTTTTCTGGATCTATGGCTCAGTGACAGCTTATTTTTTTATCTCTAGATGATGTTTTTAACTGTACCATTTTTGTGCAGATGCTACGTTTTGATCGCCTGTTATTGCATTTTGCGCAAAATTTGCGGCGACCAAAAAACAAATTTTCTCATTTGGAATTTTTTTGCTGCTACGCCATTTAACAATCAGATTAATTGATTTAAAATTTTGATAGATCTGGAGTTTCTGAACGCGGCAATGCCAAATATATGTATATTTTTGGTTTTTTATCCCTTTAATTTTCAATGGGGTAAAAGGGGGGTGATTTGAACTTTTATTTTTTTTTTTTATTTTTTTACTTTTTATTTTCTTTTTTTTTTTTATTTTACTAGTTCCCCAAGGGGGCTATAGCGATCAGCAATCTGATCACTCTTCCATATCTGCAGGTCACAGCTACAGAGCTAAGATCTGCAGATATGCTGCATTACTTTCTATACTGGCTGTATTCCGGCATTGAGAGGAAGTGACTCATGTTAGCTACAGGCATCATCACAAGACCCTGTGCTACCATGGCAACAACCAGAAGTCACGTGATCATGTCACGTGACTTTCGATGGGGGCGGGGTAATTCAGCATAATGGCGGCACGCATATACATCCAGATTTTGGCAGCAAGATGTAAGGGGTTAATAGTCGCTGGTGGAACGCAATTCCACTCGCAACTAGCAGGCACACATGTCAGCTGTTGAAATCAGCTGATATGTGCACGGATCGCCACAGCCTGCCCACGACGGGGCGGGGATTAACCGCACACGATCCATGATGTACCCAGTACGTCATGGGTTGTTAAGGGGTTTAAATTAAACAGAAATACACTCTATACATTGTTAATGTGGTAAATGACTATTCTAGCTTCAAACGTCTGGTTTATAATGCAATATCTACATAGGTGTATAGAGGCCCATTTCCAACATCCACTACTCCAAAATTCTAATGGAACATTGTGTTTGCTAACTGTGTTAGAAGGCTAATGGATGTTTAGAAATCCCTTGAAAACCATTGTGCAAGTATGTTAGCACAGTTGAAAACAGTTTTGCTGTTGAGACAAGCTATAGAACTGACCTTCTTTTGAGCTAGTTGAGAATCTGGAGCATTACATTTGTTGGTTCCATTAAACTCTCAAAATGGCCTGCAAAAGAGAACTTTCATGTGAAACTCGACAGTCTATTCTTGTTCTTAGAAATGAAGGATATTCCATGCAAGAAACTGCAAAGAAACTGAAGATTTCTTACAATGCTGTGTACTACTCCCTTCAGAGGAGAGCACAAACAGGCTCTAACAAGAATAGAAATAGAAGTGCGAGGCCCCGCTGCACAACTGAGCAAAAAGACAAGTACATTAGAGTCTCTAGTTTGAGAAATCAATGCCTAACAGGTCCTCAGCTGGCAGCTTCTTTAAATAGTACCCGCAAAACGCCAGTGTCAACGTCTACAGTGAAGAGGTGACTCCGGGATGCTGGCCTTCAGGGCAGAGTGGCAAAGAAAAAGCTATATCTGAGACTGGCTAATAAAAGGAAAAGATTAATATGGGCAAAAGAACACAGACATTGGACAGAGCAAGATTGGGAAAAAGTATTATGGACAGACGAATCGAAGTTTGAGGTGTTTGAATCACACAGGAAAACATTTGTGAGATGCAGAACTACTGAAAAGATGCTGAAGAGTGCTTGATGCCATCTGTCAAGCATGGTGGAGGTGATGGTCTGGGGTTTCTTTGGGATTTTGAATAAGTAAGGCTATCACTCCATTTTGCAACTTCATGCCATACCCTGTTTACAGTGCTTGATTGGAGCCAATTTCATCCCACAACAGGACAATAACCCAAAGCACACACCTCCTAATTAGGCATGAACTATTTAGGGAAGAAGCTTGCAGCTGGTTTTCTATCTGTAATGGAGTGGCCAGCTCAGTCAGCATATATCAACCCTATTGATCTGTTGTGGGAGCAGCTTCACCATATGGTACTCAAAAAATGCTCCTGAAAGCACGGGATGAAATATCTCCAGAATTTCTTCACAAATTAACAGTTAGAATACTAAAAGTCTGCAAAGCTGGAATTGCTGCAAAGGGAGCATTCTTTGACGAAAGAAAAGTTTGAAGGAGAAAATTATTATTATTATTTCAAGTAAAAATCATTATTTCTAACCTAGTCAATGTCTGGACTATATTTTCTATTCATTATGCAACTCATTTGATAAATAAAAGTATGATTTTTCATGGAAAATACAAAATTGTCTAGGTGACCCCAAACTTTTGAACGGTAGTGCATGAGAAACCATTCAACAGCCTCTCAGGGAGTCAGACCCGAGGAAGTGCTGTTAAATTTTTTGATTAGGGTCTTTCCTAGTCTTTAGAGGAACCAGTTGGGTGCAGTGCTGCATTTCCTCTAGTTAGTCCTTTCTATCTTCTGTTACCCATGTGAGTTGGTAAGCACATTCATAACATTATAGCTAGCACACTTAGAGTGTTCTGAGGAGTACAAATGTATTTGGTTAACGCTTTAGCTGCATAACTACAGGCCTTGTCCCTGGAGGTTGTGAATATCAAGTACTAAAAGCAGCACACATGTTCTGCCGCTTCTAATGACTCAAACCATTGGAAAATCCCAATGGAACCAAAGGTAGAATTGCAGGATTTGTTTTCTGGGAACAAAAATAAGGTTTTTTTTCATTATTTCTACTTCTTGTAAATTTTACTTCTGGCTATGTCCGGTATCCTCTGAGCTCAAGATTCAACAAGCATTATTTTATCTTTGTGTCATGGAAACTCAAAAGTTTGGGCATTTTCTCTGCCTGAGGGTTCTTTAGTATTTCCTCTTTTGAGGCATGCTTCTCAGCTCTTGCCCTCATTTATGGCAACAAGGTTGCTGTGGCTGAATCCAAGGTCCATATATTGGATCAAGGAGGTCATAGAGCTGAGGACTACTCCTCTGAGTTTAGATGCTGGGTAGTGGCAATGTCCTGAAATGACCTTGCGCCCTTGGAGTCAGTTCTGCCAGGGACTTTCAGATCAGATTAAGAACATGATGATTTAGAGTTCCTGTCTGCAGTCTTTGGAGGAGGCTATGTCCCTTGCTGTATGTTTTGGTAGACATCTGAAAAATAGAGACACATTTAAAGGTTAGTTAACAGTGGTGAACCTATGCAAATTGGTGCTTGCAGAGATCCCAGAGATGGTACGAAACTCATTATTGTATATATTGTGGTTGTTCTGGTAGTATTATGGTTCATGCTTTCATAAAACGAGACTTGGCCCTCAAATAAGGTGAAAATAATGTTGGCAATTTATTTTAATAAAATAATTAATATATGTTTTGCTATAATATCTGTCATCACACTGATGTGGACCAAAAGGTCTGTGATAAATCTGTTTGGATTGCCTCAAATAAATTATTAATATTATTTTCATCTTATCTGAGTGCCAAGTCTTAGGGGCCCTTTGCACACTACGACATCGCAAGCCAATGCTGTGATGCCGAGCGCGATAGTCCCCGCCACCGTTGCAGCTTCGATATCTTGTGATAGCTGCCGTAGCGAATATTATCGCTACGGCAGCTTCACATGCACTTACCTGCCCTGCGACGTCGCTCTGGCCGGCGACCCGCCTCCTTCCTAAGGGGGCGGGTTGTGTGGCATCACAGCGATGTCACATGGCAGGCGGCCAATAGAAGCGGAGGGGCGGAGATGACATCCCGCCTACCTCTTTTCTTCCGCATTACAGACGGGACGCAAGTAGGAGATGATCCTCACTCCTGCGACTACATACACAGCGATGTGTGCTGCTGCAGGAACGAGGAACAACATCGTGCCGTAGCTGCAGCCAAAATAATGAAAATGACCGACACTACACCGATCATACGATACCAATGCCTTTGCGCTCGGTAATCGTAGTTAAAACGATTTACACACTACGATGTCGAGAGCGACGCTGGAAGTGCGTCACTTTCGATTTGACCCCACCGACATCGCACCTGCGATGTCGTAGTGTGCAAAGGGCCCCTTACTCTCTAAAATTTATGGGACTGAAACTGACTGGTGCACCACCTTCAGAAGTGCCGTGTTACTCTACACCATGGTTCAATGTTTCAAATATAACAATGAATTTCAAAAGAAAAGGAAAAAGAGGAGACTGTGAAGTTTAAAGATACGGATCCCAAGAGTCTTATATAAGCGTCCATTCTTTAGCATATCAAATGCTAAAAGGCTTATATCTTTTTGATTAACCTTACTCTGCTTGAGAGGGAAACTGTGAAAGACTGCTAGTGTTCATCTACAGCCATCTACTGCTACAGTTGCCATGAGGTTCTTTATTGTATAGGAGAAAAATGGAGGATTGTGTCTGTGCTTTGGCTTTAGAGAGATTAATATGCCCACAATCCCTATCCTTTACCCCTTGTACTTGACCTGTTTAGTCAGCCTGTGGCAGAATGCTCATGATGATGATGAGAATGTCCATAAATGCAAAGTCTGTGCTAGGTCTGCAGCCTTTTGTTAAGCCACTGTAGGGTATTTTATGTATAACAAAGTTCTTTCACAGCCCTGGACCCACTTGTCCATGGATTTTGCCTAACTCTAATGGTAATACTGATGTGTGGATGACGGTGAGCCATTTTATCAAAATGTTTCTTTTGGTCCCACTTCAAAAATTGCCTACTGCTAAAAACTTAGCTATGCTGCTTCTTTCTCATATTATTAAATTACATAGTCTTCCCAAAAATATAATTTCCAATATGGGGGTTCAATTTCTGTCTAGCCATTGGTGTAGTTTTTACTCCAAATTGGGTATCAGTCTGTGATTATTCTTAAGTTATCATCCTGAGACTTATGGGCAAACAGAAAGGATGAACCAAGAGTTATAGCAGTATTTGAGGCATTTTGTTTCATCTAATCGGCAATCTGGGTTGAATTTCTGCCCTTTGCTAAGGTTTTTCTAAGTAATTATACCAATACAGCTACTGGGACCTCACTTTTTTTTTGCTGCGGGGAATTTTGTTCATTTTGGATTTTTTTTCTAGGCTATAATCTTCTGTGCCTAAGGAGGATAGATTTTTTTACCCAATTAATTGAAGTCTTAAGAGAGGTGGAAAGGTGTCTTTTGGTAGCAAATGACTGTTTTTGATTGTGCAATATCATGCTGGAGAACAATTACCAAAAAGGACATGCCCCCAGAGATGAACATTTTAATTTAAAGATACAAGCTAATATCTCCACAACAGAGCTAAACAATTAAAAATGAAAAAAAAAAAGTTTTATTTAGCTATATAGACATTATTGCTTGATGTGGCCAGAAAGTAATAAGAAATGGAAATGTATCCCAATTGTCACATATCACATTTGAAATTTTTTTTTGCAACTTACATGGTTTTTCATAAAAAGAGACCAGAGCATTGAGAAATGGGGCATGACCTTCCCAAAAGAAATTCAATACAATTTACGCCTACAGCTGGTGTGTATTTGATTTCTTTGTGCATTGGTAGCCAGAGACTTTTATTAATTCCCCACATAGTGTATAGTTAGGGCTCATGGACATTGTTATATTACCGCTTTACATTGAATAATCTCATAAAATAAACAGAGATTTAATAGAGGTGCATAAGTCTTCAAGTGTAGGGCTGTATGCCTTGAGTTTCATAAGAAGTATTACCTTTAGGAAATATCACTGTGTACAGATGCCTATTTATTTAAATAAGAGTATTTCTGTGGTACTCCATACTCCGTAAACTGTTTACATGCAGCTACCTCCAGAGCTGGTGGGGTATCCAAGTATGGGACCATAACTGATCTGATATTGAGGACCTATTCTGATGATAGGTAATCAATATCATAGTAAAAGTAAACACTATTATGTTAGCTTTTAAATTTTTTTTGCACTTGTTCAGAAAGATAGAACAATTTATGTCACAACAAGTGTTTTAAAAAACACTTGTTATGGCATATATTTTCTTCAATTTAACATCATATCAAATATAATATCAAACAATTCAGTAAAATAATGTTGCTGACAATTATGCACACATTAAATAGTGTCATGAATATTTGAGACTAGTCTGGTCACACAAGACTATCTTTCAAATATCGTGTACAGTTGCTGTACATTGGGTCGTGACTATTGACAAGCATAATCTAGCTAATCCAATAACACACAAAAGGATGTACTAATGTTGTCTCATTTTTGGGTAATTCCTTTTATTGAACCCCAAACACTTACTGTAGCTGCAAAGAAAGTTTGCCCAACATGAAGGAGAAAGTTTGAATCATTCCGCCTTACAAATGTGTTTTTGGTTTATCATAAATTCTAGGACTCCTAATCCTTGCTTCTTCAGGTCATGCTATATCATCGCAATTGGATAAAGGTCAGGATTCTGACATGGCTATTCTAAAACAAATCCTATTTTTTAAAATTTTTCATTTGCTGATTTAATGTTTCTTTATCTTGAGGTTAGAACTAGAGATGAGCAATGTTCGAGGTTCGCCAATTTCATGTTTGAGTGATTTTGGGGGGTGTTCGAGTCATTCAACGAACTCGAACGATTTGCTAAAAGTTCGTCAGTTCGAGTTATGTTCAAGAACGGTTCGATCACCAAAAGCATGGTTTTTCACAGCTACGTGTGCAGGGAGCCATCGCTGGCAGCCTGCGGTAAGCTGGTAACCACGGTAAATATCAGGTATCCAAGCAAAGCGCTTTGTTTAGTAACCCGATGTGTACCCTGGCTACGTGTGCGAAAATCCCCGAAAGCCACAAAAAAGCACTTCTGTGTGACTTCCGTCGGATGCCGCTGCAGTCTGTGTCCCACTCTAGCCCCAGTCCCAGCCCTGTGGCTGTACGCTCAGCAGTGTCCACAGCTGCCCGCACTGTACGGTGTCTGCAGCTGCCCACACTGCAGAGTCAGCAGTCGCGGGGATGACAAGCACTGTCATCAGGAGATTAGTTAAGTTCCTTACCTGCGGTGATGAAGTCCTGGCCTCTTGATGTCAGCGCTGTCACTGTCCTCCATGGCCGCCGCTTGTGACATCTCCTCTCGCTGCCGACCCAAGACTGTCACTAGCGGTGACGTCACAGGCTCCCGCGCTACTTGGTTTGTGAAGGCGGTGGTCATTGAACTCAGTGACAGTGCTCCTGTCAGGAGTGCAGCGATCACCGCAGGTAATGTACCTCACTAACCTCCTGACAGCAGCGCTCGTCATGCTCTGTAGTGACAGCGCTGACGTTAGGAGTGCAGGAGATCATCACAGCAGGTAATGATCTCATCTAATCTCCTGACAGCAGCGCTCGTCATCCCCTGCAGTGACCTGGGCTGACCTATTGACGTTAGCTCAGGTCACTGCATTGCTCTCCCAGCCAATGGGGAACTTTCTGTTCTTCATGGACTGGAACATTGAGTATGGTATGGATCGCCATGGGACCCCCTTGGATTACACCAGACCTGGATTTGTTTTTCTTTCTAATAAATTGGTGAAAGAGGGAATGTGTTGAGGAGTATTTTTTTAAACAAAAATGTGTTTATTGTCTATTTTTTTATTACTGACTGGGTTGGTGATGTCGGGTATATGATAGACGCCTGACATCACAAACCCCAGGGCTTGATGCCAGGTGACATTACACATTTGGTATTAACCCCATATATTACCCCGTTTGCCACCGCACCAGGGCAACGGGATGAGCTGGAGCAAAGCACCAGGATTGGCGCATCTAATAGATGCGCCACTTCTGGGGCGGCTGCGGCCTGCTATTTTAAAGCTGGGGAGAGTCCAATAACCATGTACCTCCCTAGTCTGAGAATATCAGACCCCAGCTGTCCGCTTTACCTTGGCTGGTGATCCAATTTTGGGGGGACCCCCACGTGTTTTCTTTTTTTATTTTTAATTATTTATTTAATTAAAATAACAGCGTGGGGTTCCTTCAGTTTTGGATTACCAGCCAAGGTGAAGCTATCAGCTGTGTCCTGCAGGCTGCAGCTGTCTGCTATCAAAAATAGGGGGAACCCCACATCATTTTTTTAAAAAATGTATTTTTTTTTGCTAAATGCAAGGCTAAGCACCCTTTAGTGCCACATGAAAGGCACCAAAGGGTGCAAAATTACAAAATGCAGGAGAGTGGGACATTATGTGTCTTTCTGCCATTATAATGACAGAAAAGACTGATATGAAGTGTACAAGCACAGGAAAATTACCAGAGCAATCTACACTGGGAAAAGCAGTAGAAAATGGCACTGGAGTGAACATGTGACCGCCTCATGCAGGTTGAAGCTATGGATCCTGGGTAAATTTATGTATTTTCCCTCCTTCACACGGATGACAAACGGATGACATACAGACCCTATACAGAACGGAACAGAAACGGATGCCACACGGATACATCCGTGAAAAAACAGACCGTTTTTGCGGACCACAAAAACGGATCGGTCGTGTAAATGTAGCCTTATTCTGATCTGCCATTTATAAACAGCAGGCAGAAATAAGTGAATAGCGCCCCCCAGCGTCAGAAAATCTCCGGGATTTCAGGGGGTAGCTGAGACACTGGAGATCATGATTCAGGCCGTTTTTTCTGGTCCCCGCTCACGTGATCACCGGTATACACCGGTATACGCCGCAAAATAACATGTCTAAATAGCGAGCTCTGTTGTTTAGTATTCATTCAGCAGGATAACTGGACTTAAAGGGGTATTGCATCTCCAAGATCCTATCCCCAATATGTAGTAGGTGGAATAGCAATAATATCAGCAAATACCAATATTTGGAAATGTAGAATAGTTCTCCTGATTAGGCATGCCCTTACCTCATGAGCAGGGCATTGTAGCTTTGGTAGCAACAGTTAAAACATGGACTCTGCTGCTGTGGACCCGGGGAGAGTGGGTGCAGATTCATTGCACCCACACTCCTCACATGGAGGGTCTGCACTCCTAGAAAATGGGGGATACGTTCCATGAGAATGCCCCCCATATTCTAGACAGTCCAGAGTCGCCGTGGGACCCCCTTATTTTTTTTTCCTTTTAATAATAAATTGGTGAAAGAGAGAATATTTTGGGGAGTGTTTTTTCAAATTAATTATTTTTTGTCTATTTGTTTTGTTAGTACTAACAGTTTGTGATGTCGGGTATCTGATAGATGCCATGACATCACAAACTGCTGGGCTTGATGTCAGGTGACCTTACAGCTAGTATCAACCCCATTTATTACCCCATTTGCCAGGGCACAGGATGAGCTGGGGTGAAGCGCCAGGATTGGCGCATCTAGTGGATGCGCCACTTCTGGGGCACCTGCGGCCTGCTATTTTTAGGCTGTGAAGGGCCAATAACTATGGACCTTCCCACCCTGAGAATACCAGACCACAGCTGTCCGCTTTACCTTGGCTGGTGATCAAATATGGGGGACCCTACTTTTTTTTTGTAATTATTATTATTTATAAAATAATTATAAAAAAGAGCCTGGTGTGACCTCCACATTGGATCACCAACCACGGTAAAGCTGCCAGCTGTGGTTTCCAGGCTACAGCCGTCTGCTTTACCCTAGCTGGCTATCAAAAATGGGGGGACCCCACGTCATTTTTTTTTCTTAACTAATTTTTTAAATAATAAAAATTAATGGGCTTCCCTGTATTTTGATTGCCAGCCAAGGTAACGCCAGGCAGATGGGGGTGGCAACCCATAGCTGTCTGCTTTATCTGCGCTGAGAATGAAAAATACCGCGGAGCGCTACATCATTTTTTTTAATGATTTATTTTTACAGTACTGTGATGTCAGGCAATCAAAATACAGGGAAGCCCATTTTTTTTTTTTAGTTATTTAAATAAATAATTAAAAAAAATATATGGGCTCCTGCTGCATCTTTTGCATTGCTAGCTAAGGGTAATCCAAGCAGATACTGGCTGCTAACCCCCACTGCTTTGTGTTACCTTCACTGGCAATGGAAAAGCCAGGGAAGAGTTTTTTATTTTTTTGCAAAAAAACAAAAAAATGACGTGAGCTTTGCCATATTTTTGTATGCTAGCCAGGTACAGCAGGCAGATACAGGCTGCCCACAACCCCCAGCTGCCTATTTGTGCCCGGCTGGGAACTGAAAATATAGGGAAGCCCTTTTTTTAGTTATTTCATGAATTTCATAAAATAATTAAAAAAAACCTGACATGGGCTTTGCCCAATTTTTGTGTCCAGCCAGGTACAACTAGTCAGCTGGGGATTGGAATCCGCAGCACAGGTTAGCCCGAGCTTTCTGGGCCCCTCTGCTGCGATTTGAAGTCTGCAGCCGTCCCAGAAAATAGCGCTTTCATCTGGCGCTATATCCAACTCTTCCAGCAGCTCTGAAGCCGGGAGGCTTGCTGGGTAATAATGAGCTAATACTAGCTTTGTTTTACTTGCTAGTATTAAGCCAGAGATTCTTAATGTCAGGCAAGTTTGACCCGGCCATTAAGAATCTCTAATAAAGGGTTAACAAAGACATCACACAGAGAAAAAATACTTTAATAGAAATAAATACACAGACACATTAGAGACTCAATGTTTACTACTCCCTGTCAGCCCTCCTCGATCCTGGTCTTCTGTCTTCTTTCTCCTTCAACCCATGCAGCTCTGCTACATCAGACAGCACTGCATGGGAGAAAGACGCTGCTGCTCTCCATGCAGTCTAATCACTCAGTGAGAGTGAGAAGAGGCTGCGGGCTGTAAGCATTGACGTCACCGCTGACAGGTGGGTTACCATAGCAACGGTGCTCCGATCACGTGATTCCCATTGCCGCTATTCACCGGCTTTGGCATCTAGTCCCTGCATGTAGGCTGACTCTGTAAAGAGCGCCCACATGCAGGAATGGGGAAACCAACCATGTGCCAGAGCATCTCGCCGGTACATGGACATGCTCAAACGATCACCGTGTACCAGAGAGATGCACTGACAGGACCTAGCATGACGTCTAGCCATGTGACCAGTCTGTAGCCAACAAGATAATAGACACGTGACTGGTCACATGCTATTTTGACGTCACGATAGGTCCTATCATCAGCGCTGGTTACCGGGAGGAGGCAGCGATTATTGGAAGGAAAAGCGGCAGGAGACAAAGTGCAGGATGCATCATGGGGACCTGTACGTCTAATGGCAATGTTTATTAACTGTATGTGTACATGTATAATGTGTTTTTATGTGTTTGCCTGCCATTGTTTTCAATGGGGTTAGAGTTGGTTCTCCGTTCGACGAACCAAACCGAACTCAAACTCTAGGGGGGTGGCTCATCTCTAGTTAGGAACTGATACCTTCACTTTATATTTTAAAATGTTTTGATCCTCCCTAGAATGTATTGTTCCCTCAACTATTCTAATGCATTAGGACACGGAAGTAGAGAAGCAGCCCTAAATCATGGTGCTTTGTTCACCATATTCCACAGATGAGATGGTATTTTGGGTGTCAGTGTGCAGTGTTCTTCTCCTTCCACATGAACAGAGGTTTTGATAAATTGTAAAGTTTTCAGGTCTTTTGCTATCACTCGTGTTGTTTTTCATCTTTTTCAGATTCACCCATTATGCTTCTTGTGTGACCTCAAAAACATGCCCACTTTTATAAAGAAAAACAATAGTTCTGAGTTTTCTGTTTTTGTAGAAAATGTTTCTATGTCTTGATGCACACTTAGATGATCTTTATCAGTTAGTAATGAGTGAATCTGATGAGTGAATTCAAAGCAAGCATTTTGCTCAAATATGGCCAGGGAACTCTAAAGGCTTAATAATTGTCAGGTGAAAAAAATATTAACTTCTCCCTGGACCTCACCTTGTCTGTGCCACTGATTACCGTATTTTTCGGACTATAAGACGCACCGGACTATAAGACGCACCTTGGTTTTAGAGGAGGAAAATAAAACTTTACGCAAAAAAATGTGGTCATGACACACTGTTATGGGGCGAGGATCTGCTGCTGACACTGTTATGGGGGTAATGTCCCCAAATTCTCTACTAAGGTACCCCATCCTGGTAATGATCCTCCTGCCTTGTATATGATCCTGCTATAAACCCCCATCCTGCTCATATACCAGCATCCTGCTCATATTCCCTCATCCTGTTCATATACCCCCATCCTATTGATATACCCCCCATCCATCCTGCTCATATACTCCCATCCTGCTCAAATACTCCCATCCTTCTCATATACTCCCATCCTACTCATATACCCCCATCCTGTTCATATACCCCCATCCTGTTCATATACCCCATCCTGCTCATATACTCCCATCCTGCTCATATACCCACATCCTGTTCATATACCCCCATCCTGTTCATATACCCCCATCCTGTTCATATACCCCCATCCTGCTCATATACCCCCATCCTGTTCATATACCCCCATTCCATCCTGCTCATATACTCCCATCCTGCTCATATACTCACATCCTGCTCATATACTCCCATCCTGTTCATATACCCCCATCCTGTTCATATACCCCCATCCTGTTCATATACCCCATCCTGCTCATATACCCCCATCCTGCTCATATACTCCCATCCTGTTCATATACCCCCATCCTGTTCATATACCCCCATCCTGTTCATATACCCCCATCCATCCTGCTCATATACCCCCTTCCTGTTCATATACCCCCATCCTGTTCATATACCCCCCATCCATCCTGCTCATATACTCCCATCCTGTTCATATTCCCCCATCCATCCTGCTCATATACCCCCATCCTGTTCATATTCCCCTATCCATCCTGCTCATATACCCCCATCCTGTTCATATACCCCCATCCTGCTCATATACCCCCATCCTGTTCATATACCCCCCATCCATCCTGCTCATATACTCCCATCCTGCTCATATACTCCCATCCTGTTCATATACCCCCATCCTGTTCATATACCCCCATCCTGTTCATATACCCCCATCCATCCTGCTCATAAACTCCCATCCTGCTCATATACTCCCATCCTGTTCATATACCCCCATCCAGTTCATATACCCCGATCCTGTTCATATACCCCCCATCCATCCTGCTCATATACTCCCATCCTGCTATATGCCCCCATCGTGCTCATATACCATCCTGGTATATGGCCTGTATCCTATAGCACAGAGAAAAATAATAAACGTTTATACTCACCTTTTCCTCACTCCCTCCAGCACCGATCATCTTCCTCTCAGCGGCAATGACCTGTGTGTGTGGAGCCGTTCCCCTGCAGCACGCGATGTCTTCCTGTCTGTGCCGACCAGCTGACCAGCACAGATTCAGCTGACCGGCACAGACAGGAAGACATCGCGTGCAGCAGGGGGATGGCTCCACACACGGGGATGGGTGAGTGCAGTGATTCACTGCACCCCACGCTGATGATGACACGCGGGGAGCAGTGAATACAGCCGCACATGATCACTCCAGGCTGTAATTGCCAGGGGTGATCATGTGGACCGGCTCTTTACTTTGCGCGCATCCCCGCTCATCCTCCCGCCCACCTGTCAGTGCCGGCTTCAGCGCTGAGAGATGGGTGGGAAAATGGGCATGCATATGTAATGAGCGGGCCCACGTGGTCACGGCAGGCGCTGCTGCTGCCTGCTCATGCCCCTGATGACCCGCTCCACCGCAGCACCCTCGTTCCCGGCCGCAGCCCTATAGTCAGACCATAAGACGCACCCCCAACTTTCCCCCAACATTTGGGGGAAAAAAAGTGCGTCTTATGGTCCGAAAAATACGGTATTTAATTGTTCAGGCTGGTCTTCATCCATAGGTCTTCACATCTGAGGTCCCATTGGGTTCTCGGTGATCTGTGAAATTGGTAGGTAAATTCAGTCAGCAGTCATTTTAAAGAATTGGCACATATCAAATTTCCCAAAATTTGGAATTTAATGAATCCAAATTTTTTTTGTGACATTCTAGGCAAATTTGATTAGCCATGAGCCGTATT
This sequence comes from Anomaloglossus baeobatrachus, assembly GCF_048569485.1. Classification (NCBI taxonomy): domain Eukaryota; kingdom Metazoa; phylum Chordata; class Amphibia; order Anura; family Aromobatidae; genus Anomaloglossus; species Anomaloglossus baeobatrachus. Next base: position 353,004,107 of record NC_134356.1, read on the forward strand.
AATTGCTTGTAATAATGCTTTATTAGCATTTTTTTAGCTGAATTTGTCTCTATAGTACGTATAGTTGTTGTTCACAGTCTATGGCCCCCTTCACACGTCCGTGAAAAACACGCACGTGTGTTACGGGCCGTTTTTCGGGTCCGTGTCCCGTTTTTGTGTCCGTTTTTATGGTCCGTGTGGCACCTGTGTGAATTGCGTATGCTAGCCGTGTTTGTGTGCAGAACGTCCGTGTGTGCGTGTGGAATTAACGTGTATGTGTACGTGTAATGGCCGTGTGTAATGTCCGTGTGTGTGATGCACAATGTCATTTATAAATGTCAGCTGACAGCAGACAGAGTTGCGCGATGAGAATGAACTCGGGTGAACTTCACCCGACTTCATCCTCATACCGCGGCTCTGTCTGTGTCGAGTACTGATTAGCGGTCACCTGTGAAGGATTCACCGGTGACCGCTAATCCCCCGAGTGACTGAAGTTTCCCCCCCTCTCTCATACTCACCGTTCCCCGATCTCCGGCGCAGCGCTGCACGGCATTCACACGGCTGCGGCGGCTTTTACTATTTTGAAAAAGCCGGCCGCTCATTAAACAATCTCCTATTCCCTGCTTTCCCCGCCCACCGGCGCCTATGATTGGTTACAGTGAGACACGCCCCCACGCTGAGTGACAGGTGTCACACTGCACCCAATCACATCAGCCGGTGGGCGTGTCTATACTGTGCAGTAAAATAAATAAATAAATAATTAAAAAAAAACGGCGTGCGGTTCCCCCCAATTTTAATGCCAGCCAGATAAAGCCATACGGCTGAAGGCTGGTATTCTCAGGATGGGGAGCTCCACGTTATGGGGAGCCCCCCACCCTAACAATATCAGTCAGCAGCCGCCCAGAATTGCCGCATACATTATATGCGACAGTTCTGGGGCTGTACCCGGCTCTTCCCGATTTGCCCTGGTGCCGTTGGCAAATCGGGGTAATAAGGAGTTATTGGCAGCCCATAGCTGCCAATAAGTCCTAGATTAATCATGTCAGGCGTCTATGAGACACCTTCCATGATTAATCTGTAAGTTACAGTAAAAAAACACACACACCCGAAAAAATCCTTTATTTGAAATAAAAAACACACACAAATTCCCTCATTACCAATTTATTAACCCCGACAAACCCTCCATGTCCGGCGTACTCCACGGACCTCCAGCGTCGCGTCCAGCTCTGCTGCATGGAGGTGACAGGAGCAGCAGAATACACCGCCGCTCCGGTCACCTCCACACAGCAAATGAGATGAGTAGCGCGATCAGCTGCTGTCACTGAGGTTACCCGCGGCCACCGCTGGATCCTCAGTGACAGCAGCTGATCGCTGTGTGTGTTTTTTATTTCAAATAAAGGATTTTTTCGGGTGTGTGTTTATTTACTGTAACTTACAGATTAATCATGGAGGGTGTCTCATAGACGCCTGACATGATTAATCTAGGACTTATTGGCAGCTATGGGCTGCCAATAACTCCTTATTACCCCGATTTGCCAACGGCACCAGGGCAAATCGGGAAGAGCCGGGTACAGCCCCAGAACTGTCGCATATAATGTATGCGGCAATTCTGGGCGGCTGCTGACTGATATTGTTAGGGTGGGGGGCTCCCCATAACGTGGAGCTCCCCATCCTGAGAATACCAGCCTTCAGCCGTATGGCTTTATCTGGCTGGCATTAAAATTGGGGGGAACCGCACGCCGTTTTTTTTTAATTATTTATTTATTTATTTTACTGCACAGTATAGACACGCCCACCGGCTGCTGTGATTGGGTGCAGCGTGACACCTGTCACTCAGCGTGGGGGCGTGTCTCACTGTAACCAATCATAGGCGCCGGTGGGCGGGGAAAGCAGGGAATACGAGATTGTTTAATGGGCGGCCGGCTTTTTCAAAATAGTAAAAGCCGCCGCAGCAGTGTGAATGCCGTGCAGCGCTACGCCGGAGATCGGGGAACGGTAAGTATGAGAGAGGGGGGGAAACTGACCGACAGACTGTGAGAGAGGGACAGACAGACAGAGAGACCGACAGAGAGACAGAGAGACTGACCGACGGACTCAGGGAGATTGACCGACATACACAGAAATAGAAAGAATAGCCGACATCACTAGAAATAAAAACACCAAACGGACACGGACTATAGGTATATGCATACGTGTTTACTAACGTGTGTGCACATACCCATAGACTTTCATTGTGTCCACGTGTGCGTGCTCCGTGCAGATAACGGACATGCATCCGTGCCAAACGCAAACACATACGGATCACGGACACGCACACACGGACATAATGAAATAACGGACGTGTGACCACAATCATAGATTAACATTGGTGCACGTTTGGCCGTGTCTCCGGTATATACGGAAACGGACCAAACACGCACGTGTATCACGGACGTGTGAAGGGGGCCTTAAACTGTTTGTAACTAACAAGGTTTTGTGTGCTTTAATAAAATAAAATTCACTGCACCTGTAAAACCTACATTTCCAATCCAATCTCTTTTATTGAAACAGATTTTGCCAATAAGCAATATAGTGAATTAAACAGTACAGCTATTTTTGTGTTATTAGTATAGTTAGATAGGTTGTGCTGGAATATAATTTTGGCTTACACAACAGCCAGTGTGTAATTTATTAATAAGCAATTCAGAAATATAAGTAGTTTCAAAGATTATTTTTTTTGCGACTGAAGGCAAATACAGGAGCATAGCTGTGAAGTACAATATTTATATCAAGAGACTTGTCACATTCAGTGTGACCATATTCAATTTAATTCACAATTTCTTTGAGATTTTGCATAGATATTGACATTTCCCTTAGATCTAGAGAGGAGCAAATTGATTTGGTGCAAGCTGAAGGATGGCTTTTTAGGAATTGGATAAACCAAAAGAACAATTTGTGATGTGTTTTTCACCAATCTCTTAAACTGCTACTTCTATTTTTTATTCAGTGAGGAAGATAGGGAAAAAAACAACATAAAAACTAAACAAACTGTACAGAAAATTTGTGACAGCAGAGCAGTGAAGAAGATTAATGTGGGAGGAACAGGCTCTTGGTTACCACATGCTTACTTATAGCCATTAATGCTAGGGTAGGTGCACACAACTGTTTTCTAAACATCTGAGAAAAATATTAGGCTCATACTGATCAGAGGGGTGTTATTTTTTTCTTGGAGGTGGAGAATAAATAAAAAAAAAGTTTAGCCACCATCTTCATTCAGTCAGTTTATGAAAATCGGTCCAATGTTTTTCACGGACTTATAGACTTGCATTCATGAATTTGATCCAACACTTGTATCCAAATCAAAAATGTCACCGATTTTTTTCCTCGGACCTCTTTGTCCTCATCAAAAATATGACGTGCATGATCCCATGTTATTCATGTGTAGAAGTGTTTTTTACAAAACAACAAATAGCACTTGCATGATTTAAACGATTGTGTGCATGAGCCCTTAAAAATCACTTTGACATTACCTAAAGCTATGTTTGCATTAAGGTTCTTGAAAATGGTTACATACAGACTTAGTAGACTTAAGAGTATCATACGCATCCTTTCAGGAGAATTTGAGGCATTCAAGTACTTGTGTTCTACATCAAATCAAATTTTGGTTTAAACTTCAAATTTGAATAGAAATGGTCATCTCTACGCACATCACTTAGATCCACAGCTTATATTTCCAGGACAACATGTAAGAAATGTCTGGTAGGATAAGGGATTTCACATTTGAAGATCAGTAAGAAGGTATTTTCCAGATCCACTCAACTCTGTCTTCATTAGCAGCTCAGTTTGTTAAGGGTTGCTTCTCCTAAATGCCAACTGTCTATTAGTTGGCACAACATCGTGATATCATGACATCGTGACCTAACGTGTGCAGAAATGTTCCGAGCCTAAATAGAACAAGAGAAGGCCGGGGGTTCAGTGCTTTGTGGCGGTGATAATGGGGGACAGAGAATAACGGAGAGGTCATGAAGATGAGTAGTAAAATAAGTATAAGAATTTATTTTATTTCTTGCAGTTTTGCTTAATATACTCTGAGGTCCAGAGACCCCAGACCATAATAAGAGACATCCAATTCACTGAGAATAAGTTCTCTGCTGAAGTAATATTTACTGGGAAAACAAGCAGGTGAGAAGGTGCACTTTTATATGTTTGGCCAGGCGCCAGTACTTGGTTAGAACAGTCATTCTGTAGTGACAGACTCCTTTGAAGACTTCAAGCATTCAGATTAAGGAATGCAGCTGTGGGCTTTATTATTTTTGGTAATTATGCAGAAAATTCTGTATGTTATTGGTAAAATACTGAAATAAACATTTTGAATAATTAGAAAACATAGCCTACGTAAGTGTTGTTTACTTTGTAAATACATATGCTTCTCATTAGCTTTAAACCTTTTTATATATTTCGAGTAATTAAACAAACAGGAACACATTATAAATAAGGTGAACAGTTGTGATGTGAGATTGTACAACAAGCGGATTTGTAATTACATATACCTGATTAATATATTAATTAGAATTTAACAGAAACTTGGATTTTATTCAATATACTGCATCTAAGTGGATTAAATGTGACAAAAAGTTAGAGTGGTAAGAATTTGCACATTTCTACTTATAACTTACCTGTTTGATACAAAATTTCACATAATGATGCTGTAAGGAACAAAAACACATAATTAATTTGTATCCACAGAAACATGATGGTTTAGCAATATCTGAAGGCCATCGAATTTCCATTATAATTTCTGTCACTAGAATGAATTGCTTTAACCTTTTCCAGTCTCATTACCATCTTTGTCATGGAAATAGATTAAGAAGGGGCAATTTTCTGTTCTCTTAATAATCTCTGTCACAAGAATGGATTATTTTTGTATTCAGTTCTATTCTTGAAACAATCTATTCACTTTAAATATCTCTATCGATTTTTAAACTTTTGCAGAAGTAATTGTAACTATTTTGAGGATCATATTCTGCCTTATAATTAGATAGAAATGATAACTACTAAATTAGCCATAGCAGACTCTAATATCAAATATAACTATATATAAGACAAGTACTATTTTTATCAAAAATTATTCAAAGTTCTATCTATATTATCGACAGTTATTTAATATTAATGAGCCTTTCTATATCCAATTTACTCTTATGGCACTCACAAAAAATTACTTTCCAATTAGCAAGTCTGTGTAGACAGTGAAGTAATTTAAAAGTAGAACAAAATGTATTAAACTAAAAGAAAACTTAAAAATGTTAAATGTATAAACTTTTAATAATTTGGAATGCACATTATTTTCAAGTATGTTATGATTAGTCCAAATAAATATTTATATTTTAGTATATACATATATATATATATATATACATAAAAATATATATACATATTTATATATATATATGTACAGTATATATATGTATATGTATATATATATATATATATATATATATATATATATATATGTACAGTATATATATATATATATATATATATATATACTGATGCTTAAAACGTAACTGTCATTTTAATTTCATAAATCAATAATACACAGGAAAATAAACAACTTAGCAATATATTTCAGATAAATTTACTTCTCTCTCCTCCCGGACTGCTGTTATTTAAGCCTTAAAATTCTCAATTCCCATGTAAAATCTGTCTTCAGTGAACACAGACTTTTATATATAATTGAGGGCCAGAGTTCCTCCTTCCACTTTTCCCCTTCTTTTGTCATAGAACCTTATAAAAACCAACAACCATCTTCTATCTACTTACATAACCCCCAGTTTTGTCTGTTCCCCTATTCCGTCATGCACCGCGGCATTGTCCCTTGCGCAGCTGCAGTTTGAACGATACTCCGGCTTCTGGGTCCTCACTGCACGCACGCATAGACACACATAAACACACAGCAGACACACATAACAGACACACATAACAGACACACATAGCAGACACATATAAACACAAACATAGCAGACACACATAACAGACACCAAACAAATACACACACATAGCGCACATGCATGTATACACTGAACACAGACATACACACTGCTGTATACTCACCTGTCCGGGGCCGCCGCCGCTTCTGCTGTCAGCCCTTTACTGCAGTTAAATGCTTTGTGGTGCCGTAAAGCATTCAACTGCAGTAAAACCATGACATAAACCTGCAGCGGCTGCTTCGTACACCGGACGCTATCACAGAGGAGTCTGTGTGCTGCAGCTGGAGACTCCGCGGTCACGGAGGACAGGTGAGACACTGCATAATAGGGACAGAAGGGAACCAGCAGGAGCACAATGTGCTCATTACTGCACAGGTCATTAGCCCCCCACCAGATCTATATGCCCAGAGCCCCCCCACCAGATCTGTATACCCCCAGGCCCCCACACCAGATCTGTATGCTCCCAGCCCCCCATCAGATCTGTATGCCTCCAAACTCCCCCACCAAATCTGTATGCCCCCAGCCTCCCAACCAGATCTGCATATACCCAGCCCCCCTTATCAGATCTGTATGCTCCCAGTCCCCCACCAGAACTGTATGCCCACTCCCCCCCAGCAGATCTGTATGCCCCTGCCCTCCTCATCACATCTGTATGCCCACCGACCCCCTCACCAGAACTGTATGCCCACAGACTCCCTCACCAGATCTGTATGCCACCAGCCCCACTCAACACTGCTCCTGTCAGCACCACTAAGCATAGACAGATGTTTATTCCACAGCACTCCCGATGCGATAGCATCGGGCCTATTTATAGTATTGGAATATACAACAGTTTTTTTAATTATTGTTTTATATTTAATAAGGGGGTTGATTTGAACTTTCTTTGTTTTATATATTTTTAGTGATCACAACTCTCATAAGAACCACTGACTTAACACTAGACTCAGCAACACTGTTGAGCATTGTTGTCACTACCCGACACCTGTGGGTAGCTATACTTTACTGCTATTCACAGTTGCCGGAGCTGCATTCGAAGCTTGTGGGCTGCGACAGATCTTTGTGGGAACATTTTTGATAATAAATTGATGAATGAGTATAGTGTGGGGGAGCCTTTATTCAAAAAAACTATTTTTTCTTTTGTGTTTTTTTATCATTTGATTAGTAGTTGGGGTGTCTGATAGATATCTCTCCATTAATAGCACCAGGACATGATGCCAACTGACATCAACCCCAGAAAATATTACCCCAATCGCCACTGCTCCAGAGCAATTGGGAAGAGCTGGAAAAAGTGTCAGAATTGGCTGGTATTTTTAGGCTGTGAAGGGACCAATATCCATGAAACTTCCCACCTTGATAGTATCAGCCCGTAGCTGTCTGCTTTACCTTGGCTCGTTATTACAAATAAGGGGAAACCACATGATTTTTTTCATTAATTTATTTATTAAAAAGTACAGTAAACTACACACGCAAGGCACTAATTATATATCCGATGGATATCTAAGTGCCTTGTGTGTGTAGTTTTCTGTATTTGTTAATAAATGCATAAATAAATGAAAGAAATGTTTTGAGGTCCCCCTATTATTGATAACCAGCCAAGGTAAAGAAGAAAGCTGCAGGGGATGTCTTATATTTTGTATTGGGGCCAATTCCCATTAATGAAAAATTACTTTTTATCCTTTCCCTCGCCTCGGCGCCAGCATCGGGGATTGGAGTTTGTGTTAATTGCAAATTAATACTCACCCTCTTCTTCTGCCCATAATCTCACTCAACCCTCTGTGCCAGCATTAGCAGTTGGAGTGTGTGTTAATTGCAAATGAATATTCACCCCTTCCTGTGCCCATAACCCTATCCACCCGTCTATGCTGACATCAGTGAATGGACTGTGTGTTAATGACAAATGAATGTTCACCCCTTCCTCAGCCCATAATCTTTCTCATTGCTCTGTGCCAATGTCAGTGATTGAACTGGGTTACTTGCAAATGAATATTGAACCCTTCCCATGCCCATAATCTTGACCACTTCTTTGAGCCAACATCAGTGATTTAACTCTGTGTTAATTGCAAATGAATATTCACCCTCTTGCCCTATGCATAATCTTGCCAAACCTTCTGTGCTGATGTCAGTGATTGGACTGTGTGTTAATTGTAAATTAATATCCACCCCCTTCCCCAATCTATATTCCCACCCACCCCTCTACAATGGTGCCAGTGATTCACTGCCTGCCATACTACTGCCTGAGGCTCACAGCGCAATGCTTGTACTGGCCGGTGGCTCTTTTGCCACGGGTTTATCAGCAAGTATTTCTATGCAGCTTTCATGCTCAGGTAGCAGGTAGCAAAGCTGCCGGCCAGAACAAGAATTGTGCTGCAATCCTCGAGTAGTAGTAAGTCTGAGTGATGCTGGCACAAAGGGGTGAGCAGGTGAAGGTGAATAGTAACATTTTCATTAACATAAGCTGCAATCACTGACACTGGCAGAGGGGTGGGCAGGATTATGGAGCAGGGGGTGAATATTAATTTTCCATTAACTAGCCGACACATGACTTGAACCTTCTGGGTTTAACAGAAACAAAATAGAGCATACACCAATAAAAGTTATATAACCAGAAAGGGCTGTCCAAGCCCTATTTCAAGATATCATTAGCATGATGGCACGCAACTAGAGCTTATTTTGGACTAGTGCAAAAAAGCAGAAAAGTCCTGCTATTTTTTCGGGGGAGGTCTTATATTCCAGGAAACATGGTAGGTGCCAGATCTCTGTCACTGTAAGGCTGTTATGAAGAAAATAAGTGATGTGTCACCATGTGTAACTGTAAAGCTGAAGCCTCTGCCAGTATCAGAAATATATGGAGGGAACCTTAAACTTTTTAAGACCATAAAAGAACAAATAAGCAATTATTAACTGTTGGTGGATAGAGAAACCTCCATTGTGTATCATCATACACAAGGCAAGCTATGCTATTTCACATAAGCTACAGGGTAATGTATGTTTGGACAAATGTGTGATGACCTTGTATTATAATTGCTATTGCTTTAGAAATTTTATAGGGAAAAAAAAGTTGATTTTAGACATAGAGTGCATTTTCTGCATCTACTCTTGTCATTGTTTACTGTCAAACTACACCTTTTTTATTTTTGCCATGTTCTGTCATGTTTTATTATGTACAACATGACAACCTGGACCTATGAATTGAAGTGTCATATTAAAAGTAATCAGCTATCAAATTATTAACTTATAGATGTTATCCACTATTTGAGCAACCAAATCTTAATGCAATAGTCACTTGTGTAAAAGGAAAAAAAAACATATAGTCACCTCCCGCGACCCTGGCATTCCAGCAATGTAAGCTCCGTATCTCCTGATGCTTGAATGACATTGTTAGGCCATTTGAGCGCTATAGCCAATAACGGGCTTATTTGTTTACAGAACTTTGCTGTAATGGTCTTTTTTGTTATCCTGTTTTCGTGTAATGGACCAATGCCTAAGCAATTACAATCATCCTGACTCTGGACACAATCAGACAAATACCTGCTAATCATGCGTCCGTCGTCTAACAACTTTGTAAACTTTGCCTTACTTTCTTGTAAATTTAGATGTTGAAAATATTTTGATTTTTAGTTCATAGTACAAAAACCATGCTTAGTATAGGTACAAGAACTTGATTAGACTACTACAGTCTACTCTGGGGAAATAATTCTGTCCCAGAATTTCTTTGTCGTTCCGTAACCTAGGCAACATAGCTTTAAATAGTCTAATCATTTATTGCAACTAGAATACAGAGACTATTTCACTTTATTTTTCACTTCCTAAATTACCAATATAAAATCTATTTTTTTTTACTTGTTTCTTTAACCACTTTATGTTATTCTCATGAAGAAAATACACTATTATTATATATCATGTGCTGGTTTAATGCCTTTATAAGCCCGATTCATGATTTTTGTTTCTTTAAGTGACTTTTCATTTTTTGTCTTGTGGTAATTTGTTGACATCTATTGTACCAAATTCATCAAAATGATACATGCGGTCAATTTTACAAGAAGGAAACAATTGTATTTTACCATTATCAATCATTTTTGAAAACTCCAAAAGCAAAAGGTCTAACATTTTGGAAAAATGTGACAGTTGCGCAAAATTTATGGCATACGTATAATCATTACAGAGGATTAAGGGGCTCACTGAAGCAGATTCGTATGTAAAAGTACGCAAAGCTCACCCAAAATGGCATGAAACATCCTGACCCTGATTCATTATTTATGTTTTTCAGTCACTTTATTTCTATGAAGAAAAAGTGAGGAAAAATCCAGCATCCATCAAATGTAATAAAATTTAAATTTTAATGAAAAAAGTTAAAAAACATGAAACAGCTTCATGGAAGCATGTGTCTACACATGCTTCCATCAAACTATGCTTCCATGAAACGTTCATATTTTTTTAACTCTTTTCATTAACATTTAAATTTTATTACATTTGACGAATGCTGGATTATTCCTCACTTCTTCTTGATATGAACACCTGAATGCCGCTTCAGGTTTCCAAGCACCACACCGATATGGCTGCTGTCTGGTGAGCTGTTACTTTCTTTTTCATTTTGAATTTTTTTCTATGTTGGGATACTTCCTGATATTTATTGTATGAAATTCATCAAAATAATTCACATGGTTCCTGAGTTTTGTGCAAAATCAAAATTATTTTTTTACTGTCATTAACATTTTTGTGACTTTTAGTGAGAAAAATGTTAATTTTTTTTCCAAAATAGTATAGAAATTGGCAATAAATTTTGTCTGTGCATAAAACTAGTCTAGTAGAACTCCGGACTGACTTTTGTAAAGTCACAAATGATGATTGAGTTGGAAACATCTGGAAACCCTAAACAATGGAAAAAATATAACCAAACAGATATAAAACAGAATTAAAAGAGGCACAAATGCAGAAAATTAAGTTGGCGTAAACCAAACAAAAACAACATACAACACAAAAAATTGATAAAGCCAAATTGGGGACTTAGCCCCTAAAAAGTCATACCTCTAATTTAGCAATCGGTCCTTGCATTGTTGTGAAAATCAACTTTAATCCAATAAGCTAACTACTAGTCTAAAACACAGAAGAAGTGTGTAAAGAATAAAGCAATTTAGAAAATAATCACTTGAAATTGTTGCTGGAAAAGAATGGCACAACAAGCTATGAAATCATGGAGTCTACTTATTTTTTTACATTTTGGCTTAGTTTTTTCTTTTTCCTTTTGTTTAAAATATTATTAAACTGTATAATTTGTTGTGTAGTTGTTCATCTGAGGTTGTATGTAACTAATTTTCAAACTTTCTAAAGACCAAGGGGCCAATTCATGAAGACTGGAGTAGTGCAGCCTTTAATTGCACCAAATTCATTAAGAGGCGCACTCTACATAATTCCTTTGGCACTATTTTTAAGTGCTCTACACCAGAAATACAATATAAGTCCTATTAAAAAAATGCGGTCACTTTTGATGAATCAAACAGGTGGATTTCACCACACTTAGTCCCACCTTGGCTCCACCCCAACTCTCCCAATTGTGTTGGAGCTGATCCAAAGCTGATTCAAAGCTTTTACACTACTTTGTGGCATCAAAGCTTTTATGAATTAGCCCCAAAATGTATATTTTTATTGCTCTGTAAACCCATAGAACTTTTTCACATGACTGTAGGTGCTTGGTGCACTCTTGGCATGACTGAGCTCTTAAATGCACTGTTCCTCCAAATACGTTTGCAGAGGGAAGTAGTGCGGTAGGCAAAAATTGTACCAGGAACTATGCACTTAATAGTTTGGCCATGTCAATGATGCATCGATTACTTTTTTAGATTTGAAATTATTTTAAGCACAATACTAGCACAGATTACGAAATAAAAAGTATAATTTTAAAAGGTCCATAACCCAATAAATGGTTATGTTGGACTAATTGACTCTCCTGAGACCCCTTACCAACAATGGACATACTACCATGTCCAATGCTGATTTCCTGACTTTGATGTTGGCTCAGTTCCTTTGTCAGAAGATAAGGCTGTGCTTTTCATCAATCATCTGCCATTATCAGGCATGGCTAGAGTGTAGCTGTTAATCTATTAAATGCTAATCTCAATTTATGACAGCAGGATAACAGTGCGCCAGCAGAGGCAGTGTGTCATGCTAATAGCCCATCCATGCCTCTGTGTTATGATCACTGGGCACTGAGGCGTTATTATGATGGCTGAGAGTCTACTGAAGACCTTCATGTCCCTCATGGCTATGGTTGGTGTTAAGAGCAGAAAGTGATTTTTGCTATTTACTGCAGCCCTGTGGTATAGCTACAGTTAGGTCCAGAAATATTTGGACAGTGACACAATTTTCGCGAGTTGGGCTCTGCATGCCACCACATTGGATTTGAAATGAAATCTCTACAACAGAATTCAAGTGCAGATTGTAACGTTTAATTTGAAGGTTTGAACAAAAATATCTGATAGAAATTGTAGGAATTGTACACATTTCTTTACAAACACTCCACATTTTAGGAGGTCAAAAGTAATTGGACAAATAAACCAAACCCAAACAAAATATTTTTATTTTCAATATTTTGTTGCGAATCCTTTGGAGGCAATCACTGCCTTAAGTCTGGAACCCATGGACATCACCAAACGCTGGTTTTCCTCCTTCTTAATGCTTTGCCAGGCCTTTACAGCCGCAGCCTTCAGGTCTTGCTTGTTTGTGGGTCTTTCCGTCTTAAGTCTGCATTTGAGCAAGTGAAATGCATGCTCAATTGGGTTAAGTCTGGTGATTGACTTGGCCATTGCAGAATGTTCCACTTTTTTGCACTCATGAACTCCTGGGTAGCTTTGGCTGTATGCTTGGGGTCATTGTCCATCTGTACTATGAAGCGCCGTCCGATCAACTTTGCGGCATTTGGCTGAATCTGGGCTGAAAGTATATCCCTGTACACTTCAGAATTCATCCGGCTACTCTTGTCTGCTGTTATGTCATCAATAAACACAAGTGACCCAGTGCCATTGAAAGCCATGCATGCCCATGCCATCACGTTGCCTCCACCATGTTTTACAGAGGATGTGGTGTGCCTTGGATCATGTGCCGTTCCCTTTCTTCTCCAAACTTTTCTCTTCCCATCATTCTGGTACAGGTTGATCTTGGTCTCATCTGTCCATAGAATACTTTTCCAGAACTGAGCTGGCTTCATGAGGTGTTTTTCAGCAAATTTAACTCTGGCCTGTCTTTTTTTGGAATTGATGAATGGTTTGCATCTAGATGTGAACCCTTTGTATTTACTTTCATGGAGTCTTCTCTTTACTGTTGACTTAGAGACAGATACACCTACTTCACTAAGAGTGTTCTGGACTTCAGTTGATGTTGTGAACGGGTTCTTCTTCACCAAAGAAAGTATGCGGCGATCATCTACCACTGTTGTCATCCGTGGACGCCCAGGCCTTTTTGAGTTCCCAAGCTCACTAGTCAATTCCTTTTTTCTCAGAATGTACCCGACTGTTGATTTTGCTATTCCAAGCATGTCTGCTATCTCTCTGATGGATTTTTTCTTTTTTTTCAGCTTCAGGATGTTCTACTTCACCTCAATTGAGAGTTCCTTAGACCGCATGTTGTCTAGTCACAGCAACAGCTTCCAAATGCAAAACCACACACCTGTAATCAACCCCAGACCTTTTAACTACTTCATTGATTACAGGTTAACGAGGGAGACGTCTTCAGAGTTAATTGCAGCCCTTAGAGTCCCTTGTCTAATTACTTTTGGTCCCTTGAAAAAGAGGAGGCTATGCATTACAGAGCTATGATTCCTAAACCCTTTCTCCGATTTGGATGTGAAAACTCTCATATTGCAGCTGGGAGTGTGCACTTTCAGCCCATATTATATATAGAATTGTATTTCTGAACATGTTAGCAACACAGCTAAAATAACAAAACTTGTGTCACTGTCCAAATATTTCTGGACCTAACTGTATATCTACCACAAGTGATCAAATAATCATAGGTTCAAATTCCCTAAGAAGACTTCAAAATACTATGAAAACTAAAAATTAAAAATGAAGAAATCAAAAAATATACACATATGTGGTATCTCCACATCTGTTAAAGCCTGGACTATGAAAACATAAAAGGAATTATCTAAATCAATAAATGCTTAAATAAGAAAAACAAAGGACCAAAATTACATTTTTTTCAACAACTTAAAAAAATAATGATAAGAAATCAAAACATCAAATCTACTCCAAAATGACATAAATTGAATTGTCATTTCAGGGCACAAAAAATAGCTGCTATACAGTCTTATCACCCAGAAGAAAAAAGTAGAATTCTTAAAAATACATACAGGCCACTACAGATGAGCTGATCTAGTAAAATTTGAATTTGCTTATTTTCGCAAAATTTTTCCAGGACATTAATTTTGGTCTAGTTGCTCCCTGCCCACTCTTTGGTTCTCTGTTGTCAAGTCCCATATCGTGCCTGGTGTTTACTATAGGGGGGACTTCTGGCTGTGAGAAGCCCAAGAGTATGCTCAGTGAACTCCATGGCCTACTGGAAGCCCCGGCCTTCATTGAATTCTATTGATGTGGTGGGAAAGAGGCACAGAAAACTGGACATTGAGCAGGGAGAATCAGGGAGGAGTGGCTGGAGAGGCAATTTTTTGTTTTTTAACCTTTCACCAGTCCTCTACTGTTCAGCAAAATGGAGGCTGCAGCTGGCCTCTTTTTTGCTAAATTTACACAGAACGAATTACAAAAAATCTGTATTCTCCAGAATATATATATTTTTTTTCCAATTCAGGTAGAGTTTAATTCCATTCAAATTAATTTTCCCATCTCTACTGGCTACTACACTTATAGACCTCCATACATATTAAAGTTGGCTAAACACACTGATTTCAGCAGGTTTAGCAGCTGGACTAATGTATATTGGATGTGTAAGTGATGGACTCGTGTATTGGAGCTTCACAATTCTCAGAAAAATTTCTTCCTGTTGAATTTCAACAACTGGTCCTTCTGTTTGGCACTGAAATAAGCTGTTGTAAGAGGTCTCTGGGAGTGACTCTCTCATAGGGAATGCAAAAGTGCTTGGCTGTGCTGAATATCGCTGTGTATGCCAGAATTGGGAAAGAGTATTGTCACCTAACTAAAACTAACAAAAAGTAAAAATGAAGTGCAGGGGCATTGGACTCCTTACTGACCAAACAGAAAATCGAAGAGATAAGTAATTCCAGCTACTGATTTAATGCAAAACATAATTAGAAAAAATAAGAATATACCTTCTTTTAAATTTACAACCTAGGAACTTCCCAGATGGCTTGAATATGTGTAGGATGAATATGTTTCCCTATTGATAATTTATTTTTGAATTTTAAACATTTTTTTCTTAATGGTTTCATCATGAATGGTACTATATTGCTTTTTTGTTGTACTTATCAGACTTTCAGAATGTATATCATATGATCTATATCTGTTTTTTATTGGTTCAATCTGAGTTTATAGAAATCATGGGATACATCATAATTCAGCTAGGATAAAGGACACCTGGGTGCATGTGAAAGAGTTTTTTAGTGGAAGTAATATGAAGTACAATTTTTAATTTTTCCAATAACTTTTTGCGTTTTGTCAGCTAACTATAGTTTGGCAGACAGCTAACTAATGTATATGGTGTCCTTTATACTAGACTCCTACTCACGGTTTTGTACAGATGAATTCTCAGTAGTCTTGTTAACGTAACACCTCTTCAAACATTAGATAAGAAAGGATTCATCACTCACAATTAGGGATGGTTACAGCTCAATTTATCCCTGTCACATCCCCACCGGAATCTGCGACTTCTGCTTCGATCACTAGGCGCCTCTTTATTTCCTCCATGGGTGATGCTGGGGATAGAGGAGGTGTTGGGCTAGTGGCTCTGGTGGGTGCAGGCTCCACCCATCTACTAAGCTGGGTTTCCCTGGGGTCTGCTGTGTCACTGGCTGATGGTGGTGGCGTGTGTCTTCCAGCTGAAGTTACCATCTTTCAGCTACAGCATAAGGGAAGAAACCACACCCTTTTTATTCCCCCAAATGTCTGCTAGTCGCTGCCACATATAGTCCTGTAGTTTAATGCTTGTCTCTGGTTTTTGCCCTGCTCTGTATATTGAGTCCCGTGTTTTGACTTCTGCCTGCTCTCTGATTACTTTCCTACCTGTCGTTTTTGTACCTCACTGCCATCTCCAGTTTTTGACCTTAGCTTGACTCCTGACTATGTTCTTGTCTGCTGATTTTGTCCCTTTTCTGTATATCCTTGTTTGACCCTGCTTGACAACTACTCCCACAGGTAACAATCTCCAGGGCCCTGTACTAATTCCAGATCCCTGTATAGAGGTTAAAGGGTTTCGAGGTTCTTGAGATCCTGCTTAGTGAGCAGCTTGCCTCTAGCCTGTCTGTGATAGCCATCCTGACACTGTGGTTCCAGGCAGATGTCACAATCCCCTACAATGTGAAGCATGTAAAGTAGGAGTCTATTATTTGGCCTAGTGGCCAGTGTGAAAATTACAAGATTTGTTTTATATAAGGATATGAAAAATAAAAAAATTACACTGTCAAATATAAAATACATTTTTCAAAATCCTAGTTTATACATAGGCCAATTTTTTAAGAATCATTCCCTTTTCATGTAGTCATGGTTGCTTCCCCAACCCTGCCCAATTTAGTAAAGGGCTACAATTTTTTTTATTAGAAATCCAGACATTATTATTTTTGATATGCTGAAGAAATTGGAAGTTTTTGAATACTAACTTCATACAGTATGTGATTAGCAAACAAATCTATGATTATGTAAATAAAATCCAATATGTATTCTAAATCTAAAGTTTCACACATAGGTCAAGCATCAAGGGCTTAAATATGTAAAACAAAAAAGTTATTAAGCAATATTTAAATCAACAATACAGCATTGCAACATACATTTTTCAGAAAGGGTAAAGGTTTTTTGTAAGCTGTTATCTTCCTATTTTAATACACTGCAATATTCTGATCTAAGTTTTACAACATTCTTAATTTTTTTTTCATTGGCAGCATTTAGATCATTCAGCACTAATTTAATTGACCTATTTTTAAATCCCTTCATTATTATTTATATTTATTAGCAAGCTATTAGATTTTATGCTTTGCTACTCATGCAGAGAATATTTAAATTACTTTTACATGAATGGTTAACCACAGAGAAGTATGAGTCTTTTCTTAGCAGTTAGGTTAAATTAGTTAATTGTTACTGCCCTCTACCTCACCTTCAGATCTTCCTGGTATACATTTTACTTAGCAATTGTTACACTTAAGGGTAGTCCATAGCATATATATAGATGCAAAGATTTTATAAATTTAGTTCATTAAAGGAACACTCTCAAGAAAAATGATAAATCAGTTATCACATGATGTTTATATGTTTCTCTCTAGAAATTACTAGAGATGGGAGAATCAATTTGTATGACTAATGTCAATTTGCCAGGTACGTAACCTTTGACTGCTGGTAGTGGAGCTTGTGATTCTCCGTTCCTTTGGCATTCCTAGATTATTAGCTATGCTTGGGCAACGTCATTATTGCTGCATAATGCACACATGACTTCCATTTTGGCTAATCAAAAGAAGAGCTGGGAATGCTGGGATGCAGGGAAATTTGGTAGACTTCTATTTAGCAGTCACAGATTACTGACCTGGTCAAAGGACTAGAGTTCTGCAAATCGATTCTCCCATCTCTCGAAAGACACATTCCCAAGCAAGTAGTGGCAGCTGCATGTGACCAAACAACACCAAAAGTTCTAGCTTTCAAAAACAGTATACATTTCTGATTTTGTCAGTAATGTGGCCATGAACTATATATTAAAAATGTAAAACTGACAAAAATAAATATTTATACATTCTAATATTTTTCAAGTTCTATAATTACTATTGTTCTATTAACTTATTATTATTGATGGGTGAACCTGCAGATATCCGGAACTGGCGGGTACAACCGGATTTTTTTTTTAAAAAAACCTGGTTCATGACCAAAATTAATTACGGATATCTGGACGGATGTTGATCCAATATAAGTCTATGGGGACCCAAATATTGTAGTGGTAGAAAAGGCTATGGGGATTAGAGCAGGCACATTATATTTACTGAGTCTATCGAGGGGCTGTAACACTACTGCAGGGGCTACTCATTACTCTCATACATATTCATTACTTCCCCTGCCCGCCTAAAGTCCCGATGCCGCTTAATGGTTGCAGTCAAGCGCACCCCCACCCTGTGTGACAACATTTCTGACTGCTTGGAGTCACACACATTGTGTGCATCTCTATAATGGGGTAAAAATAAATAAATAAAAAAATTGGCATAGGGTTAGGACTGGCGGTTTGGATTAAAGATGTGGGAATATCCCAATCAGCAGCTGGGATACACCATGCAGAGATGTTATTCTGCAGCTGTAAACCAAGTGGACACTTCCGCAGCAGTAACACAAAGTGTACCCTGTGCACTGTTTTAGATGGCACACAGCACAAATCGGGACACAGGGTACAGTCTCTGTTAAACAACACAGAGACTGCACACCACTGCGGTATTAGCCTCTGTTAATCCCACAGAGGCTACTTGCACCTGCTGTAGTCCCTGTTAACTCCACAGAGCACTACCAGCTATACTAGAGAACTCTCTTAAAACTCCACAGAGCCCCTGTGCACTACTCCTGATTTAAATTGTGGCAAACTAATGGCAGAGTCGCTGCAACATTTCACAAACTTGCCCTAACACTGGTGCTCCACTAACTTGTCTGGCGTGCCCCTAGGCACTGTAAAGGTTAATGCTGGATTCACACGCCAGATGTAGCAAAGCCACGACACCTAAAGCCTACCTGCCTAAGTGCTCACCCCAACATGTGGGATCGCTATTGTCTCTGGTATCAGCTCTAGTTAACAAAGGAATAGCCCTCTAGCAATAGTGCACCAGAGGCCTACAAAAACTTAGAGCAAACTGAATGAAGACTGCGCACCCATGTGCACAGGAAAGAGGCTTTTAAGACCTAAGCCACTCTCCAAACATGCTACCAGACATCATCTGATGACCAATATTGGGCTGCAAGGTCATAGGTGTGGGCGTCTGCAAGTTAATCAGGCATCACCACATTAGTAGGACCGCTGATGTCAGTCAGCCTATCAGGTCCAGCCATGTCATCAGCAGGACAGCTGATGTCAGTCAGCCAATCAGGTCCTACCACATCACGGGCATGCCCAGTAGTGTCCAAACTGGACTTAGCCTCAGACAGAAAACAAAATGTGCCAGTATGCTCAGTAGCCTGAACTGAGGACTCAGCCTCAGGATGAGCATGCTCACTAGGCAAGATACAAGACAGTCTCTGACAGAGAACTAAGTACCTGAGCACGTGCACTAGCCACTTCTCCACACTTAGACATGGAGCACCAAGCAGCCAGCTGGACAACCCGAAGCATGGCCAGAAATGGAGGCTGGCACCTGGGTGGAATAGAAACTGCAGCAGGCTGCTTGCGGCATCAGTGGTGCTGGTTTCTAACAACCCCCATATTGTGATCCCCCGCACAGATAAAGCATACACCTACAGGCTGCAGCCCCCAGCCATTTTCTTATCTTGGCTGTGTATCAAAATAAGAGGGACCCCATGCTGCTTTTTTAAAATTATTTAAGTAAATATTAATAATTAAAAAAATGGCTTGCGATCACCCCTAATTTTGATATTCTGCTATGATAAAGCTGACAGCTGGAGGCTGGTATTCTCAGGCTTGGAAGAGTCATGGTTATTGCACCCCTCAGCTAAAAATAGCAGCCTGCGCAGCCAATCCATTAGATGCGACAATTCTAATTGCAGCACTTTACCCGGCTCATCCCGGTTGCCCTGCTGCGGTGGAAATCAGGGTAATATAAGGGGTTCATGACAGCTCACAGCTGCCACTAAGCCCAAAACCTCCCCATTACTAATCTCAAAGTGAAAAGAAGAAATAAACACAAACATTGTTAAAATCCTTTATTTGAAATAAAATACAAGAAAACACCCTCTGTCTCCAATTTATTAACCCCAAACACCCAGTTCCAACATAATCCACATGAGGTCCCATGGTGATTCTAGCTCTGCTGCATACTGACGTCACAGCGCGTGGGGACAGAACATCTCCACATGCTGTGACTTCAGACAGAGACTGACTGAGCCGCAGCTGTGAGTGCTGATGTCACTCAGCTTATTTGTGGTCACAACTAAAGGTTCCCAAGTTACCCCACCTATGACTACAAGTAAACTTACCTCAGGTGACTTCATTAAACTTAGTGACCTTACCTCAGGTGAACTGAGTTTACAGACCTGCATCTCCTGGCAGAAAACCACTTTTTTTGTCACAGGATATGAAATATGTTACAGGCTGCAAAAGACTTGAGACTGGAGCATAGGCTCATCTACTAGCAGGACAATGACCTCAAACATACTGTCAGAACTACAATGGAAGTTTTTAAATCAAAGAATATTCATGTGTGTAAGTGGCCCAGTCAAAGTTCAGACCTAAATTGCATTGAGAATCTGTGGCAAGACTTAGGGGTACTTTGCATGTTGTCGGGGTCAAATCGAAAGTGTCGCACATCCAGCGCCAGTAACGACGTCGCAACGTGTAAAGCCTAGTTGCACCGATAAACGATCGCAAAAGCGTTGTAAATCTGTGATCTGTGTAGTGTCGGTCATTTTCATAATTTCGCTGCAGCGACAGGTACGATGTTGTTCCTCGCTCCAGCGGCAGCACACATCGCTGTGTATGAAGCTGCAGGAGCGAGGAACTTCTCCTTACCTGCCTCCACCGGCTATGCGGAAGTAAGGAGGTGGGCGGGATGTTTACGTCCCGCTCATCTCCGCCCCTCCACTTCTATTGGCCGCCTGCTATGTGACATTGCTGTGATGCCGCACGACCCGCCCCCTTAGGAAGGAGGCGGGTCGCCGGCCAGAGCGACGTCGCAGGGCAGGTAAGTGCGTGTGAAGCTGCCGTAGCGATAATGTTCGCTACAACAGCTATCACGAGATATCGCATGTGCGACAGGGTCGGGTACTATCGCGCTCGGCATCGCTATCATCGGCTAGCGATGTCGCAGCATGCAACGTACCCCTTAAAGATTCCTGTTTACAGATGCTCTTCCTCCAACCTCACTGAGCTGTAGCTATTTGGCAAAGAGCAATGAGCAAACATTTCAGCCCCTATATGTGCTCAGTTGGTAGAGACATACCACAAAAGAATTGCAGCAGTAATTGCAGCTAGAATTGTTCCTACAAAGTTTGAATCGGGAGGGCTGAATACTAATGCAGTTTGCAATTTTCAGATATAAAATACAGTGGAACCTTGGTTACAAGAACAATCCGTTCTGGGAGTGTGCTCGTAAACCAAGTTACTCGTCTAGCAAAGCAAAATTTCCATTGGGAAATAATTGAAACTCAGAAAGTTCGTTCTACAACTTGTTTAATGTCCCATCATGGTCCCCTATTGTGCCATTCCACACACGCACAAACACACACAAACACACACATATTATGCTCACCTACCCTGTGTTCCCTCAGTGGCCTCCTGGTTCTTGTAGTCCGCAGGGATGTGTGTCTGGTAACCTACACGACTGATGCAGGAGCTTCCGCTGTCAGCGCTTCAGCAGCAGACATCATACACAGGAGCCGCTTGCCTCTGATTGACTGCCTTTGAGAAGCGCTGACAGGGGAAGCTCCTGCATCGTTACAATGGTTACACATACCTGCGGACTACAAGAACCAGGAGGCCACCGAGGGAACGGAGGGTAAGGGGAGCACAATATGAGTGTATTTGTTTGTGTTTGTGCGTGTTTTTGTGGACTGCAAGAGCGGGTCAGAGCGCAGTGAAATTACGGAACCGTAAGTGTGTGCGGTGAGTATTTGCTCGTACAGCAAAGCATTGCTTGTAAATAGAGTTACAAATTTACAGCATGCTTTTCTCGTATAGCGAAATACTCACACACCAAGTTACTCGTAAACTGAGGTTCCACTGTATTTAGAAAACCATTTATCACTTCACAAAAACTTGCTACTTTTTGTTGGTATATCACATCATATAAAATCCCAGTAGTACACCTTTAATTTTGTTGTAACATGAAAACATTTGGAAAATTTTACTGGGTATGAACACTTTTTTTTGTGCCAGAAAAAAAAATCCAGAAAATCACATTTTATGATTTTTAAATAATTAATTTGCATTTTATTTTA
The DNA here is from genome assembly GCF_048569485.1 of Anomaloglossus baeobatrachus. Classification (NCBI taxonomy): domain Eukaryota; kingdom Metazoa; phylum Chordata; class Amphibia; order Anura; family Aromobatidae; genus Anomaloglossus; species Anomaloglossus baeobatrachus. The sequence continues at coordinate 353,026,299 of NC_134356.1, forward strand.
TAAAATAAGTATTTCATAAAATAGAAAAACAGAACTTAATATTTGGTAAAGAAATCTTTGTTTGCAATTACAGAGGTCAGATATTCCTATAGTTTATGACCAAGTTTTCGCGCACTGTAGTAGGGATTTTGGTACACTCCTCCATACAGATCTTTTAGGTTTAGGTGCTGTCACTGGGCAACATTGAGTTTGAGCTCCTTCCTAAGATTTTCTATTGGGTTCAGGTTTGAAGGCTGACTAGGCCTCTCCAGGATCTTAAAAGGCTTCTTAAGCGGGCTTTACACGCTACAATATATCTAACGATGTATCGGCGGGGTCACATCGTCAGTAACGCACATCCGGCATCGTTAGTTAAATTGTAGCGTGTGAAACCTCCGTGCGATTGCAATTGAACATTAAAACGTTGATCGCATGTCCGTCGTTCAATTACTAAAAACTGAACGTCAGGTTGTTCAATGTAACCGAGGTAGCACACATCACAGTGTGTGACACCCCGGGAACGATGAACACAGCTTACCTGCGTCCCACGGCTCCCACCGGCAATGCGGAAGGAAGGAGGTGAGCGGGATGTTTACGTCCCGCTCATCTCCGCCCCTCCGCTTCTATTGGCCGGCTGCCGCATGACATCGCGGTGACGCTGAATGTCCCTCCCACTCCAGGAAGGGTATGTTCTCCGCCCACATCGAGGTCGTATGGGAGGTAAGTACGTGTGACGGGAAATAATCGTTTGTGCGACACGGTCAACAAATTGAACGTGCCGCACATATGATGGGGGCGGGTCACATCGCATACGATATAGTATGCGAAATTGTAAGGTGTAAAGCAGCCTTTACTCTCCTTAATTGCCGTGGCTGTGTGTTTTGGGTCACTGTCATGCTAGACAGTTCGAGTTACGTTCGAGAACGGTTCGAGCACCAAAAACGTGGCTTTTCACAGTAAAGCTATGTGCTCACATTGCTGTACGCATGCGTCCTGCGTTCCCAGCATAATCCCTCTCTCTTTCCTACTCACCGATCACAGGCGTCTCGCTGCACGGCTGTCACAAATCTCCAGTGGCATTTCCTCTTTTGAAAATGGCTGCCGCTTCATTATTCAATTAGTTATTCCATGCTTTCCCTGCCCACCGGCGCCCATGATTGGTTGCAGTCAGACATGCCCCCACGATGAGTGACAGCTGTCTCACTGCAACCAATTACAGTTGCCGCCGGGTGGGTCTATATCGTGCAGTAAAATAAATAAATAAATAAATAATAAAAAAAATTAAAAAATGCGGTTCCCCCATATTTGATACCAGCCAGGATAAAGCCGCATGGCTGGAGGCTGGTATTGTCAGGATGGGGAGCTCCACATTATGGGGAGTCCACCACCCTAACAATATCACCCAGCAGCCACCTGGAATTGCCGCATCCATTAGATGCGACAGTCCCGGGACTCCATCCAGCTCATCCCGAATTGCCCTGGTGTGGTGGCAATCGGGGTAATAATGAATTAATCATGCCAGGCGTCTCCCCGACATACCTTCCATGAAAGTAAATAAACACAGACACAACGAAAAATCCTTTATTTGGAATAAAAGACAAAAAACACCTCATTTACCTCTTTATTAATCCCAAAACAACAATCCAGGTCCGAAGTAATCCACACGATACTGTCAGCTCTGCTAGCTTTGCTACATGAAGATGACAGGGAGCGTTCTGTGCCCTCTCCACGTAGCACCTGAACAAAACCGCGCTGTAATCTGAGATTTCAGTCTGCAATGCAGAAGTAAAGATGACCAAATCTGCCTACGTTTTTCATTAGAGCCCATAGCTCAATGGTTAGAGCGCTCGATTTAGAAGCATAAGTTCACGATTTCTAGTCCCGGTAAAAAATGTAATTTATTTTTAATTTTAAATTAGAATTATTTATTTATAATTATAATTTAATTTAATTTATTTATGCACTGAAGGGAGGAGCCGGACATCAGCTGTGAGCCGCACCTCTAAAATCGGAGCAGTTCACGGAATGAGGCTGCATTGCTATCTCTCTCTCTCTCTCTTTGTTCTCTCTCAGTCTCTCAGTCTCAGTCTCTCTCAGTCTCTCTCTCTCTTTTTCTTTCTCTCTTTTTCTCAATCTCTCTTTCCCTCTCTCTCTCTCCTCTCTCCTTTCTCCTCTCTCTCCTCTCTCTCTCCTCTCTCTCTTCTCTCTCTCTGTCTCTCTCAGTCTCTCTCTCTTGGCCTCTCTCTCTCTGTCTCTCTCAGTCTCTCTCTCTTTCTCTCTCTCTCTTTGTCTCTCTCAGTCTCTCTCTCTCTTTCTCTCTCTCTCTTTTTCTCTTTCTCTCTTTTTCTCAGTCTCTCTTTTTCCCTCTCTTTCTCTCTCCTCTCTCCTCTCTCTTCTCTCTCTCTTCTCTCTCTCCTCCCTCTCTTTTCTCTCTCTCTTGTCTTTCTCTCTCTCAGTCTCTCAGAGTCTCTCAGTCTCTCTTTCTGTCTCTCTCTCTCTTTGTCTCTCTCAGTCTCAGTCTCCCTGTCTCTTTTTCTCTCTCATCTCTCCTCTCTCTCTTCACTCCCTCTCTTCTCTCTCTCTCTGGTCTCTCTCTTTTATCCCTCTCTCTCCTCTCTCTCTTCTCTCTCTCTCAGTCTCTCTCAGTCTCTCTTTCTCTTTCTCTCTCTGTCTTTGTCTCTCTCAGTCTCAGTCTCTCACAGTCTCTCTCTCTTTTCCTCTCTCTTTTTCTCAGTCTCTTTTTCTCTCTCTGTCTCCTCTCTCCTCTCTCTCTCTTCTCTCTCTCTCTCCTCTCTCTTCTCTCTCCTCTCTCTCCCACTCTCCCTTTTCTCTCTCTTTTCTCTCTCTTTTCTCTCTCTTTTTTCTCTCTCTCTTCTTTCTCTCTCTCTCTCAGACCTGGCGATGATCAGCTGATGCGGTCACCTGGCGGAATCAGCTGACACTATAAGTCGAGCGATGAGGCTGGCTTTTTACTGCCCGGCCGACTAAACTATCAGCTGATGGTGTCAGACAGGAGTCTGCACAGAAGTTTTTAGTTTTTTTTTTTTGCACTGATGCATCATCTGATTGTATAAAAGCCGTTTATACAATCAGCTGCTGTGTCATGTGATTCAGGCCCTTGAACCTGACACATCATCTGATCGCTTTGCCTTCCAGCAAACCGATCAGATGATATTGGATCCGGATTGGACGGCGCGGGACCCTTGACCCAGGATTACTGCGGAGGGGTGTTCTTTATTTCAATAAAGATGGAGTCACTAATTGTGTTGTGTTTTATTTCTAATAAAAATATTTTTTCTGTGTTTTGTGTTTTTTATTTGTACCAGAAATTCATAGTGGCCATGTCTAATATTGGCGTGACACCATGAATTTCGGGGTTAGGGCCAGTTGATAATATACAGCTAGCCCTAACCCAATTATTACCCAGCGAGCCACCCATCACCAGGGCAGCTGGAAGAGATGGATACAGCACCAGAAGATGGCGCTTCTATGAAAGCGCCCTTTTCTGGGGTGGCTGTGGACTGCATTCGCAGCCGGGGTGACCAGAAAACTTGGGCACCCTGAGCTGTTGATTCCAATCCCCAGCTGCCTAGTTGTACCTGGCTGGACACAAAAATTGGGCGAAGCCCATGTCATTTTTTTTTTAAATTATTTCATGAAATTCATGAAATAATTAAAAAAAAAGCGCTTCCCTATATTTTTGGTCCCCAGCTGGGTACAAATAGGCAGCTGGGGGTTGGGAGCAGCCCGTAGCTGCCTGCTGTACCTGGCTAGCATACAAAAATATGGCAAAGCCCACGTAATTTTTTTGGGGGGCAAAAAACTCCTGCATACAGTCCTGGATGGACATACAAAGAGGTTTTGTCCAGCTCACCTGCTTAGTAGGAGACCCAAATGCAGTGGATATTGCAAGGAAGGAAGGTCGGCAAACCCTGGTAGTACAAGGAAGGAAGGTTTTTTCCAGCAATTGATCCACGCAAAAAAATGTTTTCTTAAAATCCAGTATTCTTTATTCAAGGCATATTAAAAAGTCCATAGCATGGTCAGAAAGCCCATAAATGAGAGGACGCGTTTCGATCGACAGACTAAGATCAGGTCGATCGAAACGCGTCCTCTCATTTATGGGCTTTCTGACCATGCTATGGACTTTTTAAAATGCCTTGAATAAAGAATACTATATTTTAAGAAAACATTTTTTGCGTGGATCAATTGCTGGAAAAAAACTTCCTTCCTAGTCCTGGATGGAGTATGCTGAGCCTTGTAGTTCTGCAGCTGCTGTCTGTATGGAGGAGAGCAGACAGCAGCTGCAGAACTACAAGGCTCAGCATGCTCCATTCACTAGTGTATGCAGGAGAGCAGACAGCAGCTGCAGAACTACAAGACTCAGCATACTCCATCCAGGAATGTATGCAGGAGTTTTTTGCCCACCAAAAAAATGATGTGGGCTTCGCCATATTTTTGTATGCTAGCCAGGTACAGCAGGCAGGTACAGCTGCCCCCAACTACCAGCTGCCTATTTGTACCCGGCTGGGAACTAAAAAAAGAGGGAAGCCCTTTTTTAATTATTTCATGAATTTCATGAAATAATTAAAAAAAAATTGACATGAGCTTCGTCCTATTTTTTCATCCAGCCAGGTACAACTAGGCAGCTGGGGATTGGAATCCGCAACACAGGTTAGCCCGAGCTTTCTGGGCCCCTCTGCTGCGAATTGCAGTACACAGCCGCCCCAGAAAATGGCGCTTTCATAGAAGCGCCATCATCTGGTGCTGTATCCAACTCTTCCAGCTGCCCTGAAGCTGGGTGGCTAGCTGAATAATAATGAGTTAATACTAGCTTTGTTTTACTAGCTAGTATTAAGCCAGAGATTCTTAATGTCTGGCAAGTTTCACCCGGCCATTAAGAATCTCCAATAAAAGGTGAAAAAAGACACCGCACAGAGAAAAAAATACTTTAATAGAAATAAATACACAGACACACTTAGAGAATCCATGTTTATTACTCCCTGTCAACCCTCCACGATCCATGGTCTTCTGTCTTCTTTCTCCTTCAACCCATGCAGCTCTGCTACATCAGACAGCACTGCATGGGAGGAAGACGCTGCTTCTTCCCGTGCAGTCTAATCACTCAGTGAGAGTGAGCAGAGGCTGCAGGCTGTAAGCGGTGACGTCACCGCTGACAAGCAGGTTACCATTAGCAAGGGTGCTCCGATCACGTGATTCCCGGTGCAGCTGAGGGCTGTAATCGGTGACGTCACTGCTGACAGGCGGGTTGCTATAGCAACACTGATCTCCGTTATTGACCGGCTGTGGCAGCCGGTGTATAACGGAACGGGGAAGCAGAACTGGGAAGCCGACCATGTGCCAGAGCATTTCGCCGAGATACGAAGATACTGGAACGATCACCGCGTACCGGAGAGATGCAATGACAGGACCTAGCATGATGTCATAGCCATGTGACCAGTCTGTTGCCAATAAGATAATAGACACTTGACTGATCACATGCTTTTTTTGAGGTCACGGAAGGTCCTATCATTAGTGCTGGTTACCGGGAGGACGCAGCGATTATCGGAAGGAAAAGCGGCGGGAGACAGAGTGCAGGACGCATCGTTGGGACCTGTAAGTGTAATGGCAATGTTTATTAACTGTAAGTGTACATTTTTAATGTGTTTTTATGTGTTTGTGTTTGCTTCCCATTGTTTTCAATAGGGTTCGAGAGGTTCGTCGAACGGTTTGTCGAACCGAACTCGAACGGGGCCTCCGTTCGACGAACCGAACCGAACTCGAGCCTTCAGAGGCTCGCTCATCTCTAGTCATGACCCATATTTAATGCCCTGACAAAAGGAGGTTGTTGGCCAAAATCTTGCAATACATAACCTATCCATCCTGCGATCAATACAGTGCAGTCGTCCTGCCCCCTTTGCAAAAAAGCACCCCAAAGTATGATGTTTCTACCCCTATGCTTTACAGTTGGGACAGAGTTCTTGAGGTTGTACTCATCATTCTTTTTCCTCCAAACACGGCGAGTGGAGTTGATAGCAAAACGTTCTATTTTGGTCTCATCTGACCACATGCCTCTTTTGGATCATTTAGATGGTCATTGGAGAACTTTAAATGGGCCTGGGTATGTGCTGGCATGCCCTGAAGGATTTTAATGCATGATGGCATAGTATGTAACTAATTGAAATCATTGAGACGGTTGTCCCAACTCTCTTCAGGTCACTGATAAGGTCCTCCAGCGTAGTTCTGGACTGACTCTTGACCTTTCTCAGAATCATCCTTACTTCACGAGGCGAGATCTTGCAATCTTGCATGGAACCCCAGACTGAGTAAGATTGGCAGTCATCTTGTGTTTCTTCCATTTTCTAACAATTGGGCGAAAAGTTGTATCCTTCTCACTAAGCTGCTTGCCTATTGTTCTGTAACTCATCCTAACTTGTGCAGGTCTACAATTTTGTCCCGAGTGTACTTAAATAGCTTTTGGTCTTGGACATGGTGGAGGTGTTGGAGTGTGATTGATTATGTGGACAGATGTTTTTTATGCAGGAATCAGGTTCAAACAGGTGCAATTACTGCAGGTAATGAATAATAACAGGTCTGTGAGAGACATAATTCTTACTGGTTTGTAGGTGATCAAATCCTTATTTTATGCAATAATATGGAAATCAATTATTGAAAAATCATACAATGTGACGTTCTGGATTTTTTAGGGATTCTGTCTGTCACAGATGAAGTGTACCTATGATAAAAGTTACAGGCCTCTCCATTCTTTCCAGGTGGGAAAACTTGCAAAATCGACCATGTCTTATTTCCCTTACTATGTTAGCATAACTAGGTATACAGTTATTAAATATTCAATCAAAGAAAGGACTAAAAGTAATAGAATTTCTAAAAAAAAATTATAATTTTCCAATAATTACACTTGATTAATGAAGCAAGTTAGTTCACATAATCAGTATCTTACAGCTGTGGGACCATATCATTTTAATATTGAAGTGAAGGCTTTTCCAATTTGTATGCTACCAATAAAGCTATCTAACAAGAAAAGGTCCTGAAAAGAACATTTTCCTTGTTTTCCTTTTACTTTACTAAAATTAATGCTAAAGTATTCATGATAGAAGGAATTAGTATCCAAGCTAAAACCTTATTTTTTTTTTTACTTAGAAAAGCATTAGCTAAGACAGATATTGCCCTAGTGAAGCCTTCTTTTGAAACCCACTATGAAACATATCATGAAAGTTTAATTTCTGAGGTTGGAGAGGAAGGGGTTAGTCATGTGCTGCGAATGCAATGAGGACAAAAGATGATATCCTAGAAGTCAATGTCCACAGACAGTGACCCAGTCATATGAGACTGCAGTGCTCTTGGGCATACCAATGATACACTGCGGGATCATTTAACGGGTCACTCTGTGTGGACATTGACTTCTAGGATCCCATCTTCAGTTTTAGGTGGGCTTTACACGCTGTGACATCGCTAGCAATTGCTAGCGATGTCGAGCGTGATAGCACCCGCCCCCGCCGCACATGCGATATGTGGTGATTGCTGCCATAGCAAACAGTATCGCTACGGCAGCTTCACACGCACATACCTGGTCGGTGACGTCGCTGTGACCACCAAACAATCCCTCCTTCAAGGGGGTGTGTGTTCGGCGTCACAGCAATGTCTCCGCGACGTCACTAAGGAGCCAGCCAATAGAAGCGGAGGGGCGGAGATAAGCGGGACTTAACATCCCGCCCACCTCCTTCCTTCCGCATTGTCGGTGGAGGCAGGTAAGGAGATGTTTGTCGTTCCTGTGGTGCCACACACAGCGATGTGTGGTGCTGCAGGAACGACAAAGAATATCATACCGGCAGCAGCAGCGATATTATGAAAAGGAGCAACGTGTCACCGATCAACGATTTTTACGTTTTTGGATCGGTGATCGTCGCTTCTAGGTTTTACACGCTGCGATGTCGGTAACGGTGCTGGATATGCGTCACTAACGACGTGACCCCGACGGTATATCGTTACCGATGTCGCAACATGTAAAGCCCGCCTTAATTTCATTGGCAGCATAGCATTAACCGTTTCCTCTTCAATCTTAGATATCTAGCACAACTTTTGACTACAGAAGCCAATTTTAAGCTCTAAAGCGTAGGTCACACGTAGCGACACAGCAGCGATCACGACGATGATCTGACCTTATCAGGATCACTGCTGCGTCGTTACATGGTCACTGGTGAGCTGTCAAACAGGCAGATCTCACCAGCGACCAGTGACCAGCCCCCAGCCAGCAGCGACGCGTGGAAGCGATGCTGCGCTTGGTAACTAAGGTAAATATCGGGTAACCAAGCAAAGTGCTTTGCTTAGTTACCCGATATTTACCTTGGTTACCAGCGCACACCGCTTAGCGCTGGCTCCCTGCACTCGTAGCCAGGGTGCACATCGGGTTAATAAGCAAACCGCTTTGCTTATAGTTAACCGATATGTACCTTGGTTACGTGTGCAGGGAGCAGGCAGCCGGCTTCAAGAAGCTGCGGATGATGGTAACGAAGGTAAATATCGGGTAACCAAGCCTTTGCTTGGTTACCCTATATTTACCTTGGTTACCAGCGTCCGCAAAAGCCGGCTTCCGACTCCTTGCACATGCAGTTCGTTGCTCTCTCGCTGTCAAACACAGCGATGTTTGCTTCACAGCGGGTGAGCAACGTCCAAAAAATGGTCCAGGATATTCAGCTACGACCGGCGACATCACAGCAGGGGCCAGGTTGTTACTGGATGTCACACACAGCGACATTGCTAGCAAGGTTGCTGCTATGTCACAGAAAATGGTGACTTAGCAGCGACGTCGTCGTCGCTGTCGTTGTGTGTGACATGACCATTACAGTTATTTTAGCTCCCCCAACTACTCCATGTGAGCACCACACTACCAATCATTGTATTTCTACTCAGATAAGACCCTATTTGCACTCCTTGTCTCTCCATTGTTTTTTCTTCATATTAAACTCTAGTTTGTAATATGCCTTTAAAGTCAATTTCTTTCAACAATTAATCGTCATATTTATATTTCTGGTCTATAAATATAATCTATATATCTCTTTTCTAGAATGTTAAAATTATTTGTAACATATAGTATTTTTATATTGCATTGTGTTATTACTTTGTTTTCCTGTCAAAAACTTGTTCAAAACTACATAAATAGGCCTGAAAAATATTTCTATTAATTTTCCAAATGCACAATAGTATCTTAAGCTAAACGTTGAGTGCAGATGGTACAATAAAAGGTAGTTTCCAGATGCTTCAAGGCCTGCTTTATTTGATGAAAAATTGTTCGTAAGCTTTCTTCATCAGTCTCAGCAATTAAGTGTGTCATATTCTCCCCTACTGACTAATTTTCTTCTTTAATCATTAGGACCTGCCATCATTTTTTTTTCAATGGTTGCATGTGCGGGTTTATTAAATTCATTATAATATTTCTACAAGTGATAAGTAGAATTAATAAAAGAAACATCATTTAAATAAAAACTACTGCAATGGTGAAAACATATTTTTTGTTCATCTTTTGTGTTGCTGCTACAGATTTGTAGATTTCAAAAATAAAGGCTTGTGGTTGGTATAAGATATTTATTATCAGTGCATGATGCTTTGAAATAATATGGTCTCATTTCTAGCTGTGTATAAGAAAAAATGCATAGCATCTGTGAACTAATTAAATAAGTTGGACCTGATAGGTAAATAATTAACCTTTATCCCACTCAATGCAGATATCAACATGGAAAGAAATGAGCAGTATAAATTTTTTTTTGTGTGTGTGTGTATTAATAAAAATTTCAAATCATCTTTTTGATTTTATGAAATAATATATAATGTTCGTTTTTACATGAAATATAATTATAAAGCTATGGTCATCTTTGGAGATCAGAAAAAGATAACATAAAAAGCAGAATAAGTAGTGATGAGCGAGCATGCTTGTTACTACTCGGTACTCGCACGAGTATCACTGTACTCGGGCTACTCGGCGGGGACCGAGTAATCTCGCGATACTCGTGCTGTACTCGTGGTCTTCATTTCTGCATGTTGGCGCTCTTTTGAGAGCCAGCCCTCATGCAGGGATTGGCTGGCAGACCACTGCAATGCCACAGCCCTGTTAGTTGTGGAATTGCAGTGATTGGCCGGCCTGCACAGCGTGACCGAGCCTTTATACCGGCGGGCGCGCTGTGCTCTGCTCACAGCTATCCAGACAGTCAGTACAGGGAGAGGGTCGCTGCTTCAGGGAAAGGTTTGCGGCCCTTTATAGCTATTTCCGTAGCAGGGCTGCAAACAGTGTGACCAAAAGTCCTTCTCAGGACTATTCTAGTTGTATACAGGCAGGCAGGGTATAGCCAGGTCGGAGTACAGTAGCAGAGTCCTTCTCAGGACTATTGTTGCTGTATACAGGCAGGGTATAGCCAGGTTGGAATACAGGCTAGTGACCAAAAGAGTCCTTGTCAGGACTATTGTAGCAGTATACAGGCAGGCAGGCAGGCAGGGTATATAGCCATTCCTAGTGGTGACCGTATACCAGCCTTCATCATATCTGGGGCTGGTGTACACAGTCTAAAACAGTCCTGATAGTGTCAGACTTCTCAGCAATTGTCGCTCCTAAAACCTGTTAGGTTCTTAGTGCGTCCGTGCTTGCATTTAAAAACCGCACGTGTGTGCCTGTCGGTGGCAGCGTACAGGTGCACTTGTGTGCGTTTTTACCAAACTATTATATAACGCACAAGTGTAGTGTATAATACACGTCAGTCAGCAGTGGCTGATAGTGTCAGAGTTCTTAATTTTTGCTCCTAAAACCTGTGTTAGGTTCTTAGTGCGTCCGTGCTTGCATTTAAAAACCGCACGTGTGTGCCTGTCGGTGGCTGCGTACAGGTGCACTTGTGTGCGTTTTTACCAAACTATTATATAACGCACAAGTGTAGTGTATAATACACGTCAGTCAGCAGTGGCTGATAGTGTCAGAGTTCTTAATTTTGGCTCCTAAAACCTGTGTTAGGTTCTTAGTGCGTCCGTGCTTGCATTTAAAAACCGCACGTGTGTGCCTGTCGGTGGCAGCGTACAGGTGCACTTGTGTGCGTTTTTACCAAACTATTATATAACGCACAAGTGTAGTGTATAATACACGTCAGTCAGCAGTGGCTGATAGTGTCAGAGTTCTTAATTTTTGCTCCTAAAACCTGTGTTAGGTTCTTAGTGCGTCCGTGCTTGCATTTAAAAACCGCACGTGTGTGCCTGTCGGTGGCAGCGTACAGGTGCACTTGTGTGCGATTTTACCAAACTATTATATAACGCACAAGTGTAGTGTATAATACACGTCAGTCAGCAGTGGCTGATAGTGTCAGAGTTCTTAATTTTTGCTCCTAAAACCTGTGTTAGGTTCTTAGTGCGTCCGTGCTTGCATTTAAAAACCGCACGTGTCTGCCTGTCGGTGGCAGCGTACAGGTGCACGATTTGCACAAACTTTGATATAACGCCCAAGTCTAGTGAATACACGTCAGCACAGCATTGCAAAATGCGCAAGGGCGTTGGCAAGGAACAAGGAAGTGGACGTGATGGTGGTGCAGGCAGAGGCCGAGGTCGTGGGCAAGCTCTAATTTTGCCACAACAAAGGGCCACATCTAGTCGCTCGCAAGTCCTGTCCCAAATTCTTGGGGACCGCAGCAGTACACCGCTCTTGAACCAAGACCAGTGTCAACAGGTTGTTAGTTGGATAGCGGATAATGCTTCCAGTCAGATTGGCACCACCACAAACACTCTGTCTTCCACACGGTCAAGTGTCAGTAGCCATGATACTGCACCGCACATTTCAGAACCTGATCCTCCTTCCTACCACAAGGCTGAGTACACGTCCTCGGACATTAATGATCCCACACTTGGACACTCGGAAGAGCTGTTCACGTTTCCATTCGCACATTCTGGCCTCTCGCCAGCTCATGTTGAAGTGGGTCATGAGGAGATCGTATGTACAGATGGCCAAATATTTGAGCAGCCACGTTCTCACGAAGTTGGCAACGTGTCTCAACAAGGGGTGGACGATGATGAGACACAATTGTCAGGAAGTCAGGAGGAGGAGCAAGGTGCGGAAGAGGAAGACGACGTGGTGGATGATCCAGTAACTGACCCAACCTGGCAGGAGGATATGCAGAGCGAGGACAGCAGTGCACAGGGGGAGGGAGGCGTAGCATCCCAACAGGCAGTAAGAAGCAGGGTGGTGGCTCCAGGCAGAAGTCAGGCAACCGTTCCCCGGAACAACAACACGACACAAGGTGCCTGTACAAATGTTAGGTCTTCCCGAGTCTGGCAGTTTTTTAAGTTGGATCCAGATGATTCTAAAAAGGCCATTTGCAACACCTGCCGTGCCAGCATAAGCAGGGGTACCAAAACTAGCAGCCTGACCACCACCAGCATGATTAGGCACATGTCAGCCAAGCACCCGACTTTGTGGGAAGTACAACAGAGTCGAGGAGCAGTGCTTGCTAATGTCACTGCTACGTCTTCGCTGGTTGTGCATGCGAGCCAATCCCCTGTCCATGCTGCCTGCGAACAAGCCTTCTCCGGTCCTGCACCTGCAGTTGCCTACGCAGAAATAACACCATCATCAAGCACGTCCTTGTCCCAGCGCAGCGTTCAGTTATCCATTCAGCAAACCTTTGAACGCAGGCGCAAATACACTGCCAACACCCCACATGCCACAGTTCTAAATGCTAACATTTCGCGACTGCTTGCGCTGGAAATGTTGCCTTTTAGGATGGTGGAGACAGAAGCATTCCGCGACCTGATGGCGGCAGCTGTCCCACGTTACTCGGTCCCCAGCCGCCACTATTTCTCCCGGTGTGCCGTCCCCGCGTTGCATAACCACGTGTCACAAAACATCACACGTGCCCTGAACAACGCTGTTTCACCCAAAGTCCACCTAACCACAGACACGTGGACAAGTGCTTGTGGGCAAGGCCGCTACATCTCGTTGATGGCACACTGGGTTAATATTGTGGAAGCTGGGACCCAGTCTGAGCGAGGGACGGAACACGTCCTTCCCACACCAAGGTTTGCAGGCCCTACCTCAGTCAGTGTTTCACCCACACTCTACAGCTCCGGAATGTCATGCTCTTCAGCCTCCTCCTCCTCCTGCGCATCCTCATCCACTGTACCCTCCACACCAGTCCCAAGCTGGAAGCACTGCAGCACTGCCTCGGCGAAGCGGCAACAGGCTGTGCTGAAGCTAATCTGCATAGGTGAAAAACCCCACAATGCAGAAGAGCTGTGGACAGCTCTGAAACAGCAGGCAGATCTATGGCTCACACCTCTGAACCTAAAGCCAGGAAAGGTCGTGTGTGACAATGGCCGGAACCTGGTGGCGGCTTTGAGGCGAGGCCAGCTGACACATGTTCCATGCGTGGCCCATGTGCTCAACCTCGTGGTTCAGCGGTTTCTAAAGTCATACCCAGAGCTGTCTGATCTGCTGGTAAAAGTTCGCCGCCTGTCTGCACATTTTCGAAAGTCACCTACTGCTTCAGCTGGCCTTGCCGGCTTTCAGCGCAGTTTGCATCTTCCGGCTCACAGACTGGTGTGTGATGTCCCCACGCGTTGGAATTCAACTCTGCACATGTTGGTCAGGATATGTGAGCAGAAGAGGGCAGTTGTTGAGTACCTGCATCACCTAAGCCGTCGGGAAATGGGTCAAACTCCACACATAACACCTGAGGAGTGGAGATGGATGTCCGACCTATGTTCCATCCTCCAAAACTTTGAGGACTCCACCAAGATGGTGAGTGGTGATGACGCCATTATTAGCGTCACCATACCGCTACTCTGCCTTCTAAAACGGTCTCTGCTCAAAACCAAACATGATGCATTGCAGGCGGAGCGCGATGAGTTGCAGCAAGAAACAGTAGTGGGTGTGGGTGATAACACACAGCCCAGCCTCGTCTCATCACAATGTGCAGTGGAGGACTATGACGAGGAGGATGAAGACATGGAGCAAATCTCCGGCCAAATTGAGGATATGACATGCACACCAGTCATATCCTCGGTTCAGCGTGGCTGGCCAGAGGACAGGGTAGATGAGGAGGAGGAGAAGGACAGCATGTTCAGTCAACGTGTTGGTCAGGCTACTGAAGTCCTGGCTGTTAAGAGTCTGGCGCACATGGCTGACTTTATGGTAAGCTGCCTGTCTCGTGACCCTCGCGTTAAGAACATCTTGGCCGACAATCATTACTGGTTGGTAACACTGTTAGACCCACGCTACAAGGAGAACTTTATATCTCTTATTCCCGAGGCGGAGAGGTCAACCAAAATGCAGCAGTTCCGGAAGGCCATAGTCACGGAAGTAGGCAAAGCATTCCCCTCACAAAACGCTAGCGGCATAGGTCAGGAATCAGTGGACAACCAAGGCGTACAGCCGAGAGAGGCACAAGTCCAATCCACCAGAGGTAGGGGAACAGTCTTTAAGATGTGGGACAGTTTTCTCAGCCCCTCACGTACCACAGCCCCTGAGGTGCGGGGTAGTGCCACAAGAAATCCTAAGTTTGCCCAGATGCTCAAGGAGTACCTTGCAGATCGAACAACTGTACTCCGACATTCCTCTGTGCCTTACAATTATTGGGTATCCAAGGTGGACACGTGGCATGAATTGGCTCTCTACGCCTTGGAAGTCCTGGCCTGCCCTGCCGCTAGCGTTTTGTCAGAGCGTGTTTTTAGTGCCGCAGGTGGAATCATTACAGATAAACGCACCCGCCTTTCAACTGAAAATGCTGACAGGCTGACTCTGATCAAGATGAACAAGGGTTGGATTGGGCCAGACTTCACCACACCACCAGCAAATGAGAGCGGAATTTAAAGTTTGTAACGGGAATTTGCCATGTACCTCCAGTCACCCATGGGTACACACTTCTGGACTTTGGATAATCGCTGGACTGCTCCTCCTTATCCTCATGCGCCACCATGATGACTGTTACAAGAGTTAGGCCTTTGTTTCAGGTATACCCCCAGTGGTAAATTTTTTCGCCCATTCTTTGCAGAATGGACATTACAACGACAGGAGACCCGCTCCTTTGCAATGGGAACAATGTTTTGAGGCCCTCATGCAACGTCTCTATGCAGGGACAACGTGGAGCCTCCCAATTTTGGGCTGCCCTGCCAAAGGGCTATACTACAAAAGACCCACTTCCTTCCAATGGGCACTTCAGGTTTACAGGCCCTCATGCACGTCTCTATGCAGGGTCATTGGTGAACCTCAAAATTTTGGACTGCCCTGGCAAAGGAAAATACTACAAAGACTCAGTTCCTCAAAATGGGCACATTAGACTCAGAGGCCTTTATGTACGTCTCTTCTTAGGGACATCGGAGTGCCACACAATGTTTTACGTAAAATCTTTCATGTATTGATCTCAAAAATTAACATACATTAGCTCTATCTCACTATTGGGTATGTGCCCTTAACATTTCCGCCATGAAAATTCATTTTGGTGTCATTTTGGAAGGCTTTCTGGTGAGTCCGTAAAAATGGCGTAAAACGCGGACAAAATTGTTCACAGCTGTGACTTTTGAGTGATAAATGCTTCAAGGGGTCTTCCCCATGCTGTTGCCATGTCATTTGAGCACTCTTCGGAGACTTTTGTGCCATTTTTAGGGTTTCTACATGCTGCCGGTGGTCATTTCACAAAAATACTCGGGTCTCCCATAGGATAACATTGGGCTCGTTGCTCGGGCCGAGTACACGAGTATCTTGGGAGGCTCGGCCCGAGCTTCGAGCACCCGAGCTTTTTAGTACTCGCTCATCACTAAGTATAAGATGATATTGTGGATATAATATGAAGGCTCTGCTCATCCTACAGTTAGTGTATATACTATGAGGATCCAAACAAATAATGCTTAAGAAAGTTGCATCAATTAAAATATATCAGTTGTCAACATCAATTTTATATATATATATATATATATATATATATATATATATATATATATATATACACAGTAGTGTCCAAATAATAGTAGTCCAATATGGCTGACCAGATTGATCGCTGTTTTGGTATACATTATATTACCACATGTCAGTTTACCAGTTGGCGCACTAGATTCTTAGAAAACCACCAAACTCGGCATTAATGATCTACAGGTTTTTGAGTCTATTTGAATTATTAATTGAAAAGGGGGGGGTGTTCAAAATAGTAGCAGTGTGAAGTTAAATTAGTGAGGTCAATCATTCTGTGAAGAAACCGGTGTGAATCAGTTGTCTTTTCTTTAACGATAGAGCCGGCACATGTTGTTTATGCATTTCTTCTTGAAAACCCTGAGAAATATGGGTTGTTCGAGACATTGTTCAGAAGAGCAGCATACGTTGATTAAAAAGTTGATTTGAGAGGGTAAAACATATAAAGAAGTTTGGGTTTCCTGGGGATCTGCAGTGCCACTGGCTGACGGGTATCTCCCAGCTGAAGTACCATCATTCAGCTACAGCCTATGGGAAGACACTACACCCTTTTTAATGCCCCTCCTGTCTGCTGACCTCTGCCAGATATACTTCTGAGAATTCTGGCTCCTGTTTTGTCCTGTAATTTCATGTGCTGATTACCGCTTGTTTCCTGACTACCCTCCTGCCTGCTGTTTTTGTACCTTGCTGCCCGATCTGGTTTTGTCCTCTGCTTGTTTCTGATTCTGTCCTTGCCTGCCAATTCTGTCCCTGTTCCGCAATTCCTGGTTTGACCCTGCCTGACGACTACTCTCTCATACTGCAGCCTTCCACAGGTAGTGATCTCCAGTGCCCTGTGTAATTCCAAATCCCTGTATAGGGGTTAAAGGGTTTCAGGGTCTGGGGATCCTGCCTGGTGAGTGGCTTCCCTCTAGCCTGTCCATTACAGCCCGTCTGAGTCTGTGGATCCAGGCAGCCGTTACAAAGACCATTCAAATTTATGAAAGAATAGCCAGAATGGCAAAGGCTCAGCCAATGATCAGCTCCAGGATGATCAAAGACAGTCTCAAGTTACCTGTGAGTAGTGTGACAGTTAGAAGATGCCCGTGTGTGAAGCTAATCTATTAGCAAGAAGTCCCTGCAAAGTCTCACTGTTAAAAAAGACATATACTGCAGTGGATACAATTTGCCAAAGAGTACATCAACTGGCCTAAAGAGAAATGGAGAAACATTTTAAGGACTGATGAAAGCAAAATTGTTCTTATTGGGTCCAAGGGCCACAGCAAGTTGGTCAAATGACCGCCAAACTCTGAATTCAGGCCACAGTACACTCTCAAGACCGTGAAGCATGGTGATGCCGGAATCATGAGATAGGCATGTTCTCTTACTATGGTGCTGGGCCTATTTACCACATACCAGGGATCATAAACCAGTTTGCATATATGAAAATACTTGAAGAGATCATGTTGCCTTACGCTGAAGAAGAAATACCCTTGAAATGGGTGTTTCAAAAAAATAAAGACCCTAAATACACCAGTAAATGACCAAAATCTTGATTCTAGTCCAATAAAATTGAAGTTATGGAGTGGCCAGCCCTTCGTCCAATAGAACATTTGTGGGATGACATAAAAAATGCTGTTTTTGAGGCAAAGCCAACAAATGCAAATAAATTGTTGGATGTAGTCAAAGTATCCTTGGCTGGAATAAGAGTTGACAGGTGCTAGAAGTTGGTTGACTATATGTAACAGATGTGAAGCAGTTCTAAAAACACACACCTGGGGTTATACAACTAAAAATATTAGCTTAGTGATTCACAGGAATGCAAAATCCTAAATAAAAGAGGACAGATTTTGAGTATGTAAAGACAAATGCAGACACTGCTGATTTTTGAACAGCCCAATGTTCATCTTTTGATATTTTCTGTAAAGTAGTTAACAATTAAATAAATTTTGAATGTTTTGATTTATAAAATAGTGCGCAACAATCCCAATGAGCGAACTCGAACTGTAAAATTTGGTGTCCATGCTGTACCGTCCACACTTTAAGAGTCATCGTAGCCATGCCAATACTTGGCATGGCTGTGATTGGCCAGGGAAATCATTGTAAAAAAAAAAAAGAAGTAAAATAGTTAAAGCAAGACATACTTATCAGTCACAGTGGCATAGCTGTAACGCTGCTTCTGGATACAATCATTACATCTCATACATATTCACTGCTTCCCCACCCACCGTCTGTGATTGGCTGCAATCAGATTGCTAACTTGCTGGCGTCTCTAATTGAGTGCTCTCACAGAGGCTGTCTGTCTGCTTGAGTAAAGTTTAAAAATAAATAAATAAACATAATGAGTTCATCTGACGTGAGTTTACCTGTGGTCACAGGTGGAGGACCATGGGAACTTCTAGCTGTGGCTGCAGGTAAAATCAATGGTGTCACAACTCCCAGTTGCGGCTCAGTCAGAATCTTTAGTATGTAGCAGAGCCGGATCGTCATGGTACTTTGTATGGATTATGTAAGATTTGCAAGGTTGTTTTTGGGATTAATAGATTGGTGAAAGAAGGTGTGTATATTTTGTTTCAAATAAAAGATTTTTTCAGTGTTTGTGTTTTATTTCATTTACTTACTGAATTAGTAATGGGGGGGGGGTCTCAAAAACCCATCTCCATTAGTAATACAGTGCTTTATGGCAGCTGATAAATCACAGCTGTCATTAACACCTTATATTACCATAATTGCCACCCCACCAGCGCAATCGGGAAGAGCCGTCATTGTTTCACCTAATGGATGTAACAATTCTGGTCAGTTGCATGCTGCTATTTTTTAGGTTGGGGGGACCCAGTAACCATAGCTGCTCCCATCCTGATAATACCAGCCCCCACCTGTTTGCTTTACTGTGCCTGGATATCAAAACTGGGGGGGAACTAACGTTTTTTTCCCCCTTTCTTTTTATATCTAGGCACGTTAAAGCTCCCAGGTGGGGCTGCAGCCTGCAGCTATTGTTTTACCTGCAGTGGCTATTAACATATGGTGGGAACCTATGTAATTTTTTATTTATTTCTTTTACACTACTATACAGCAAAGTGATTGCAACCAATCACAGTTGCAGACAAAGGATTGAGGCATGTATAGCAGTCTGCATCCAAACACAGACACTAGTACAGAGGAAGGGAGAGAGCAGTAGTGAATATTGATTAACATTAATTAGAAGGCCCAGAAGTGAGTCTGACTGTAGTGTGATTCTCTGAGAAACATTGGGAAATGCGGTATATATAAGTATACTGCTCTTACTACTATTTAACTTCCATTTGCAGCCCCTTAGGGTTTACTACGGCTATTTTAAAGCCCTGAACGACTCGTCCCCATTGACTTGTATTGGGGTCATTGTTCAGGGTCAAGTTCATTTGCCAAATCCAATTTTTTTTTCCCTATGCTGATTTGGCAAACCTGAATATCCATGGGTTTGCTCATCACTAATCAGGCAATTAAATTACTTATCACTGTGCAGACAATTAAATTATCACCTGTGCAATACTAAGTATATCCTGAAAACATGCACTGCTGGTGTCTCTTGAGGATTGGAGTAGAGGAGCACTGATACAGAGCATGGCACTCATTTTAGGTTAGATCATCTAGTACCCAAAGACATTGAATTGCTGGCAGATCTGAATATGACTCAATGCACCTACAAAAACTAAAATAAAGGGATTGTCCAGTCTTGGAATTACAGTCTGCTGCTACTCTATGTTGCTACAGACTTATGAATCCTCACAGAGCACAGTGCACGTGCAGTCAGGATTCTCTGAAGCTGGCACCGCGAGTGGGTGATCATACAAAGGCAGGTATGTGATTTTCATACATCCAGCGAAATTCTAACTAGACATACATGGCTTCACTTAATTTACTTTTATTGAGCGATGCTGTGCCCATTTAGTCAGAACATGAATGCATGTATGCAAATTGCATACTTGCAGTCATGTGCCTGTAAGCTCCCTGCACTGACACTGGAGAATCCTGACAGCGCGCACACTGCACATTATAAGGATCCACAAGTTATCAGTCACATAAAGTGATTGCAGACTTGTACCCCAAAGTCGGACAACTCTTAAATTGAACGTTTTTAAATATTAGTAATATTCATGATGAATCAGATCAGTAGGGTTATTAAGGTGTAGGTAACTACTCAACAGAAGAATAATATCATATCGTATTAGCTCTATGTTTGCTATTCTTAATGTCTGATCTTTGCTTTTTTTCATTAATTTGTTAAAGTAAACAGAAGTAACTACACCTTCAGTGATTAATTACAGAATCCATTAATTCCCAATAGACTACCTGGTGAACAATTATTAGCTTTTGCAATGTCTTCACCCAAGAAACCGGCTTGTCTTCCAGTGTGTGGTTATCTTGTGATGCAAGTGACAAATGACAAGTTGTGAGACAGAGTAGTCAAATGTTCCGGGGTCAGATTCCATGAACAACTTTCACACTTCTTCCGTCTTTTTCCATCAGTCACAACCTATTTTGAGAAAATACGGCATACTGCAAAAATATTTTGCAGGATTCCGTTTTTTCCCCATAGACTTGTATTTATGATGGATTGCGACTGATGGCCTAGCGTTGCATCCGCCGTGCGATGGTTCAGTCATGGAATAACTAGCTGTCAGGCAGAAGGAACTGACACTGTAACATTTTTCTGACTGTTAAATAACGCACATGCTCAGGAGTCCGTCGCAATCCATAAAGAGGTTTAATGGTTGTCTATGGTGCAGGACTCCGCCTTAATTTGTCATACGATGGAATCCAGTGCTGGCACTCCTATTGGGCTGCCCCTAAAACAAAAGGATCACGACAGATCCGTTGTAAAACGGAAGCACAACAGATGTAATGGACGCAACGGATCAGTTTTCTCACAGGATTCTAAATAAATAAAGAGGGCGCTCCTATGTGCAACCTTAGAAACACAAAAAATAGTGGTGTGGATTGCACACTCACCTGGTGATGTTGTACAGCAGGTACAATGCTGTTAATGGTGCTGAAGGGAAATTGAGGGTTCACCGCTCCTCATCAACTGGGATCCCATCCTCTTAGACCCGCAGAAGTCCTGGCTTAGGCAGCCACTCACACGATCGATACTCCCACGTGTAGCACACAGCCGCCGGACCGGCGTCAGGCAGCAGCTCCTCCTCTGATTTGGAAGGTCCCGTGATCACGGTAACGGTGATTCACCAGCCCCTTGGATTAGCATCAATTGGATCACAGGATCCTAGTCTGCCTGCAGCAGCCCCGTGAGCTCCCAGAGGGAGATACAGATAATCGGATAGATAAAAAAAAACACGGTAACGGCCCGCTGCTCAGAAGAAAAGTGGTGGTAATATGATGAAGGATTTATTAAAGACTGGTAAGCCACAACGCATTTCGGGGATACATCCTCCCCCTTCCTCAGCTAAGGAAGCTGAGGAAGGGGGAGGATGTATCCCCGAAATGCGTTGTGGTTTACCAATCTTTAATAAATCCTTCATCATATTACCACCACTTTTCTTCTGAGCAGCGCTGCCGTTACCGTGTTTTTTTTTATATCTATCCAATTCTCACAGGATTCTAGTGAACGGAATCCTGTGAAATAACTCATCCGTTGCATCCATTGACAGCTAAAAAACAATGCAACAACAGACCTGGCAGATTTGAAAGGACTGAAGTGTGAAAGTAGCCGAATACAGGCCAAAGCACTAGTGAACAGAATACTAAGCTGTGCAGTTTATCCCAAAGGTGTGCCAGTCAAAGTAGCTGGGCAGACACAGTGAACTGGGAATACTTGAACAAACGCAGCACCTCCCAAAATTCAATTGGATGACTTAGCTATCACTCAACACACTGGCAGGTCAGCACACCCCAGTACAAGATTGGATGACTGAGCTGTCACTAACCAAACTGACAGCACAGCACACACTGATTCCATAGTTACAGCAAACAGTCTCTTATTGCATCCTAGATGCACTTAGTGGAGGAATCATGACAAATCTTTTTTTTTTTTGCAGCTACGGTAATTATTTATCCAATATCTAACTTCACTAGTTCTTTAACTTTAACATAACAGCTTTTAAAAGTTTTTTTTTCTTTTCATCTTCTGAAAGTGAAATTTATGTATGCAGTCAGACTAACATCTTCCTGATGATTATACATTTAATTTATTTTTATTTCTTTTTAATTAATTTTCAAGTTGTTAATTTAGTGCTGTAAATAACAAAATAAAGAATGCAAACAACACAGTAAAATTATTTACTTTTGAAAAATAGAGGTGCTTTTAAAATTGGTTGATATATTTTATTAGAGTTTTTGTATTTAAATCATTTATGTTGTGATATAGAGGTGTAGGTGATAAACCTTAATTTAGGAGATGCACACAACTTTGACAGTAAGTAGTAATCAATTTACATCTTTTTAGAGCAATAAAAATATGCCTTTGGTTAGGTAAGACAAGAACATAAAATTATTGTAAAAGTACTCTGGACTAATGAAAAGGAAAAGAGATTAAATTACTTTATAAGAAGTTATAGTTTATTAATATGTACAGTACTCATAAAATAATCTTTAAATAAATAACTCAATGTGTTGTCTTTTATAATTTTTGGGATTTGGGAAAACAGAATTCTCTGGATTTCTTTTGAAGGGAGCCGTAGCGCTTTTGCAGACCCTTTGTGCTACCAGTAAGGTGGAAGCTCCATATGTTTCCATTTGCAGATGATTGTCCAAAGTGGAGACTTGTTTTTGTGGATTGAATAAACACTTTACATAAAATTTTCTATCACATATACCCCATGCTATACACTTAGCACTAACATCAAAACTTCCATCTAAATCTCTGCATGATAGGATTCTGATGACACCCCTGAGGGATTCATTCACTGTAATGATGCAGCAGAGTTACTCTGCAACCTGTATAGCGTCTGTTCAGCCTTTTCCTTTAAAGAAGTGCAAAAAACTGTGGTTGAAGGCAATTTTATACACCACTGAAAAAATGGACACTGCCGAATCATAGCACAGACTGTCAACGGTAACTCCACCTGCCTCATCATAGGGATTCTTCCATCAGGGGATCCATCTGAATTACGTATTTGAGATATTTACACAGAAACCTGTAAGCGCTCAGTGTAGAGCACAGGATAAATGTGAGTGGAGACTTACTGTGATCTTTGTGAGGAAGAACGCATAAATAAACAGCAGGTTAAGATTGTTTTTTATTTTTTTTACACCGTTCACCATGCAGTATAAGTGATTAGGTGGCTTTATTCTTCCAGTTGGTGTGATTGCAGTGATACTAGGTTTATAGTTTTTTATGTTTGACTACTATCATAAACTAAAAAAGTTTGTTTTTTCCTCAAAAAGTTTTTTCATTGTCATATTTTAGAGCTATAATTATTTTGTATTTCTGCTAACTGAGTCATGTGAAGTTCTGTTTTTTCACGCGATGAGTTGTCATTTTTATTGGTACAATTTTTGGGCACATGATGTTTTTTGATCGCTTTCTATTCCAGTTTTTGGGAGGCAGAATAAACATAAGACAACAATTCAAGAATTGCTTTGTTTGTTTTTTATATCATTCAGTTTGTGGTAAAATTACAGCTTTTTTCTTCGGGTCAGTATGATTACAGCAATACCCCCATTTATTAAGTATTTTTATGTTTTGCTGCATATCCAAAAAAAATTGTTTAATAGAAAAAATAATTGTTTTTTGCATTTGTATATTCTGAGAGCTATAGCTTTTTTTATTTTTCTGCAAAAGGAGATGAGTGGGGACATAATTTTTGTAGGACAAGATGTAATTTTCAGCAATATTATTTTTATTTCCATGCAATTTTTTAATCACGTTTTATTCCACTTTACTTCCACTGGGATAATGAGAAAACATAGCTTTTTATCCCTTTTTCTATGGTGTTTTCTGAAAGGGTTAACTAGTGTGACAGCTTTATAGAGTAGATCATTCTGACACAGTAATACCAAATATGTGTACTTTTATGCTTTTTTTTGTTGTTACATAAATATATGTATTTATTGGTATAACTTTTTTTGTTCTTTATTTTGTGAATTTTTTTACATTTTTTTTTACTTTTTTTTCCTACTGGCAGGATGGAACATCAACTCTCAATGTCCTGATTGCTGATCTAATGCTCTTACATTTTAGAGCATCAGATCAGTGACTGGCAGAAAGGCAGGAGGTGTGTCAGGATAGGACATCAACTTTCAATGTCTTGATCACTGATCTAATCTTTTTACATTGTAGGGCATCAGATCAGCTACAGACATGCCTCTGTTACTGGGTTACCCCACAGTTATTATTCGGTCAGGGGTAACCATGCACAAGATTGGCACAAGCAAACGTGGTCGTTACAGCTGGGTATTTACTGTAACCCACCAAAGATCTCATCGAAGTCACATAAAAACTGGCATGATCATACCTGGTGGTTTAAGGGAATGAACCTCCCACTGCGCCGGATATTTAAGGCAAATACATTGTATAGGGGTTAAAATGTAAGCATTCTGTAAACAAAGAAAATATTAAAGTAATAATAATAATAATAATAATAATATTGATTCACTTACTATATATAGTGCCATTAAATCCTTTACATACATCATAAACACTGTCTCCATTGGAGCTCACACTTTAAATAATTGGCTGTTTATTAGCATACATTCTAAACATATAGTATTGACAGAGAGATTTTTTGACAACTTACAGCTGACATAAACCCCATATTTTACCCCTATTGTCACAGCATCAGGGCAACTGGGAAGACCCGGGTATAGCACCAGAATTGGTGCATCTTATGGATGTGCCAATTCTGGAAAAGCCGCTTTTCACAGCAGAGGGATTCCTGTGTCTGTTTGTGTTTCCCGGAGGCTGCCGTGAGCAGACACGTTTTCCATCACTGCAGACTGAGAATGTAGGAGACCTGGGATTGTTGTCTGACATCATGTGGATTATGTTGCACCTGCAGGGGTGTTTTGGGTGTTAATAAAGGGGTGAAAGAAGGTGTGTGTGTGTGTTTTCTATTTCAAATAAAGGATTTTTCTATGTGTCTTTATTTCTTTTGACATATAGGGTTAGTAATGAGGGGGGTCTTATAAACCCCTGCCTATTACTATCCTAGGTCTTGATGACAGCTGTGATTTTTTGACAAATCACAACTGACATCGCCCCCGTATATTGCCTTGATTGCCACCAAACCAGAGCAAATGGGATGAGATGGGTAAAGCATCAGAATTTTTGTATCTTATGGGTGCACCACTTCTGGAGCAGCTGCGTGCTAGTATTATTAGGCTGGAAGGGGCCAATAGTCATGCTTCTTCCCACCTTGATAAAATGAACCCCTAACTGTCAGCTTTACCGTGGCTGATTCTAAACAATGGGGCAACCTAATGGCATTTTTTTTCCTCTATTTTTGATAATCAACCACAGAAGCCTGCTGGGTGTTGCAGCCCATAGCTGTCTGTTTTACCCCTACTTATTATTAAAGATATAGCGGGAGCCCATGCCATGGTCTTTAACTATATATTTCTTTTTACACTACTATACATCAAACTGATCTGCAACCCAC
Source organism: Anomaloglossus baeobatrachus (assembly GCF_048569485.1). Taxonomy (NCBI): domain Eukaryota; kingdom Metazoa; phylum Chordata; class Amphibia; order Anura; family Aromobatidae; genus Anomaloglossus; species Anomaloglossus baeobatrachus. Next base: position 353,051,796 of record NC_134356.1, read on the forward strand.
CTCAGATACTGACACAGAGGGTGGGGGCACATATAGCAATCTGCAACCAATCACAGATGCTTGCACAAAGGGTGAGCAGGGGAAGCAATGAATATTCAGGAAATTTAATGAACAGGCCTAGAAAAGAGTCTGAGAAACACAGTATGCATAACTGTCCTGCTCTTACCCCCATTTAGCTTCCCTTTGTAGCCCCTGTATTTTACTATGGCCGTTTTACAGCACTGAACTTTTCATCCCCATTGGCTTGTAAGGGGTTTGTTATCTGGGATCAAGTTCCCAAAAATTTTTTTAGCCCATGCGGATTCAGTAAACCCTAATACCCATGAGTCCACTCATCACTACTGTTCAGTCCATTGAAACTATGCCATGTAATTTATGTATTTTAAGCCATCTCCTCGCTTTAATTAGTCTACATACCAACACAGTTAAACTTTGTGTTCACTATTTTGTAAAACTATTTTCATGTTTTACATCTAAATATATACTTGTTTAAACCTAGGAGAGCATGAAAGGTTTAACCATAATTTTTCTAATCATATTATGTATACCCAAATTTTATCATAAACTTATTAACTTTAATTTATGATCCTTTTAAAAAGATTTCATGGTGTTCATTCTCAGTTTGTAATGGGTATGTGTTCAAAGAATATCTTCTGAATGATGAAGAATGGAGATAATTATTAATGCTTTCTCTACTTCTTTATGGATGAAAAGAATGAGGATTCTTAGCAGCCCGCACTGTAGAAACATATTTTAAAAGTTACTTTTCCTTTACTCAAGGGTTGCATTACCTGTACTTCACTGATTTCTATCTAAAATTTCGTTTTCTCACATTCCTTATTTCCCAAATAATACTTTAACTCTAGTCATTTCATTTTTGTTTGTGATCATTATGCAAGCCTGTCTTGTGTGCTTCAAATACTCTTTGCTGCTGATTTCACATAATGTCTATATGATTAACCTATATTAGTTTTAGCTTGGAATAGTGTATACATATAGACTTCTTACAGAAGCGTAACAGTCATAATTGCAACAGAGCACAACCATCACCGAGCCTGTGTTGGAGGGGGGCTCACTGACCCTAGCGCCTATTTTAGCTGGATGTGCAGTTGAGGATGCACATTCAGCTGAAATGTATTGTGCTCCAGAGATCTGCTGGCTCCAAGCACTTCAATTCACATCGCCGGGTAATCAGAGGCCAGAAGCTGAAGTTGGCGTGCCAGGTATTGGCATCACATGGCAGTGATGTCAGGTAATGCCATATCAGGCACGTCGACATCAGCTTTCCGATTTGCGTTCTGGCTACAGAGGAAAAACACAGTGCTTCATGGCAGTGGCATAAAGTGAGTGCATTTTTTTTTGCTTTTTTCATGCGTTATAGAACAGCAACAGAATGGGGGACATATATGCAAAAAGGGCTCAGGATTTTTGACATATATGCCAGGATGTAAGATATTTGTACTAGAATGGGCGACATATATTCATGGAAGGGCCCAGGATGGGAGACATATATGACTCTCCCACCCCAGGGCTATGGGACACCCGGTGTCGGGCCGGACTAAATTTCTGTCCAAAATTCTCCAAAGAGTAGTTAGGTCTCATTGCAGCTAGAGATCACCAAATCTTTTGAAATTCAAGGGCAATGACTTTGACAAATTTTGTCCCAAAATTAGTTTTTGGGTGAAAAAATGTGTCCAATAGTGGAAAACTTGGAATTGCTTGGGAAATACATATTGGGGAGGGGAGAGAGATCATTAGAACTTAAACTCTAAAGGACAGAGAAGACCCTCTTGAACATAAGAGCTTGCACTATATGGTAGAGAGAGAGAACCCCACTGGCCATAAGAGATTACTCACTACTCTACAGAAGAGAGACAGAGAGATGACTCTGATGAACATATTAGTTTACTCTCTACTGGCAAGAGAGCTTACATTCTTTTTTGAGAAAAAGACCCAGTGATTCTGGAGATGAATAACAACTCTTCTGTAGAAACTGTGCACCTCTGGGAACTGTGATAGCCCATGTATTGACCACTACTATACAAGCAATGATAATCTTTAAGACATTATGTCGCCTGGCATTTTAAAATGCTATCATCCCATTTCTGATGATTTAGTAGTGGGGGAAATTATGTTGGGCAAGATTTTTTTGGGGGGGAAAATTGAAAATCGAATTTAAAAATGTTCAAATTCATGTGAAACCTCTTTGTTCAGGAAATTCTACTTATCGCACTCCTCAACAATTTGATCCGCTCATCTCTAGTTATAGCCATTTCTGAGCTGATGGCATTGCTGGACTTTTTTGATTTTCAAACAGAAAACATCATTATGTATATTTCCTCTGCAGCACTAAGTTTATTAAGCCAAAAACTTTATCTATGCTCCTCAATGTTGCTCGTTCTCGTTTGTCATCATTAATAAGAAATTGGCAGATACTTATCTGTGGCGCCCCTGAGGCTTCCGTCGCCACAGGAACATTGCACCCCAGCCAGAGATGTGATGTCCCATCCTGGGTAAGGAAAGGAGTAAACGCCGGTCCACAGGCAAATTTGCACTACACCCATTGTTAGGCACACACAGGGACCAGGGACAGTGGCAGCAACCTCCCCAGGCTGCATGCTGGGGGGCCGTAAGACCCATCCCTGATCCCATAGGGTGGGGCTTTGCAACTGGGAAGGTAGGAGGAGCCAGCAAAAGGTAGAGCAGATGCAGGAAGGTCAAGTTACAGTTTGCAGACAGAGGAGGGAGTGAGAAGTTGGAGAGCTGAGAGGAGTGAGCAGAGAAGTGCTCTAGTCAGTTAGGAGCAAGAAGGAGAAAGTGACGCTTCCTGGTGAGGACCCTGGGACCCAGCTAGTTTCAGGTGACACCACAACCGAGAAATACAGAAGGGATTCCAGGGCCACTGAACCGCTTTCAAGCACAGGGCCTGTTCCACAGAAAGATTAGGTAGAGGGATCAAGCTGCAGACAGGGGACGGTCCCTAGAAACTGGAGGAAGAGAAGTAATTTCCAAAGATAAAAACCGAGGCCCAGGGTGGTTGCAAGCGCCCAGGGCCACATCGCACAGCAGAACCTCTGGGAAGAGGGTGAAGTTCCAGCTAGGCAAGCCCCTTATCCGGAAGCTGTAGTGGAGGCCAAGCCAAGTTCATCCAGCAAAGGCAAGGCTTAGAAGACAGCTGAAGAGAGGAACACAATAGAAGGGTGCACCGGCTTTTATTCCCAGATCTACCCGGGATCAGCGGAGGTCCCTGACAGGGGGTTCCAGCCGTCCAAAGGCACAGTGCACCATAACCCAGGAACTGTGAGTAAACATCTTGAAACTGCACCCTTGGTGTTGCCTCTAATATGTCACCTGCACTGCACCATCTACAACACCCTCATAGACTCTTACAAGCACCAACTGTTGCCCCGGGGTACCGCTCCACCTGTGGGGAGCAGGACCATCCAAGCTGCCATTCAACCAGCCCCGGAGGCCCCATACAGCAGCGGTGGCTTAATAGCCACAAACCACAGGTGGCGTCATGAATATAAACTTTAAGCACCCCCACGGAAGCCATATTAATTGACTCCCGCCATGGTCACGGAGTCGGGCCCCGCCACCACTGATGACCCGCGGACTAGTCCGGCCCGGCACCGGGTGTCCCATAGCCCTGGGGTGGACGAGTCATATCAATCATGCAATACACCAGGGATGCATCTTATTCGCTCCAAATGTATTATGCAGCAGGACAATTGCCCAAACATCCAGTCAATGTCATAAAGAATTATCTTCAATATAAAGAATAAGGAGTCCTGGACGTTGTATATAACCCACATAGAGCATCTGAACTTAACGTTTGTGGGATTACATGAAAAGAAAGATGTAACTGTGGAATAAAAGCGCAAAATAGGGTCTTACCTGGTATGGGAGATTTAGTCTAGTGCTAGAAACGCACTCACCTGGTGGGGTTGTGCCAGTCACAGCTCCTTTCTGCACAAGTAATGGTGGTGGTCAGCAGTAGAGTTGAGCGCGGTTTGTGGTTCGCGGTTCTCCAGTTCGCGGTTTGAGTGATTTTGAGGGGTGTTCTAGTTAGAACTTGAACTCAAGCTTTTTGGTAAAAGTTTGACAGTTCGAGTTACGTTCGAGAACGGTTCTATCAGCAAAAGCAGGGCTTTTTACAGCTACAGTGTGCAGGGAGCCATTGCTGGCAGCCTGCGGTAAGCTGGTAACCAAGATAAACATCGGGTATCCAAGCAAAATGCTTTGTTTAGTAACCCGATATTTATCCTAGTTATGTGTGCAGGGAGCCGACACTTCCCCGCTGGGCTCCGCCCCCTCCTGCACTCGGCATGTACACACACACACACACACTCACACTCACCTGTCCCCAGCCATGCAGTCCCCGGTACTGGCGTCCTCAGCGCACATGGCCCCACTAGGCTCCACCGACTTTGCACTCCGCCGCCCGCACACATGGCCCCGCTAGGCTTCACCCACTTGCACTCCGCACACATTAACCCGCTTGGCTCCACCCACCTGGGACTCTGCACACATTACCCTGCTTGGCTCCGCACTCCTGGCACTCCGCACACATGGCCCCGCTTGGCTCCGCCCACCTGGCACTCCGCACATATGGCCCCACTTGGCTCCACCCACCTGGCACTCTGCACACATTACCCCACTTGGCTCCACCCACCTGGCACTCTGCACACATTGCCCCGCTTGGCTCCGCCCACCTGGCACTCTGCACACATTACCAGCCAAGGTGAAGCTGCCAGCTGTGGGCTGCAGGCTGCAGCCGTCTGCTTTACCTCAGCTGGCTACAAAAATAGGGGGAACCCTACGTCATTTTTTTTTCATTTTTTTGGCTAAATACAAGGCTAAGCACCTCTTAGTGCCACATGAAATGCACCAAAGGGTGCAAAATTAGAAAATGCAGGAGAGTGGGACATTATGTGTCTTTCTGCCATTATAATGACAGAAAAGACTGATATGAAGTGTAGAAGCAAAAGAAAATCACCAGAGCGCTCTACGCTGTCAAAAGCAGTAGAAAATGGCACTGGAGTGAACATGTAACTGCCTCATGTAGGTTGAAGCTATGGATCTGTACCGCCCTGGGGGCTCGGCTGCTCTCCACCGAGCTGCTCGGATCCGGGCTCGGGTTGTCGGTGGCTCGAGCGCCTCAGGACCGGGGGTCCCGTCGCTCTGGAAAGGGGGGGAGTTTGGTTGTTTGGTTTGGGGTGGACCGGTTTCACGGCCGGAGCCGTGGTGACCGGTAACAGTTTGTGACGCCACCCACGGGTCGTGGGTGAGGCGATGGGCACCACCGCTGCGGTGAGGGTGCAGGGGCTTGTTTGGGATCGGTGGTGGGTCGCAGCTAGGTGTTGACCCCTCCGTGGGTAGGGGGTTTGTTGGTCCTGGGGCCAGGTGGCAGGAGCGGGGGGTTGCAGGACGCAGGGGCTCGCTTGCGGCGCGGTGCCTGATGGCACTGGTGTACTCACGATTAGACCACACAGAGTCAATGGTAAATTAAGTTCGGTGTAGATCGGTGCCCGCATCCGGCTGCGTGTGTCCCCAGTGAGGTTGGTGATGTCGCCTTTCTCCTGCACCTTTAAATTTGCTATAGTGACTCCTATGCTTCAGCAACGGTAGTCCGCTCCCCGTCTTTTGGGTACCGGAGGAGCCCTTTTGCCCGCAGGCGCTGGCCCTTTGGATCTATGGCCCTTGGCGGTGGCTCTTATCCGGAATCGGTGGGCTGTTGCCGTCTATCAGAACTTTGGGTGGGAATAAACCCCTGAGGTCCAGACCGCAATCAGTAGATTTGTCTAAGCCCAGTTGCTTCTGGGCTAGAACGGGGTCTGAGTACCCTGCCTGGTGCTCCGGTTGACTTGTTAGCTCCCCGGTTCGGGTCCCAAGGGTCACCACCCCTTTCTCGGTCCCTACGGTTCCGCAGTTCAGTCCTTGACCGGACTCCTGCAGACGGCCACGACCGTCTGCCTGCCTGACCGTTCCAAGGGATCCTAGGCTCCATCCTAGGCCCCTGACTCTCAGCTCGCCACTTTTGCTCCTCTCACTACTCCTCTCCCCACTCGACTCACTTGTCCTTTCCCTGCCTCAGGCCAGCAGACTCCTCGGAGGGCGTGCTTATCTGCCTGGCTCCGCCCACCTGGTGTGCCTGGCTAGACCTGGGGGAGGCGGTCAGGACTTGTTGGCTGCTGGTGCCTCACTGGAGTGGGGGTGTGTGGTGTTGTGTGTTGTTACCTGTGACCCCTGGGGGTACAGGGCGTCACAGATCCTGGATAAATTTATGTATTTTCCCTCCTTCAGTTTTTTTGCAGCATGCAAACAAATGGAAGGCACACGGATGACAAACGGATGACATACGGACCGTATATGGAACAGAAACGGATGCCACATGGATGCACCCAAAAAAAAAAACAACGTATTTTGTGGACCGCAAAAACGGATCGGTCGTGTGAATGAAGCGTTATTCTGGTCTGCCGTTTATAAACAGCAGGCAGAAATAATTGAATAGCGCCCCCCAGCGTCAGAAAATCTCCAGAGTTTCAGGGGGTAGCTGAGACCCTGGAGATCATGATTTAGGCCGGTTTTTCCGGTCCACGCTCATGTGATCACTGGTATACACCGTATACCGATGATCACGTTACAGTAAATGACAGTGTCGGTAAAAAAATATTTATCTTTCATCTGGCATGAACAAACATGATAAATCTCCTCCCCGGTGCCCTCCGGTCCCCCGGTGTCGCCAAAGTGTCCCCCCTGACCCCCTCCCGGAAATCCAAGATGGCCGCGCGCACAGCAGCACGCCAGCCGCATTCACCATACTCCTCTGATTTCTGTCGCATGTGCCATGACACATGCGACAGAAAACTCCTCCGCAAGCCCTGCCAGGTTACCCCCCATAACCCCACAGGTGTTCCCCAGTGTCCCACGGTACCTGTGCAGCGTTGTTCCCCCGTGGCCCCCTCCTTCACAATAGACGCTGCCGCATGCACAGAGCGGCTGTCAGCTCAGCTTCCTGTGTTCAGACACAGTGAGTGGTGGCTATGCATCTGTAAGCTAAATGGGCGGCACAGGGGCTCAGTGGTTAGCACCACAGTCTTGCAACGCTGAGGTCCTGGGTTCAATTCCCACCAAGGACACCATCTGCAAGAAGTTTGTATGTTCTCCCCGTGTTTGCGTGGGTTTCCTCCGGGTACTCCGGTTTCCTCCCACACTCCAAAGACATACAGATAGGGAATTTAGATTGTGATCCCCAATGGAGATAGTGTTCCCAATGTATGTAAAGCGCTATAGAATTAATAGCGCTATATAAATGAATAAATTATTATTACTGCAATGCCCTGCTCATGAGGTAAGCAACATAGTTGATCAGGAGAGCTATATTACATTTCCAAATGGAGGTATTTGATTTTATAGTTGCCCTGCTGAACGACTACCAAACATGAGAGTCCATTATACGCCACAAGAAAACACATCTAAATAGCGAGCTCTGTTGTTTAGTATTCATTCAGCTGGATAACTGGACTTAAAGGGTTATTCCATCTCCAAGATCCTATCCCCAATGTATAGTAGGTGGAATAGTTGTAATAGCAAATACCAATATTTGGAAATGTAGAATAGTTCTCCTGATTAGGCATGCCCTTACCTCATGAGCAGGGCATTGCAGCTTTGGTAGCAACAGTTACGACATGGCCTCTGCTGCTGTGGACCCGGGGAGAGTGGGTGAAGATTCATTGCACCCACACTCCTCACATGGAGGGTCTGCACTCCTAGAAAATGGGGGATACGTTCCCTGAGCATGTCCCCCATATTCTAGACGGTCCAGAGTCATCGTGGGACCCCCTTATTTTTTTTCTTATAATAAATTGGTGAAAGAGGGAATGTTTTGGGGAGTGTTTTTTCAAATAAATTTTTTTTGTCTATTTTTTTTGTTAGTACTGACAGCTTGTGATGTGGGGTATCTGACAGATGCCATGACATGACAAACTGCTGGGCTTGATGTCAGGTGACCTTACAGTTAGTATCAACCCCATTTATTACCCCGTTTTCCACTGCACCAGGGCACGGGATGAGCTGGGGTGAAGCGCCAGGATCGGCACATCTAGTGGATGCACCACTTCTGGGGCGCCTGCGGCCTGCTATTTGTAGGCTGTAAAGGGCCAATAACTTTAGACCTTCCCACCCTGAGAATACCAGACCACAGCTGCCCGCTTTACCTTGGCTGGTGATCCAATTTGGGGGGGACCCTACTTTTTTTTGTAATTATTATTATTTATAAAATAATTATAAAAAAAAGCCTGGGGTGACCTCTACATTGGCTCCCCAACCACGGTAAAGCTGCCAGCTGTGGTTTTCAGGCTACAGCCGTCTGCTTTACCCTAGCTGGCTATCAAAAATGGGGGGACCCCACGTCATTTTTTTAAACTATTTTTTTAAATAAAAAAAATTAATGGGCTTCCTTGTATTTTGATTGCCAGGAAAGGTAATGCCAGGCAGAGGGGGGTGGCATCCCGTAGCTGTCTGCTTTATCTGCGCTGAGAATCAAAAATACCGCGGGGCGCTACGTCATTTTTTTAATGATTTATTTTTACAGTTCTGTCATTTTTTTTTTTTTTTTAGTTATTTAAATAATTAAAAAAAAATATATATATGGGCTCCCGCTGCATTTTTTGTATTGCTAGCTATGGGTAATCCAAGCAGCTACTGGCTGCCAACCCCCACTGCTTGGTGTTACCTTCACTGGCAATGGAAAATCCAGGGAAGCATTTTTTACTTTTTTTTGCCAAAAAACAAAAAAAAAAAAATGATGTGAGCTTCGCCATATTTTTGTATGCTAGCCACATACAGCAGGCAGGTACGGGCTTCCCCCAACCCCTAGCTGCCTATTTGTACCCGGCTGGGAACTTTAAATAAATAAATAATTAAAAAACAAATGACCTGAGCTTCGCCCCATTTTTGTGTCCAGCCAGGTACAATTAGGCAGCTGGGGATTGGAATCCGCAGCACAGGTTAGCCCGAGGTTTGTGGGTGCCTCTGCTGCGAATTGCAGTCCGCAGCCGCCCCAGAAAATGGCGCTTTCATAGAAGCGCCATCATCTGACGCTGTATCCAACTCTTTCAGCAGCCCTGGTGACGGTGGCTTGCTGGGTAATAAGGGGTAATACTGGCTTTGTATTACTAGCTAGTATTAAGCCAGGGATTCTTAATGTCAGGCAAGTTTGACCCGGCCATTAAGAATCTCCAATAAAGGGTTAAAAAAAAGACACCACACACAGTTAAAATACTTTAATAAAAATAAATACACAGACACATTAGAGACTCCATGTGTATTACTCTCTCTCACCCCTCCACGATCCATGGTCTTCTGTCTTCTTTCCCCTTCAACACATTCACCTCTGCTCCATCAGACAGCATGGGAGAAAGTACGCTGCTTCCCGTGCAGCCTGAGTGATCAGAGGCTCCATGCTGAATAGCATTGACGTTGCTATGGCAATAGTGATCTCCGTTATGGACGGCTGTGTCAGCCGGTCACTAACGGAACGGGGAAGCAGAACGGGGAGATGACCGTGTGCCAGAGCATCTCGCCAGTACACGGAGATACACAAACGATCACCGCGTACTGGGAGATGCACTGACAAGACCTAGGACAGGACATGACGTCTAGCCATGTGACCAGTCTGTAGCCAATGAGATAACAGACACGTGACTGGTCACATGCTATTTTGACGACGTCACGTAGGTCCTGTCAGTGCTGCTGGTTACCGGGAGGATGCAGCGATTATCGGGAGGAATAGCGGCAGGAGACAGAGTGCAGGACGCATCCCAGGGACCGGTAAGTGTTATGGCAATGTTTATTAACTGTATGTGTACATTTATAATGTGTTTTGATGTGTTTGTGATTGCTTCCCATTGTTTCCTATGGGTTCGAGTGGTTCGCTGAACCGGTTCGCCAAACCGAACTCGAACGAGACCTCGGTTCGGTGAACCAAGCTCGAGCCGAACCGCGACCGGTTCGCTCATCTCTAGTCAGCAGCGGCCCTGAGGTTAATAGTATCATAAACGGGGAGAGGAATATGGGTGTAAGCCACACTAAAACCACAGAATCCAGAAGATTTAAATAAATCCCTTTATTTAAATAAGTCTATGCGTTTCAGAGATATATCCATCTCTTACTTCAGGAAAAGGGGAAACATCTGATGTAGCTATATTGTCTTGGCCATTACTACATCTTGCAGTAGGGCATACCACAGTCTGACTGCTCTAACTGTAATGGACCCTTTAATATTTAGCTGCTGGAATCGCTTTGCCTCCACCCAAAATGAGTGCCCTCTGCTCCTTAGTATTGTCTTTGGAAGGTTAAAGTCTTTAAGCTAAGTCTTCTGCCAGTCCTTGTTATTGGCCACGAATGTATTTATATATTCGGTGAACAAAAATATAGACTCAACACTTTTGTTTTTGCTCATGAGTTGAACTCAAAGATCTAATATTTTTTTCTGTGTACATAAAAGGCATTTTTCTTTCAAATATTGTTTACAGATTTGTTGAAATTTGTGTTAGTGCATATTTGTGTGTAATATCAAGATGCTGAAGAAGATCAGGAACAAAGTAGATGTGGAACTGTTACTGCGCTGCTGAATATATGACATTAATCTTAGAAAGTTGAATGAAGGTGGTTTTATACTATGTATTTCGATGTGTCACTCCACTTCTTCATCAGGAAATCCATTGATATCGGTGGATTTCCTGATGAAAAAGGGGGGGTGACACTTCGAAATGCGTAGAATAAAACCACCTTCATTAAACTGTCCTGGATTTATGTCATATCTTTAGCAGTGCAGTAACAGTTCCACATCTACTTTGCTCCTGATCTGCTTCGACTTTTTAGTACATGGACTCTGCAGCAGCTGAGTACATGCTTTAATTCTGGTTGTGTGACACACAACCCCGTAAGGAGAGCACATTCCTTATTACTCTTATATGTCCATTGGGTAAGACGCTATTGCGCTTTTTCCCTTCAGCTTATTTCAAGATGCTGATTAGACAGCATAGTTATTGCACATGTGTACCTTAGGTTGGTCACAATAAAAGACCTTTCTAAATTGGGGGGTGGGGAGGGAAGGTCAGAATAGCAATCAGTATCTGGTGTGACCACAGTTTGCCTCCGCAGTTCAATACATTTCATTCACAAAGAATTGATTAGGGTGTTAATTGTGGCCTGAGAAATGTGGTCCACTCTTCTTCAATGGATGTGCGAAGTTGTTGGATATTGGCAAGAACATGAAATTGCTGTCATCTGTGCTAATCCAGAGCATCCAAAACATGTTCAATGGGCTATTCATTATAATGCTGCAACATGATGTAATGGTTGTGGATGAATGGCACAAAAATGGCCCCTTGATCGCGTCACTGTCTTTTTCCATTCAAAATTACATTAATAAAATTGTCCTGTGTTCAATGTTTTTAACATACACTTGCCCATACTATATCCCCAAAGCCACCATGGGCCACTCTATTCACAACCAATTCACATTGAAATCAGCAAACCGCTCACCCACATAACACCATACACAGTCTGCCAACTGCCCTGTAAAAGGAAAAACATGATTTATTTGCAAAGGGAACACCACTCAAACTTTAAGATGCCATTGCATTTGAGCATTTTACCACTCAAGTCAGTTACGACGATGAACTGCAGTCAGGTAGAGACTCTGATGAGGATTTTTGAATTTATTGTGCTGGGACGTTAGATAGGTTTAAAGTCTATCATTAATTAGTTATGAGCAAACCTATGGATATTTGGATTCGCCGAACCAAGACGGCCACAAAAAAATATCAGGTCGGAGGTTCAACTTGACCCCAAATTGTCACACTGGCATACTAGGGATGCTAGCGTACCTCTGTACCTTGTGCAGTGTACCTGATTCCCTTTTTTCTGCCACCTGCATATAAATGCAGTCCCAGTGGAAGCCCACGTGATGGTTGGCTATGCTCCCACCTAGGCTGCAAGCTCTGCACATCTTGTGTAGGGTTTCCTGCTCTCCAGCCTAGGGGGTGAGCGAGCGGGCTAATCTTTTATAGGGAGATGTGTGCACCTTGCTAAGGTGTCGCCAGCCTATTGATGGGAGGCACCAGCTACTTAAGGCTCATCCCCCTGATAGGAGAGGCAGAGCATTATGTTTCTTTGTATGACACATGCACCTAGGATGGAGTAATTCTACAGCTGCGTATACATTAAATGGAAGTAAACTCGGGACTACAGAACAGGAGAAGGACTAGAGGATTCTCATTACAAATAGGCTGAGCAGCAGTACTCAATGTCAGGCAGCAGCTGCTAAAGCAAACAAGATTTTAGGGTGTATAAAAAGAGAAATTAGATCTCGTGATCTCGACGTATTGTTATCCCTCTATAAATCACTTGTAAGGCCACATCTGGAATATGGGATCCAGTTTTGGGCTCCACATTTTAAAAAGGACATTCAGAAGTTAGTGTCAGTTCAAAGGCGACTATCTATACTACTACAAGGAATGGAAGGCCTCCCATATGATGAAAGGTTGAAAAAGTTAGATATGTTTAGCTTAGAAAAAAGACGTCTCAGAGGAGATCTCATTTATATGTATAAATACATGTGTGGTCAATATAAAGGACTGGCACATGACTTATTTCTTCCAAAGGCAATACTAAGGACCAGGGGGCATACACTGTGAGTGGAAGAAAAGCGATTCCGGCAGCTAAATAGGAAGGGGTTCTTTACAGTTAGAGCAGTCAGATTGTGGAGTGCCCTACCACAAGAGGTAGTAATGGCAGATACTGTAATGGCTTTTAAAAAAGGGCTGGATGATTTCCTCAGTACACATAACATTGTTGGTTATAAATGACGTAAGCGGGCTTTACACGCTACGAGATCGCTACAGCGATCTTGTTGGGGTCACGGATTTTGTGACGCACATCCGGCCGCTGTAGCGATGCCGTTGCGTGTGTCACCTATGAGTGATTTTGCATCGTCGCAAAAACGCCCATCGGTGACATGGGGGTACATTTTCAAATATCATTACTGCAGCAGTAACGAAGTTGTTCCTCGTTCCTGTGGCAGCACACATCGCTCCGTGTGACACCGCAGGAACAAGGAAGCTCTCCTTACCTGCCTCCCAGCCACAATATTTAAACAAAAGAAACACCGGAGTAGTTGCGCATTACAAATTTACAAATTTTATTACACATATATTAGACACTATTAAAACCGTACATAGAGATAAAAATGAAGTGTTTTACAGTGTACAAAACACACACAGATGCAAAGGACGAAAATACAGGCTAAATCTCCGTTGCCATACAATGTTTAGTGTAACACACAAGGAGGGCCTACATAGGTCTATTCCTCCTGCCAATACTAAGCAACAGAGATATATAATTCACCCAGATGCTATGGTTAAAGTGCTTAGTGTAAATAACAAATTAATAATTGCTATGTTATCCATAGAGTAGTATATCCCTAGTGTCTGGTCAAAATGAAAGACTGTGAAAAATGCAATCACCATGTATAAAACCCAGTGTCCAGATTGGACAAATCACTGGGTAAAACATGGATCCACATATAAATCCACAATCGTTATTCACAATCGACTTATCGCACATGTGGTCCAGGCCACACAATATAACACAGCAATAAATTGTTACCCATTGAAGGGGTGAATCAGCACAAAGCACATTTAATCCAATTCACACAATCTGACATAGCAACATAGTATTACCCATTATAGAGTGGTGAATCAGCACTGTGAGTCCTCTACCCCAATGTACATTTCGCAGATAAAGACGCTTCCTTAGGGGGCTGCCATTAATCCATGCACCCTCACCTTTTAAACTGTTGTGTCTGAATCAGATCTCACCTGCGATCCCACGCCGACGCATGTGCGATGCAACTGCGCGTGCGTGCACCACGGCGGTGACGCCATGACGCACATGCGTCGGCGCCCGGTCCCACCTGCAATCCCTTATCGGCGCATGTGCGATGCCATCCACCGCCCCCCCGGGAAGCGCCGCTCGTCAGCGACGCACGCGCGTGCTAGATGGCAATGATGCCAAACGCACATGCGTCGCCTGTGACAGCAGCGCCATCCAGGGGAGCAGGCGGAGAACAGCGCAAACGCGCACAGGGATGCACCTGGGATACAGTGAATCCTTATGAGGGGACATAGTCCACTATTCCACTTAACATCATATTAGTAACAGTATGTACAAAAAATGTGCATATACAATAAAATGCACTATATGTTCAAGATTGTCCACACTCATGATGACTTATTTTCTTCACAGGACTAAATGTCCCCAGATGGTAAGCAGGACTCAATAGGGATCACATTCATAAATAGTGTTCTTCTCAAGGCGATAGGAGAAAAGTTAACTGTAAAAAAACAAAAGATGTTTTGCACTTTAAAAATTGATTAAAAGCAGTGTAGGAGAGCTGTGGAGAGAAAGCTGCTATAACTACTAAAAAGATACACATGTATGTGTACATACATATATGCACCCATGTGCACGCACTCATGTGTACATCTGTACAGGTGCACACACACGCATGTGCATGTACGTCTCAAGCATGCTGCGCTAGGATCCAAAGATAAAAATGGACACCCTATTCATATAATCTATCAAGTCAACCTGCTCAAAGAAAGCATGCAAATGACTTTGTTTCATTTAGACCTATAGGTGACTCCGTCTTTAGTAGGGTAATCCATTTACATTCCTGCTGTAGAAGTTTTTTGTGAATATCACCTCCACGGATCCCCACTGACACTCGTTCAAAACCTATAATCCTAAAGGTGCGGGGGTCACAGCTGTGTTTAGATCTGAAATGACGTGGGATCGTCTTAAGATCATCTACATTGAGGACAGTTTTTGCAGCTAAAATGTCACGGACATGTTCTCTCGTCCGAACCCGCAGTTGGCGAGATGTCAGCCCGATGTAAATCAGGTTGCATCCGCAAACCGCATAGTATATTACCTGCGTAGTGGAGCAGGTTATATACTGCCGGATTTCAAACTCTTTATCTCCCCCAGAGGACTTGAACGTTTTCGCTCTACTCATATTGGCACAAGCCTTACATCCGCCGCAGGGAAAAAAACCCCTAACTGGTGGGCCTGCGGCGAATGGTATGTTGGTAGTCATAACATAATGGCTTTTGACCAACAGATCTTTTAGATTTTTATCTCTCTTATAAGACATCTGGGGGTAATCCATTAAATAGTTCTTTAGAGTTGGTTCTGTTTGGAGAACAGACCAGTGACGCTGCAAAATTCCCTTAATTTCTTCACTCTGAGAATTGAAAGTTGTGATAAACCTAACACAACCCCCGTCCCCAGAAGTTCGTGTCGAAGGTTGAAGTAAGGTTTCCCTAGTGGAATTCCTGGCCCTATTATAGCCTTGTTTTATGGCTCTATTACTGTACCCTCGTGACTGGAATCTCTTTTTAAGTATCTCTGCCTGATGTTCATATTTTTGTGGGGTGGAGCAGATCCGCTTCGTCCTCATGAATTGGCCAACTGGGATGGCTTTGATAGTTGAATAATGGTGGCTAGACCCAGCATGCAGCAGGGAATTAACTGCCGTGGGCTTCCTGAAGAGATCTGTCTGCAACTGACCATAAACATCGACCTCAATCTTGATATCCAGGAAGTCCACCGCAACCCTGCTGCACACATAGGTCAGCTTGATATTATAATCGTTCCCATTGAGTCGTCCCATGAACTGCCGGAGTCCATCCTCACTCCCTTGCCAAATAAACAAAATGTCATCAATATATCTCAGCCAAAGGGGCACATGATCTTCTGCCTGCGCGCCCTCGTCCCCCCACAAACCCCTCCCCCAAAATCCAAGGAAGAGGTTTGCGAACGAAGGCGCGCAAGCCGCCCCCATGGTGGTGCCCCTCCGCTGAAGATAATACTGTTCTTTAAACGTAAAAAAATTATGAGTGAGGATGAACTCAAGCAGCGCCAGGACCAACTCACATGTGGAGCCATCCCAGTTGCTGTTCACAAGAAAGAAGCGGACCGCCTCCAACCCCTGTTGATGATCTATGCAGGTGTAGAGAGATTCAATATCCGCAGTCACGAGGTACATGTCATCCTCGAGGGATATGCCATTAATTCTCTTCAACACGTCGGTGGTATCACGGACGTATGAAGGAAGGGCCTCCGCTAATGGCTTCAAATAGAAGTCCACAAATTTGCACACCGAATCGTTCAAACCTTCCATCCCCGACACAATAGGTCTGCCGGGGGGTTCGGTGGCATTTTTGTGGACCTTAGGAATAAAATAGATTGTTGGTGTCCTGGGGCACTTGATGCTTAAACCTTCATAAATTTTCTTAGGAATAATTCCCTGAATGAGAGCATCATATAATATGAGATCCAGTTCCGCTGAGAATGCCACTATCGGGTTAGATGGTAATTTAATGTATGTTCCTACCATGTGATGTACCCTGAAATCCTGCCATGTGATTACCCTTATATCCCGCCATGTGATGTACCCTGATATCCTGCCATGTGATGTGTGAAAAGTTCTGCTGTGTTACCTGATATCCTGCTGTGTGATGTACCCATAGTCCTGCTGTATAGAGATGAGCGAACCGGTCGCGGTTCGGCTCGAGGTTGGTTCGCCGAAAGGACCTCCCGTTCGAGTTCGGTTCATCGAACGTTCGACGAACCGAACTCGAACTGCATAGGAAACAATGGCAGGCAATCACAAACACAGAAAAACACCTAGAAAACACCCTCAAAGGTGTCCTAAAGGTGACAAACAACTCAAACACATTGGAAAGTGACAAGGACATATACTCATGCGAAAACAAAACAGCTGGACAAGGAAAAAGAGGAGGACACACAGATATAGGCATGGCACGCCCTTCTAAAATCATGTAAAACACCGCAAGGTGACTCCAAGCGGAGTCTCCCTTTTTTCCAAAAATTGGGCCACACACACACCCACCCCTTCAGTGGCAGCACTTGTGCCCCAGTTGTACACTTCACAGCTACATTTGCATCAAGCACATTCAAAAATACGCCATTCTTATCCGTCCCCAGGATGACACCGGGGTAGGTAGCAAAGTCTTTCCTGATCCCAGCTCTGTTCATCTTGGCTTCTTTTAAAAACACAGCAAGCAAGGGTTACTCCAAGCGGAGTCTCCCTTTTTTCCAAAAATTGGGCCACACAGACACCCACCCCATCAGTGGCAGCACTTGGGCCCTAGTTGCAAACAGGATGTTTTGATTTGCATCAAGCACATTCAAAAATACGCCATTCTTATCCGTCCCCAGGATGACACCGGGGTACGTAGATAAAGTCTTTGCTGATCCATGACTTGTTCATCTTGGCTTCTTTTAAAAACAATGTAAGCAAGGGTTACTCCAAGCGGAGTCTCCCTTTTTTTCCAAAAATTGGGCCACACAGACACCCACCCCATCAGTGGCAGCACTTGGGCCCTAGTTGCAAACAGGATGTTTTGATTTGCATCAAGCACATTCAAAAATACGCCATTCTTATCCGTCCCCAGGATGACACCGGGGTAGGTAGCAAAGTCTTTCCTGATCCCAGCTCTGTTCATCTTGGCTTCTTTTAAAAACACAGCAAGCAAGGGTTACTCCAAGCGGAGTCTCCCTTTTTTCCAAAAATTGGGCCCACACACACCCACCCCTTCAGTGGCAGCAGTTGTGCCCCAGTTGTACACTTCACAGCTAGATTTGCATCAAGCACATTCAAAAATACGCCATTCTTATCCGTCCCCAGGATGACACCGGGGTAGGTAGCAAAGTCTTTCCTGATCCCAGCTCTGTTCATCTTGGCTTCTTTTAAAAACACAGCAAGCAAGGGTTACTCCAAGCGGAGTCTCCCTTTTTTCCAAAAATTGGGCCACACAGACACCCACCCCATCAGTGGCAGCACTTGGGCCCTAGTTGCAAACAGGATGTTTTGATTTGCATCAAGCACATTCAAAAATACGCCATTCTTATCCGTCCCCAGGATGACACCGGGGTACGTAGATAAAGTCTTTGCTGATCCATGACTTGTTCATCTTGGCTTCTTTTAAAAACAATGTAAGCAAGGGTTACTCCAAGCGGAGTCTCCCTTTTTTTCCAAAAATTGGGCCACACAGACACCCACCCCATCAGTGGCAGCACTTGGGCCCTAGTTGCAAACAGGATGTTTTGATTTGCATCAAGCACATTCAAAAATACGCCATTCTTATCCGTCCCCAGGATGACACCAGGGTAGGTAGCAAAGTCTTTCCTGATCCCAGCTCTGTTCATCTTGGCTTCTTTTAAAAACACAGCAAGCAAGGGTTACTCCAAGCGGAGTCTCCCTTTTTTCCAAAAATTGGGCCACACAGACACCCACCCCATCAGTGGCAGCACTTGGGCCCTAGTTGCAAACAGGATGTTTTGATTTGCATCAAGCACATTCAAAAATACGCCATTCTTATCCGTCCCCAGGATGACACCGGGGTACGTAGATAAAGTCTTTGCTGATCCATGACTTGTTCATCTTGGCTTCTTTTAAAAACAATGTAAGCAAGGGTTACTCCAAGCGGAGTCTCCCTTTTTTTCCAAAAATTGGGCCACACAGACACCCACCCCATCAGTGGCAGCACTTGGGCCCTAGTTGCAAACAGGATGTTTTGATTTGCATCAAGCACATTCAAAAATACGCCATTCTTATCCGTCCCCAGGATGACACCGGGGTAGGTAGCAAAGTCTTTCCTGATCCCAGCTCTGTTCATCTTGGCTTCTTTTAAAAACACAGCAAGCAAGGGTTACTCCAAGCGGAGTCTCCCTTTTTTCCAAAAATTGGGCCACACAGACACCCACCCCATCAGTGGCAGCACTTGGGCCCTAGTTGCAAACAGGATGTTTTGATTTGCATCAAGCACATTCAAAAATACGCCATTCTTATCCGTCCCCAGGATGACACCGGGGTACGTAGATAAAGTCTTTGCTGATCCATGACTTGTTCATCTTGGCTTCTTTTAAAAACAATGTAAGCAAGGGTTACTCCAAGCGGAGTCTCCCTTTTTTTCCAAAAATTGGGCCACACAGACACCCACCCCATCAGTGGCAGCACTTGGGCCCTAGTTGCAAACAGGATGTTTTGATTTGCATCAAGCACATTCAAAAATACGCCATTCTTATCCGTCCCCAGGATGACACCGGGGTAGGTAGCAAAGTCTTTCCTGATCCCAGCTCTGTTCATCTTGGCTTCTTTTAAAAACACAGCAAGCAAGGGTTACTCCAAGCGGAGTCTCCCTTTTTTCCAAAAATTGGGCCACACAGACACCCACCCCATCAGTGGCAGCACTTGGGCCCTAGTTGCAAACAGGATGTTTTGATTTGCATCAAGCACATTCAAAAATACGCCATTCTTATCCGTCCCCAGGATGACACCGGGGTAGGTAGCAAAGTCTTTCCTGATCCCAGCTCTGTTCATCTTGGCTTCTTTTAAAAACACAGCAAGCAAGGGTTACTCCAAGCGGAGTCTCCCTTTTTTCCAAAAATTGGGCCCACACACACCCACCCCTTCAGTGGCAGCAGTTGTGCCCCAGTTGTACACTTCACAGCTAGATTTGCATCAAGCACATTCAAAAATACGCCATTCTTATCCGTCCCCAGGATGACACCGGGGTAGGTAGCAAAGTCTTTCCTGATCCCAGCTCTGTTCATCTTGGCTTCTTTTAAAAACACAGCAAGCAAGGGTTACTCCAAGCGGAGTCTCCCTTTTTTCCAAAAATTGGGCCACACAGACACCCACCCCATCAGTGGCAGCACTTGGGCCCTAGTTGCAAACAGGATGTTTTGATTTGCATCAAGCACATTCAAAAATACGCCATTCTTATCCGTCCCCAGGATGACACCGGGGTACGTAGATAAAGTCTTTGCTGATCCATGACTTGTTCATCTTGGCTTCTTTTAAAAACAATGTAAGCAAGGGTTACTCCAAGCGGAGTCTCCCTTTTTTTCCAAAAATTGGGCCACACAGACACCCACCCCATCAGTGGCAGCACTTGGGCCCTAGTTGCAAACAGGATGTTTTGATTTGCATCAAGCACATTCAAAAATACGCCATTCTTATCCGTCCCCAGGATGACACCGGGGTAGGTAGCAAAGTCTTTCCTGATCCCAGCTCTGTTCATCTTGGCTTCTTTTAAAAACACAGCAAGCAAGGGTTACTCCAAGCGGAGTCTCCCTTTTTTCCAAAAATTGGGCCCACACACACCCACCCCTTCAGTGGCAGCAGTTGTGCCCCAGTTGTACACTTCACAGCTAGATTTGCATCAAGCACATTCAAAAATACGCCATTCTTATCCGTCCCCAGGATGACACCGGGGTAGGTAGCAAAGTCTTTCCTGATCCCAGCTCTGTTCATCTTGGCTTCTTTTAAAAACACAGCAAGCAAGGGTTACTCCAAGCGGAGTCTCCCTTTTTTCCAAAAATTGGGCCACACAGACACCCACCCCATCAGTGGCAGCACTTGGGCCCTAATTGCAAACAGGATGTTTTGATTTGCATCAAGCACATTCAAAAATACGCCATTCTTATCCGTCCCCAGGAAGACACCGGGGTACGTAGATAAAGTCTTTGCTGATCCATGACTTGTTCATCTTGGCTTCTTTTAAAAACAATGTAAGCAAGGGTTACTCCAAGCGGAGTCTCCCTTTTTTTCCAAAAATTGGGCCACACAGACACCCACCCCATCAGTGGCAGCACTTGGGCCCTAGTTGCAAACAGGATGTTTTGATTTGCATCAAGCACATTCAAAAATACGCCATTCTTATCCGTCCCCAGGATGACACCGGGGTAGGTAGCAAAGTCTTTCCTGATCCCAGCTCTGTTCATCTTGGCTTCTTTTAAAAACACAGCAAGCAAGGGTTACTCCAAGCGGAGTCTCCCTTTTTTCCAAAAATTGGGCCCACACACACCCACCCCTTCAGTGGCAGCAGTTGTGCCCCAGTTGTACACTTCACAGCTAGATTTGCATCAAGCACATTCAAAAATACGCCATTCTTATCCGTCCCCAGGATGACACCGGGGTAGGTAGCAAAGTCTTTCCTGATCCCAGCTCTGTTCATCTTGGCTTCTTTTAAAAACACAGCAAGCAAGGGTTACTCCAAGCGGAGTCTCCCTTTTTTCCAAAAATTGGGCCACACAGACACCCACCCCATCAGTGGCAGCACTTGGGCCCTAGTTGCAAAC
This sequence comes from Anomaloglossus baeobatrachus, assembly GCF_048569485.1. Taxonomy (NCBI): domain Eukaryota; kingdom Metazoa; phylum Chordata; class Amphibia; order Anura; family Aromobatidae; genus Anomaloglossus; species Anomaloglossus baeobatrachus. The sequence goes on from NC_134356.1 coordinate 353,073,039, forward strand.
AGGATGTTTTGATTTGCATCAAGCACATTCAAAAATACGCCATTCTTATCCATCCCCAGGATGACACCGGGGTAGGTAGCAAAGTCTTTCCTGATCCCAGCTCTGTTCATCTTGGCTTCTTTTAAAAACACAGCAAGCAAGGGTTACTCCAAGCGGAGTCTCCCTTTTTTCCAAAAATTGGGCCCACACACACCCACCCCTTCAGTGGCAGCAGTTGTGCCCCAGTTGTACACTTCACAGCTAGATTTGCATCAAGCACATTCAAAAATACGCCATTCTTATCCGTCCCCAGGATGACACCGGGGTAGGTAGCAAAGTCTTTCCTGATCCCAGCTCTGTTCATCTTGGCTTCTTTTAAAAACACAGCAAGCAAGGGTTACTCCAAGCGGAGTCTCCCTTTTTTCCAAAAATTGGGCCCACACACACCCACCCCTTCAGTGGCAGCAGTTGTGCCCCAGTTGTACACTTCACAGCTAGATTTGCATCAAGCACATTCAAAAATACGCCATTCTTATCCGTCCCCAGGATGACACCGGGGTAGGTAGCAAAGTCTTTCCTGATCCCAGCTCTGTTCATCTTGGCTTCTTTTAAAAACACAGCAAGCAAGGGTTACTCCAAGCGGAGTCTCCCTTTTTTCCAAAAATTGGGCCACACAGACACCCACCCCATCAGTGGCAGCACTTGGGCCCTAGTTGCAAACAGGATGTTTTGATTTGCATCAAGCACATTCCAAATCCACAAGCATTTACTCTCCCCAGGATGACACAGGGGTAGTAAATTCCTTCTGGATCCATGACTTGTTCATTTTGATGAACGTCAGTCTGTCCACATTGTCACTGGACAGACGCGTGCGCTTATCTGTCAGCACACACCCAGCAGCACTGAATACACGTTCAGAGACAACGCTGGCAGCTGGACACGACAAAATCTCCAAGGCGTAACTGGAGAGCTCTGGCCATTTTTCTATGTTTGAAGCCCAAAAGGAGCAAGGCTCCAGTTGCACAGTCATGGCATCGATGTTCATTTGGAGATACTCCTGTATCATCCTCTCCAGCCGTTGAGTATGTGTCAGACTTGTTGTCTCTGGTGGCCTTGCAAAAGAGGGTCTAAAAAAATTATGAAAAGATTCCATAAAATTGCTGTTACCGGCACCAGATACGGTCCTACTGGTACGGGTAGACTGGTGAAGATGACGAGACCGTCCCATGTTTGTCAAGTTACAACTGGGAGATTCCCTCCCTGCACCTGCACGGTTGTTTGGTGGAAAAGCCGAGCTAAGATCGAGTAACAGCTTCTGCTGATACTCCTGCATACGTGCGTCCCTTTCTATGGCTGGAATTATGTCACAAAATTTGGACTTGTACCGGGGATCTAATAGTGTGGCAATCCAGTAGTCATCATCACTTCTAATTTTGACAATACGACTGTCATGTTGGAGGTAGTGCAACAAGAAGGCACTCATGTGTCTTGCGCAGCCATGTGGACCAAGTCCACGCTGTGTTTGTGGCATAGAGGTGCTAACCGTTCTTTCTTCCTCTGACATCTCCCCCCAACCTCTTTCAACTGAAATTTGACCAAGGTCTCCCTCATCCGCTGAGTCTTCCATGTCCATGGACAGTTCGTCCTCCATTTCTTCATGTTCTCCTGCACCTTGCTCAACATTTCGCCTGCTACTATGCGCCCTTGTCGATCCCTGTTCCCCATGGTCCCATGCCTGCTGCGTTGGTGATGATGAACGTCTGGATCTTGGTGATGTTGTTGTCCCTTGCACATATGAATCCTCCTGTAGTTCCTCCCCTTCATGTTGTCCCACCCCCTGACTCCGAATAGTGTTTAGTGTGTGCTCCAGCATGTAAATGACTGGAATCGTCATGCTGATAATGGCATTGTCAGAGCTAAACATATTCGTCGCCATGTCGAAACTGTGCAGAAGGGTGCATAGGTCCTTGATCTGAGACCACTCCATCAGGGTGATCTGCCCCACCTCTGCATCTCGTTGGCCCAGGCTATACGTCATGACGTATTGCACCAGGGCTCTGCGGTGCTGCCACAGTCGCTGTAACATGTGTAGAGTTGAATTCCAGCGTGTCGCCACATCGCATTTCAGGCGATGAACCGGCAGGCCGAAAGACTTCTGGAGCGATGCAAGTCGCTCAGCTGCGGCGCTTGAACGCCGGAAGTGAGCATACAGTTTTCGTGCCCTGTTCAGAAGGCCATCTAGGCCGGGATAGTGTGTTAAAAATTGCTGCACGACAAGGTTCAACACGTGAGCCATACAAGGTACGTGTGTCACCTTGCCCAGGCGAAGGGCCGCACCCAGGTTTGCAGCATTGTCGCACACGGCCTTACCAGGCTGCAGGTTGAGTGGAGACAACCATTTATTAAACTCGGACCGCAGAGCTGACCACAACTCCTCAGCTGTGTGACTCTTATTCCCAAGACATGTCAAGCTAAAGACCGCCTGATGCCGTTGCGCTCGGCTGCCAGCATAGTAATGAGGCGTGCGTGATTCCTTCTGCGCAGTGAGAACGCTGGTGGCCTGACCAGGCAGGCTTGGGGCGGAGGTGGAGGACCCAGATGAGGTGGAGGATGCAGAAGCTGTGGCGGAACTTGGACAGACAGAGGATTGACACACAAGTCGTGGGGACGGCAAGACTTGTGCAGCAGACCCTTCACCATCTATCACCATAGTTACCCAGTGCCCAGTCAGCGACATGTAACGTCCCTGTCCATGCTTACTGGTCCAAGTATCGGTGGTGAAATGCACCCGTTCACACACAGAGTTTCTCAAGGAAGCGGTGATGTTGTGTGCGACATGCTGGTGTAGCACGGGCACACCTTTCTTAGAGAAGTAGTGGCGACTAGGCATCTGGTACTGGGGCACAGCGACAGACATAAGGTCTCTAAAATCCTGTGTGTCCACTAGGCGAAAAGGCAGCATTTCGGTAGCCAACAGCTTACAGAGGGATAGAGTCAACCTCTTAGCTTTGTCATGGGTCGGAGGAAGTGGCCTTTTATTTGACCACATCTGAGGGACAGAGATCTGGCTGCTGTGTGTAGACGGTGTTGAGTAGGGTGTCCCTGGAAAAATGCAGGTTTGTGAGGAAAGTGCAGGCGGAGACATGATGTTGCCTTCATCCAACGTTGGTGCTATCGATGTCTGAGAGAGCTGTACACACTCACTTGTTTCCCCTTCCAAACCAACTGACGACCTTACAAGCAAACTGCCTGTTGCGGTTACAGTGGTGGAAGTTTTGCGTGGAAAAACAGGTGTGACAGCTGTCCCCACAGTCCTAGAAGATGAAGAGCGCGCGGATGCACTGGAAGGGGCGGGCGGTGGATGGTTCGCTCCGCTAGCCGGCATTGCAGCACGGTGAGCTTCCCACCGGGACTTATGATATTTATTCATGTGACGATTCATGGAAGAAGTTGTCAAACTGCTGAGGTTTTGACCTCTACTAACAGAATCATGACAAATGTTACATATCACATGAGTTGGGCGATCTTTTTCGATGTGAAAAAAGGCCCAGGCTAGGCAAGGCTTAGAGGCCATGCGACCTGTTGATCCACCCCGAATAATGCTCATAGGCAGAGTGGTGGCTGAGGATGCAGTTGTAGACGTGCTACCAGTGCTCCGACTCTGTCCAGGAAGGCGCAAGGTAACTTCGTCGTCGGTTGCATCCTCCTCCACCGCCTCTGTTGACCTCCTCGAGTGCCTGACTGGGGGTTGACAGTAGGTGGGATCTAGAACGTCATCATCAATTGTTGTGTTTGCACTCCCCTCCCCCTCAGACCGAGCCTCTTCTTGCCCTGACCGAATATTTAAGTTGTCATCCCAATCGGGTATCTGCGTCTCATCTTCATCAGTATGTTCCTCATTGTCTATAACCACAGGTGTTACAGTTTGTGACAAAGGGTCAACATTATGCTCAGAAACTTGGTCCTCACGGCCTGAATCTGAGTCACAAAGGTTCTGGGCATCACTGCAGACCATTTCCTGTTCTGTACTCACTGTAGCTTGGGAGCAGACCTCTGATTCCCAGGCTATAGTGTGACTGAACAACTCTGCAGACTCAGCCATCTCAGTTCCACCATACTGTGCAGGGCTGATGGAGACTTCAGAGCTGGGAGAAATCAAGTGTGATTGGGATGACAACTCAGAGGAATGGTGTTTTTTGGATGCGGTACTTGAAGTGGCTGAGAGGGCACTTGTTGGACCACTTGAGATCCATTCAAGCATTTTCCTTTTTTGCCCATCATCTACCTTTGTTCCTCTTGTTCGTGTCCGTAAAAAAGGGAGCACATCGGATTGTCCACAATAAGTAGTAGACATCTTACTTTTGCTAGTAGATGGTCTATCTTCAGCAGATGATAATGGAGCTTTGCCACCTTCCCCACTGACAAAACATTTTTTGCCTTTTCCACCACGCCTCTTCCCCTTTCCACCAGCATCTGTCATTTTGCCACTCATGTTGATTGCGACAAGATTGTGGACTGAAAATGTGGTAGTAAAAATTGAGAGGTGGTGAAGATTGCAGTGGTGGTCTAGCTTTATTAACAGCAGAATAATAAAGAATAAATATCCCTGACAATGTAACTTAGTTATAATTCGTTGGAGTGTGCAACGCAGGCAGACGTGCTGCAAATGTCTTGGCACTAGTGGGACTATAGCAAAGTCCAATAGCCACGTATAGGATGCCACTAGGTACACTGAGTGTTTGCTAGTATAATGGCTTCGTTATAATTTGTTGTAGTGTGCAACGCAGGCAGATGCGCTCTGCAAATGTCTTGGCACTAGTGGGACTATAGCAAAGTCCAATAGCCACGTATAGGATGCCACTAGGTACACTGAGTGTGTGCTAGTATAATGGCTTCGTTATAATTAGTTGGAGTGTGCAACGCAGGCAGATGCGCTCTGCAAATGTCTTGGCACTAGTGGGACTATAGCAAAGTCCAATAGCCACGTATAGGATGCCACTAGGTACACTGAGTGTTTGCTAGTATAATGGCTTCGTTATAATTTGTTGTAGTGTGCAACGCAGGCAGATGCGCTCTGCAAATGTCTTGGCACTAGTGGGACTATAGCAAAGTCCAATAGCCACGTATAGGATGCCACTAGGTACACTGAGTGTGTGCTAGTATAATGGCTTCGTTATAATTAGTTGGAGTGTGCAACGCAGGCAGATGCGCTCTGCAAATGTCTTGGCACTAGTGGGACTATAGCAAAGTCCAATAGCCACGTATAGGATGCCACTAGGTACACTGAGTGTGTGCTAGTATAATGGCTTCGTTATAATTAGTTGGAGTGTGCAACGCAGGCAGATGCGCTCTGCAAATGTCTTGGCACTAGTGGGACTATAGCAAAGTCCAATAGCCACGTATAGGATGCCACTAGGTACACTGAGTGTTTGCTAGTATAATGGCTTCGTTATAATTAGTTGGAGTGTGCAACGCAGGCAGATGCGCTCTGCAAATGTCTTGGCACTAGTGGGACTATAGCAAAGTCCAATAGCCACGTATAGGATGCCACTAGGTACACTGAGTGTTTGCTAGTATAATGGCTTCGTTATAATTAGTTGGAGTGTGCAACGCAGGCAGATGCGCTCTGCAAATGTCTTGGCACTAGTGGGACTATAGCAAAGTCCAATAGCCACGTATAGGATGCCACTAGGTACACTGAGTGTGTGCTAGTATAATGGCTTCGTTATAATTAGTTGGAGTGTGCAACGCAGGCAGATGCGCTCTGCAAATGTCTTGGCACTAGTGGGACTATAGCAAAGTCCAATAGCCACGTATAGGATGCCACTAGGTACACTGAGTGTTTGCTAGTATAATGGCTTCGTTATAATTAGTTGGAGTGTGCAACGCAGGCAGATGCGCTCTGCAAATGTCTTGGCACTAGTGGGACTATAGCAAAGTCCAATAGCCACGTATAGGATGCCACTAGGTACACTGAGTGTTTGCTAGTATAATGGCTGAGTTTAAAAAACTTGGAGTGTGCAATGCAGGCAGATGTGCTCTGCTAATGTCTTTGCACTAGTGGGACTATAGCAAAGTCCAATAGCCACGTATAGGATGCCACTAGGTACACTGAGTGTTTGCTAGTATAATGGCTGAGTTTAAAAAACTTGGAGTGTGCAATGCAGGCAGATGTGCTCTGCTAATGTCTTTGCACTAGTGGGACTATAGCAAAGTCCAATAGCCACGTATAGGATGCCACTAGGTACACTGAGTGTTTGCTAGTAAAATTGCTTAGTTTAAAAAACTTGGAGTGTGCAATGCAGGCAGATGTGCTCTGCAAATGTCTTGGCCCTAGTGGGACTATAGCAAAGTCCAATAGCCACGTATAGGATGCCACTAGGTACACTGAGTGTTTGCTAGTATAATGGCTTCGTTATAATTTGTTGTAGTGTGCAACGCAGGCAGATGCGCTCTGCAAATGTCTTGGCACTAGTGGGACTATAGCAAAGTCCAATAGCCACGTATAGGATGCCACTAGGTACACTGAGTGTGTGCTAGTATAATGGCTTCGTTATAATTAGTTGGAGTGTGCAACGCAGGCAGATGCGCTCTGCAAATGTCTTGGCACTAGTGGGACTATAGCAAAGTCCAATAGCCACGTATAGGATGCCACTAGGTACACTGAGTGTGTGCTAGTATAATGGCTTCGTTATAATTAGTTGGAGTGTGCAACGCAGGCAGATGCGCTCTGCAAATGTCTTGGCACTAGTGGGACTATAGCAAAGTCCAATAGCCACGTATAGGATGCCACTAGGTACACTGAGTGTTTGCTAGTATAATGGCTTCGTTATAATTAGTTGGAGTGTGCAACGCAGGCAGATGCGCTCTGCAAATGTCTTGGCACTAGTGGGACTATAGCAAAGTCCAATAGCCACGTATAGGATGCCACTAGGTACACTGAGTGTGTGCTAGTATAATGGCTTCGTTATAATTAGTTGGAGTGTGCAACGCAGGCAGATGCGCTCTGCAAATGTCTTGGCACTAGTGGGACTATAGCAAAGTCCAATAGCCACGTATAGGATGCCACTAGGTACACTGAGTGTTTGCTAGTATAATGGCTTCGTTATAATTAGTTGGAGTGTGCAACGCAGGCAGATGCGCTCTGCAAATGTCTTGGCACTAGTGGGACTATAGCAAAGTCCAATAGCCACGTATAGGATGCCACTAGGTACACTGAGTGTTTGCTAGTATAATGGCTGAATTTAAAAAACTTGGAGTGTGCAATGCAGGCAGATGTGCTCTGCTAATGTCTTTGCACTAGTGGACTATAGCAAAGTCCAATAGCCACGTATAGGATGCCACTAGGTACACTGAGTGTTTGCTAGTAAAATTGCTTAGTTTAAAAAACTTGGAGTGTGCAATGCAGGCAGATGTGCTCTGCAAATGTCTTGGCCCTAGTGGGACTATAGCAAAGTCCAATAGCCACGTATAGGATGCCACTAGGTACACTGAGTGTTTGCTAGTATAATGGCTTCGTTATAATTTGTTGTAGTGTGCAACGCAGGCAGATGCGCTCTGCAAATGTCTTGGCACTAGTGGGACTATAGCAAAGTCCAATAGCCACGTATAGGATGCCACTAGGTACACTGAGTGTGTGCTAGTATAATGGCTTCATTATAATTAGTTGGAGTGTGCAACGCAGGCAGATGCGCTCTGCAAATGTCTTGGCACTAGTGGGACTATAGCAAAGTCCAATAGCCACGTATAGGATGCCACTAGGTACACTGTGTGTTTGCTAGTATAATGGCTGAGTTTAAAAAACTTGGAGTGTGCAATGCAGGCAGATGTGCTCTGCTAATGTCTTTGCACTAGTGGGACTATAGCAAAGTCCAATAGCCACGTATAGGATGCCACTAGGTACACTGAGTGTTTGCTAGTATAATGGCTTCGTTATAATTAGTTGGAGTGTGCAACGCAGGCAGATGCGCTCTGCAAATGTCTTGGCACTAGAGGGACTATAGCAAAGTCCAATAGCCACGTATAGGATGCCACTAGGTACACTGAGTGTTTGCTAGTATAATGGCTTCGTTATAATTAGTTGGAGTGTGCAACGCAGGCAGATGCGCTCTGCAAATGTCTTGGCACTAGTGGGACTATAGCAAAGTCCAATAGCCACGTATAGGATGCCACTAGGTACACTGAGTGTTTGCTAGTATAATGGCTTCGTTATAATTAGTTGGAGTGTGCAACGCAGGCAGATGCGCTCTGCAAATGTCTTGGCACTAGTGGGACTATAGCAAAGTCCAATAGCCACGTATAGGATGCCACTAGGTACACTGAGTGTTTGCTAGTATAATGGCTGAGTTTAAAAAACTTGGAGTGTGCAATGCAGGCAGATGTGCTCTGCTAATGTCTTTGCACTAGTGGGACTATAGCAAAGTTCAATAGCCACGTATAGGATGCCACTAGGTACACTGAGTGTTTGCTAGTATAATGGCTGAGTTTAAAAAACTTTGAGTGTGCAATGCAGGCAGATGTGCTCTGCTAATGTCTTTGCACTAGTGGGACTATAGCAAAGTCCAATAGCCACGTATAGGATGCCACTAGGTACACTGAGTGTTTGCTAGTAAAATTGCTTAGTTTAAAAAACTTGGAGTGTGCAATGCAGGCAGATGTGCTCTGCAAATGTCTTGGCCCTAGTGGGACTATAGCAAAGTCCAATAGCCACGTATAGGATGCCACTAGGTACACTGAGTGTGTGCTAGTATAATGGCTTCGTTATAATTAGTTGGAGTGTGCAACGCAGGCAGATGCGCTCTGCAAATGTCTTGGCACTAGTGGGACTATAGCAAAGTCCAATAGCCACGTATAGGATGCCACTAGGTACACTGAGTGTTTGCTAGTATAATGGCTTCGTTATATTTTGCTGTAGTATGCAACGCAGGCAGATGCGCTCTGCAAATGTCTTGGCACTAGTGGGACTATAGCAAAGTCCAATAGCCACGTATAGGATGCCACTAGGTACACTGAGTGTGTGCTAGTATAATGGCTTCGTTATAATTAGTTGGAGTGTGCAACGCAGGCAGATGCGCTCTGCAAATGTCTTGGCACTAGTGGGACTATAGCAAAGTCCAATAGCCACGTATAGGATGCCACTAGGTACACTGAGTGTTTGCTAGTATAATGGCTTCGTTATAATTAGTTGGAGTGTGCAACGCAGGCAGATGCGCTCTGCAAATGTCTTGGCACTAGTGGGACTATAGCAAAGTCCAATAGCCACGTATAGGATGCCACTAGGTACACTGAGTGTTTGCTAGTATAATGGCTTCGTTATAATTTGTTGTAGTGTGCAACGCAGGCAGATGCGCTCTGCAAATGTCTTGGCACTAGTGGGACTATAGCAAAGTCCAATAGCCACGTATAGGATGCCACTAGGTACACTGTGTGTTTGCTAGTATAATGGCTGAGTTTAAAAAACTTGGAGTGTGCAATGCAGGCAGATGTGCTCTGCTAATGTCTTTGCACTAGTGGGACTATAGCAAAGTCCAATAGCCACGTATAGGATGCCACTAGGTACACTGAGTGTTTCCTAGTAAAATTGCTTAGTTTAAAAAACTTGGAGTGTGCAATGCAGGCAGATGTGCTCTGCAAATGTCTTGGCACTAGTGGGACTATAGCAAAGTCCAATAGCCACGTATAGGATGCCACTAGGTACACTGAGTGTTTGCTAGTATAATGGCTTCGTTATAATTTGTTGGAGTGTGCAACGCAGGCAGATGCGCTCTGCAAATGTCTTGGCCCTAGTGGGACTATAGCAAAGTCCAATAGCCACGTATAGGATGCCACTAGGTACAGAGTGTTTGCTAGTATAATGGCTGAGTTTAAAAAACTTGGAGTGTGCAATGCAGGCAGATGTGCTCTGCTAATGTCTTTGCACTAGTGGGACTATAGCAAAGTCCAATAGCCACGTCTAGGATGCCACTAGGTACACTGAGTGTTTGCTAGTAAAATGGCTTAGTTTAAAAAACTTGGAGTGTGCAATGCAGGCAGATGTGCTCTGCAAATGTCTTTGCACTAGTGGGACTATAGCAAAGTCCAATAGCCACAGATAGGATGCCACTAGGTACACTGAGTGTTTGCTAGTATAATGGCTTAGTTAGAATGAGTTGGAGTGTGCAGAGGACAAGAGGGTACAGTGGCAGGATTGTGGTGCTCTGGGTAGAGGAATGGAAGCCTGCCTTTCTATTCCCTCCTAATGGTGAAATGCAGGGAGGAAATCCCTGACCTGGGCTACACAGACGCTGTTGCTGTTTGCAGGACCTGTCACCTATGGCTCTCTGACCCTGCCGGTACGAGCCCTTAAAAGGACTGCTAGAATGTGCTCTCCCTAAGCTGTCTAACGCTGTGTATGCAGCGCATACAGCTGTATCGGCGATAGGACAAAGGACGGAACTGCGACAGTGATGTCTGACACCAAAGACGCAGAAGGCAGATAATGGCGATCGTGAAGAAAATGTCCGGTTTTATAATGCAGGGACATGTGACATGCAGATCCTATCACACATGCCGTTGCTTCTCTGCCTCAAAGTCCACTTAGGTGTGTGTGTGTCTGTGATTGGCTGACATGCTGGCCAGCCCCACAAGACGCGCGCGCTTAGGGAAGGAAGACAAGAAAAAAAAAAAAAAAAATGGCGATCGCCATTATAGAAACAGCAGTGATCTGAAGGCGCTGTTCACGCACACTATACACTGAAATGTGATAATAGTTTGATTCACAGAGTGACTTACACTATTACAGCAGAAACCAAGCTAAGATTTAGCTGATTTTTGGCTGCTAGAACCGTTCTGGAACGTTTCTAGAACTATCGAGCTTTTGCAAAAAGCTCGAGTTCTAGTTCGATCTAGAACATGCCCCAAAATCACTCGAGCCTAGAACTGGAGAACCACGAACCACGAACCGCGCTCAACTCTACTGCTGTATCCTGTGAATAAAGTCGTGTTTATATGTTACCTGAAGTCTGGAAGTACCTGCTGTGCTGATGTCATTCTGCTGAGGTCCAAGCCTGGTGTGCCCACTCCACCCTGCTGCTGTTCATGCTTATTGTTCCTGTGCTGCCTTGATGTGATCTTGCCTGCTGTAACCGATGTCTGATGTCTGATGACCTCTGCCCAATGTCTGGAGCCTTACCCTATGTCCGCGGTCTGATGACTTCTGCTCCATGTCTGGAGACTGACCCAATGTCCATTACTTGTGCCTGAGGACCCGTGCCTAATGTCCTATTCCTGGTGTCTTGTGTCTGAGATCTGCTGGTGTTTACCCTGCCCGTTCCTCTTCATTACTTTGCTCTGAGTTTCTGTTCCTCCAGGCTTTCTGTCGCCCTGGCACACTCAGCTGCCACAGTCCTGGTCATTTGCCCTTGGAGTGGCACCTGGCGGCCCGCCTCGTGGCAGGTGCTTAGTCAAGCCCCCCCTATGCTAAAGGGTTTGTCCGGGTTTTCCCTCTTTAATAGTTCCCACACAGAAGCCAATTTTCTGTTCTAGTAGTGGACAGTATAGTTGCTGCATTAGTTTGATTTTGAATCAAGCCAGAGGTACACCAGCTACTACTGCTAGTCCCAGCTATTTACACTTGAAGCAGCTCAACCATACTACTCTGTGTCTATCCCAGGAATCTGAAGCATTTATTTAAAAAAAAATATTATGCAAAGCAGGCAACAATTTCAGAAGCTGTGAATAATAAATAAGATTATATTTTCATTTTTAGGTTTGGTGGTACTTTGGCCACTAAAAGATTACAGAGCCTGTACACTACTGCTTTTGACTGCTATGCAAAGCTGCATCATACAACACAGTATGAGGTTTCAGAGATATTCACACATCAAGGCATGCTATACACATGCTATTTTGGTAGCTTAAGCTAATAGATGTGCACTGCCTGTACACTGCTGTTTTTGACTTCTGTGCAAAGCTTCATGATGCAAAGCTGGTTAGCTTGCGTCCATCAGTGGTGCTGGGGCGCGTGCACGGTTGCTTGGGGGACGCGTCATCGTGACCGCACATGCACTTGTCAATCCAACGACTTGCCTGTGCTACGGCACAGTTGCCAGGGGGACACGTTCCTGCGCCCATGCTTGGGCCCTTCAGTCTGATGGCTTGCTTGCCCGCTGGGAGCTCCTCTGCCCATGCAGATTCACAGCTCACTTGGAAGTAACCCCTGCAATGGTATAGCATGTTCATTATGCTTGACATTTAACTACTTACCACCTGCCGGCCATTAACTATATTTGAAGGGCTATTTAAAATGACAAATATCCATACACCAGTAGGATATTCCGACCTGATAAAGCAAAAGAAACCCTAGCGAAATATGCATTGGGGTGACTGTTTGGAATCTCTCCTGTATGCTGTCTTGCACTTGGCACTTTAGGTAACGTGTATACTCTATCTATCAATTTATTATCTGTGTCGTGTTAAGATGGGTTATGGTCAGTTTTTTGCTACCAACTCCAGCACCCATTGTTCTCTGAATTTCCCTGCATTTGGCACTTTTAGCTAATTACTTAATATCTTGTATTCCATGATTTGTGCCTGACGCAGGACGAGTGGAGGGTAGTGACATTTACATTTATGTATTTGTAACAGTGTGTCTCTCCCCTGCCTGTGCTCATGGTGTAATAGTATGTCTCTCCTTAACTGTCCTGTATGTACTACTGGTGAGGGATTGTTTGTTCTTCTCAGCATGGGACTTCTCCAATCTACAACTTGGTAAACAGAACAGAGCCAGGAGTCTAAAGTCCATTCATGTATCCAATGTCATCAAATGTCCAGGCGGAGTTGGGCCCACTTTAGGGGCTGATCCCAGGAGAGAAGAACATTGAGACCCATGTTAGGTCAGTTAGTTGAATCTCGGCTGGAGAAGGACTAGGATCTATAGCTGAGGCTGGGTCCTAGAGCCTGTGTACAGACTGGAGATCAGTGGCCACGTGGGATTGTGTTTTGTTGTTCACCCTGTTGGACTCAAGGAACTCATATAAGGACCATTGCCATATTTTCCCTGGCATTGGAATACCGGGAGGCGCCCCTGGATCTTTTGTTTTGTTGTGGACGCCTTGCAGACTTTAAGGATGTATATTTATGTTTGGTGCTTTATCTTTGTGGTTCCAATAAAGCCCTTTGGATTGTTCCTTGGCCTGGCGTCCCACACTGCTCTGTTGCATACCCCCTCACAAACTGGTGGCAGCGGTGGGATTAGAGCAGAAAAAATGGAGGACAACGGCCTATTAACATCTGGAATCAGAACCTCAGAGTACAATAACTGGACTGTGGTGAGCCTACAAACAAATGCCCGTGAATTAGGATTCGGCTACAAAGGACTCTCTAAGGAGCAACTAATTGAGGCATTGGAAAACGCTTGCCTGCAAGATGGCACCGAGGAACAATTTCCACAGCAAGGGGAGGAAAGGCGGGAGCTGGTGGTAAATCCTCAAAAAAGTCAATGGGTTGTGTGGTATGAGGAGGAGATGGCACTGCTTGGAGATGAGGTCACCATTGAATATAAGATGGATGCCATTTGCAGAGCTCAAAAGAGGGCATTGCTGGAGAGGAGCTTTGCTGTGGAAGCAGCTAGAGGCTCCAGACAAACTGTACCCGCAGCACTCATTATGAGGGAATTCTCCAGAGTGTCCCGGAAGGACTTTAAGCCATTTAATGAAGCTGCAGGCGACATTGAGGGCTTCTTCCAGAACCTTGAGCATCAGTGCCAAATAATGGAAGTCCCAGAAAGAGAGCGAGTTAGACACTTGGTGGGCCTCTTGGAGGGTGTAGCTGCCGACGCCTATAGAGCTATGGACCCTGAGTGGAATTGTGAGTATGGGGAGATAAAACAGACCATTCTAGAACATTATGCCGTGACCCCAGATACTTATAAGATTCAGTTCCATATGTTAGCCTGTGATGGGGAAGTGTCTTTCAAGATGTATGCCCACAGACTGAAACAAGTATGCCATCGCTGGCTGAAGGGAGAGGGGGCCTTCACTTGGGAGACCTTCCTCCAGGTCATCCTGAAAGAGCAGTTCTATGCCAGGTGCCCTCCTGAAATCAGGGAATGGGTGCGTGAGAGAAAGCCGTCAACTGTGGAACAAGCTGCCACTCTAGCTGATGAGCTTCTCACCATCAAGCCTCAATGGAAAAGGCTACTAGTCAGTGAGAAAAAAACTACCAGCTCCCCAACACCAGTAGTCCCTTGTCCTTTGGCCTCCAATGTTCACGTCCCACTAGACTACCAACACATGCCAGACCCCGTGTGAATTTGCCTCCTATTACTCCTGCCTCTTCTTTGGGAGTATGACGTGGAGAAAAACTCATAGAACGTAGATGTTATGGATGTGGGTAGCCGGGTCATCTGCAAGCTCATTGTCCAGGTGTTCGGAGACAAAACAGTTACAGACCCCCTTTGCCTGTCCATTATCTACAGACACCCTCAGCAGGAGAAGAGCTGGATTCACTCCCTGATGGTTCGACAAAAGACTCTGATATGTTGACTTCCAAACCAGGAGTCTATGGGGTGCGAGCCACAGCCGCCCATTCTCCTGATCTTCAGCATAAACATCTACAGGAGGTCATGCTGGATGGCCAAAAAGTTGTTGGCTTTCATGACACTGGGGCTTTTCTCACCATCGCAGATCCCTGAGTAATTCAACCAGAAGCAATGCAAAAGGTACCAGGAATTGCCATTGAATTGGCAAAGATACATTCCAAGAGCAAGTGTGACCCTGGATTATGGCTTTGGGGCAAAACAATGCATGATTGGTGTGATGAGCGGCCTTCCTGCAGACATTCTTCTAGGGAATGATGTGGGGAATCTTCAATGCTACTTTGTCAGTGCGATAACCAGAAGTCAAGCCAATAGAGCAGCAGATGTGGACGTGTTTAACCCATCAATGGAAATGAGGCCACCTGAACTGCCGTCACAGCCGGTGAATGATTCTTCTTGTGGGTCTCATATGAATGCCACTTGGGATAAAGTTCAGTTTAGACAAGAGGTAGAGACTGACCCCACCCTGGCTAGCTTTAGAGCTTGGGCTGAAGTAGGGCAGTTAGGAGAAAATGGGGAAAAAATTATCAGAGAAAATGGACTTCTATATCGCGTTACCAATGCTGACTCCCTAGATAAACCCTGGACTTATAGCAAACAGCTGATTGTTCCTCAGAAATACAGAATTTCCCTATTACACCTTGCTCATGACATTCCTATTGCCAGACATCAACGGAAAACCCGCACCGAGAGACGATTGACTCAAATTTTCTATTGGCCTGGAATTTCTCAAGCAGTGGCGCATTTTTTCCGAACCTGCGACATATGTCAGCGTAGAGGGCAACCCGGAGATCACCCAAAGGCACCCTTGCAACCACTCCCTATAATAGAAGAACCCTTTCAAAGAGTAGCTGTCGATATCATTGGACCTCTGGCTAAACTAAGTAAACCTGGAAAGCAGTACATTCTCACTGTTGTGGACTACGCCACCCGATATCCAGAAGCCGTGGCCTTGTCAAGTATTTCTGCAGCCAAGGTGGCCAAGGCCCTTGTTACCATTTTCACCCAAGTAGAATTTCCAAGTGAGATCTTATCGGACCAAGGCTCCCAGTTTATGTCAGAGTTGGTGCAGTGTCTGTGGCGCACCTGTGGAGTACAAGCAATTTGAACTACAGCATACCATCCTCAAACCAATGGACTTTGTGAATGGTTTAATCAAACACTGAAAAATATGTTAAGGGCCTTCATTGACAGGGATTCCGACTGGGAAAAGTACCTACCCCATCTCCTGTTCGCCTATCGGGAAGTTCCCCAGGAGTCCACTGGGTTTTCCCCCTTTGAACTACTCTATGGAAGAAAGGTCAGAGGACCCTTAACTCTGCTAAAGGAATATTGGGAGGGGCAAGTTGAAGATACAGGAACGCCTGTTGTTCCATATGTCCTCAAGCTTCAGGAAACCCTGGCTCAACTTGCTAGTTTGGCTCAGGATCATGTGCGGATGGCTCAAACCAGACATAAGACATGGTATGACCGCAAAGCATGCTATCGAGCATTTGTAGAGGGTCAACAAGTCTTAGTGATTGTTCCCCATCGGCAAAAGAAACTCCAGACAACATGGGAGGGTCCCTTTAGGGTTCTCAGAAAACTAAACAACACCAATTACCTTCTTGCTCTAGATGATCAGGGTCTAAGACAAAGGACTGTCCATGTGAATATGATTAAGGAGTACCATGACCGGACATTATCTATGATAGCAAGCTGTCGGCTGGCTTCAGAAGATGGTCAGGAGGATGAGGACCCATTACCTGATCTTGTTGAAGCAGCCAGAGCCCCATCCACTGTGGAACAGGTTCCTCTGAGAGATCACTTAGATTCCTTACAGAAAAACAAATGCTAGGAGTGCTCCATCAGAGACAGGCTGCTTTCTCATCCTGACCAGGTCAAACCACAGTAACCCAACATCATGTGGACACTCAGGGCATCCGTCCCATACAACAGGCTCCCTACTGGGTACCAGAATCAGTTAGAAACCTCATGCAGCATTAGCTGGAGGAGATGTTACAGCTTGGGGTGATTCAGGCCTCCCATAGTCCTTGGGCCTCTCCTGTTGTGTTAGTACCCAAGAAAGATCGGAGTACTCGATTCTGTGTGGACTACAGACGACTAAATGACCATACCATCAGTGATGCTTACCCAATGCCCCGCATTGATGAACTTCTAGACCGGCAAGCTGGGGCACGATACGTCACCACCTTGGATTTCAGTAAGGGATACTGGCAAATTCCCCTGACGAAGGAAGGTAGAGAAAGGTCAGCTTTTATAACCCCCTTTGGTCTGTATACATTTCTAAACATGCCTTTCAGAATGAAAAACGCCCCTGCAACCTTTCAGAGAATGGTGGACCAGATCCTCCGGGGATATGGCGACTTCACTTGTGCCTACCTGGATGATATCGCCGTCTTCAGCCACACATGGGAGGAACATCTGAATCAAGTAGCTGTTGTTCTTGACCGAATTCTCGCAGCAGGTCTAACTATTCGACCTGATAAATGCCAATTGGGGATGGGTGAAGTCCAATACCTAGGGCATCAAGTAGGAGGAGGGAAGTTACGTCCTGAACCTGCCAAAATCCAAGCTATTAGAGACTGGCCTGTACCCCAAACCAAGAAACAAGTTATGGCTTTTTTGGGCACTGCCAGTTATTACCAAAAATGTGTTTCTCATTTCAGCTCTGTGGCCAAGCCCCTTACAGACCTCACGAAGAAAACGATACTCCGGCTGGTGATCTGAACTCCAGCCTGTGATGAGGC
This sequence comes from Anomaloglossus baeobatrachus, assembly GCF_048569485.1. Lineage (NCBI taxonomy): Eukaryota > Metazoa > Chordata > Amphibia > Anura > Aromobatidae > Anomaloglossus > Anomaloglossus baeobatrachus. The sequence goes on from NC_134356.1 coordinate 353,090,343, forward strand.
TTTTAACCGGCTGAAGGACACCTTGGTCTGAGACCCTGTTTTGGCTGCTCCAGACTACAAGAGGAGATTCATTGTGCAAACGGATGCCTCTTCTTTTGGATTGGGAGCTGTACTCAGCCAGGTGAATGCAGCCGGGGAGGAGCACCCCATTGCCTACCTCAGCAGGAAACTGCTGGACCGAAAAGGGGCCTATGCAACTGTTGAGAAGGAATGCCTGGCTGTAGTATGGGCCCTTAGGAAACTAAGGCCATTCCTGTATGGACGAGAATTCACTGTGGTTACTGATCACAATCCCCTCACCTGGCTGAACAGAGTCTCTGGGGACAATGGGCGCTTACTACAATGGAGCCTGGTCTTCAACCCTATAACTTTACAATACAATATAGAAGGGGCAGCCAACACCAAAATGCAGACGGATTATCTGGGCAGGAGGAGCCCTGAGTCAGGTCCACCATGTTTACGTGTACTTGACAAGTGAACTGTTGAGGTCCCTAGTCTATACATAAATTGAGGGGGGAAGGGGTTGTAACAGTGTGTCCCTCCCCCGTCTCTGCTCATGGTGTAATAGTCTGTCTCTCCTTGACTGTCCTGTATGTACTACTGGTGAGGGATTGTTTGTTCTCAGCATGGGACTTCTCCAATCCACAACTGGGTAAACAGAACAGAGCCTGGAGTCTAAAGTCCATTCATGTATCAAATGTCATCAAATGTCCAGGCGGAGTTGGGCCCACCTTAGGGGCTGATCCCAGGAGAGAAGAACAATGAGACCCATGTTAGGTCAGTTAGTTTGATCTCGGCTGGAGAAGGACTAGATTCTATAGCTGAGGCTCGATCCTAGAGCCTGTGTATGGACTGTTACAGACTGGAGATCAGTGACCACGTGGAATTGTGTTTTTTTGTTCACCCTGTTGGACTCAAGGAACTCATATAAGAACCATTGCCATATTTTCCCTGGCATTGGAATACCGGCAGGCGCCCCTGGATTTTTTGTTGTGGACTCGTTGCAGACTTTAAGAATTTATATTTATGTTTGGTGCTTTATCTTTGTGGTTCCAATAAAGCCCTTTGGATTGTTCCTTGACCTGGCGTCCCTCACTGCTCTGTTGCATACCACGTCACAGTATTTCATTGCACTTTTTCCCATTTCTTCCCTCTCTTTTGTCATTTTGCTCCTATGGGTGTGTTATATTAGTCACTGACCCTTATTTTTGTCACACTCCGCATCATGCTTGTTTTTAACACATGGTGGTTTTATTGGATTATCTGTTTGTGATCCACCTTTGTTAATAAAATATTATCATTTTTGCACATAATACTCTTGCCCTCTTGTTTTCATAATGCAAAGAAGTATCAGTTTTCAGAGATATTCACACAGCAAGGCATGCTATACAGACACTGTTTTGTTTTTTTACACTTGAAGCTTCTCACCCATGCTGCTCAGTGTCTATCCCTAAAATGCGAAGCATTTATTTTTCAAAAATGTATTATTCAAAATAGGCAGCTATTTCTGAATACGACCGCTTTGAATAATGCAATAAGACTCTATTTTCATTTTTGGGTTTGGTGGTTCTGTGGTACCATGGCCTCTGGCTGGAAACAACTGGTCAGATTGCCTTCATTATTATTCACCCTGCATGGGTCCCCCTTTACCTTTGGGCCCCGGTGCAGCTGCACTGGCTGCACTTGCTGTATGTCCGCCAGTGAGCATTATTGTATGCAGAAAATGCCTGTCTGCTGCTGTGAACAATAAAGAAAAATGATAACCAGCACAGGGACTGCCAATAACCATTTTACCCTGATAATACCAGGCCCCAGCTGTCTGCATTACCTTGGCTAGTTATGAAAAATAGGTCCGAACCCATGCCATTTTTTAAAATGTTTTAAATAAATGACTTTAAAAACTTTTGGGATCCTATCTATTTTTGATAATTAGCCAAGGTAAAGCAGACAGTTGAGGATTGCAGCCCACAGCTGTCTGCTTTACCTGCACTGGATATCAAAAATATAAGGGAGCCAACAACTTTTTTCTTATTCCATATCCACGTGTTTGCAAGGCAACGTCACAATTTTTGCTACCTTTTTCAGCCCCTTAGCTCTGCCTACTACCAGTTTGCAGTCATTTTACAGCACTGAAGTTCAGGTTCCCATTGGGATTCGGGGTACAGAGTCAGGTTCTGGTCAAGTCTGGGTTTGAAACAAAACTTTAAACTATTGTCAAACTTCACGGATCCGCTTTTCCCTTTTGATGACACATTTCCTTTATACATTGTTTTGCTTTCTTACCAACTATTATTATTATTATTATTATTATCCTTTCTTTCATTTTCAGATGTTTGTAAAAATAAAAGCTGAAATTATATTGTTTGCAGTTTTCAAATCCTTCAATTCATGTACATGAGGCAGAAATATTCTTCAGTTTTACATTGTGATCAGTTGATTGTCCATTTTTCACTCCCTGAAAAGCATTATTATTAGGGATGATCGAATACCTCAAATATTCAGCTTCGCGATTATGTTCCGAATAGGTCGCCGCTATTCGACTTTTCGCGAATATTCGATGCGCAATGTAAGTCTATGAAAAACCCGAATAACAACTATTCGGAACTATTTGGGTTTCCCATAGACTTACGTTGCGCATTGAATAATCGCATAGCGGCGAACCATTCGGAAAATATTCACGAAGCCGAATATTTGAGGTAGTTGATCATCCCTAATTATTATCCAAATTGTAAAACTATACAATACATATAGTAAATTAGAAGCTTGGTATTTATGCTTTTAGATATTGACATTCTCCTATTCAGTTGTGACAACTATTTTTGAAAAATGATCAGAAAGTAAAGCCATACAAGTTGTCACTTTAGAATTTGTCAGCTAGGAAATACTGTTTTCCTCATCTATCTAATATATTTTGCTGGTTATTGGAATTTGTTTTGTTCATAATATGCCATGCTTGGAACATAATAGAAATAAACTTTATATTTGTGGACACCAAGGCAAAAATATAAATAAAATTAGTTTTCACAAATTCTACTCCTAAGTAAATGGCAAAATCAGCTTTGGTGATCTTGTCAGCATCTTGTATCTATTTAAAATAATCAAATACGTGTCTTATTAAAGTACAGGTGTATGCAATGTCTTCAAGACCTTGGAAGTAAAATATTTATAATGAAATGTAGACTGATACATTTATTTTGTATTCAGTGGGCAAATATCTTCAATCTATTTCATAGCACATTGCCTCATTTAACAACTGAAGATTCTCCAAAGGTTTGATTTCTTTTCCATTTGTCAATATTTCAAAGGCTCAGGTAACGCTTTTACTTAGACTCATTCAATAAAAGGATTACAGAAACTAGTGTGCTATTACCAAAAATGTCAGAGCAATTTGTTACAAATCAGAGCAGCAATTCCTTCTTTGTAGTGCCACGGATAAAAAAGGATCTGTGCTAATTAAGGTTGGGCATGGCTTTACACTGGTAGAAAGCAGCATAATCTCATTTTGCAACATGCTTTGTGTAGGAAAGAATTGTTGTTGCTGAAGTTTGGGAAAATACATATTGTCATTGAATATTTCTAACAGTTTACATTTTACCTTGAAACAGTTAATATGACTGTAGATGATAATGGCTTCTCTCCAACATGTAAACCTTATCTATTTACACTAAGGCCCCTTTCACATTGCGATTTTACTTAAGCGGGCTTTACACGCTACAATATATCTAACGAGATGTCGGCGGGGTCATGTCGTAAGTGACGCACATCTGGCATCGTTAGTAATATCGTAGCGTGTGACAGCTATGAACGAGCAGAAATACTCACCTTCTCGTTCATCGCTGACATGTCGCTCATTTTCTAAAAATTGCACGTCCAGTTGTTCATTGTACCCGGGGCAGCACACATTTCTCCGTGTGACACCCTGGGAACTATGAACTGCAGCTTACCTGCATCCCGCCGGCAATGCGGAAGGAAGGAGGTGTGAGGGATGTTTATGTCCCGCTCATCTTCACCCCTCCGCTTCTATTTGCCGGCTGCTGTGTGACGTCGCTGTGACGCCGAACATCCCTCCCCCTTCAGGAAGTGGATGTTCACCGCCCACAGCGAAGTCGTTTGGAAGGTAAGTACGTGTGACAGGGGGTTACAGCATTGTGCGACACGGGCAACAAATTGCCCGAGCCGCACAAACGATGGGGGTGGGTGCGATCGCAAGTGCGATCGCACGAGAAATTGTAAGGTGTAAAGCAGCCTTTACATTCACTGGTCCCGTCAGGGCATCCGTTTGAAATGTCCCTCCCTACCCCGCAAAGTGTGTTTTGAACGCATGCGCCAACAGGGCCATTGACTATAATGGAGCAGACTCCGATAGCGGGTGCTCTGTCTTGCTCCATTTTCGAGCATATACGTTTTCTGCAGGCGTAGACCCGAACGTAGTCAACTACATTTGGGTGTCTGCCTGGAGAAAATGTATATGCCTGAAAATGGAGCAAGACAGAGCACACGCTATCGGAGACTGCTCCATTATACTCAATGGCCCTGCCGGCGCATGCGTCCGAAACATGCTTTGGGGGGTGGGGGAGGGGCAGTTTGGATGGATGCCCTGACAGGACCACTGCAAGTAAGTAAAAGCGCAATGTGAAAGCAGCCTAAGGCCTCTGCCACACTCACATGAAAATCACGCACATGCCGCGAGACATGTATTTTCCCTGCGTGTTGCGTGTAGGTAAGTACGTGTCTCCGGTACGTGCGGGCCACGTGTGTTCTCCATGTGCTATCTGCAATAACACACGGAGAACCAATGATTTGCATACTCACGTGGTCCTTGCTGCTGTCCGTGATGCTGATCTTCGGTCTCCAGTCCTGCCGACTCCCCGCTGCTGCTGCTGCCAGCCGCAGTGAAGTGAATATTAAATGAGCATAATGAGCGGCGTTCGGCAGCAAGTGACAACAGTGGCAGAGACAGGAGGGCTGGAGAAGGTGAGTAAAGATTTGTTATTTTTTTCTCTGACATGTGAGTTTTTTCCAGCGCGTGTCACACGGGACCGCATCCACACTACATCCGTGTGGTACAGGTGTGGGCCGTGCTGCCGGAGAAAAATTGACATGTCAGCGTCTTGGAAAACGCACACACGTACAAACGGACATGGACACACGTTCCATGTGGTTTTACGTGTGTGTGCCTGCTACCATAGGGTAGCATTGGTGTACGTGTCTTCGTGCCGCCGATACGTGCAAAAACGTACCAAACACATACCGGCGGCATGGATGTGTGTCGGAGGCCTAAGACTGAAGTTGAGTTTGCAGGCAGACATTGAGCGCCTTGTTTTTTATGAAGAAACAAAAAAATAAGCAAATAAGCTAGAGTTGTATAAAGTTGCTTTTGTCTTCAATAGACCACTATTAAAAATGTACATAAAGTGCAGCTTGTGCTTTTTTTTTTGCTTTCAGCCAACTTGCCTATGCTTTTGCTTATAGTGCAGTTGAATTGCTATTCAATACATTTCAACTTTACAGTTCACATTTCCGCACTGGAGATCCCCAGAAATATTACTTGTGTTTTGTGTCCATGCTGTATATACAACTGTAAATTCAATACATTGCAAAATCATTGCAATGAAACTATGATGCTGAGATTTCACAATTGTCATTCATATATTTTTGCTGCCATATTTTGGACCTATATGGTGGTTATGGTGGTCTCCTAAAAAAGCCACTCCTTGGCTAGGTCCTTCCCGGAGGGATATCTGGCTAGTTTCTGGGTTGAGACTCCTAACAGAGGCTTCATGGACTTTTTTGATTTGCATATTTCCCAGGGGGCAATGCACCTAGGATTTCACTGTGTTAAGTGCCCTCGTTGGCTGCCGGCAGTGTTTGCTCTGGCTAGTTTCCCCGAGATCAGTGATTGTTTTGTCTTGTTGGTCTACTAGGCATTGCTCCCACCTAGCCAGAATCCTACTCCACACTGATGAGGGGCAATACCCCAAAACATCTGTCTGTGGATGGATACCTGGCCTTGGTATATCCCTTGTCATATCTTTAAACTTGTCAACGAGTTGGATATTGACTAAAAGGGCCACTTAATATGGTGGTTATGGTGGTCTCCTAAAAAGAGCCACTCTTTGGCTATGTCCTTCCCGGAAGGATATCTGGCTAGTTTCTGTGTCGAGACTCCTAACAGAGGCTCCATGAACTTTTTTGATTTGCATATTTCCCAGGGGGCAATGCACCTAGGATTTCACTGTGTTAAGTGCCCTCGTTGGCTGCCGGCAGTGTTTTCTCTGGCTGGTCTCCCCGAGATCAGTGATTGTTTCATATTTTTGAACTGCAATGATTTCCATTTAACAGTGTATAAATCAATGCACGTGTTATGACTGTGTGCATAAAACACTCAGCTTTAACAGGAATGTATAATTAAAAACTGACATACAATCTAAATTTAATTTTATTTTAAAGGTCTTTTGTTTTCTATTATGCACAAAAAATCAACAAAAGAAAAGCAGATCCAGTTTTTATAATGACTGCTAGGGCATTCATGTGTAGAGTTGGGTGAATCTCAGGCTTGAAGCTCAGGGTTCGCACTTGGAAAATGACGTAAATATTCTGTGGTGAGTTGAGCACTGTGCCAGTGTCTGAGTGATTTCCTGCTTTGTGCATGCTGCTGAAAGTGTTTGTTCATCGCAAATTAAGCTTTCATTCAGCATACTGAGCTGTTTTGTTCACGGAGAATTTAAAAAAAAAAAAAAAAAGCAAAACACCGCCCTACTTGCTTTGGAAATGTTTTGCTATGGGCCTAAAGCAAAACATTTCCGGAGATGGGTGGGCGGTGATTTTTTTCATATTAATTCCCCGTGAACAAAACAGTTCAGTACACCCTGAATGAAAGCCTAATTTGTGATGAACAAACACTTTCAGCAGCACGCACAAAGCAGGTAATCACTCAGAGACCAGCTCAGCGCAATACTCAGTAGGGGGATTTTGTACATAATTTTCCGAGCCTGAACCCCAAGCCTCGTGCCTGAGGTTCACTCAACTCTATTAAGGTGTCTGCTTTGTGGCTTATTCTCATCAAAGTTCAATCTGTTGTTTTACAGATAGTACTTGTCACTAACGGACCCAGGCAGAAGAACAATAAAAGGACCATTGGTACAACCCAATAGCTCATCATGATGCACAAATCTACCTGTTTTAAAGGTAGAAATTTACCCCCTGCACAGTTTCCACCAATGATATGTCCACCCTTGGTGCTTGTACCTACAATACTCTATAGAGCTCACATGTCTATGTTCACATGTCCATGTATTCTTGTGAACTGAGTGGTCCTCACAATATCATGGAGACCTGACTGAGTTTGAGTTGAGTCAGATCAAACTCGCCAATGCAAATCTATGGATCTATGAAAAAAATCGGACAGTACATATGTTATGTGGGTGCTGGCCATTCTATTTACAGATTATATTTTATGAAAAGTTTGAAAACCCCCATCAGGTTTTTTTTTAAGAATCTTTGACCAAACTAATGGTAAAAACTGATAAACTGAACAAACTTTGATACAAAAAACACACTGATGAAACTCAGATTTTTTTTTTTGCTTTCAAAACACATTACTACCGCTGAATTAGTCTTAACTTTGCATACCGAGGAAGGGTTTGTAGAGGGCAGGAAATTCAATAACATGCTTTATTGTACTATTGGAGGTCTAAATAATACAGGATAGCAATACTATGCACACAGATAAGATTCTGAATACATCCCCCCTGTTGATTGTATCATTTATAGTGCTTTTATGAGATATATTATTTATGGTATGTTTCTTGGATATGACAATAATGATTGATGAGGGTCCCAGAGGCAGGACATCTACTAAGTATATATTAATGTCATGCTAGGCATATGCTATCAATATTAAACTATCTTTAATGCAAATCTCTAAGATATGTGTTGGACCTTAATAAATACACCTTCATGTCTGGGTCTTTTTCAAACACGGATAATATGAGTTAATTACAATGTTTGCTGTAATGTTTGCAATTTAGTTGATTTTCTAAATATGTAACATTTTTTTCTTATCTGTCTAAATTGCTTACACAAAGGTCAGTTAGAAATTGTATTTGTTTACTTTGAACATGATTGACATTTTAAAGTTTCATAATTATCCTGGTTCAAATGAATGCAAATTACCTAATCAGCAAATGCAGTAGCGTGTGATAAATGTGAAGTCAGGCAAGGATTCTCAATGAAGAATTCATTAGCATGCATTGGTTTCAGTGTTCTGATGATGTAATAATAGATGTTTAAAAATATACAGTACATGTTTCAGGGGGCAATATGGAAATATACCGTGCGGAGCTGCCGCCCCACCACCGTGCGGAGCTGCCGCCCCACCACCGTGCGGAGCTGCCGCCCCACCACCGTGCGGAGCTGCCGCCCCACCACCGTGCGGAGCTGCCGCCCCACCACCGTGCGGAGCTGCCGCCCCACCACCGTGCGGAGCTGCCGCCCCACCTACACCCCACCTACTGTCTCCTCCCCAAAATCCTTTAGGATGTAAGCCCGCAAGGGCAGGGCCCTCTTCCCCCTGTGCTAGTCTGTCTATTGTAACGTGTACATGTATTCTGTATGTAACCCCCTCATGTACAGCACCATGGAATCAATGGTGCTCTATAAATAAACAATAATAATAATAATAATAAAATATACCTGTGAATAATTCACAGTACCTTGCTTACTGGCTGTGAAACACAGTGGATTTAGAACACCTAATATATCCATATACGTCACAGTTCAGTAGATTTTTCTACAAAGTCTTCTTATTCTGTAACTTCACATTTTTCTTTACTTGAAATGTTCATGAAATAGTTTATTTGGCCGTGATTCAAATATAATAGACATTTAACAAACATTCATACATTTTATTTAGATTTTTTTTTCAATTTGTGTAATAATGTTTCTTGAGATGTTAATTTGTATAATGTTTTATTCAGATTTATTTAATCTATTTTAAAGAATAATTTAGGAAAATAAACATCAAATACCATCAGTAAACAGCTTAGAATTTTCAAAATATGGGGAGAAAGGAAATGTAAATATACCCTTAGGGAACATTCAAATGCAGCAAGTCTATTGTCCCAAAAAAAAGCAGGACATGCACAGAGAAAAATGTGCACTAATTTTGTTGCATATCCTGATGCTGATTTTCCTGTGAAAAACAACATGGAAGTGAAAACAAACACTAGTATACTGACTTTTAGAGAAGAAGTAACCAGAACTTTACAGGCTCTGGATGTCTGGGCCTCAAACTTGAGCATGGTCTGTAAATAAAAAGTCTATGTCCGAGTTTGGGTGCTGTTTGTATGCTAACCACTCGATCGAGCATTAGGGTGCTCAGGTACACTCAATGCTCAGCCCAGTGACAGCCTCTTGCAGCATTTGAATTGCTCTTACTATGGGTAAGAAGATTTTCAGATGCAGTGTGTACAAAAAAAATCCTCCCTCCCCCGTAAATGCTCTGTTTATGGCTGGCTGTGGGAAGAGAACCAAACTGCCCAATCATTGACTTCCATTATTCTCGTTAGGCTGATTTCACACTTGAGTTGTTTTACATCAGTCACAATCCATCACCTTGCGGAATTATGGTAAATGGCAAAATATTTTGCAGGAATCCATTTTTTTTCCATAGACTTCTATTAGCGATGGATTGTGACTGATGGCCATGCATTGCATCCGCCGCGTGACGGATCAGTCATTTACTGACTGATCGTCAGGTGAGAGCAACGCTGAATGTAACGTATTTTGTGTGCTACGGATCGTTTTTTTACTGTGAGCATGCGCACAGTAAAAAAACATGATCTACTGTAAATTCAGTTCCAGCGGCCGGAACAATCAACTGATCTGCCGGCGGCCACCTTTTGTGAATGCTCAGCAGATTGGCCGGCGGCTGCCTTTTGTGAAAGATCAGCTTATCAGCCAAAGGCCAGATTTTGTGAACGATCAGCTGATCAGCCAGTGGCCGGCTTTTGTGAACGATCAGCTGATCACCCGGCGGCCGCCTTTTGTGAGCGATCAGCTGATCGTTGACAAAAGCCGGCCACCGGTAAAACAGTAAAATAAAACTAAATCAACGGATCATTTTTTGCAGCATTAGTCCCATCAGTTGTGCCACTATCTGCAACGCATCAGTCACACAACTGATTGTGACGGATGCAAAACAACGCAAGTGTGAAAGCAGCCTTACTCAAGTTGAGCCATTTAACTCAGGTTCCCCTTTACTTATATGGGGCTCTAGGTCGGGGAAGAAGTTCAATTCAAGTCTAGTCAGAAAAAAGACTGATTGGAACACCTATATGTGTGAATTAGGTGCTAGCTTAAAAATATATGACTATAAGTTTTCATGTTTATAATTTTATAGTGGTTAGTGTGCAGCCTATTATCTTTATTATAGTCATATATTTTTAAGCTAGCACATAATTCACACACATAGGTGGTCCAGTCAGTCTTTTTTCTGATTAACATGCAGTTTCCTCTGACTGAGAACCCAGAACTCCGCCCTATTACCAGACTCTATTCATGATCCTATATGGTCAGGAGCCTGTCTGCCCATGCTTGCAAATTTTTAATAGCACATAGAGAGGCATTAAGGTAAGGTTCCCAAAAAATTAGAGATTACCTTGTCGCTGATTTTCGGGCTCATTCGCATTGATCAATACATTTGCTAAACATCTCTACTACTTTCAAATATTCATAGCAGTTTTGCAATACCATTTTTCATGTATGTCATTTTTTTCCAGATAGTTAAATGTATTTTTCATTGTTCATAGTATCCCTATATCAGTAATGCTTTACCATTTTTTATGTTTAGATTTTTATAGTGTTAGTGTGAAGCTTATTATCTTTATTACAATTCAAGTCTAGGTCCAGAAATGAACTTTGAACTAAAATCTGGCCAAACCCAGCAAACCTGAACATACATAGGTTCGCTCATCTTTACTAATGTTCACCAGTTGTTCTCTGGCTCATTTGCTTGAATCTCTCCAGGTGTCTGTAAAACCTGGCCTACTGCAATGATTTCTCATGTATAGTTGAGAGAATTGCCCAAACTTTGTTTCAGTTAGAATTGTGCGTGTGCAAATTGAATCTTCCACTTGACCCTAAATCATTTTCAATACCAAGATGGGGTAAAAAACAATAAAGGATTATACTCACTTGTCTAAGGAATGCCCTTCACCTGTCCTTCAGCCACAGCTCCCCACTCAGTCCTCTGCTTCAGATTGGTCTTCTCACTAATCTTCTCTACTTCAGTGTTGTCTTTGGTCCTCAGGTCCTGATGAGTAGAGATGAGCGAACCGACCGTAGTTCGGCTCGAGTTCGGTTCGCCAAACGGAGGTCTCGTTCGAGTTCGGTTCGGCGAACCGCTCGAACCGCATAGGAAACAATGGGAGGCAATCACAAACAGATAAAAACACCCTCAAAGGTGTCCAAAAGGTGACAAACAACTCACAATACAACAGAAACACATGGGAAAGTGACAAAAACAAATTCTCATGCGAAAACAAACAGCGTTACAAGGAAAAGAGAATGAGACAGAGATATAGGCATTGCATGCCCTTCTAAAATCATGTAAAACAAAGCAAGGTTACTCCAAGCGGAGTCTCCCTTTTTTCCAAAAATTGGGCCACACACACACCCACCCATTCAGTGGCAGCACTTGTGCCCCAGTTGTACACTTCACAGTTAGATTTGCATCAAGCACTTTCAAAAATACGCCATACTTAATCGTCTCCAGGATGACACCGGGGTAGGTAGCAAAGTCTTTGCTGAAACATGACTTGTTCATCTTGGCTCCTTTTAAAAAACACAGCAAGCAAGGGTTACTACAAGTGAAGTCTCCCTTTTTTCCAAAAATTGGGCCACACACACACACACCCCCTTCAGTGGTAGCACTTGTGCCCCAGTTGTACACTTCACAGGTAGATTTGCATCAAGCACATTCAAAAATACACCATACTTAACCTTCCCAAGGATGACCCCGGGGTAGGTAACAAAGTATTTGCTGAACCATGACTTGTTCATCTTGGCTCCTTTTAAAAAACACAGCAAGCAAGGGTTACTCCAAGCGGAGTCTCCCTTTTTTCCGAAAATTGGGCCACACACACACCCACCCCTTCAGTGGCAGCACTTGTGCCCCAGTTGTACACTTCACAGGTAGATTTGCATCAAGCACATTAAAAAATACGCCATACCTAACCGTCCCCAGGATGACACTAATGGAAGTCCAACAGCCACTTTTAGGATGCCACTAAGTTTCCTCACTGTTTGCTAGTATAATGGCTTTGTAACAATGAGCTTGAGTGTGCAATGCAGAGGTGCTGCAAATAGATTTGCACTGGTGGGACACTAATGGAAGTCCAACAGCCACTCTTAGGATGCCACTAAGTTTTCTCAGTGTTTGCTAGTATAATGGCTTAGTAAAAATGAGTTTGAGTGTGCAATGAAGTGGTGCTGCAAAAAGCTTTGCACCAGTGGGACAATAATGAAGTCCAACAGCCATTTTTAGGATGCCACTACGTTTCCTCAGTGTTTCTAGTATAATGGCTTAGTAACAATGAGCTTGAGTGTGCAATGCAGAGGTGCTGCAAATAGATTTGCACTAGTGGGACACTAATGGAAGTCCAACTGCCACTTTTAGGATGCCACTAAGTTTACTCAGTGTTTGCTAGTATAATGGCTTTGTAACAATGAGCATGAGTGTGCAATGCAGAGGTGCTGCAAATAGATTTGCACTGGTGGGACACTAATGGAAGTCCAACAGCCACTCTTAGGATGCCACTAAGTTTTCTCAGTGTTTGCTAGTATAATGGCTTAGTAAAAATGAGTTTGAGTGTGCAATGCAGTGGTGCTACAAATAGATTTGCACTAGTGGGACACTAATGGAAGTCCAACAGCCACTTTTAGGATGCCACTAAGTTTCCTCAGTGTTTGCTAGTATAATGGCTTAGTAACAATGAGTTTGAGTCTGCAATGCAGAGGTGCTGCAAATAGATTTGCACTAGTGGGACACTAATGGAAGTCCAACAGCCACTTTTAGGATGCCACTAAGTTTCCTCAGTGTTTGCTAGTATAATGGCTTAGTAAAAATGAGCTTGAGTGTGCAATGCAGAGGTGCTGCAAATAGATTTGCACTAGTGGGACACTAATGGAAGTCCAATAGCCACTTTTAGGATGCCACTACGTTTACTCAGTGTTTGCTAGTATAATGGCTTAGTAACAATGAGTTTGAGTCTGAAATGCAGTGGTGCTGCAAAAAGCTTTGCACCAGTGGGACAATAATGAAGTCCAACAGCCATTTTTAGGATGCCACTAAGTTTCCTCAGTGTTTCTAGTATAATGGCTTAGTAACAATGAGCTTGAGTGTGCAATGCAGAGGTGCTGCAAATAGATTTGCACTAGTGGGACACTAATGGAAGTCCAACAGCCACTTTTAGGATGCCACTAAGTTTCCTCAGTGTTTGCTAGCATAATGGCTTAGTAAAAATGAGCTTGAGTGTGCAATGCAGAGGTGCTGCAAATAGATTTGCACTAGTGGGACACTAATGGAAGTCCAACAGCCACTTTTAGGATGCCACTAAGTTTCCTCAGTGTTTGCTAGCATAATGGCTTAGTAAAAATGAGCTTGAGTGTGCAATGCAGAGGTGCTGCAAATAGATTTGCACTAGTGGGACACTAATGGAAGTCCAACAGCCTCTTTTAGGATGCCATTAAGTTTCCTCAGTGTTTGCTAGTATAATGGCTTAGTAAAAATGAGTTTGAGTGTGCAAAGCAGTGGTGCTGCAAATATGTGAGTACAACAGCCACTTTTAGGATGCCACTAAGTTTCCTCAGTGTTTGCTAGTATAATGGCTTAGTAACAATGAGCTTGAGTGTGCAAAAAGCTGGAGGGTACAGTGGCAGGGTTGTGGTTCTGTGTAGAGGAAAGGAAGCCTCACTTTATATCCCTCCTAATGGTGAAATGCAGCGAGGAAGTCCCTGACCTGAGCTACACAGACACTCTTAGCTGTAGCTGTTAAAATATCTTTCCACGGACCTGACTGTCACCTATGGCTCTGAGCCTGCTGTTATGAGCCCTTACAAGGGCTAAAGGAAACTTATATCCCTATTCTGTATAGCGCTGTGTTTAGAGCGTACACAGCAGTATCGGAGACAGGAGCTACGCCAGCGGTGACTGACACCCAGACGCAAAAGGCAGACAATGGCGTCCTGACGGGCAGATACCCATTTTTATAATGCAGGGACATGTGACATGGACATCCAATCACACATGCCGTTGCTTCTCTGGCTAAAAGTCCACTTAGCTGTGTGTGTGTCTGGGATTGGCTGACATGCTGGCCCACCCCACTACACGCGCGCTCTTAGGGAAGGAAGACAAGGGAAAAAAAAAAATGGCGATTGCCATTATCCCAGCAGCAGTGATCTGAATGCGCTGTTCCCGCACACTATACACTGAAATTTCATAATAGTGTGAGTCACAGAGTGACTTACACTATTACAGCGGAAAACCAGCTAGTAATTAGCTTGGCTTTTTGCTGCTAGAACCGTTCTCGAACGTAACTAGAACTATCGAGCTTAAGCAAAAAGCTCGAGTTCTAGTTCGATCTAGAACAGCCCCCAAAATCACTCGAACCGCGAACTGGAGAACCACGAACCGCGCTCAACTCTACTGATGAGGCCTCAGGTGTTCGCAAGGGGTGAGACTAAAACAGGTAAGCATAATTTTTTACTTTTTTTTATTGCATTTGTATTTCTAAAAAAATCCAGCAAAATGATGGCTGGTTGACTGCCTTTTTGTGGGCTTCATACAAATCAATGGCCAAAATGTTCCACAGAATTTATCTGAATTTGCCAGAAACTTGGAACGAATTTGATTTCTTATGAATTACTTTGTTAGTCTCATCTTATCTTATCCTATGTAAGTGCTCCAGCCTTTATTCTAATTGAATGCTGTTCACTCAAGAGATGAGAATTATCACAAGAGCCTGGATCATATAGAGATATGCAGAGGATCAGTCAGGGGAACCATGGAATCATTAGGGGAGGTGAGTATATGATCAAATTCATCAAAGTGTTTATGCCAGAAAACTATCGTAAAAGCTTTGCAATGTCACAAAATGTTTGCTCAACACGGATTTACACATAAATTTTGCAACTTTTGGCATATTCACACCTGTAAATTTAGCAAAATACCACTAAATGGAATAAATAAACGCCTGAAATGTACCTTTTAATTAATACCTCTTAAAAACATTTAATTAACATACAAACACATAGCACTACATGTGCCACCGTATGGGAGGATAGGAAAACTCTTCAAGGAAATACATCCAGAGTTCCCCCTCAAAATAAACCCATACACTCAATATGGTTCCTATGATATACCATCCATATGCAATAAGCAACTCATTATTCGGGGAAACTGATATTCCAGGGTAAATGTACACTCCTTCTATCAGAATAATTCCCTATCAGGGTATATCACAACACCACTCAATTATACAGTGATAAACAGCCACAAAATATCTTATGTCCAACACCACCTCCCACCCTGAGGGTGGCATAGCAGTTCACTAGGACCAATTGGATGAAAAAATTAGGAACAATTTACTGACAGATTTACAGTGGTAATAAGAGGAACACCATTCCCAAATAACGGCAATATGGTGAGATTGTTCCTAATTTTTTCATCCAATTGGTCCTAGTGAACTGCTACGCCACCCTCAGGGTGGGAGGTGGTGTTGGACATAAGATAATTTGTGGCTGTTTATCACTGTATAATTGAGTGGTGTTGTGATATACCCTGATAGGGAATTATTCTGATAGAAGGAGTGTACGTTTACCCTGGAATATCAGTTTCCCCGAATAATGAGTTGCTTATTGCATATGGATGGTATATCATAGGAACCATATTGAGTGTATGGGTTTATTTTGAGGGGGAACTCTGGATGTATTTCCTTGAAGAGTTTTCCTAATCTCCCATACGGTGGCACATGTAGTGCTATGTGTTTGTATGTTAATTAAATGTTTTTAAGAGGTATTAATTAAAAGGTACATTTTAGGCGTTTATTTATTCCATTTAGTGGTATTTTGCTAAATTTACAATTCTTCCTATACCTGGTCCAGTTTTCTACTTTATATTACATATTCACACCTGTATGAATAAACTCTGCCAACATAGGCAGAGCTGGGGTGAAATATGGTCATGCCCTTCTGTCAAATCCTTCAAGTGTCGGCGTTTTGTAAGCCAGAAAAACTACTGCTAAGTGTAGTAAGTGTAGTAGTATTTTTTGTGTGGTATACAGAGGTGCTTACCACTGAGAAGAGGCAACAACATCATTAAGTGGCATTCTCCTCCTAATGCACCTTCTACCTCTACTTTTCAGGATCTGTTGATAATGCTGTCAGAGAATGTTAAACAATTGGGGTTTGTTGTGGATTTTTATTTTTGTATTCAAGCTAATAGGAATAAGCAGCAAATCAGTGACAAAATTGTAAAGGCCACTTTACACACAACAACATTGCTAGCGATGTCGCTGGTGAAAGCACCCGCCCCCGTCGGTTGTGCGTCACGGGCAAGTCACTGCCCGTGGCGCACAACATCGCTAACATTCATCACACATGCTTACCTGCCTAGCAACGTCGCTGTGGCCAGCGAACCACCTCCTTTCTAAGGGGGAGGTTCATTTGGCGTCACAGCGGCATCATTAAGCGGCCGTCCAATAGAAGCGGAGGGGCAGGGATGATAGGCCGTAAGATCCCGCTCACCTCCTTCCTTCCTCATTGGCGGCGGCAACAGGTACGATGTTGTTCCTCGTTCCTGCGGTGTCACACATAGCAATGTGTGTTGCCGCAGGAACGACGAACAACATCGTACCCGAAGCAGCAACGATATTTGAGATTAGAACGATGTGTCAACGATCAACGATATGGTATTTTTGATCGTTAACGGTCGTTCCTGCATTTCATGCGCAACAACGTCGCTAATGAGGCTGGATGTGCGTCACGAATTCCGTGACCCCAACGACATCTCGTTAGCGATGTCATTGTGTGTAAAGTGGCCTTAACAAGAATTGACATGGAAAAATTCCCCCCCCCCGAAAAATCAATAATTTCAAGTAGCAGTATAATTGTATTTGTGCTACACCTTTTATGACATCTATGACCTGTATAGAATCTTCATTTTTTCCACCTCTTATGTAGAAATGCAATCTTAAAAATGATGAGATAGGGGCCACTGTGTGTGAAAAATGTAATTTTTGCCGTAAGTATAAAAATTGGTGAAATAAATGATTTAATGGGAATATACCTAAGCCATCTTCATCAGGATTCATGGCTTAGAAAGTTTAACAAAATCACACCTTTATATCTCCAAACTGATGTTTTATTCCATAGCAATACAAGTTTTACTTAATATCTAAATGAGCAGTTAAGATCTATGGGCTGAATACAAGTTTACCTGAGAATCTGCCTTCAGAGCTTATTGTAAAAAAAAGCCATTACCAGTGTAATACCGGCGTCACACGGGATGATCTATCGTGCGATCGCACGAGCGATCGTACCCTCCCCCATCGTTTGTGCGCCACGCGCAATTAGTTGCCCGTGGCGCACAAAGTCGTTAACCCCCGTCACACGTACTTACCTCCTGGGCGACGTCGCTGTGGGCGGCGAACATCAACTTCCTGAATGGGGAGGGACAGTCGGCATCACAGCGACGTCACACGTCAGCCGGCCAATAGAAGCGGAGGGGCTGAGATGAGCGCGTCGTAATATCCTGCCCAACTGCTTCATTCCGCATTGCCGGCGGGACGCAGGTAAGCTGTGTTCGTCGTTCCTGGGGTGTCACACGGAGCGATTTGTGCTGCCTCGGGAACGATGAACAACCGGAGCACAGAAGGAGGGACGATAATATGAAAATGAATGACGTGTCAGCGAGCAACGATAAGGTGAGTATTTTTGCTCGTTCACAGTCGTTCAGAGGTGTCACACGGTGCGATATCTCTGACAATGCCGGATGTGCGTCACTAACAACGTGACCCCGACGACATATCACCCGATATATCATACCGTGTGACACTGGCATAAGACATATAATGACTGACCGTCTACTCTTCCAATATACATGTCTCTCACTTGTAACTCCCCCTTATCTTTACCACAAGATCTGGAGGCAGATTCTCAGGTAGAGCTATATCTGGCCCATAGGTCTTATCAGCTAATTTGCATATAGGAAAATTGTGGATTTCTCTGAAATGAGACATCAAATCACAGATATAGAGATATCATTTTATTCAGCTTTCTTGGACCTGCATGCCTATAAAGACGAGATAGAAATGCACAACAATGAAATTAAATTAATATACACATTTTAGAGCAAACACAATGATAAATACCTCATTAAATTTCTGGGGAAAAATAATGCTGTACAATAAAGTTTATATAGCGCCACGGGGCAGCCAGGCTGCTCGGATCCTGACAGTCCGTGGCTTGCGGGGTTCCAGTTCCGGGAGCACAATCGACCAGTTTTAAATAAAAAGAAAAGAAAAAGAAAATAGTAAAAAGTCTGACTACGCCACTCGCGGTGGGGATGGTAGGGCCGCCACTGTGGGTTCCCGCTGGGGATGATGAATGGGGGCAGCGTGGATTGCGGAGCCCTCCACGAGCAGGGCTTTTCCCCAGGGGTAGCTGAAGGGTTAACGTTGGTAGGCGCAGGGCAATAAATCAGTTCAGACAGGGAGTGCAGTTTGGGTTACTGGGTTCGCACCCTGGAGTTGTGCTGGATCCCAGGTGCGCCCGAATCCTCTATAGCTGTGTCAGCCAACCTGGTGCCACTCTCCCACCAATGCACTCTGGTGTATTTGTTGGTCCTCCCTGACGTGGAGCTCCTGGAGGTCTGTCTGGTGTCTGGGTCTTGCCGCAAGCAGCTTGGACTATTTAAGCAAATATGTCCCAGTCCTCCTTTTGCTGCTGTTATCTCGGACGTTTGTGGTGGCAGATGAGTTCTGAATACCCACCCGCCTGGCAGAGTTAGCAGGTGGCTTGAAGTCCTGGTCTGTTCTGGGATCTGCACCCCGTGCGTGCAAAGTACTGGGAGTCCTGGATGTCCACTCCACAGGATCCCTCTGTCGTTGGAGCTTGCTCTCTCGCTCTCCAGCTACTTTCTCCTCTGAGTGGCTGATCTTTCTACTAAGGTCTTTGCGGGGTCTTTGCTACTTTCACTGTGTCTCAAGAGTCCATGGTCTGTCTTGACACCTGTCCTTTGACTACCAGTCACTTCTCACTCCTCTCCTCAACTCTCAACTAATTTCTCCTTCTTTCTCTCTCTCTGTCTTCCGCTGACTAGCCACACTTCCCATGTCGCTCGATCCTTTCCCAAGTCTGGTTCCTCCCTTCCCAGTTGGCTGCCTGTTAGCTCACAGTGCCCAGCCCTGTCACCTGGTTTTAAGGGGCTGGTCTCCCACCCTGGTTGTGAGTGTGTGTGTCCTGGTGGGCTACTCTGTGTACTGACTGACACAGTCATGTAGGACCCAAGCTGTTACCTTGTTGTTACCTTGTTTTTGTGACACCTGGTTACCACAGGGGCGTCACATTTACCCACATAATAACTACAGCTTACAGGTGTATAGCAAATCTCTTTAAAAGCCTGTGGTTACTATGTTATGACTCTACTCTATTCTTAATAATACAGGTAACTCTGTAAGAGCAAATTTTACATTTTGACAGCATTGTTTACAATGTTACATTGTTTCTTTTTTATCTGGTCATCTTAACATGGCATATAAGACATTTTTAATATTCCATTGTTATTTTTAAAGCCTGGCTGAACCAATTTTAGTTTTAGCATATTTTTTCTTTGTTAGCAAAAAGCATCTGCATGTTTGTAAATGTGCTAAAAAAAAATCTTTATTTAGGAAATGTTTCACTTTCATTTACATTGTGCACTGTATATTTGTATCATGTGAATAAATTCATCAATTGCATAATCTTGCACCAGCTTTTTTTTCTTCATAATTGCTTTTTTACACTTGTGACTGTTCTATGACCTATAACAGAAGCATATTTTCCCACCATGTGTTGACTTATGAGCCTACCATGTGTTTGCTTATTCTGCTTAGCTTCAGAAATGTTTTTTAAGCTTCGATGGGTACACAGTATTCTTTTAGAGTATTCTCTGAAATTACTTTTTTGAACTCTGCTTTACTTTTAATCATACTGTTTTATAGTATATCATTTAGTGCATCTTGAATTATTTAGATTTTCTATAGCTAAATTTATATTGAAAATTAAGAAAATGTGATGTTGAAATATGCAATAACTGCACTGTTTAAGCTAAAATCTTTGAAAATTAAAGTTTATTTCTCGTTTCATTTGAATCCAGAGTAAAATCATCACATTTCTTCCCTTATTTCCCATAAACTAACCCTTTCACAACCTTGAATATATGTATACTGCCTAGTTCGTGTCTCCCATGTTACCTAGGGCTTCAGTGGCAAGCCCGCAATAATCCTGACAGATGTCTGCTGATCTTATCAGCAAACATGTGCAGCTAGCAAGCCCGTGTGGATTATAGATCCACCCGTGCCTGCTAACCACTTAAATCACGCTGTCAAAATTTGACAGCACAATAGAAATGGCCAAAGCGAGGATCACGCCTTTCCCTGCTGCTATCGGCTGCCCATTGGTGCAATCATGGTGTGCCATTATGTTGCCATGGTAGTGAGGGATCAGCTTATGAACCCTGATTCTACCATGACCAAGTTCCTGTGAGAGTTGACAGAGTGCCAGCAATCATAGGAACAGTGCATTTTTCCTGATCAAAGCATATCTGCAGCATTGCTCTGATCAGCGCAAGCGATCGGACTGTGCAGTAATAAAGCCCCTAGGGGACTAGTAACATCAATAAAACGTAAAAAAAATGTTTTAAAAATTATGAAAAGATTAAAAAAAACTACAGTTGAAACCAGAAGTTTAAGTTTGCATACACTATCTAAAAAGACACATATGCAATTAGGATTACTAAAATTATTTATATTTGCCAAATACCAGAATAAAGAGAGCAAGAGGGAATGTTTTAAGACAATTTTGTTACTTTCTCCAGTCTTAAGTTTACATATATTTCAATAGTATTTGCTACAAAAGCCCTTAAACTGTATAACTTTGGTCAAATGTTTCTTTCTACAAGCTTCTTGGTACCATTGGTCCTGACTCCTGACAGAGCTGGTGTAACTGAGCTGTGTTTGTAGGTCTCCTTTTTCGCACCTGCCTGAAATGCCCACAAATTTTCAATAGGATTGAGATCAAGGCTCTGGGATGGCCACTCCAAAATATTTACTTTGTTATCCTTAAGCCACTTTCTAACCAGTTTGGTAGTATGCTTCGGGACATTGTCCATTTGGAAGACTCATTTCCGCCCAAGCTTTAAGTTCCTGGCTGATGTCTTCATATGTTGTTTGAGTATTGCCACATAATGTTCTTTCCTCATAATGCAATCTATTTTGTGAAGTGCACCAGTCCCTCCTGTAGAAAAACAACCCCACAACATAATTCTGCCCCCGTGGTTCACCATTGGGAGGGTGATCTTAGGCTTTAAAGCTTTTCTCTTTTTCCTCCAATCATGGTGTTCATTATCGCTAAAGAATTTAACTTTATTTTCGTTTGACCACAGGACATGTCTTAAAAAATTAAGGTCTTTGTTCTTGTGTGTATTTGCAAATATTAATCTGGCTTTTTTATGTTTCGTTTGGATAATGGCTTCTTCCTGGAAGAGTGGCCTTTTAGCCCATGATGATACAGCACTCGTTTCACTGTGCATAATGACACAATCTTACCAGCTTCCACCAGCATCTTCATAAGGTCTTTTGCTTTTGTTTTTGGGTTGATATGCACATGTCTGATTAAAGAAGGATAATATCTAGTACCAGTACCTGTCCTGGGTAATATGAAGGCTGAACATTCCCATCTTGTTTGTGCTTGCATATAATTGCTTGAGAGATGAACGAGGCACCTTCAGGTATCTTGAAATTCTACAGTGGCATGTAAAAGTTTGGGTACCACTGGTAAAAATTACTGTTATTGTGATCAGTTAAGCAAGTTGAAGATGAAATGATCTGTAAAAGGCATACAGTTAAAGATAACACATTTCTTTTGTATTTTAGGCAAAAAATATATATATATTTTCATCTTTTACATTTTAAAATTAACAAAAAAGGAAAATAGGCAGATCCAAGTTTGGGCACCCGGCATGGTTAGTATCTAGCAGAACCCTCTTTGGCAAGTTTCACAGCCTGTAAAAGCTTTTTGTAACCAGCCAGGAGTCTTTCAACTCTTGTTTAAGGGATTTCCATCCATTGTTCCTTGGAAAAGTGTTCCAGTTCAGTGAGATCCTCGGGTTATCTTGCATGCACTGCTCTTTTGAGCTCTAGCCACAGATTTTCAATGATGTTCAGATCAGGGGACTGTGAGGGCCATTGTAAAACCTTCAGCTTGCACCTTTTGAGGTAGTCTATTGGGGAGTTTGACTTGTGTTTAGAATCATTATCCATTTGTAGAAGAAATCCTTTTTTCAATTTCAGCTTTTTTACAGATGGTGTTATGTTTGCATCAAAAATTTGTTTAAATGTAACTGAATCCATTCTTTCCACTACCAGTGAAATATTCTCTCTGCCACTGGCTGCTACACAGCCCCAAAGCATGATTGATCCACCCCCATGTTTAAAGGTTGTCGACATGCTCTTTTCCTGAAACTTTGTGCCTTTTTTTCTCCACACATGCCCATGATCCTTGTCCTCAGTTCTACTGACTTTAGTTCTATTTTAACCTCATCAGTCCATAGGACTTGTTTTCAAAATGAATCAGGCTTGTTTAGATGTTCTTTTGCATACTTCTAACTGAATTTTATGGTGAGGATACAGGAGAAGTTTTCTTCTGATGACTCTTATAGGATGGCCATATTTATTTAGGTGTTTCTGAACCCTAGAACACTGTACCACAACTCGAGAGTCTACTAAATTGCTCTGAAGGTCTTTTGCAGACAAGCGGAGGTTCTGATTTGCCTCTCTAACAATCCTATGAGCTGTTTTCACTGAAATTTTGCTTGGTCTTCCAGACCTTATCTTGACCTCCATTATTCCTGTTAACTGCCATTTCTTAATTACATTTCCAACTGAGGATAGGGCATCTTGAAAACGCTTTGCTATCTTCTTATAATCCTCTCCTGCTTTGTGGGCTTCTATTATTTTTATTTTCATAGTGTTAGGCAGCTGCTTAGAAGAATCCATGGCTGCTGCTTTTTGGCACAATGTGAATGGAGCCTGGGTTTTTATAAAGCTGTGAAATTTGCATCAACTGGTGTTTCCTAATGATGATAGTGAACAAGACATAATGCTAACAGGCTAATTAAGGTCTGAAATTTTGGTCAAAGTTATCTGATCACACAAATCTCCAATTGTGCCCAAACTTTTTCATCAGCCTGTTTTGCTTTTTGTAATTTTTAAAAGGTAAATATGAAAATATATTTGTATATTTTTACCTAAAATAGAAAGGAAATGTGTCATGCTTAACTCTATGCTTTTTAGAAGTGATTTCATCTTTAACTTGCTTAACTGTTCACCATTACTGTAATTTTGACCAGGGGTGCCCAAACTTTTCTATGCCACTGTATCTAAGGATGAACCAGATTGTTGCAAGTCCACAATTCTCTTCCTGAGATCTTAACTGATTTATTTTGACTTTCCCATGATGCTACACAAAGAAGCAGTGTGTCTCAGATGTGCATTAAAATACATCCACATGTGTGTCGCTAATTTACTTAGATGTTGCCAATAAAACTATCAAAAGTTTCCAAATACATAACATCATCATATTGGGTGTCCACATATTGTTTAAAGGCATTTTGAGGCTATGTGCGCACGTTGCGTACAGTCACTGCAGAAATTTCTGCAGCGATCTGAAGAGCACATGTGCGCTTTAAATCGCTGCAGAAATGTCCGTAGTGAAAGCCGATTCCATGCGCTCTACCTGCAGCTCCTCCCATAGATAGAGCAGGAGCTGCCGGCAAAGCGCAGGAAAGAAGTGACATGTCACTTCTTAGAACGCAGAGCTTCGGCAGTAGCCGAAGCGCTGCGCTCTAAAACGCCACGTGCGCACAGCCCCTGCACAATCTCCATAGACTGTGCAGGGGACGCAGGACGCATGCAGTTACGCTGCGGTACAAAGCGCAGCGTAACTGCATGTTTTTACGCAACGTGCGCACATAGCCTAAAGGTAATAAAAATGACTTAAAATATTCTCTCTCTCATTATCTCTGGCATTTGGCAAATATAAATAATTTTGGTAAACCTAATTGACCTAAAATGGGAAAGGGTTATTCTGATTTCATGTCAGATGGTGAGAAAAACATGCATATGTGTTTTTTTATTTAGTATATGTAAACACTTCTGGTTTCAACTATAAATGTTCAAATCACCTCCCTTTCGTCCCATTGAAGAAAAAAAAACAATAAAAAAACAATAAATACATATTTGGTATCCACGCATTTAGAAATGCCTGATTTATCAAAATAGAAAATCAATTAATCTGATTGGTACACGGCATAGAAAAAAAAAATCGAAACTCTAAAACTATGCTTTTTGGTCGCCACAACATTGATTTAAAATGCAATAACAAGTGTTCTAAACATTGCATCTACACAAATATTATATAATTAAAAACGCCATCTCAAGACACAAAAAATAAGCCATTACTGAGCCCCAGATCCTACGTGTCTCATAAAATGGCGACAAAGCGCTATTCTTTTTTTTTTGCCAAACCGAATTTTTTTTTCACCCCTTTAATAACAGTAAAAGTTTACATATATAGTATCTTCAAACTCATACCGACATGAAACATCATACTCACACATCACTTTTTCCATATAATGAATGTGGTAAATAAAAGACCCCCAAAACTATCAGGCAATTGCACTTTTTTTGCAATTTCCCCTCACTTGGAATTTTTATCCTGTTTTCCAGTACATTATTTGGTAAAACTAATTATTTAATTCAAAAGTACAACTCATCATGCAAAAAGCAAACCCCCATATGGCAATATTGTTGGAAAAATAAAAAAGTTATGGCTCTTAGGAGGAGGTGAGGAAAAAGCGAAAACAAAAAATTAAAAATTGCCAGGAGGTGAAGGGGTTAAAACTGCTCTTGGTGCACAAATCAGTCTAATATAATGCAAAACTGAACATATTCTCAACTTGTCATTTATAATTCAAAAGCCCGCTACACACGCTTCAATATATTTCACAATCCATCGTTGGGGTCAAGTTGTAAGTGACGGCATCCGGCATCGTTTGTGAGGTATCTGCGTGTGACATCTACGTGCGATCAGCATTGAACGCAAAACCGTTGATCGCAAACACATTGTATCTTTGTCTAGAATTGAGCGTTTTGTTGCACGAACTAGTCAATTGTAACGTGTGACATCCCTCATACGATTTTGGTGTCTGATGCGCCCCAAAAAGCCCTCCATGTCCGGCGTAATTCAGGATGCTCCAGCGTCGCTTCCAGCGCTGCTGCATGGAGGTGACCGGAGCTGCAGCAGACACAGCCGCTCCTGTCACCTCCACGCAGCAAGTGCAGACAGCTGCGCGATCAGCTGAGCTGTCACTGAGGTTACCCGCTGTCACTGTATCCAGCGGTGGCCGCGGGTAACCTCAGTGAAAGCTCAGCTGATCACGCTACTCACCTCAGTTGCTGCGTGGAGGTGAGAGGAGCGGCGGTGAGTAGCGCGATCAGCTGAGCTGTCACTGAGGTTACCCGCGGCCACCGCTGGATCCAGTGACTGCGGGCAACCTCAGTGACAGCTCAGCCGATCGCGCGGCTGTCTTCAGTTGCTGTGTGGAAGTGACAGGAGCGGCTGTGTCTGCTGCAGCTCCGGTCACCTCCATGCAGCAGCGCTGGAAGCGACGCTGGAAGTGACGCTGGAGCATCCTGGATTACGCCGAACATGGAGGGCTTTTTTGGGCTGATTAAAGTGGTTAACCAGGGTATATGTTAGTGTTTTTTATTTCTAATAAAGGATTTTTTCGGGTGTGTGTGTTTATTTACTGTAATTTACAGATTAATCATGGAAGGTGTCTCATAGACGCCTGACATGATTAATCTAGGACTTATTGGCAGCTATGGGCTGCCAATAACTCCTTATTACCCCGATTTGCCAACGCACCAGGGCAAATCGGGAAGAGCCGGGTACAGTCCCAGAACTGTCGCATATAATGTATGCGGCAATTCTGGGCGGCTGTTGGCTGATATTGTTAGGCTGGGGGGCTCCCCATAACGTGGAGCTCCCCATCCTGAGAATACCAGCCTTCAGCCGTATGGCTTTATCTGGCTGGTTTTAAAATTGGGGGGGACCGCACGCCGTTTTTTTTAATTATTTAATTATTTATTTCACTACACAGTATAGACACGCCCACCGGCTGCTGTGATTGGGTGCAGTGTGACACCTGTCACTCAGCGTGGGGGCGTGTCTCACTGTAACCAATCATAGGCGCCGGTGGGCGGGGAAAGCAAGGAATACGAGATTGTTTAATGGGCGGCCGGCTTTTTCAAAATAGTAAAAGCCGCCGGAGCAGTGTGAATGCCGTGCTGCGCCGCGCCGGGGATTGGTGAGTATATGAGAGAGGGCTGCTCAATTCAGTTACTCAGGAGTTTAGCGGTCACCGGTGAGTCCTTCACTGGTGACCGCTAATCAGGATGCGACACAGACAGAGCCGCAGCAGGACAATGAAGTCGGGTGAAGTTCACCCGAGTTCATTCTGACAGTGCGGCTCTTTCTGTGTCTGCTGTCAACTACCATTCACCGCTGCTACATGGCTGTCTATGTCTGTCTATGTCTATGGCTGTCTATGTCTGCTGTCAGCGGCCATGTAGCAGAGCTGAATGGCAGATGACATAGTAAAAACGGAGCGGAGGAGCGGAGCTGAGTGGAGCTGAGCGGAACGGAAACATCCCGCCCATCTCCTTCCTTCCACATTGTGGGCCGGGAGCCGCAGGAGGCAGGTAAGATCTGTTCATCGTTCCTGGGGTGTCACACACTGCAATGTGCGGTACCCCGGGTACGATGAACAATCTGACGTACAATTCGTCAGGAATGAACGATGTGCATGCGATGAACGATTTTTCGTTCAATCGCAATTGCACGTCGCTGTCACACGCTACAACATACCTTACGTTGCCGGATGTGCGCCACTTACGACGTGACTCCGCCGACACATCGTAAGATATCTTGTAGCGTGTAAAGCAGGCTTTAAGCCCGCTTTACACGCTGCAATGTATCTTACAAGGTGTTGGCGGGGTCACGTCGTAAGTGACGCACATCCGGCAATGTAAGTTACATTGCAGTGTGTAACTGCTACGTGCGATTGCGATTGAACGGTAAAACGTTCATCGCACGCACGTCGTACATTCCTCATGAATTGTACGTCAGATTGTTCATCGTACCCGGGGTAGCACACATTGCAGTGTGTGACACCCCGGGAACGATGAACAGATCTTACCTACGTCCTGTGGCTCCCAGCCGGTAATGCGGAAAGAAGAAGGTGGGCGGGATGTTTACATCCCGCTTAGCTCCACCCCTCCGCTTCTATTGGCCGGCTGCCGCGTGACATCGATGTGACGCCGAACGTCCCTCCCACTCCAGGAAGTGGACGTTCGTCGCCCACATCGAGGTTGTATGGAAGGTAAGTACGTGTGACGGGGGTTAATCGTTTGTGCGGCACGTTCAACAAATTAAACGTGCCACACATACAATGGAGGCGTTGCAAATCGCATACGATTCCAACGTGTAAAGCAGGCTTTATACTACCACAATAGGTACTAGAACCTCATTTCCCTCTATTGATGATAATCGCTACGCTTGTTGTTTCATGGCTTGCCTGATTCGAACTGAAAGCTCAACTTTCTGTTAAATCTTTATACAGTTTGACAGGCAACAGAGCAGAGATGTGGAGTCAAAGTCCTATTGTTACTGCCTTTAATCCGTATATTTCTCCATTGCTAGAGATGAATTACACATGAAAATAGGCAATAGATATCAGGTTAGACAAAAGATAATCATCTGACGATGGTCACTTTAGAGCAGAGGTCTCAAACGGCGGCCCGCAGGTCACATGCGTCCCCCGAGGCTGCTTGTTGCAGCCCGCAGACCCCGTGACGATCGCAGCCCTATGCGTCGGTCGGCGCCGGCAAGACTTTACTACAATTGAATCATTTGCGCTGCCGGACAGAGGAGCTATCTGCACTATATCAATGGCTGCTGCCCGCCAATCAGATGCAAGGAAGGGACGTCGCTGTATGACGTCACCTCCTTGCATCTGATTGGTCGGTGGTAGCCATTGGTATAATGCAGACAGATCCTCTGCGCGGCACCACAAATGATTCAATTGTAGTAAAGTCCTGCCGGTGCCGGCCCCCGGGCATAGTGCTGTGATCATCACGGGCCGCAACAAGCAGGTACTTGTTTACAATCAGGACCCATTGCATCCTGGACGCGGTGGGTCCTGACCTGTGGGACCGCAAGTCTCCTCCTTAGGAGACTGCAGCTGCCTGTTCCTGCGATCAGGTTTTGGGGTGCTGCAGTTTCCTCACTGTGTTCTCCCTAGGTAGGGCATACGACTCTGCAGCATAAATTCACATGCTGCGGCCTCTGTAAGCCGCACTGCAGGTCAGTTTTCACTGCTGGCTGCACAAGCACAGTGCACATGGGATTTTTAGAAATCCCATCCACTGTACTTGTACTGTACATCGCAACGTTTTGGATGCAGCTGAAACATGCTGCATTCAAAACGCTGCAAACACTAATCGTGAGCACACAGGAAATGGAGGAAAGGTGAGGAGAATTTTTTTTTTTTGCGTATTGTTAAAGGATGGGCACAATACCACAAGGATGAGCATAATACTGCAGGACACAATACTGCAGGGCACAAGGATGAGCACAATACTAAAGGGCACAATACTACAAGGATGGGCACAATACTCGAAGGATGGGCACAATACTGCAGGGCACAATACTACAAGGATGGGTACAATACGACTGGGCACAATACTACAAAGATGAGCACAATACTACTGGGCACAATACTAAAAGGATGGGTACAATATTACTGGGCACAATACTACAAGGATGGGCACAATACTGCAGGGTACAATACTACAAGGATGGGTACAATACTACTGGGCACAATACTACAAGGATGAGCACAATACTACTGGGCACAATACTACAATGATGTGTACAATACTACTGGGCACAATACTACAAGGATGGGCACAATACTACTGGGCACAATAATACAAGGGTGGGCACAATACTAGTGGGCACAATGCTACAAAGATGGGCACAATACTACTGGGCACATTACTGCAAGGATGGGCACCATACTACTGGGCACAATACCACAAGAATGGGCACAATACTGCTGGGCATAATATTACAAGGCTAGTCACAATACTACAAGGATGGGCACAATACTACAAGGATGGGCACAATATTACAAGGATGGGCACAATACCACAAGGATGGGCACAATACTACTGGGCACAATACTACTGGGCACAATACTACATGGATGGGCACAATACTAATGAGCACAATATTACAAGGATGGGCACAATACTACAGGGCACAATGCCACAAGGACGGGCAGAATACCACAAGGATGGGCACAATACTACAAGGATGGGCACAATACTACTGGGCACAATACCACAAGGATGGGGGACATTAATACAAGGCACACAGATGGGGACATTACTGCAATATGTTGGCAAAGATTACTATATGATGCTGCTAATTTTAAAACAATATTAAAAGAAGGTGATAAAATTCAAAATAAAGCATGACTTTTTTTGCGCCATTAAAAATACTTTTTATATGTAAACTTACCTAAACAAAAAAGTGCAGGTTTGTTCTAATAAACAAGGAACAAATGTTCAAAAAAAGTGATCCAAAGATGTATATAAAAAACAGGGATTCATTAAAAATGTCACTTTTTCCTGCAAAGAATGCAGCCCCCCTAAATTTTTTTTTAATATGCGGCCCATACACCCAGCTGATTTTGAAACCCCTGGTTTAGAGTGATTTTTAACTCAACTGAAAATATAATTTGGGTTAATTACTGTATTAATTAATTTTTTAGTCATTCCTTTGCCCATCATATAAATCTAAATTTATTGAAACAATAGTGACTATGAAACTATTTCATTTTCACTATATTTAGGTACACAATTTCCTTTTTGGAATGATGTGTTATTTTATATTTATTGCTTATTAACCACTTACTAACATTTGGCATACTGGTATATCAAACATCGGCTCCCTGACTTTAGGCTCAGAAACTGACCATATCTTTGTTGGCAGATGATAGATTTGTTATTCAACCATTATCTGCATCTAACGAGTGTTTAGGGTAAGGCTAGCGCTGCCGACATCCCCTTAAAGACAATGTTATGTTTTGCAATGTAATGCACTGTTTTAAAAGTGTTTGCTGGTTGACATATATTTAGTCCAGCACGGACAGAGTTAAGGGTTGAGACCTACTCAGACTGGAAAGAGATATATGGGATTACAAAATAATTATTTCCTGGGAGGTGGAATTTAGTACGTTAGAACCCAGAGTTCATTTATATTGGACCTAAGGTCCAGGAGCTAGCAGATTGCCGTGAGATAGGTGTGTGCAGTGTAGAGAGACAATAACAGATAGTATGATCTAAAGACCAAAGAACTGTAGAAGAATTGTGAAAGATTGCAGAAACTGAAAGACAGGGATGTTAAGTGAATGAGGAAGAGAAAGACATATACCGAGACAAATACTGTATAGAGGTATCAGATTAAAAAGGTCTTTAGGCAGAGGAGAGACGAAGGTGAAACAGAAGACCTGTGTAGAGAAACCGACTGAGAGAGAATTGTATCTGAAGGATGTTAGGATGTTAGCAAAAGTTACCCTATTTGTGAATGCTTTATTGAGCTGCTCTCTGCCCCTCTGCTTCTATTGGACGGCTGCCAAGTGATGTCGCTGTGACGCTGTACGAACCACCCCCTTAGAAAGGAGACGGTTCGCCGGCCACAGTGACGTTGCTAGGCAGGTAAGTACGTGTGACGGGTCCTAGCGATGTTGTGTGCCACGGGCAGCAATTTGCCCATGACGCACAACCGACGGGTGCGGGTGCTGGGTGTAAAACAACCTTTATGGACATAAACACAGCTCCCAAATGTATGTGAGACACCAAAAGAGCATGTGCTTGAATGGATCTAATATGGTCTCTCCTCCACCTCAACTCCACCATCCCAAATACTCCAGTCCTCTGAGGTGTCAACCCAATCGAAGTTGCTTCCTACCAGCTCTCAAGTCTCCACCCGCCCTGCTGAGTATGGGATAACAGAGATGGTTGAGTCTGCAGAGCTGTTCAGTCACACTATAGCCTGGGAATCAGAGGTCTGCTCTAAAGCTGCAGTGAGTCCAGACAATGAAATGATCTGCACTGATGCCCAGAAGCTTTGTGAGTTGGATCCAGGCCCCAATGAAGAAGGTTCTGAGCATAATGTAGACCCTCATTCCCAAACTATAACTCCTCTTGGTAGAGACAATGAGGAACATGCTGATGAGACTCAGATACCAGATTGGAATGACAACTTTACTATTCGGTCAGGGCAGGAAGAGGTTGGCTCTGAGGACGAGGGGAGTGAGAACACAGGGTGATGATGAGGTTGCAGATCCCACTTACTGTCAACCCACAGTCAGCCAGTCGATGAAGTCAGCAGAGGAGGTGGAGGAGGATGCTACGAGGTTAGGTTGTCCCTTCCTGGACAGAGAAGGAGTACTGGAAGCACATCAACAACTGCATTCTCAGCCACAACTCTGCCTCTGAGCAGAAGTTGTGGTGGCTCTGTAGGTCACATGGGCTCTAAGCCTTGCCTAGCCTGGGCCTTTTTTGACATTGCAAAGAATCACCCATCTCATATCATCTGTAAGATTTGTCACCAATCTGTAAGTAGAGGCCAAAAACTCACTAGTTTGAGTACTTCGTCCATGAACCGTCACATGGATATAAAGCATAAGTCGCAGTGGGAAGCTCACTGTGCTACAATGTGGCCTATCGGGGTGGGCCAACCACCGTCTGCCCCATCAAGTGCATTCGTGTGCTCTTCATTCATCCTGCTGTCCCCACAGTCACACATGCTTTTGGATGCAGACCTTCCACCTCTTTACCCGCAACAGGCAGTGTGATTGGCAGGTCATCAGTTTTTTGGAAGTGGAAACAGCTGCTGGCATTGAGCTCTCTCAGACATCGAGAGCACCACCTTTGGATGAAGGCAACATTATATATCCACCTGCACCTTCCTCACAGATTGCCTGGGCTAGCTGCAGTAAAAAATTGGCAACTGGAGACAGGTGGGGTATCTTACTTTATAAGAGTGCTACACTGCTGACTATCAAACACTGATACTATGCCCAAGGGATGGCCTGGGCTAGCTGCAGTTAAAAATTGGCAACTGGAGACAGGTGGTGTATTTTACTTTACAAGAGTGCTACACTGCTGACTATCAGACAATGATACTATGCCCAAAGGATTGCCTGGGCTAGCTGCAGTTAAAAATTGGCTACTGGATAGACAATAAAAAATTGGCTAGTGGATAGACAGGTGGTGTAGCTTACTTTACAGCTGGGCTACAACACTGACTACCAGACACTCCTACTTTGCCCAAGGGATTGCCTGAGGTAGCTGCAGTACAAAATTGGCTACTGGATAGACTGTAAAAAATTGCCTACTGGATAGACAGGACATGTAGCTTACTTTTCAGCGGGGCTACAACACTGACTACCAGACACTGCTACTATGCCCAAGGATTGCCTGGGGTAGCTTCAGTAAAAAAATTGGCTACTGGATAGACAGGCGGTGTAGTTTTCTACACAGCAGTGCTACACTACATGCCCAAAAGGATTGCCTGAGCTAGATGTAGCCAGATGCTGTGAAGAACACTTGCACAGCACTGTCACTGACCTGCCTGGCAAAAATTGCTAGGAGCTGCTCTAACCTAGCCCTCAAAAGGGCTGAAATTACAACTAGTCCCTACTCCCTAAACCTAGGTCTCTATTAAACTTTATAGTGCCTACAGCAGCAGTAGCGGTGACTGACACACAACTGTAGCACTGTGGTAATGGCGGTGATGGGGAAAATGTCCGGGTCTTATTGGGCAAGGACATGTGGCATACACAGCCAATGATTCATGCCCTTGCTTGTGTGCAAAAAAATGCACTTTGCTGTGTGTGTGTGTGTGTGTGTGTGTGTGTGTGTGTGTGTGTGATTGGCTGAAAGCCTGCATCGCTCCACTGTACATGCGGTTAGGAAAAAAAAAAAAGGAGATCGCCATTATTTCAGCAGCACTGATCTAAACCCCGCCCCCCGCATACTATACACTGAAGTTGGATATTAGGCTGGGGCCACATGGGGATCTACTGCGATCCCCTCGCATGACACTGGGCTCACGCTGGCAGTGCAGCAGAGCCGAGTGTCATGCGAGTGTCCCTGCGACTGAGGTCCGTTCATGCGAGCAGGCCTCAGCTGGGGGGGACGGGCTAGTGATATGGAGGGGCGGGCCGGCACGGAGGAGGGGAGGGAGAGATTTTTCTCCCTCTCTCCTCCGTTGCTGGCTATTGCTATTCTCGCCCTGCACTCGCGGTATACCGGTGTACCGCGAGTGCAGTGCGATTTTTCTCTCACCCCATTGACTTGAATAGGTGTGAGAGAAACAATGATCGCATTACATTTACTGTGAAAAGCCTATTACACTTTAGGTGATCGAACCATTATCGAACATAACCTCGAACTGTCGAACTTGAAGCTAATTGTTTGCGTTCGTCGAATGACTCGAACATCGCCTAAAACAGGTCGAATTTGAGATTTGCGAACAGTTCGATTCGAACACCGCTCATCTCTAGTCTGCTGTGGTCCAGAGGGCAGCTATTGCCCTTGTCTGTGGGTCGGTCATGTCTTATCACCAAAGTTTGGATGACTTACGCACCAACCCAAGAAGCGAATGGGAACCAGAGTTTATTTCCTACAATTTCAGCAGAGGAAGATGGAGAAGTTCCAGAGGACACCTTATATGTATATTAAAAAGAGCCAAAAACTGGTGAAACCATAATAGCTGTGCCTGTTGCATCCTTAATGTGTGGGAATAGTTCTTAAAGATTGCAGTTGGCTGATGCCAGTGGACGTTCGGTCAAGGAATCCGGGACTCTGAGGAAGAAAAAGCTGTTTGGCCCCCAAATGGCCAAGGATCATCAAAATTTGCAGGATCTGACTGCTGAATTTTTTTTCCATGTTGTTTTGCCCCAGTTACACCTTTCCCTGCTGGATTAGGCACTAGAGTGGTTGGAGTCTTCTACATCCTCAGCTTTGGACTGAGCCATAGCCAAGATTTTTGTGGCACTTGATGGACTTAGCTCCTCTACTATGGACTGTTTTTTCAGCTAAAGTACTGTTCTGCTCTGTTCCAGGGTCCTTACCAAGAAGTACCAGATCAATACTGAGGACTTTTGCTGGAATACAGATTTTGACTATTCTTGTTCCAGAGTCTTTAACTGAGGAGGACCAGATGTTATACGAAGGGTCCTGTGCCAGGAGAATAGAACCAGATGTCACCAAGAATCATTTTTTATCAATTTGTTATGTGGAGGTGTGGTTTCTTTGGTGGTTTACAGGGTCTGGATAGTGAATGATGACCATTGTTAAAGGTGTAAATTTAAGGTATTTGAAGTGCTGCCCACACCTCCTGGAAGACAACTTTTGCATACTGTTTTAAATGTGTTTACTGGTTGACATATATTTAGCCAGGCACGGATATAGTTTGAGGTTGACACTGAATCAGACTGGGAGGAATTATATGGGAAGCAAGATAGTTATTTCCTGGGAGGTGACAGCAGTTACAATATAGAGTTCTTTGGGTTGGACCTAAGGTCCGAGAGCTAGCAGACTGCCGTAAGATAGGTGTGTGTAGTGACAAGAGTTGATAACAGATACTAAGATCTAAGGACTGACGAAGTGGAGAAGAATTGTGAAACATTGCAGAGAATGATAGACCGGAAAGTCCGGTAGACAGGAACTCAGGTAAGGGAAACTGAATGAAGGAGTGTGGGGAGAGGGTGAACTGAGAAAGAATTGTATCAAAAGGACATTAGCAAAAGCTAGCCTATTTGTAAATGATGGTCGAAGTAATGGGAAATGAGTTCCTCAATGGCATTGAGGGTGAATCACAGGCCGTAGTTTGTGCCCCTCTTAGAAATGACATTGTATGCAATGGGTTCCTTGCCGCGCTAAAAACCACGAGCATGTATAAATAAATGCTCGTGGTTTTTAGCACGGCAAGGAACCCGTTTTCTCCAGTCCTTCATATTTAAAAATCTGCTCTATAACGGGGCCGCTGCAGAACCACCTTAAACGCTCATCCATGCTAACAAAGGGGTTGTGACTGGCACAACCCGACCAGGTGAGTGCACTGTTTTTTATCCTCTTTAACTTTGTAAACCGGGTAAAACCCTATTGCGCCTTTCTTGTCTCCCCCATCACAGCACATTGTATGCAATGGTGAGGCATTGTACTGACGCAACTGCTTTACAGGAGGCCTCACAAGGGAAGATGATATTTCTCAGAATTGTTGACTGAACATAGTAAGATATAGGATCAAAGCTAGGTGTAGGATAAAAGCTAAAGGAACTGTTGTGTGATGTAAATGAGAAGTGTTCTTGCCTGCTTTTTGCAAGGGAAATGTACAAGAAGAACTATGCCTACTATCTGTTGTATAAAGTTATTATCAAGTTCAGTAAATAATATATATTAGAGCATTGGTCTCTCTTAATTTGCTGTGAACCGTGTGGTCTTGGCCTGCCACATGCCATGGCAACTGGTAGTCTGTGGAGGCATAACGCCCAGTTAAAGCGCACCAAAAGAGCCCACACACATAGCGAGGACCCCCATTTTCATGTAGTGTGGCATGGCATACAAAACAAGTACTGCACACGGCCATGTTACAAGTGGAGCAGGCTACTTGCTGTGGCTTTTAACCATGAACCAATGACATAGGCAGTAGCAAACCTTTAAATACCGGTTTTAGAGCTTTTTTATGTTACATGTGAATAAAACATTATTTTAGAGTCCAGAATTGATCACCCTCAGTATCAGTCAGATAAACAAATATCTTATTCAACAAAATTTTAAATTTTAATTTTGCTAATATCTGCTTTTTGGACAAAACTAACCAGCTAATCCATTGTAAATTGCAGAGACTGTCTGTCACTTTTTGGTGTGAGGGGCAAGCCCAAGGTTTGGGTCTCATGTAGCACTCAATTAGAGGGTAATCAAATTTTTACTTTTTGTTAAATGCTGCACAATAATAAAATTATGAAGCCACTAACAATAAGCAATTTGCACTTGATTTGTAAATTTATATATAAACACTGCGGTTTGAGGTACCCCAATCACATACACAGTTGCAGTAATAAACCTCCCTAATAGTACAATAATAAATCATCTTCCAACTCTATTTATAAATTCTCACTTTTTTGCAGTCATATTTCATAATATAATAATACCCTCTACTCTTGAGTTATAAAATGCCCCCATACTGCATTAATCAGCCACCACTTCCCTAATATTTTAATCAAATACCTCCAGTTACATAATAATTCATCAACCTCGTTAACTGTAACATACTTCCCTGCAATATTTATTCATCTCCCCCATGATTATAATCACACACCTTTTGAAGTATATTAATTAAAGGGTTAAGGCCCCATTACACACAACGACGTATCTAACTATATATTGCCGGGGTCACGGATTCCGTGACGCACATCCGGCATCGTTAGCGACGTCATTGCGTGTGACACCAACGAGCGGTCATTAATGATGGAAAATACTCACCAAATCGTCCATCGTTGACACGTCGTTCATTTTCAAAAAATCATTGATTGTTGAGGACGCAGGTTGTTTGTCGTTCCCGAGGCAGCACACATCGCTATGTGTGACACCTTGGGAACGACGGACTACAGCTTACCTGCGGCCACCGGCAATGAGAAAGGAAGGAGGTGGGCGGGATGTTATGGCCGCTCATCTCCACCCCTCCGCTTCTATTGGGCGGCCGCTTAGTGACGCCGCTGTGACGCCGCATGAACCGCCCCTTTAGAAAGGAGGCGGTTCGCCGGCCACAGCGACATCACTAGGCAAGTAAGTCCGTCTAATGGCTCCTAACGATATTGTGTGCCACGGGCAGTGATTTGCCCGTGACGCACAAACGACGGGGGCGGGTACACTCGCTAGCGATATCACTGCATGTAAAGCCTCGTTTAGTATAAGAAATTAAGTTATCCAATATGTATAGGATAGATAACTACATGCTGATCACTAGGGTTCTGACCACCCAGTCCTTAATAGAGTGGATGTACACTTATGCAGCCTCCACTCCATTCATTGTCTATGGGATTTCAAAATACAATGTTCAGCTATTTCTGACAGTTCCTATAGATGATTAATGGAGCAGAAGCTGTGCATGTGCACCTTTGATCCATTTCGGACAGGACTGCCTCACATCGCTTTTGGAATCATGGTGGAGGGGTGCCAATGGCCAGATATCCTATTCTACAAATAGTGGATAGCTTCTTGTTTTGCCAGTAACCATTTGGGAATATTTCCCCTCACCCCATTTATTTTAAAACACCTGTCAGCTCCCTTGACTTGTCTGCTGTAGTACAAAATCTTTTTTATCCTGATGAAACAACTTTAAAACATCTTTTGTTTATATTCTAAAAACTATTTTTCTGTTATTTCTACTTGAAAATTATGAATGACATACCAGCTGGGTGAATGCATGTTGCTGCATATTCAATCAGTGCTGCCATATCAGACAATGGCTGTGGCTAAGAAAATGAAAGTTTCCAGCCATTTGGATATAGAACTTCACAATGTATTAATACATCTTAAAAGGTTCCAGGTACTGTACATTAAAATTATTGCATCAAGGCAATAATCGACGAATTTCAGACATAGAACTGCCCTTAGTCATGGTATGGCTGGGGTTAACTGGTGATATTGGTCTTGACACAGGTTGCGCACCAAAAAAAAATCACACTACATTGCTGCTACAGTGCAGTGTGATACTGATGAATGGGCTGCATTGCAAAAATCTCTGTGTACCCCCAGCCTTTATACCGACACACCCCAGGTTTACATCTTCATGCAGGTATCACCACAAGGGCCAATTATTGGTTACATGTAAAGTACAGTATGTTATTACTGCAGGACAAGTCAATCAGGTAGGTTTTATGCCACTGAGAGATGAAGTTAATGCAGTAGAGGAATTACTTGGTGAGCACAAATTACTATCTTATTGTGATGCTAGACCACTAGGAGTCACTAGATACCCTAGTGGAGGAGATCTGCGGAGAAGTTGAACAAGGCAGGGGTCAGGAGTCGGGAGATCACGTCAGTAACAGAGGGAGAGAGAGAAGCCGAAGTAAGTGGGAGATCCGAGAGTCAGTAAACCAGGAAGTCACATAAAGTACCAGACAGAGAGTGGAGCTAGGGTCAGAATACAAGCCGTGGTTAGTAGCCAAGAGGACAAGTGGAGTGGAGCTGGGGGTCAGGAACTAGCCAAATGTCTGAGAGGCAGGGAGTCAAGACGGAGTAGGGTACAATGAACAGGGTATAAGGAACTAGGATGTGGGACAAGATCAGGACAGTCACTTACAGGAACCAGAAACATGCACTGCAAAACAGGAACTATCACTGACGGTGTTCCTGGTAGACTGGCTCCCGGATAAAGCAAGCCATACCCCAGAACCAGGCTTCAAAGAACATACCCCTTCCACACCACACAGGTCTCAGACTGGGAACAACTAATTCACTTTAGGAAAATATGAGGCCCAGAATAGGCTTTGTAGGAGAGCAGAGCACCGCTCATCAGAGTCATGACACTTATTTTTTTCTACTGGCTATAAATCATTGTCATTTTTAAAAAAAAATGAAAAGTGTGTTTATTTATTGGTTCATTGGATAACATTAAAAATACAGCAATGTTGACAGGTCCTCTGTTAGCAATAGGTCAAGGTAAAGAAAGTCTTGGCTTTTCAGGGCAAATTGCAGCATGTTTTTTTTAAGACTTTCTGATTATTATTTTCATATCTGATATTTATCAGCTGAATGCTAGTTCTTTCATATATCCTTTTCAATTAATTTAAATATATTTCAATATCAACTTTCTAAATGACTAGTAAATTAGTAAAGGTCAACTGTGTAAAAAAAAAATTCTCAAGATACTCCAGATATCATTTGTCCATATCATTAAACCCTACTAAAAATTTTGATTAGGGTTCTAATTGTTGGAGGCCAACAATAAATGTAAACTTTATTCCAATTTTTAAATTACTGGCATGTCACAGTTATTAAAGGAGATGACTTCAGCAAAGTATTTATCATGAAATAATAATCAGTGCATATATTACCTTGGAGTTAGTTTTAATTGAATCCATAAATGTTAATGACAACATTTCTGATTTAGTCCTTAAAGTAGGAAAATGAAGAACATTACTAATTGCTAAACAAAAAAAAAATAGATTTTAGAAAAGAGGCTCATTTGCATGGACAAACTGAGAGAAAATGTGTACCAAAATAAAAATTAATGTGTACAATGTTAAAGCAAACATTTTACCAATAAAAAGTGTTTCAATGTGTTACAGTATAATCCACATAGATAATGACCTATTTCCAGATGAATCTTGGAGAATTTCCATGTTAATCACTTCAGAATCTATTGCCCTGAATCATCAAGACCACCGCTTTTCACACCAGTCTTTATTAGGAGCAAT
The DNA here is from genome assembly GCF_048569485.1 of Anomaloglossus baeobatrachus. NCBI lineage: Eukaryota > Metazoa > Chordata > Amphibia > Anura > Aromobatidae > Anomaloglossus > Anomaloglossus baeobatrachus. Next base: position 353,130,286 of record NC_134356.1, read on the forward strand.
GTTGGATTCAGAGGCATCTAATTTGTTAAGTGGAGCTTGAATCAGGCGTATCTAAAAGTGATGTTTGCCTTGCCACATATCTTACTGCAGTGACTGGAGTAAAATTTGCCATTGCCTAATTAAATATTATCCTTCTAAAGGGGGGGGGGCAACAGGATTAACCATACAACTGTCAGAGGGGGAAGGGGGGAGAGGGGGAGGAGGGAAAGTGAGAAGGAAAAGGAGTTAAAGGCAAAAGGGTGGCTGCCTGGAATATCAACCCCAACTCATCTGCTGGAGCCAAACCTTGTTATTTGCCTCACTTAAAAAACAAAATAATTAAGTAATTGTAGTATTCCTGCTATGTTTATCTTCATAAAAGTCTAAGGCAAGGGAGACAGGATCCAAAGGTATATATGTCCATCTCAAAGGGTATAATAGATGTGAAAAAAAGAAACCATCTGTAAATAAAGAATAAAAAATAGACCAATGAAAAACACTGCTAAAAAACAAAGATAAAAAACAATGAAGGCTGACACAACATGTTATAGCAGCACATATGATGATAGAGTATGTCAAAATTGACTAGCAGTCAATACGTAAGGGGAACTGTTCTGAATAAATCATGCAACAGACGTGAGACATCTAGAAAAAATGAAAGAGGGCAAAAATAATAACAAAAAACAACAAAAACAACAAAAAAATAATCCAGATGCCAAGGGAGTTTACAGTCCTAGCTGATCTCTATTCTGGGCTAGACATTAGGCCCTTTAATGGTCCTTCTTTAAGGGTGTGTTTTTACCAATAGCTACAAATTTGCCACAAGATCGAAAAATATGCTACCTACCTCTAAGACATTATTGTTTAGAAACCAATGAAACACTCAGGAATCTCTCCAACTTACAAATGACTGAATAATCCCTCCATCGAGCAAAAATTCCTATACATGAGCAAATGGGATTCCGACCTGGGAATAACTACTTCTCCTTCTGAATTGCACACAGTGACTCAATGGTTCAAAAATCTTCTAAATGTATAAACTATTTGGAACAACTAAAGAAGGCAAGAAGGTTAATTTAAGATAGTACCTTAGGCCGGCTAATTTAATGCATTATGTCCCAAATTACTCACCACTTTGCTGGAAGGACTGTCTCCAAAAAGGTTTGTTAGGACATTGTTGGTGGTTTTGCCCAAAAGTTTAGGCTTTTTGAAAAAGGCCTTTGGACTTATTAGAAAACTGACTGGTATACTGTACATATCAACGCTAGCCCAGGTCTGGCAATTTTGAGTTTAGGTATAGATGAGTATCCCCAAGACTTTAGGTGAATAATCGTACATATCTTAATAGCAGCCAGGAAGTGCTTGAGCATCTCTTGGATAGCTACTGAATTACCCTCGAGAGCGGAACTGCATCGAAGGATTAATCTACTATGTCAGTAGGAATATTGTCTCACCCATTCCCTGTGAGCCAAAAGCAGGATTCTTAACACTAGAACTACTGGACTCGTGACACCTATATAGAAACACATGGTGCAAAGTAGTCAAAATGACTACCTCAGTAGTTCTAGTGTCTAGTCTGAGTTAACTACAGTCTCCTCCATGGGAGAGCCAAGACACCGAGAGGCCTACTCTAAGGTATTTTGTTTTACAAAACAATAACTACAAGAACCATGAGGCCGGCGATGGAACAGAAGGTAAGGTGAGCATAATATGTGTGTGTGCGTGTGTGCGTGTGTGTGTCTGTGCATATTTGTGCATATTTGTGCGGACTGCAAGAGCAGGTCAAAGCGCGGTTAAAGTACGAAACCGAAAGTCTGTGCAGTGAGTATTTGCTCATGCAGCAAAGCTTGTTCGTAAACTGAGTTACAAATTTACAGCAAGCTTTGCTCGTATAGCAAAATGCTCGCAAACCGGGTTACTCGTAAACCAAAGTTCCACTGTATTTGTTATAAATTGGGGCTGTTTTTGTAATATGCCCATATTTGTGCTAATAACAAATATGGCTGTGGCTGTACAGCACTGCCATGGAATCCTGATGCATGTGCACTTCCGGCCAGACTCTTTACAAGGCCTTCTGAGTAATACTGACATCACTGGGAGACTGCTCTTATACCCGGAAGTCCTTTCTGAGTGCCGTGCACCATGGTGAGAGCATGCACAGCTGATTCCTGACACAGCACTGATTGAATCAGCCACATGTGAGTGTCCTCATGCTTTATATGCCCATCCTTTCACTGCTGTGGCCATATGGTCTTTTGAAACAGCCTCGGCGAAACACGTGTCAGACCTGTCCCAATTGTCAGGTCTGGCATACATCTTGGCTCTGTGACAGCAGATAGGTCTCCGGGTTTAACTTTACCACCAAGCCACTTTAACCCTGTATATTATTTATCTGACAGCACATGCATATCGAGTTTATGGTGGATTAATAAATAACCTTGTGTGACCTACCCTGTCTTCTACATGTTATATAGGAGTTTAACTATTAGGACTGTGATCCTTATTATCTTGTATGTGATCCTATGTGTTTTATCCAAGAGTATGCTTTTCCCCAATTGGGACTTCTTTTCCTCCCCCATTCCTCTTTTTTCTGGTATCTTTACACGTTCTAATAATTTGGGTTTTTAATCTATCTGCCAATTTTCTGGCTGTATTTATGCACATTTTCTACAATAAAAAGCAGCTTAAAGGAAAACTATATGGAATGTTTATTTACCCATCAATTACCTTATCTTTATACCGTCAGTTACCCCTATCTTTTCTATGGTTTCAAGCTAAAAGTCATGATATAGAAGAAGTACCTGTTTCCTTATATAGTATGAATGGTGGAATAAAGCTGAATATGATATTGCTGTAGCCAATCAGGCTGCAGAAAACATCCATAAGGCTCAGACAGAAGTGTTTTTGTGATTATGTGTGTTTATATAAATTGCAGACATGTTGCGTCGGCGCTATTATGTGAATGTCAAATGTTAGGGAAGGTGCTGCTACACCGGCTGCTAGAAAGTGAGCTTAGTTAGGGGTTTAATGCTAGATAGTTGAGAGATATAAGAGATGAATATACTGTAGCTATTACTTGTTACTGCCTGGCCTAAAAAAGAACACACATTTATAAATATTACTAGTTAGCAGTGCCTGGCCTGAAAAGTTGCTAGGGAAGTATGTAAACAGTGGTTCTTGCCAATTTTAATTGCTTGCTCAAAAATACACAAACACAGTTGCGAAACTAGGGTGCAAATGAGTCACTCCAAGTCTGATGATGCTATTACAGTCTACATGAATAAGATACCCTTTCTTTCCCCCTCACATGCAAATAGATTTTTGTCTGTATTGCCAGTCTTCCAGAAGCAAGAGGCCTACACTCAAGCATGTCTTCATTTTTAAAATTGAAATGCCTGGCCACAGCCTGTGTGTTTCATGGACCATACCTCCATGCTCTTTTAAACCTCTATGGGGAGGGGGCAATTGATGTTACTGTACTGCTGTCTTTCTGAAATGATTTACAATGTTGAGACTACAACTAGTGATGAGCGAGTACTAAAAAACTCGGGTGCTCGAGGCTCGGGCCGAGCATCCCAAGATACTCGTGTACTTGGCCCGAGCACCGAGCCCAATGTTATCCTATGGGAGACCCGAGTATTTTTATGAAATGACCCCCGGCAGCATGTAGAAACCCTAAAAATGTCACAAAAGTCTCAGAAGAGTGCTCAAATGACATAGCAACAGCATAAGGAAGACCCCTTGAAGCATTTATCACTCAAAAGTCACAGCTGTGAACAATTTTGTCTGTGTTTTACGCCATTTTTATGGACTCACCAGAAAACCTTCAAAAATGACACCAAAATGAATTTTCATGGTGGAAATGTTAAGGGCACATACCCAATAGTGAGATAGAGCTGGTGTATGTTACTTTTTGAGATTACATGAAAGATTTTACGTGAAACATTGTGTGGCACTCCGATGTCCCTGAGAAGAGACGTACATGAAGGCCTCTTGAGTCTAATGTGCCCATTTTGAGGAAGAGAGTCTTTGTAGTATTTTCCTTTGCCAGGGCAGTCCAAAATTGTGAGGTTCACCAATGCCCCTGCATACAGACGTGCATGATGGCCTGTAAGCCTGAAGTGCCCATTGTAAGGAAGTGGGTCTATTGTAGTATAGCCCTTTGGCAGGGCAGCCAAAAATTGGGAGGCTCCACGTTGTCCCTGGATAGAGACGTGCATGAGGGCCTCAAAACATTAAGTGTCCATTGTCAAGAAGTGGGTGTATTATAGTATAGCCCTTAGGCAGGGCAGCCAAAAATTGGGAGGCTCCACGTTGTCCTTGGATAGAGACGTGCATGAGGGCCTCAAAACATTAAGTGTCCATTGTCAGGAAGTGGGTGTATTATAGTATAGCCCTTAGGCAGGGCAGCCAAAAATTGTGAGGCTCCACGTTGTCCCTGGATAGAGACGTGCATGAGGGCCTCAAAACATTAAGTGTCCATTGTCAAGAAGTGGGTGTATTATAGTATAGCCCTTAGGCAGGGCAGCCAAAAATTGGGAGGCTCCACGTTGTCCTTGGATAGAGACGTGAATGAGGGCCTCAAAACATTAAGTGTCCATTGTCAGGAAGTGGGTGTATTATAGTATAGCCCTTAGGCAGGGCAGCCAAAAATTGTGAGGCTCCACGTTGTCCCTGGATAGAGACGTGCATGAGGGCCTCAAAACATTAAGTGTCCATTGTCAAGAAGTGGGTGTATTATAGTATAGCCCTTAGGCAGGGCAGCCAAAAATTGGGAGGCTCCACGTTGTCCTTGGATAGAGACGTGCATGAGGGCCTCAAAACATTAAATGTCCATTGTCAGGAAGTGGGTGTATTATAGTATAGCCCTTAGGCAGGGCAGCCAAAAATTGTGAGGCTCCACGTTGTCCCTGGATAGAGACGTGCATGAGGGCCTCAAAACATTAAGTGTCCATTGTCAGGAAGTGGGTGTATTATAGTATAGCCCTTAGGCAGGGCAGCCAAAAATTGGGAGGCTCCACGTTGTCCCTGGATAGAGACGTGCATGAGGGCCTCAAAACATTAAGTGTCCGTTGTCAGGAAGTGGGTGTATTATACTATAGCCCTTAGGCAGGGCAGCCAAAAATTGGGAGGCTCCACGTTGTCCCTGGATAGAGACGTGCATGAGGGCCTCAAAACATTAAGTGTCCATTGTCAGGAAGTGGGTGTATTATAGTATAGCCCTTAGGCAGGGCAGCCAAAAATTGGGAGGCTCAACGTTGTCCCTGGATAGAGACGTGCATGAGGGCCTCAAAACATTAAGTGTCCATTGTCAGGAAGTGGGTGTATTATAGTATAGCCCTTAGGCAGGGCAGCCAAAAATTGGGAGGCTCCACGTTGTCCCTGGATAGAGACATGCATGAGGGCCTCAAAACATTAAGTGTCCATTGTCAGGAAGTGGGTGTATTATAGTATAGCCCTTAGGCAGGGCAGCCAAAAATTGGGAGGCTCCACGTTGTCCCTGGATAGAGACGTGCATGAGGGCCTCAAAACATTAAGTGTCCATTGTCAGGAAGTGGGTGTATTATAGTATAGCCCTTAGGCAGGGCAGCCAAAAATTGGGAGGCTCCACGTTGTCCCTGGATAGAGACGTGCATGAGGGCCTCAAAACATTAAGTGTCCATTGTCAGGAAGTGGGTGTATTATAGTATAGCCCTTAGGCAGGGCAGCCAAAAATTGGGAGGCTCCACGTTGTCCCTGGATAGAGACGTGCATGAGGGCCTCAAAACATTAAGTGTCCATTGTCAGGAAGTGGGTGTATTATAGTATAGCCCTTAGGCAGGGGAGCCAAAAATTGGGAGGCTCCACGTTGTCCCTGGATAGAGACGTGCATGAGGGCCTCAAAACATTAAGTGTCCATTGTCAGGAAGTGGGTGTATTATAGTATAGCCCTTAGGCAGGGCAGCCAAAAATTGGGAGGCTCAACGTTGTCCCTGGATAGAGACGTGCATGAGGGCCTCAAAACATTAAGTGTCCATTGTCAGGAAGTGGGTGTATTATAGTATAGCCCTTAGGCAGGGCAGCCAAAAATTGGGAGGCACCACGTTGTCCCTGGATAGAGACGTGCATGAGGGCCTCAAAACATTAAGTGTCCATTGTCAGGAAGTGGGTGTATTATAGTATAGCTGTAACGGGGGGACCGGCAGATTAGGACCAGGGGGTATATATCCTAATCGCCAGTCGGGGCCCACCGTGCTCCAGATGACAAAGGAGCTGCTGGCACCTGAGGGTTAGGCGGAGACTATAGAGCTGGATGGCTCTGAGATAACCCAGGAACTCTGGGAACCGGTCACGTGTGTTGGGACACGTCAGACCGGACGACAACCCGATTAGCGTTTTGGTGCACCTAGCGCTACACCAACCACGTGTGCAGGAAACACGTCAGGCCGGGTGGTAACCAGGTAGCGTTGACCGGAAGACCGCCACGAAAGCGCCCTGTCGGCCACGTGTGTAGGACACGTCAGGCCGAGCGGTCCTCCGATTAGCGTTTCTGGCCACCTCTCGACTGGCCACGTGTGTGTAGGACACGTCAGGCCAGATGGGTACACCAGTAGCGTTGACTGGGAAGCCGAGGAAAATAAGGAACACCCTGTTAACTCCACAGGGGTCCTGGAGTACGCTGTCCGTGCGCGAAGGGGGCACAACCGGACAGGTGGCGCAGCAGGTGCGTTGTCCGTGTGCGTAGGGGGCACAATTGGACAGGTGGCGCAGCAGGTGCGTTGTCCGTGTGCGTAGGGAGCACAATCAGACAGGTGGCGCAGCAGGTGCGTTGTCCGTGTGCGTAGGGGGCACAATCGGACAGGAAGCACAGCAGCCGCAGCCCAGTTAATGCCACTGGGCTGCTATAGCAAGACTGGAATGGCATGAGGGAAGCACGGCGCCTGACCCTGATGTGCCGAGCCACGAATCTTGGCGTGACAGGCACCGTTCGCCTAACCCTACCTACCGCTTCCCAACATAGGCTTATGCCGCAATGAGGCTCTAACATGGAGGTGTGCTCTGACTGAGCAAAAGTGAAGACTGCGCACCTCCATGTTGTCTCCAGCCCCTTTTATAACCTGGGTCCGCCTCAAACCCAGGGTGGAACCACCAAGGTCCAATAGCAGAGTGCCATGTCATCAGTGACGTCACATGCGACCTATCCGGAACCGCCACGTCATTGATGACCTCATGGCAGCCACGCCCCAAACACTTCACCAGTCATCGTCTGACGACCAATACTGAGGTGCCAGATCATAGGGGCGGGCCTCTGCGAGCCAGTCCGGAGTTGCCACGTCATCAGGACACCTGACACCCTCTGCCCTATCAGGACCGGCCACCTCACGGACATGCTCAGTGAGGTCCTTACCGGACCTAGCCTCTGATGCACTAAGTGCCTGAGAATGCTCAGTAGTCTGAGCCACAGGCTTAGAAAGCAGACTATCAGTTTGAGCATGCTCAGTAGCCTGAACTGAGGACTTCGTCTCAGACATAACACAAACAGGCTGAGCATGCTCACTATGCAAAACACCGGGCTTAAACTCTGGCTGGGGTAAATCGGCGCACGCATGCGCACTAGCCGCCTCTCCACACTTAGACGTGGTGGAAGGAACAGCCAACTGGACGACCCGAGGCACGGCCAAGAATGGCAGCCGGCGCCTGGGCGCAACAGGAACCGCAGCAGGCTGCTTGCAGCTATGGCGGCGCTGGTTCGTAACAGTACCCCTCCCTCTAGCGGCCCTCCCACTCGAATGGTCTATAGTCGCCACAGATACCACTGAGCGACGGGCGGAAGATGGAGACATGCAGTGGGAGCTACAAGACTCGCTCCACCGCGTAATCACCCCAGACGACCAGTCGATATGTGGGGCATGCCGCTTCAACCAAGGAATGCCCAGCAGAATATCATCTGCACCCTTAGGGAGAACCAGAAATGAAATGGTCTCCCTATGCCCAGATGACATGGCAAGGGTAATGGGCACTGTCCGCTGGTGAATTACCTTGGGCAACAAGGACCCATCCACCACACGGACTCTCACTGGCCTTGGCATTTGCACCAGCGGGATGGCATGCCGCCGGGCAAAAGAGGAGGAGATGAAACTATCCCCAGCACCTGTGTCCACACTTGCCCTTGTGAACCATGTTGACCCCTTAAAGGAAATGGACGCGGGAAACATCACCCTAATGGATGACGCAGAGTCCAGTCTACTTCCAGCTATGGTCACCAATCGTGGTCGCTTATCCTGACGCTTTGGGCAACGGTTGGCATAATGACCATACTGCCCACAAGCGAAACAGGAAATGCCCTTGCGACTCGAAGACCTAGCAACACCAACCCTAGAGATGTCCATAGGGACAGAGATGTCCTTTAAGGGAGGTGCAGTAGGAGAGACCACTACAGTGGCTGAACGACCCTCTGACCTGCGCTCCAGCTGACGTTCGGAGGTCCGCAGGTCAATGCGGGTAGCCAGAGTCATGAGGCCCTCAAGGGTAGATGGTACCTCACGCGACGCTAATGCGTCCTTCACGTGCGAGGCTAATCCCCTCCAGAACAGTGGAATGAGAGTCCTCTCTGACCACCCCAGTTCTGCAGCGAGTGTCCGGAAACTCACAGCATATTGACTTGAGGAGGTACGCCCCTGCTCCAAAGTCAGTAGCTGTAGGGCCGAGTCGTGAGTGACCTGAGGCCCCAGGAACACTTGTTGCAAGGACTCCAAAAACTCCTTAGAGTCCTGTACTACGGAGTCATTCCTCTCCCACAATGGTGTAGCCCACTCCAGTGCTCTATCGGAGAGCAAGGAGATGATAAACCCCACCTTCGACCTCTCTGTAGGAAACCGTGCAGCCAACAGCTCTAGATGGACTGAGCACTGGTTCACGAATCCCCTACATGCCTTGCTGTTCCCCGTAAACTTGTTGGGCAGCGAGAGGTGAGGGAGGGTTGGAGTAGGCTTGGTGATGGACACCATTGCAGCCGCTTGAGCCACCACATCATCCATATCAGCAGCAAGAAAAGACTTCTCCAGAGACCTCACTCTGGCATCAAGCTGCAGCATGAACTGACGAAGCTGCTCCATCTCCGCCATGCCAGCCAGACCCTGCGCAGTCTTACTGTTACGGGGGGACCGACAGATTAGGACCAGGGGCTATATATCCTAATCGCCAGTCGGGGCCCACCGTGCTCCAGATGACAAAGGAGCTGCTGGCACCTGAGGGTTAGGCGAAGACTATAGAGCTGGATGGCTCTGAGATAACCCAGGAACTCTGGGAACCGGTCACGTGTGTTGGGACACGTCAGACCGGACGACAACCCGATTAGCGTTTTGGTGCACCTAGCGGTACACCAACCACGTGTGCAGGAAACACGTCAGGCCGGGTGGTAACCAGGTAGCGTTGACCGGAAGACCGCCACGAAAGCGCCCTGTCGGCCACGTGTGTAGGACACGTCAGGCCGAGCGGTCCTCCGATTAGCGTTTCTGGCCACCTCTCGACTGGCCACGTGTGTGTAGGACACGTCAGGCCAGATGGGTACACCAGTAGCGTTGACTGGGAAGCCGAGGAAAATAAGGAACACCCTGTTAACTCCACAGGGGTCCTGGAGTACGCTGTCCGTGCGCGTAGGGGGCACAACCGGACAGGTGGCGCAGCAGGTGCGTTGTCCGTGTGCGTAGGGGGCACAATTGGACAGGTGGCGCAGCAGGTGCGTTGTCCGTGTGCGTAGGGAGCACAATCAGACAGGTGGCGCAGCAGGTGCGTTGTCCGTGTGCGTAGGGGGCACAATCGGACAGGAAGCACAGCAGCCGCAGCCCAGTTAATGCCACTGGGCTGCTATAGCAAGACTGGAATGGCATGAGGGAAGCACGGCGCCTGACCCTGATGTGCCGAGCCACGAATCTTGGCGTGACAGGCACCGTTCGCCTAACCCTACCTACCGCTTCCCAACATAGGCTTATGCCGCAATGAGGCTCTAACATGGAGGTGTGCTCTGACTGAGCAAAAGTGAAGACTGCGCACCTCCATGTTGTCTCCAGCCCCTTTTATAACCTGGGTCCGCCTCAAACCCAGGGTGGAACCACCAAGGTCCAATAGCAGAGTGCCATGTCATCAGTGACGTCACATGCGACCTATCCGGAACCGCCACGTCATTGATGACCTCATGGCAGCCACGCCCCAAACACTTCACCAGTCATCGTCTGACGACCAATACTGAGGTGCCAGATCATAGGGGCGGGCCTCTGCGAGCCAGTCCGGAGTTGCCACGTCATCAGGACACCTGACACCCTCTGCCCTATCAGGACCGGCCACCTCACGGACATGCTCAGTGAGGTCCTTACCGGACCTAGCCTCTGATGCACTAAGTGCCTGAGAATGCTCAGTAGTCTGAGCCACAGGCTTAGAAAGCAGACTATCAGTTTGAGCATGCTCAGTAGCCTGAACTGAGGACTTCGTCTCAGACATAACACAAACAGGCTGAGCATGCTCACTATGCAAAACACCGGGCTTAAACTCTGGCTGGGGTAAATCGGCGCACGCATGCGCACTAGCCGCCTCTCCACACTTAGACGTGGTGGAAGGAACAGCCAACTGGACGACCCGAGGCACGGCCAAGAATGGCAGCCGGCGCCTGGGCGCAACAGGAACCGCAGCAGGCTGCTTGCGGCTATGGCGGCGCTGGTTCGTAACAATAGCCCTTAGGCAGGGCAGCCAAAAACTGGGAGGCTCCACGTTGTCCCTGGATAGAGACGTGCATGAGGGCCTCAAAATATTGTTTCCATTGCAAAGGAGCTTGTCTCCTGTCGTTGTAATGTCCATTCTGCAAAGAATGGGCGAAAAAATTTACCACTGGGGGTATACCTGAAACAAAGGCCTAACTATTGTAACGGTCATCATGGTGGCGCATGAGGAGAAGGAGGAGCAGTCCAGCGATTATTCAAAGTCCAGAAGTGTGTACCCATGGGTGAGTGGAGGTACATGGCAAATTCCCGTTACAAACTTTAAATTCCGCTCTCATTTGCTGGTGGTGTGGTGAAGTCTGGCCCAATCCAACCCTTGTTCATCTTGATCAGAGTCAGCCTGTCAGCATTTTCAGTTGACAGGCGGGTGCGTTTATCTGTAATGATTCCACCTGCGGCACTAAAAACACGCTCTGACAAAACGCTAGCGGAAGGGCAGGCCAGGACTTCCAAGGCGTAGAGAGCCAATTCATGCCACGTGTCCACCTTGGATACCCAATAATTGTAAGGCACAGAGGAATGTCGGAGTACAGTTGTTCGATCTGCAAGGTACTCCTTGAGCATCTGGGCAAACTTAGGATTTCTTGCGGCACTACCCCGCACCTCAGGGGCTGTGGTACGTGAGGGGCTGAGAAAACTGTCCCACATCTTAAAGACTGTTCCCCTACCTCTGGCGGATTGGACTTGTGCCTCTCTCGGCTGTACGCCTTGGTTGTCCACTGATTCCTGACCTATGCCGCTAGCGTTTTGTGAGGGGAATGCTTTGCCTACTTCCGTGACTATGGTCTTCCGGAGCTGTTGCATTTTGGTTGACCTCTCCGCCTCGGGAATAAGAGACATAAAGTTCTCCTTGTAGCGTGGATCTAACAGTGTTACCAACCAGTAATGATTGTCGGCCAAGATGTTCTTAACGCGAGGGTCACGAGACAGGCAGCTTACCATAAAGTCAGCCATGTGCGCCAGACTCTTAACAGCCAGGAGTTCAGTAGCCTGACCAACACGATGACTGAACATGCTGTCCTCCTCCTCCTCCTCCTCCTCCTCATCTACCCTGTCCTCTGGCCAGCCACGCTGAACCGAGGATATGACTGGTGTGCATGTCATATCCTCAATTTGGCCGGAGAGTTGCTCCATGTCTTCATCCTCCTCCTCGTCATAGTCCTCCACTGCACGTTGTGATGAGACGAGGCTGGGCTGTGTGTTATCACCCACACCCACTACTGTTTCTTGCTGCAACTCATCGCGCTCCGCCTGCAATGCATCATGTTTGTTTTTGAGCAGAGACCGTTTTAGAAGGCAGAGTAGCGGTATGGTGACGCTAATAATGGCGTCATAACCACTCACCATCTTGGTGGAGTCCTCAAAGTTTTGGAGGATGGTACATAGGTCGGACATCCATCTCCACTCCTCAGGTGTTATGTGTGGAGTTTGACCCATTTCCCGAAGGCTGGTATACGGTCACCACTAGGAATGGCTATATACCCTGCCTGCCTGCCTGCCTGTATACTGCTACAATAGTCCTGACAAGGACTCTTCTGGTCACTAGCCTGTATTCCGACCTGGCTATACCCTGCCTGTATATAGCAACAATAGTCCTGAGAAGGACTCTGCTACTGTACTCCGACCTGGCTATTCCCTGCCTGCCTGTATACAACTTATTGTATGTCCTGAGAAGGACTTCTGGTCACACTGTTTGCAGCCCTGCTCCGGAACTAACTATAAAGTGCCGCAAACCTTTCCCTGAAGCAGCAACCCTCTCCCTGCCCTGACTATCTGGATGGCTGTGAGCAGAGCACACAGCGGTATAAAGGCTCAGTCACGCTGTGCGGGCCGGCCAATCACTGCAATTCCACAACTAACAGGGCTGTGGCATTGCAGTGGTCTGCCAGCCAATCCCTGCATGAGGGCTGGCTCTCAAAAGAGCGCCAACATGCAGGGATGAAGACCACGAGTACAGCACGAGTATCGCGAGATTACTCGGTCCCCGCCGAGTAGCCCGAGTACAGTGATACTCGTGCGAGTACCGAGTAGTAACAAGCATACTCGCTCATCACTAACTACAACATAGGTGTAAAAGTTGTGTCTTGTGGGTAATGCCAGTCTTCTGGGAGCAAAAACGCCTGCAACAGTCACCCAAGCATGTCTTCATTTTCAAAATTGAAATTCAAATTTGAAATGCCAGGTCACAGTCTGTGTGTTGCATGGACCGTACCTCCATCCTGTTTTAAAGCTCTATTGGGAGGGGGGCAACTGATGCTACTGTTCTGCTGTTTTCCTGAAAGGATTTTGAATGTCAAGACTACAAGATAGATATCAAAGTTCTATCTTGTGGGTAGTGCCAGTCTTCTAGGAGCAAGAGAACTACACCGGTCACACTAGAATGTCTTCATTTGTAAAATTGAAATTCCGGGTCACAGCTTCTGTGTTGCATGAACCATACCTCCCTGCTTTTTTAAGGCCCTATGGGGAGGGGGGCAATTGATACTACTGGAGTGCTGTCTACTTCATGGTTTTTAAATGTTGAGACTACTAAATAGGTATCAATGCTGTGTCTTGTGGGTAGCACCAATCTTCTTGGAGCAAGAGGTATAGACCTGCTACTCAGGCTTGATTTTATTTTTAAAATTAAAATGCCAGGCCACAGCCTGTGTGTTGCATGGACCGTACCTCCCAGCTATTTTAATGCCCTATGGGGAGGGAGCAATTGATGCTACTGTACTGCTGTCTGCTTGAAAGGATTTTCAATGTTGAGAATATTAGATAGGTCTCAAAGTTGTCTCTTGTCTGTACTGGAAGGGGTATGGGAGTACTAGCCTACAGTTGTCTCTCATCCACCTCTATATTTCTTCTGTCAATAGTCTAGGAATCTAATGCTATGCCAAAACAGTGGCGCTGCATCATAAAACGTATTTATTTGCTGTTTTGGAAGCTTTTCGACCCCCCAAATATGTTTTCTCTGCCTTACATTCGGCCTCCTATTGAATTCAATTGGTTTCAAAAAGGTTTGAAAAGGTATGTAGTTTGATTCGACAAACAGTTTGTTTGGTAAGGCTCAGCGAGCCGAACTTTGAAAGATTTGCTCATCTCTACTCAGTACAAACCCCCGCCAGTCTGGGTTAGCTCATTTCTAAACATGTATACACTAATGTTGTTTTCATTTCTATGTTGTTTTCCACAAGAAAATCAGCATCAGGATATGCAACAACATTAATTCCCATTTTTTGCATTTCATGCAATTTTTTGTCACATTAGACTTGCTGCATTTGAATGTTCCCTAAGGGCATGTTGACAATGGATTTTTTTACAAATGTTTCGAAAATACAAAGCTGTTGATTGATGGTATTATGATTTGGGGCTACACTGTAAAAGTATTTTTCCTGTTTTGGAAGTTTTTCGACCCCATAAAGGTGTTTTATCTGCCTTATGTTTGGCATCCCATTGAATTCAATGAGGTTCGGAAAGGTTCAAAGTTCGATTCGATAAAAATTCGACAAACGCACCACTTGTTCAGCTGGACTCGACAAATTAAACCTTGAGAGGTTTGCTCATCTCTACGTAAGGCTAATTGCGCACATATTTGGCTCTTGTTAGTGTGTACGTTCATTAGGTACAGGGTCACAGGGCCCAATTGTTAAAAAAACATATTTTGAACTCTACAGTATGTTTTTGCAGTCTCCTACTGTATACAAGAGATCAGCATTTAGCACTTTCCTATCCATGTAAAAATTTAGCTTTTATACTGTTTAGAATTGCTTTATAATTAGTGATGAGCGAGTACTAAAAAGCTCGGGTGCTCGAAGCTCGGGCCGAGCCTCCCAAGATACTCGTGTACTCGGCCCGAGCACCGAGCCCAATGTTATCCTATGGGAGACCCGAGTATTTTTGTGAAATGACCCCCCGGCAGCATGTAGAAACCCTAAAAATGTCACAAAAGTCTCAGAAGAGTGCTCAAATGACATGGCAACAGCATGGGGAAGACCCCTTGAAGCATTTATCACTCAAAAGTCACAGATGTGAACAATTTTGTCCGAGTTTTACGCCATTTTTACGGACTCACCAGAAAACCTTCCAAAATGACACCAAAATGAATTTTCATGGCGGAAATGTTAAGGGCACATACCCAATAGTGAGATAGAGCTGGTGTATGTTACTTTTTGAGATTAATACATGAAAGATTTTACATGAAAACCTTGTGTGGCACTCCGATGTGCAAAACGCACGTTTTGTGCTTTTTACTAGCGATGTCGGTCATTTTTTTTTTTTTATTCTATCTCCCTCAGTCCGTCGGTCTGTCTCTCTCTGTCTTGTCTGTCCCCCTCTCACAGTCTGTCGGTCAGTTCCCCCCCCTCTCTCTTACTTACCGATCCCCGATCACTGCCGCGGCGCTGCACAGCTGTTCAAACTCCGGTGGCTTTTCCTCTTTTGAAAAAGCCGGCCGCTCATTAAACAATCTCCTATTCCCTGCTTTCCTGCTTTTCGGCGCCTATGATTGGTTGCAGTGAGACACGCTCCCACACTGAGTGACAGCTGTCTCACTGCAACCAATCACAGCAGCCGGTGTGTGTATACTGTGCAGTGAAATAAATAATTAAATAATTAAAAAAAACGGCGTGCGGTCCCCCCAATTTTAATACCAGCCAGATAAAGCCATACGGCTGAAGGCTGGTATTCTCAGGATGGGGAGCTCCACGTTATGGAGAGCCCCCCACCCTAACAATATCAGTCAGCAGCCGCCCAGAATTGCCGCATACATTAGATGCGACAGTTCTGGGGCTGTACCCGGCTCTTCCCGATTTACCCTGGTGCGTTGGCAAATCGGGGTAATAAGGAGTTAATGGCAGCCCATAGCTGCCACTAAATCCTAGATTAATCATGTCAGGCGTCTCCCCGAGATTCCTTCCATGATTAATCTGTAAATTACAGTTAAAAAACACACACACCCGAAAAATCCTTTATTAGAAATAAAAAACACTAACAAAATCACTCATTACCAATTTATTAACCCCGACAAACCCTCCATGTCCGGCGTACTCCACAGTCCTCCAGCGTCGCGTCCAGCTCTGCTGCATGGAAGTGACAGGAGCTGCAGAATACACCGCCGCTCCGGTCACCTCCACGCAGCTAATGAGATGAGTATAGCGATCATCTGAGCTGTCACTGAGGTTACCTGGATCCAGTGGTGGATGCAGCGGTGGCCGCGGGTAACCTCAGTGACAGCTCAGCTGATCGCGCTACTCACCGCCGCTCCAGTCAGCTCCATGCACCAACTGAGGTGAGTATAGCGATCAGCTGCTGTCACTGAGGTTAATCGCGGCCACCGCTGGATCCAGCTGTGGCCGGGAGTTACCTGACTGACAGCAGCTGATCGCGCTATTCCCTTCATTAGCTGCGTGGAGGTGACCGGCGGCTTTTACTATTTTGAAAAAGCCGGCCGCTCATTAAACAATCTCCTATTCCCTGCTTTCCCCGCCCACCGGTGCCTATGATTGGTTGCAGTGAGACACGCCCCCACGCTGAGTGACAGGTGTCACACTGCACCCAATCACAGCAGCCGGTGGGCGTGTCTATACTGTGCAGTAAAATAAATTAATAAATAATTAAAAAAAAACGGCGTGCGGTCCCCCCCCATTTTAATGCCAGCCAGATAAAGCCATACGGCTGAAGGCTGGTATTCTCAGGATGGGGAGCTCCACGTTATGGGGAGCCCCCCAGCCTAACAATATCAGTCAGCAGCCGCCCAGAATTGCCGCATACATTATATGCGACAGTTCTGGGGCTGTACCCGGCTCTTCCCGATTTGCCCTGGTGCTTTGGCAAATCGGGGTAATAAGGAGTTAATGGCAGCCCATAGCTGCCACTAAATCCTAGATTAATCATGTCAGGCGTCTATGAGACACCCTCCATGATTAATCTGTAAATTACAGTAAATAAACACACACACCCGAAAAATCCTTTATTAGAAATAAAAAACACACACATATACCCTGGTTCACCACTTTAATCAGCCCCAAAAAGCCCTCCATGTCCGCCGGAATCCAGGATGCTCCAGCGTCGCATCCTGCGCTGCTGCATAGAGGTGACCGGAGCTGCAGAAGACACCGCCGCTCCGGTCACTTCCACGCAGCAAATGAGGTGAGTAGCGCGATCAGCTGAGCTGTCACTGAGGTTACCCGCCGTCACTGGATCCAGTGACAGCGGGTAACCTTAGTGACAGCTCAGCTGATCGCACGGCTGTCTTCATTAGCTGCGTGGAGGTGACCGGAGCGGCGGTGTCTTCTGCAGCTCCTGTCACTTCCATGCAGCAGAGCTGGACGCGACGCCGGAGTCCGTGGAGTACGCCGGACATGGAGGGTTTGTCGGGGTTAATAAATTGGTAATGAGGGACTTTGTTAGTGTTTTTTATTTCTAATAAAGGATTTTTCGGGTGTGTGTGTTTTTTAACTGTAATTTACAGATTAATCATGGAAGGAATCTCGGGGAGACGCCTGACATGATTAATCTAGGATTTAGTGGCAGCTATGGGCTGCCATTAACTCCTTATTACCCCGATTTGCCAACGCACTAGGGTAAATCGGGAAGAGCCGGGTACAGCCCCAGAACTGTCGCATATAATGTATGCGGCAATTCTGGGCAGCTGCTGACTGATATTGCTAGGGTGGGGGGCTCCCCATAACGTGGGGCTCCCCATCCTGAGAATACCAGCCTTCAGCTGTATGGCTTTATCTGGCTGGTATTAAAATTGGGGGGACCGCACGCCGTTTTTTTTAATTATTTATTTATTTATTTTACTGCACAGTATAGACCCGCCCACCGGCTGCTGTGATTGGGTGCAGTGTGACACCTGTCACTCAGCGTGGGGGCGTGTCTCACTGCAACCAATCATAGGCGCCTGTGGGCGTGGAAAGCATGGAATATGAGATGGCTGTGTACAGAGCACAGCGCGCCGGCCGGTATAAAGGCTCGGTCACGCTGTGCAGGCCGGCCAATCACTGCAATTCCACAACTAACAGGGCTGTGGCATTGCAGTGGTCTGCCAGCCAATCCCTGCATGAGGGCTGGCTCTCAAAAGAGCGCCAACATGCAGGGATGAAGACCACGAGTAAAGCACGAGTATTGCAAAATTACTCGGTACCCGCCGAGTAGCCCGAATACAGTGATACTCGTGCGAGTACCGAGTAGTAACAAGCATACTCGCTCATCACTATTTATAATATCACAAAAGGTGTTAAGCTGCTCCAAAAGACACCATTCACCAGTGTCTCAATAAAGTAGCTTATTTATTTTGCATTATTGGCAGTAGTAATTGAAGGACTTGCAGATACCCAGAATCGACGGGTCAAACCAGGTTTAAGAAACCCCCCGATTCAGGCCTGGAATTGATCCAGGTTAACTGGCTGGATGCTGGTTCCCATATATGTTTAGGAGGATCCGAATCAGGAGCTTAAAAGTGGTGGTAGAAGAGGTAGGGAGATGGGAGCACGTGCGTTATACTTAACGAGTCTCCCGCAGGACTGTAACGCTACTTTTGGGGCCTCTCATACAAACTCATTAAATTCAGTGACCTCACGATCACTTTGTTCACACACCTGCATCTTCTGGCAGAAAACTACATTTTGCTGCCAAGAGATAAAGATTTGGTGCTTCCAGACAGCAGAAGCAGATAGCGTTAGAACAAACATGGATAAAACATTAACCCATGCATATTCTTGGCAGTAAGTGGTGTAACATGGGTTGCCACTGCCCAGGATAGGGGAAGTTATTGTACTGTCTAACTGAACAATCATCCTCTTAATGTCCTATTAAAACACTGTTCATTGTCCTGAATATGCAGAGCTAGCCACATCTCCATTTAAAGACAGGATTTCAAAATATAAAAAAGAAAGTATTCCATGATATGCCACTATTGGCAAGTCCATTCCAATTTGTTTTATTGCATCATGTTCATTTTCATTGTGTTTGTGTCTACATAGAATAAAACAGTACTTGAGTTGCAATAAACATCATTTTTTTGGAAAGTTTTAAGACAGGAAGAAAACAAAATATTTCAGAATACAATATTCCTTATCAAATTACATTTAATACAAAAAGGTCTAGTGCTTCAAATTAATTCTAAGTAATATTTTTTCTACTAAATATATTAGACCAGTTCTTAAATAAAAGATTGTGCTGGCACTAAATTCATGAAAAATAAAATCAATATAATACTGCTTAATGACTCTGCTTTTTTTTGTAAGTCAACAATTCTCCAATTAATTAACCAGTGATTAAAGTCAGCTTCCGAGAATTAATCACAGCCTACAGAAGTCATTGTCCTTGTGTGCTTCATTAGGACTGTGTTTGCCCTTCAGACAAGAAAGCTGTAAGTAAATGCCAACAGTGTGACCTGATTTACACATATATGTAATAGGAAACACAAAACTATGAAAAACTTTTGTTAGACCTACAAAGTACGCGTGTGCGGCCAATGCTCCATTCCTATCGTTTCCGAGCCCTGTTCTTAGGAAAAGTGGGGTCTCATTTCTGCCTTCCCATAGTAAAATGTATAATTGAAGAAAGTGTAGATCTGTACCTCTTCATTATGGAGCCCTGAATTCAGCCTCGACATGGCTAAAGGCCCTGTCACACACAACGAGATCACTAATGAGATCATTTGCTGAGTCTCAGTCTCTGTGATGTAGCAACGATCTTGCCAGCGATCTCGTTATGTGTGACACCTACCTGTGATCAGGCCCCTGCTGTGAGATCGCTAGTCGTTGCCGAATGGTCCGGACCATTTTGTTCAAAGGCGATGTCCTGCTGGGCAGGACGCATCGCTGTGTTTGACGCCTACCAACGACCTCCTAACAGGGTCCCACCGCCGCCGAGATCATTATAAAGGTTGCTCATTGTTACTGCGTCGTTGGTAAGGTCTGACTGTGTGACATCTCACCAGCGACCTCACAGCAACTTACCATCGATCTTTATAAGGTCGTATCGTTGTCGGGATCACTGGTAAGTCGTTGTGTGTGACTGGGCCTTAATATAATCAAAATAGAAGAAAAAAAAAGGGAATCCATGTATTTAAAAGACAAAGTCTTCTTTTTTTCGTTTAGATACAGTTCATTAGCCAGCAAGTAGTGAGTGCATGAGTAGTGCGATCAATACTTTTCAAGTGCGTTTAGCACTCTTAGTCATGATAATAATATGGTGAGCTGGATTTTTTTTACATTTTAATGCGTTATTTGATGTTTTAAGGCATATTTTTCAGGAGATGCACAATTGATGCTGAAATTTATACACCAAATTCCAGCACCAAATTTGCATCTCTTGGCAAAAAATGGTTTTGATGCCATTTCAGTGCGGGTTTCTGCTAGGAGATGCAAATTTGGTGCTGAAATGTCTACCTTAGATTTCTGCACCAAATTTGCATCTCCTGGCATAAAACTGCACCAAAAGGGCATCAAAACAATTTTTGTGTGTTTATTTGCCAAGAGATGCTAATTTGGTGTTAAAATTTTTACACCAAATACCTGCAGCAAATCTGCATCTGCTGGCAAAACAACGCATCAAAATGCGATGCGGTTCTCATGTGATTTTTTTTTGCCAGGAGATGCAGATGTGGTGCTGAAATTAATAAATCAAATTCCTACACCAAAGCTGCATCTTTTTTATTTATTTTATTTAAATAATTTAGAAAAAAGCTGCATAGGGTCTCTATTGCTTCCATACACAACCAAGGAAAGCGCATGGCTGGGGCTTCAGCCTGTAGCTACTGTATATGCTTTATCTATGCTGGGTATCTCAATATAGGAGACCTTATGCCAATTTCTTTCTTTCTTTATTTTTACAATACTTTAAGGGACGCAGACAGCATGTGTAATTCCTACCAATCATAGACGCTGTCACACAGGGTGGGCGTGCGGTCATTAATCACACATCGAGACTGACGTGTCAGTTGAAGCAGTGACCATGTATTAGAGTTAATGAGTGGACCCGAAAGTAGTGTCACAGCTGTCAGTAAGTATAGCGCTCCTGCTCTAATTCCCATAGCCTTTTTTACTACCATTTTACAGCACAATGTTCAGGTCCCCATGGACTTACATGGAGTTTTGCATCTGGACAGATATTCTGTTTCAAGTCCAGTCCTGAATCATATTTTTTTTAAAATGTGGCTGGACCTGCCAAACACGAACATCTGCAGGTTCTTATATCTCTAGTCATTATCAAAATTTCAATTCTGAGGTAAAATTTGTATCCAGTGAAGACTGTCACATTACTGAGATTGGAGATGGCAGTTGTTATGGAGAAGATTCTATCTAGATAAAAGAGGGAGGGGGTGGAGCTCTGCTTCTAGCTCCTCCCTCTTCTTCTAGCTCCTCCCTCCTCCCATCATTATAGAATCTCATCAGTAACATTTGCCATCTCCTATCTCAGAAATGGGGAACTCTTCACTGAATACAGATTTTACCTCAGAATTGGGAATTTTGATAATGACTGATTAATTCTGGCAGAGAAAGAAGCAGATTTGTCTGATAACATTTACTACAAAGTAAATTATTTTTATGTGTACTATTGATTTATGAAATAACAATTAAAATGACAGTTATGCTTTAAGCATCTTCTGCTTGGAAAACTTGATAGTTAAAAGATGTTTTTCACATTACTGTATTTTTATAATTTTTTGCATCAGCATTTGGTATATTAAACAAGAATTTGGTCCAAAATATGTAAGAGATGCAAATCGTTCTATTATACTTTTTTTGCTGTGTTGAATCTGCTTTTTTCTCATACACTCCTGAACATTAAAGTTACAACACCAGGAAGGAAAAGTTGTTGATTTATCAAACAATCGATTGAATGCAAATAATCAAAAAATGCTAAATAATAATAAATTGAAAAAAAAACACTTTTCAATTTATGCAGCATCAAGTATGAGAATCTTGCACAGAAATGCATATGCTTATATACTTGGCATGCTATGAATGATTTTATTAATGATTGCCTGAGAATGTTTTGCACATTGAATGAAGTTGGGCACCAAGATCCGCTGCTGGCAGCTTCATTTGCTATTGGTGACCAATGATATTCCACTTATACTCTATTTGCAAAAAGTCCAAAGTCACAGCTGATTATGGTAGCATGTTTAGACTTTACGTGTCACCCCAGGGATGCTGATCCTCTTCAGGGACGCCTAAGGGTTTCTCCGATATGGTAAACAGGTACTGTTAGTTTTGTATATGTGTCGTGACGCCACTCACGACTTGCGGTCAGGGATGTGGATGACCGCCGCTGCAGATTTTACAAGCGTCTGGGGCTGAAGGGGTCTGCAGCTAGGTGATGTAGCCTCCTGTGAGTGAGACAGGCCCCAGGGGCTCGGGTGAGGAGGATAGCGGGTCCCGTAATAACTCAGGCTGAGTCCAAAAGTCTTTTTAACTGGTTTTTACTCACTTAGATGTTGTTGTGAGCTGACCCGGGCGTTGCTGTGATGAACCAGGTAGGACCAAGGGCTCCTTCAGGCCAGTCTGAGGGTAACCTTCCTAGCACTCTTGTGTTCGGATAACCCTCTGACATAAAGTAGCATGGGGGTCTATCCAGGGAGTCACAACTGCCTTTTCTCCCCTGTGTTTGGCCCATTTGCCAGCAGCGTAGACCAGGTGAGATGGCTTCAAGCTCTGTCTCCTTATGGGTCCCTGCATTGCTGCTGAGGCTCAGACTCTGTGTGGTTGGTGAGGTACTTGTAGCTCCCCTCACCGGCAGGTTTATCAGATAGTTAAACTGGAGTCTGCTCTAAGGACCTGTCCCCGTACGTGCCTAGTCACCAGAAGCACCTCTTTACTCTGACTCCTCGGTGACCATTCTCCCCCGCCAACTGTCACTACACCGCGCACTGTCTGACCCGTTTCAGCGCGCGTGTCCGCCTCGCGACTGCCGCGCTCTACTACCAGACTGACTCTCCTCATTTCCCTGACAACCTCTGCACTTTAGCTCTCAGCCTCTCTGCTCCACCTCTTGAAAAGATTTGAAAGCTAGCCCCCTCTGGAGACTACCCAAGGGTCCCCTCTAATGGTGTGGGAGAACTGGTTGCTATGTGTCTGTGCGTACACACCTCATTCTGGACTTTAGGATTACCTAGAAGTACTGTCCCAGCATGGGTGCAATACTCAGTGGTGCCTGACCAGATCAGGGACGCCACATTTACAGGCTGATCACAATAGTATGTTCAATATGCGGCCTAGAGTTGTGTTGAAAAACATATCTTGCTACACTTTCACATTAGCTAGTGAAAGCCTTCTCATGGCTTCCCAAAAAGCACTTAAAAACTCAACTAGCACACATGATTTTATAAGTATATACTATTCAGATAACTTCCATCCACAATGGGGAAAATAAATATTTGATACACTGCCAATTTTGCAAGTTTTCCCATCTACAAAGTATGGAGAGGTCTGTAATTTTTATCTTAGGTACACTTCAATTGTGACATCAAGAATCCCCCAACCCCAAAAAAACTGAAAATCCCGTTTTATGATTTTTAAATAATTATTTGCATTTTTATGGCATGAAATAAGTATTTGATACAAAAGAAAAACAGAACTTAACATTTGGTACAGAAACCTTTGTTTGCGAAAATAGAGGTCAGACATTTCCTGTAAGTCTTGACCAGGTTTTGCACACTGCAGCAGGCCCACTCCTCCATACAGGTCTTCTCAAGATCTTTAGGTTTTCTATTGGGATCAGGCAACTCCAGGACATTGAAATGCTTCTTACAAGCCACTCCTTAGTTGCCCTAGCTGTATTTCTAGGGCCCTTATCATGCTGTAAGAGCCACTCATGACCCATCTTCAATGACCTTACTGAGGGAAGTAGGTTATTGGCCAAATTCTTGCTATACATGACCCCATACAGCCTTCCTTCAATATAGTGCAGCCGTCCTCTCCCCTTTGCAGAAAATTTGGTCCCTGCTATCCTAAGACAACTTTTTGGCCTGACAGGTGTCTTTTACACAAGCAACAGGTCTAAACAGGTGCAATTAATACAGGTAATTGGTGCACAGTAGGAGGGCTACTTAAAGAAAAAATAACAGGTATGTGAGAGCCAGAGTTATTGCTGGTTGGTAGGTGATCAAACATTTATTTCATGCAATAAAATGAAAATTAATTATTTGAAAATCATACATGAGATTTTTTATTAAATTCTGTCTGTCATATTTGAAGTGTACCTATAATAAAAATGACAGACCTTTCTGTTCTGAGAAAACATGCAAAATCGGCAGTGTATCAAATACTTATTTTCCCCACTGTATATTGAAGGATGTCGTTTTTATACTTCCCGATGTTTATTGGATATCTTGCCAGGTTAATGGGTGCAATTATGTTCATGCATTTGTAAATTATATAGCATATTTCCCTTGGCATAATGAAATAGTAGATTGATTACAGGCTCAGCCTACATTGAGCATGAGCACTATATCGTAACGTAGAGGGCTAACCTCAGCGGTTAAATAGGAATTTTTTAGAGGTTAGTAAGGATTACTATATATATATATATATATATATATATATATATATATATATATATATATATATATATATATATATTCTTGAATCCCTCCCCTTCACATCTGACCAGTTCCATACTTTTCTCACATACATTTGGTACCACAATGATTGTGGAATATCAATAATGGTTGTATTTGTACCTTTTCTTGCCTTAGCTTTGTTGTCTCCGTATCAGCTATCATTGCATCCAAGACAGCCTCATTACTGAGAGTATAGACCTCCATTCCAGCCTCCTTTGCTGTCTGTTTGGCCTAGAACCATGATAACCTTTGAGACAGGTAGCATAGGGTCAATCGAAAATCTATAGCTGAATATGTTTCTTAAAGTCCAATGTCATGCAAATGTCCTCTGCTGAATTATGTAATCACAGTTTGATGCCCTACATTTGGTATATTATGTCTAATATCGATTGCAGCACAAAATGGATTAATACATGCCATTGTTCAAATGTGACGAGAACGTGTGAGCAACACCATGACAATGCCTCCGAGGGGGAATATTACACCAGTCCTACACTTGTGTAAAGTGCCATAATTTACAATAGGTGGACTACTCTAATCTTCATTCCAGGTACACTAACCGCTGGGTATTAAATTAATTTGCTATTGAATCCAAGGGTACAGCCTTTTCTTCAAAGTATCCCAAGAGAGTCCCAATTTTGCACCACAACAACAGCAGGGCATCTGTAAGAGTCCTCTGTGCCCTAAAAATGCCTTGGCCTGCAGTGTCTCCAGACTTGTCTCCCTTTGAGTACATGAACGATGTAAAACTAAACATTTTACAGATACCAAATATTGCAAAAAATACCAGTTCCAATTTCTATGCATTAAGGTAAAAAAGAAAATAAATGGCAAATATTAGACATTTAATTGGTTAAATGTGTGTATCAATAAGAACAGTCTTCAAATAGTTTTCAAGATGTATAGATGTATATAGTTTACAAAAAACTTATAACAGAAAAAAAGACATCAATGGGTATTTCATAAAGTAAAACTCTAGCAAAGAAATGGTAAAAGTTACAAATTTACAATCCACATGAAGCAGACATTTCCCTTTACCATCCTAAAAAATGTTCCTCTATTACTGTATATGGTTTATATGATCTGTTGTCTAGTATATTTTAGACCATAAAACTACAGAGAAACATTTTGCACCACTGGTTTTATGAAATATGTTCTTTATGGAAATGCTGGCTATATGCATTGACTTTTACTCACTATGCTGTTTCTTGTTTTACAATAAAGACAACCTACTGTTATTTTATTTATATTGAGCAGCGTTTAACTTCATACCGAGACTGAGTATG
Organism: Anomaloglossus baeobatrachus; assembly: GCF_048569485.1. NCBI lineage: Eukaryota > Metazoa > Chordata > Amphibia > Anura > Aromobatidae > Anomaloglossus > Anomaloglossus baeobatrachus. Next base: position 353,155,860 of record NC_134356.1, read on the forward strand.
TCACCATAACTTTCATAACAATAATATTGGCTACAGTCACTCATGATGATTTGATGTATATATTTACTTTCTGTGAAAGTGATTCCCTGTATTCCGATGTCTAAAATGATAGAAACATTTCATCAAAAAGCAATATAGGGGAAAGAATAGAATGTGACTTCAAAGATGAGGCAGGTTTTTTTTTGGAATGTAGAAAAAACATTGCAAACTACTGTAACAAATGTGAAGCGCATTAGTGTATGAGATACAGAGATGAAAGAACAGTAGAAAAGTGAATGAAGAATAGTAAGTAGTCTAAATAATTCATTTATTGCTAATATACTGGTTTGTGGCAATACACTTGCACTATATGTAAAAAAAGAAAATCTTTTGAAATTCTGATAGGTTTTGCAGTTAAAGGAAACCTTTAAATGTTGTACCATGACCAGGGGAAACTGCTAGACTTTGTGTTAAATCAGTCTTAAAGAGAACCTAAAAGCTGCATGATTTCAGTTAAGGCCCAGTCACACACAACGACTTACCAGCAATCCCGAAAACGATGTGACCTGATAGGGATCGCAGGTAAGTCTCTGGGAGGTCGCAGGTGAGATGTCACACAGTCAGATCTTACCAGCGATGCAGGAACAATACAGGTCGCAGTAGCGACCTGTATAACGATCTCAGCAGTCACTATGGCCCTGTCACACAGTGTCAAACACAGCGATGTGTCTTGCCCAGCAGGACATCGCCTTTGAAGAAAATGGCCTGGACCATTCTGCAACAACTAGAGATCTCACAGCAGGGGCCTGATCGCTGGCATGTTTGACTCTGACACTGACAGCGTGAGAGCGGCGGACGCTGGTAACGAAGGTAAATATCGGGTAACCAAGGTAAGGGCTTCTTGGTTACCCGATGTTTACCGTAGTTACCAGCGTCCGCAGAAGCTGGCTCCCTGCTGCCTGCACACGTAGAAGAGTACACATCGGGTAATTAACCCGATGTGTACTCTGGCTAGAAGTGCAGGGAGCCAGCGCTAAGTGGTGTCCGCTGGTAACCAAGGTAAATATCAGGTGTAGTGGCCCGGTCCAGATTGTGTCTGTTTCTTTAAGTACATTTACTTATATGTAATATTATGCTATATGTTATAAGTAAAGCATTTTTCATTTGTTGTGTTCTAGCACCATCTACTGGTGAAAACTGTAAGAATCTGAAGTGTTCATTGGGTGTTATCCTATTGGCTAGTTCTTGGTCACATGGCTCAATAGGTGGAGCTATTCTCCAGCCTCTGTCTATAAACAACTGGAATGAGCTGGTTCTGGATGAGTCTCCTCTGAGGGAAGACATTATGTGGAGAATCTCTTCACCACAAGACTCCTCCTAGGCCCGAGGCCTAGAATTTCATCATTTCCTGATTTTCACAGCCAATATGCTGAAGGCTTCCTATCCTGACGTTGTGCATCTCTTCAGACAGTAGGGCATACTGACTATATACCAGACCCTACTGCACGCAGATTGGGGAAGTTTGAGGGTCTCCCGCCCCACTGCAATATTAGTGGCTTTCATGCCATTGTCCACGCACCAGCTGTCCCCTCCCCGTAGCACGCTGGGCAACTGTCTTCATTTGCTTACAAGTACTGCACGTGTCTGAACTAGCAGTGAAATTAACCCCAGGACTCCAGATCTGTACAATCTTATCATATCTAACCTCTAAACTCAAGAGACTCTGAACCTAAAGCATACCAGTATTAATTCTGAAACAAATCGTGCACTTAAAGCTCCAGTACCCTAATTACACTTCAGCATTCAACTCCAAGCTGTATTTGCCGTGGCCTACCCACGAGAGACTGTGAAACATATATTTCGTATTGATTTGCTTTGTTCCTGCTATATTAAAGCAACTGTTATCCCCAAGACCGTGTCTGTGGACTGTCCATCAGCTGTGGATACTGTGTGGGGGTGGATAGCAGGGAACATCTGGGCCCTTACATCGGGTTGGTTACACGATATTTACCTTAGTTACCAAGCACAGCATGCTTCCACACGTCGCTGCTGGCTGGGGGCTGGTCACTGGTCGCTGGTGAGATCTGCCTGTGTAACAGCTCAACAGCAACCCGTGTAGCGACGCTCCAGCGATCCCTGCCAGGTCAGGTTGCTGGTGAGATCGCTGGAGCGTCGCTTAGTGTGAGGGTACCTTTAGTGACTTACAGGTCTCTACTTATATGCTTTGTCTGGTCTACACTGTTATATTTGCATGTAGAGATAGCAGGGCTTTTGTACAAGCACACAACTCAAGTAAGCAGCAATTAGAAGAATTGCTCTTGAAACTGTAGGCTTCTGAATGGTAATTTAGCAGGACTGATAACAAAAGCTCAGTGAGGAATGGAGAGGGAGCAGGAGGTGAGCAGCTAACTGCTCTACAGAAATCAAGTGGCTTCAAAAGGTGGCTGGTATCTCATGAGTTATCTCCTCAGCCTGGAATAATACTATTGCATTTACTCTCTCAGGCTTTGGTGGTCAATCTTCTTAACAAGTTGTACACTATGTAAGATAAATTATTTCCTTACAGGAGAATAACAGCAGATAGAACAAAACAAAATTGCTTATTTTCATGCTGTCTAACTAGCTATAGCAATTTCATAACATGAGAATAACACTTTAATATGAGTAGCAAAAGCAAGCCTATATGATTGGGTGGGGCTGTACATCTGACTAGTCAGTTTTCTCACTCAGTACAGCTTTATGGCTTTGATTAGTCATGTAATGAAAACTGTACACAGTAGAAATAAGTATATTATTTTACTAAACTTACATTTGACCAATTAGACAGCCATAGTCTGGCCATGTATTAGGGTCCATATTGAGTCCACAACTGTCCATGCAGTTCTACTAAAGCAATCATTCATAGAACTGGGGTTATAAAGCTACAATATTTACCTATTTTTACTTTATTAAGACCTTATTTAGGTTTATGCTTTCCTATTTATTAATCCATTTTTAATTTCTAAAATATGTTTCAATGCTGGAGTGGCATCTTTCGCAAGTGAAAAAAACAATTGCACTGCAAGATGCTAGTCCAGCATTGAAATGCTTTGTGGAAATAAAGACCATTGAACTCATCTTGGTCATAAGGACTTTTCATTACAGTAATACAGCCTAAAATCGTGATATCATCAAAATTGATCTTTTTTCCTGGAGGAGTTCATCACCTAACCACAAGGTGGCAGCAGCAGCTGAAATTTTCAGAAGTTCATAGGAGTTGTGCTTGTGCACAACCCGATCAGGTGAACACCTTCCTTGGTTTCCTTATACCCAAATAGATATTATCCAATGGTCTTGTGCACTTTTGTTCCCCTATAGTTTTTCTCCTATCCATTAAACACAAAAAGCATTTGGATGCATTAAGAATGGTATTTGTGTGCAGTCCAAGATTTTCACAATCCCATAGAAGTGAATGTGTGATTTTCATATGGGAATTGTTCACTTTGATTACAATAAAACAGTCAGGTGAATAGCCCCATAGCCAATAATAGGTACTTATCATGTCAGTGAAAACCAAGTGTACAACATGTATGTGAATCACAGATGCGTGAATGAGGGCTAACGGTAGATTTACAGTATATGGACCAATCAGTGGCATGAAATGACTGCAAATCAGGAAGTATTTACAGATTGGGGGTCACATGTTCACACAGACTGCAGTAAATGAACAACCTGTAATAAATAGTTTTGGCAACATAAGCTGCCATTGTTGTTTGCATTTTAAGACCTGTTTACACAGAACTATGTGCTGTCGAGTTCAATGGTGTTTTATGCAGCACAAAAGTTAATTTTACCTGATGAGCATTTTGCTTGTTCATTGGATGATTATAAAAGATTTTTGGGAACAGGCTTTCTTAAGAATGCTCGTTCCCGATAATCTTTGAGTGTAAATTCATGCTTAATGTGATAGAAACCTTTTTTCTACTATGAAATGTATAACAGATCTATGAATGCAGCTAGCAATTTAAACAAAACATATTTGAATTCTGACTGTCTAGGCAAGTGAACCTCCTCTACTTGGCTTCGGGGTATTTAATAATAAAGATGAGCAGATCAGCCAACATTCAAATTTGTTTGCTCTCATGAATATTGCTGTGAGATCCGATTTACAGATAAATTTTAATTTAGCATACAGATTATTCTTTGCAAATTTAATATCTGTTGTTATGTTCTGGGATATCAGCAGACCCCAGATCATAATAAGTGTGAAATGTAACAAATAAGAAAAATCCTTGTACTCAACTTACAGATCCCCTCATCGGACACCATCATTCCTCACCATTACCCATCCAGTTCTTGCCATATTTTTCTATTTCCCCCATGAGTGCTAAAATCCTCATGCATTCCGGCTCAGATGAAGTCCGAGAAGGTTCTGTGGAAGAACATAAAAGGTCAGGATGTCATGATGTCATGACATACCTCATCATTTTACATGTGCATATGCAGACCCGTGTCAGCCTTAGTCAACTACATTCGGGTGTCCGTCTGCAGAAAATGTATATGTGCAAAAATGGCACAAAACAGAGCACACGCTAACGCAGTGTGCTCCACTACAGTAAATGGCCCTGCCGACGCATGCGTTCGAAACACGCTTTGCAGAGTGGGGGAGGTGCGGTTCGGACGGTTGCTCCGATGGGACCTGTGAACGTAGGGAAAAACGCAATCTGAAAGGAGCCTTATCACAGCTGGCAGTCCCCACCTACCTTGAAAAGCAAAATGATTTCAGGAGTTATGGCAATGATCACAGCATGCGACAAGTAGCCAATGGGTGATGGTGAGGTGTAGAAATGTCAGAGTAAATACAAGTTTTTAGTTTTTTAACCTTTTGAAGGCCGTCTACAGTGCAGAAAAATGGCTAAATCTATTTTGCTGAATCCATGCAGAAGCAAATGAAAACAAATCTGAATTTTAAGCAAATGCATATTTTTGCAAAGTTTGCCTAAAACTCAATTGAACTCGATAAATTTGCTAATCTCTAACAAAAAGTCATAGAATATAAATTAAGTATGGTTCACATTTGCATCAGAGCTTCATAAAAAAGCTAGACACCCCAATTAAATCTGATGTACTTATTAGAATTATATATGATCTTTCCGACACTGTGTTTTTCCTTTATATGACCTATCCGGCAGTGTTTTATTATCTTAAGATAGTATAGAAACTGTAAATAATAATCTATAACCAGGAATATGGCACTCCAGTTATTCAATGAAAAACATTTTAGCTTACACTACCCAAAAAAAGTTAGGGATATTTGGCTTTGGGTGAAATTTTTGTAGAATGAAAACATTCACGCTACAGAAATATCTTATCATGAAAGTAGAGCTTTGAAGTAGATACATGCAATGGTGAATTCCTTATCTCAAACAATTTATTGAAACAAAAGCCAACAACAGTGGTGGGTTTACACCCCCCAAAAATGAATATGTCTCAATAGCTTGTCATGTGGCTAAGAGCATTTATTACAGCTTGTCAACAATGGCCCATGCTGTTCAGAAGTTCAGTTATTGTCTGCTGAGGCATGGCATTCCACTCTTCTTTGAATGTGGCCCTCAGGTCATTGAGGTTCTGGGGTACAAAGTTATGAGCCTCTACACAGCAACTCAACTGATCAGATACATTTTCTATGGGGTTCAGGTCTGGAATAAGTGCAGGCTACTCCATTTCAGATACCCCAGTCTCCAGCACCCCGATAAGCTGGAGCATAGTTGTCAATGAAGACTAAATTAGACATATGTTCTTCATATTGAGGTACAATGATTGGATTAATCATGCTATTCAAGTGGTAGGGATTTTTTAATGTACCATTCACAAAGTGTAGGGCAGTTCTTTATTGATACCTGCCCGCACTGTAACATCACCACCACCAATGGCTCGTCTGGTGACAAAAGTGGCTGATGCATACCGCTCATCTCCATGTCTTCAACATCATTGATGGCCATCATTTCTGCTCAGCGTGAATCAACTTTCATCAGCAAAGAGCATTGAGGCCCATTGGTCCCTCATCCAACAAGACAATGATGCCTGTGCTTGGTTGTGTGGTCAGGTACCCTTGCAGGTCATCTAGCATGCAGACAACGCTAATGTAAACACTTTAAAATTGTCTCAAGTGACACTTGGGTGCCTCACATTTTCCTTAAATTTGCTTGGAGTTGGGTGACACTCATCATCTGATTCCGAAGGGCATTATTCACAATAAAGTGGATATAAGTGTGGGATGGGGCCACAGGATTGCCACTTCTGTGCATTTCTGTGACTGTTTCAGTCTCTCTGTATCTCTGTTGCAACCTGCTTATGACAATCTGGGACACTCTAAGCTCAGTAGCCACTTACGTTTGAAAACATCTTGCTTGAAACCTCACAATGGCAAGGGACTGTTGCTCCATTGTGAGGCATCGTCTTGTTCTCATAATGTAAAAATGTGATGATGAAGACTGTTTAAATACCAATTGTAATTGACTCCTGAAATTTATTGGGCAATTCATGCATCAAACAACTGTTGTGAATTTTGCCATTAAGCTTCTTTTTTAGAGAACAGCAAGTTAAGCAAAAACTACTGAAACATTGAACATTTGGACATGTGCAGTCACAAGTTTAGAGAAGGTCACATTAAATTCACCTGAAATGGTTTGAATGCATTTTAGGATCATCCTGAAATTTCACTCAAAAGCCAAATATCTCCAACGTTTTATGAATAAAGTATTTAAGCAACAATCCAAATCAATGTGATATTTCGGTCAAACAATAAGACCTTCCTTAGATGTATTGCATTACAATATAAAGAAGAGCAAGTGAAGTGGAAGGCAACACAGTTAAGTAGCTTGGATATAGCCTTGTGGATGTTCACACACGTGGATGTGGAAATAATAATGCACATGGGAAATTTTTGAAACTATCAACAGATGAAGCCAAGAGAAGCTAACACATTCGGGAAAAACAAAGCCAATCCAAAAACTTCTCCTCTGCTGAATGGAATCTTGAGAAGCCACCAACAGTACAATCGATACAGCAACACAGGTACAGCATCTTTATTTACTCCTTTTTTTGCATCTCACAGTATACAGTTATATACTACTGTATTATGGATTATTTTTCTGTGGAGCACTAATAGAGTTTATATAGATGTACACCAGTCCTCTACTGCACCTTTAATTAGGTTTTAATGTCTGACTTAAGTTAGGAAAAATATTGAGCCATGTTCCATTGAACTTTGTATGTACAAAGGTATTCTCCACTAGAAGTATATCTGACTAAACCTACACGGCAGCACCTGTATCCCCTATATGTCACTGTACTAAAAGTAGCCATATAAGCTGACCCTTGCAGATCATCTACCATGCAGACAACACTGACACTTGGGTGCCTCTCATCTTCCTTAAATTTTCCTGGAGTGGGGTCACATGCATCATCTGATTCCGAAGGGCATTGTTCATAATGAAGTGGTAATATCACGATCGTCTCCCTGCATATTGAGACCAGTGACAGCCTTTGGACTGGAGCCTCTCATCTGGCTCTCTTCATTTAAATGGGTTTCATTTCTCTTCACATTGAAGTGGTTAAGTGCCTGTTTTGCTATTACAGCTTTTCCAAAGCAGTTCCTTACTGAGTGATCAGCTGCACTTACTAAGTAGTCATGCCCTTCTGCTTTAAATAGTGGTGTATCCCAGCATTCCTTGCTAAAGATACAAAGTCAATAATATCCTTGCTGCCTTTGAGGAAGGTTCTGCAAGTCAAGTTCCAGTGCTCAGGCTATATCCCTTTTGTTGTTATTTTTCCCCTGTTTGTCTTTTCTTCCCTGGTGTGTTGTTAGTGCAGTAGTGAGGTCTAGTGAACCCCACCTGCCCCTCACTAGTCATGATTACTATAGGCTCTTCCGAAGGTCCCAGGTTCCTATTCGGCGACAGTTGCGGAGACTGTATAGGGACTGGTGAGGAGAGAAGGGACATTTGCAGGTGAGGTTAGGAGGTGTCCACCTACCCCGCTCACCAGTTCCAAGGACTTCCATTGTTTTTGTGTCCCGGTGCCCCATTTTCATGTTTTTTTTGTTGTGCATAAGAGGCACGGAGGTCAGAACGCATCCCGCCATGCTTGTTACACTCGGCGAGCATGACAGGTAATCAGTGTGGGATGTGGCCACAGGACATCCACTTCTGTGTGATGTACAAATCCCAACATGGTTTAAAATTAAAAAAAAACAGGCTCTTATAACCCAAATCAGTCTTGCAATGTTTGTGTCCTCAAATATTTATTTTATAAAATCAAATGTATTATTAGGAAATGAAAAACATAAAATGTGTATATATTGAGAAGCAGTAACACATTTTGAGAGTTGATTTCATAGTATCATTTGCTGATATTCTTCAATTCACTCTGGTCACTGAGAGTAACACAATTCATCACAGTTACACATAATTGATTTTGACAGCATTGAAATGAACAGACAAAATAGTTGCAAAAGTAAAATGCATCCTTTCCCTGCACCTGCTTATAGAGTCATGTGCATTGTTTGAAGACATATATTATTTCTTTATGTTTATAATATTTCTTTGCATAGCATATATAGTACAGTACAAAGGATTATAAAAGAATTTAACAATCTTTATCACCTTTTCAAGTCTTTAATCATCACTACTTTTCGGGTTTTTCTCTTTTTAAATTATTATTTATTATACTGCAATAATTGAAGTGCTAAGTGATATATTCATATATTCATCATGTAGAAAGAAGGCAAATTTTAAAGGGTTCCTCTCATCCTTTTAGGTGGAAAGACACAGATCTCCTGTCTCCCAGATTCCTGCTTGCTAGTGGTGGGGTGCTTCTGCTCGATTGACAGTTTGGACCACCGGGGTCATCACATGGCTGGCTGCCTGATCTGTGCTCCCCAGTGCTGCAAGCAGAGGCAGCATTACCCCGTAGTATTAGAGAAATACCGATTTTCAGAGGTTACAAAAAACACCAACATAAAAAAAATGAAGGGGCGCGCACACCTTTAGTAATAGATTGTGTTTCTGAAGTTGTCTGGAATCAGTACTTAAGACCCAGTGCTCACGCGGTGTAGTTTTGACGCGTATTTTCAGAAATCTGCAGCAAAATCTACATGTCAATTGTGAAGCCAGCAAAGTCTATGAGAATTCAGAAGTGCTGTGCCCACGTTGCGTATTTTTCCTTGCGTATTTGGTGCAGATTTGGTGCAGAAAAAAAATGAAATCTGCACCAAATACGCAAGGGGAAAATACTCATCGTGGGCACAGCACTTCTGAATTCTCATAGACTTTGCTGGCTTCACAGTGGACATGCAGATTTTGCTGCAGATTTCTGAAAATCTGTGTCAAAATCTGCGTTAAAATACGCAGCGTGGGCACAGGGCCTTAGAGAAAGCGCCAGTGAACTGGCCAGCTTCAATGCAGCATTTTCAAGCTCTATTAAAAAGAGTTTATAAGCACTGCGAATGTGTGGCTACCAATGATAGACTGAATTGTTGATTGGCAACCTAGGCAAACAGTTCTAAACAATACAATTAAATGCACTCTGCTCATAAGAATAAAGATTTTTAATTAGCAAGTAAATGCCAAAGTTACTTGTTTTTAAAATGTAAACCCTTTAAAGTAAAAAGATTTTCCAACCTTTCCATTCATAAAATTCATCTTTTTATTAGAAATTCACTTAAAACAGAAAGATCCATCATGAGGATCAAACCTTACAGGATTTCATCATACACTACACCATTAGTAGTAGGAATAGCATATCATATGGTATTCATATGATTAAGAGTCCAGTGTATGCCGGAAAAGCATAATTTTGTGTTCTCATGTTGGATCTTCCTGTTTTTAAATACATTTCTAAAATAATGATCAATTATTCTGGATTGAAGAGCAGGAGAACCCTTTTCCCTTTAATAGTTACATTAGTTGATCTTCAACAGCAGAGTTTGGCACCCACAACTTTCCGGAGTATTCTGAACAACATTGGCGTGGTAAGCGTCTTTAATTCTTATTTTTACAGATTGTGTATTTACAATACTTAGACAATTCCTGTCATTCAAATAAAAACTTATGTTTAAAATATGATTAATGTATATAAATTATAAATATCCTGTATTCTACTTTTTGAATTTCTATATTTCCTGTATCTTAAACATCTGTTCTAATGCGCGAGAGAATTTATTTTTGTATAAATATTGCAGTGTATAATATAAAGAAATATCGTTTAGCAAATGATTTTACCTTTAGGTAGTAATAGAAATTAGATAAATTAATAGGGATGATTGAATAGCTCAAATATTCGGCTTCGCGAATATTTGCCGAATAGGTCGCCGTTATTCGACTATTCGTGAATATTCGATGTACAATGTAAGTCTATGGGAAAGCCGAATACCAACTATTCGGAACTATTGGGGCTTCCCATAGACTTACATTGTGCATCGAATATTCGCATAGTGGCGACCTATTCGTCAGATATTCGCGAAGCCGAATATTTGAGGTATTCGATCATCCCTTTAAATTAATACAAATACCACGCTACACTTTATTAGCAATTAATATAAATGGCTAAGAACATATTTATCATTACTTAATATCTAAACTCATATTTTCAATAATACATTTTGAATATTGTTTTATTTGTTTAGGATTCTACTGCCTTTAAGGTATCTCAAATTCCTCCACAGCTTCACTACTGGACTGCGTTCTTTACATCCCATGGGGGCTCTCTTATCTCTTGTTCTGATAGTTTTCGATGCTGAGGAATTTCATAGTTTTAAAGATGAGAGAAGAGTCAAGTTCATTAATTTCAACCAATAACCTAACATGTTGATTCAGAGAAATCTACAACGCTGATGAATGTATTGTATTTTTTCCTTCTCCTTCACCACTCCTCTCTGTCCCATATTAGACGTGAGCACGAATGGTGTAAATTTTGAAAAGCCAACACAAGTCCTTTTTTATATTCATTTTATCCAAAACAGATTTTTAATTTTTTTGAATCAATCTTTTTGTAATCAGTTCTCAGTCTCTCACAAACTAAATTGCACCCTTTTATTTAGTTAGAGTTTTGCCTGCTACTGCACGCTAGCTTATTATAGCACACACTTTTTTTCCAACACTTTTATTCTATCTTTTCCATCCCTTTCTTTTCTTCCTTTCATTCAGCTCCCAGCCTTCTCCCCCTTTTTTTTCTTTCCCCTTTTTCTGTTTTCTCTTCTTGTTATTTTTTTCTTTTTTCTTTCTCTGTTTTCTTTTTTTCTTTTCTTCTATTCCTTTATATAACACAGTGAGTGGCTCACAATCACTAGCCCCTGATTACATTGTTGTGCATGCTACAACCACACGAAGACAGGTTTGAGTCCTAATTATTAAAACATTTTTGCATTCATATCATTGCACACAATTTGTTCTAAATACTCTTAGAAACAATTTTTCTTTTTTTTTTCTTTTTATTTTGATGATCTTTTAAATGATTATGGCTATGTTTTTATCAATTAATTTCATATATCTGGCTTTGCACACAATTCTGATGGTTCTTCCAGCCATATCTCAGCAGAGGTCTGGTTTTGCTTCCTTTTATTTTAATGCTGTTTCGATTTCTATCCTCACCCACTACCTATACTCATCATTGTGGTTTGTTCTGATGAAGAAGTGGATGTCACTTTGAAACACATTGACTAATAAACTGTATCTCTACATCATATTTCTCTGCTATTCATCATTAAATCCTTTGGCAATGCAGATTTTAACCCACTCATCTTCAGCTTCTCACTGTTTTCACCACATGGATCTGCGGCAGTACTTCATTTAAGGGAGCACAGGAGTTCATAGAGAAAAAAAGAAAAAATGGCACTCACCATAAAAAAATGAAATTCTTAATTATGTTCTGTAAAATGTGCAGTGGAGAGAGGAAGTGCAGATATGTCACGGGTGTGTCATGGGTGACAGAGAAACATGTGGTTTCTGGCGATAGAAGTTCACAGCGTTTGGCTGTGCAAATTGCTCCCTGACTTTTTTTTGTTCCTGCTGTTAGTATTCATTTTACTAGGTAGCTTTCCTGTTGGGTTTTCATCTCTTCCTCTTTAGTACCCATTGGAGCCCTCCTTCCATCCAGCTGCTGATTATTAGTATTCACCTTGAGCTTAAATACTCTCATCTTCCCTGGACTAGTGCTGGTGATATTACTCAGTTCATTCAAGCTCTCTGTTACGGTTGCTGTGGCTCTGGAGACTATGTCTGGATTTCTTGCTACTGCACATGTGCAAGCGCTGGAGACTAAGTCCTATCTTGGAGCCATTGCACATGTGCAGGTGACATCATCGCTGACACGAGGTCACATGTCTCTGACACCTTCTAAGCTGATTGGCCACTGGTCATGTGCTTGTGACACGTGGTCACATGTATCTGACACCTTCTATGCTGATTGGTCACTGGTCATGTGCTTGTGACGCTTTGCTCGGTGATAGGCCAACATGACATCATTGCTGTCATTCTGGCAGCGGATTGGCTCTGGTGTCCTCCATCTTGGATGAGGCACAGAGTCTATATAAGACCCTGACGCACGCCGCCCGGTGCTCAGTCCTCTTGGTTAATGCATGAGGGTAGACGCCCTGTGCACGTCCCTCTAGGCATCTCTCTGTCTATGTTAGGTGAGCGCTTCCGGCAGGGTAGCGTTCTTATACCTTACAGCTTCGGCTGCAGTCCGTATCCTTACCTCTTAGTGGAGCGGACATAGGCAGGTGCCTGAGGCACATGGTCCGGCTGGGCCTTGTGATTCTACTCGTAGGTGGACGTTGCTGCTAGGGTAACGTTCCTTATACTGCGTCTGGCAGTTGTTCGTATCCTCGCACACTAGGGGAACGAACAGAGGTAGGAGCTTTGTGCGGCTTATGCTGCTGTCCGTCTCTTTTGCACCACTAGAAGAGCGGACGTAGGCAGGTGCCATATCTAGTGGTTCATGTCCTCTCACACTAGTGGAGCGAACGCAGGTAGGAGCTTTGTGCGGCTTACGCTGCTGTCCGTCTCTTTTGCACCACTAGAAGAGCGGACCTAGGCAGGTGCCATATCTAGTGGTTCGTGTCCTCGCACACTAGTGGAACGAATGCAGGTAGGAGCTTTGTGCGGCTTATGCTGCTGTCCGTCTCCTGGCACCACTAGAGGAACGGACCTAGGTAGGTGCCATTTCACACTCACTGCTTTTGTCTCTGTGATCTTTAACAGAGACCATTCCACACACACTCCAAGTAAGGGAGGAATTGCTTTATTTTCTAATTATATTCCTCTGTGAGTTTAACAGAGGTATTGCACTCTGCACTTGTGCTATTATTTTTGACAGTGGCACACTTATATACCCCTTATCCTCTGCCATAGTCTGCAGCAGAGTCTTTGCACGGTGGACCCTGACTGTCTGACATTCCTTTAGGTTTTATTATCAGACAGCCCCCCGTAACACTCTCGTTGCAAGCAAGTAACTTGTAGTCATCTGTGGTATTATTGCAGAAACTTTGCTGAACTTCTACCTGAGTCACCTTTGCATAGGTAGTTTACTAGTATCCAGCACAGGAAGGAAAGCATGCTCCAAATAAGATCTCCATATAGTTTTATTCCATGTGTACACGAAATATATGAGGCAGGTTACAGAAAGCCCCTAGACGGAGGAAAAAAAATGACTTGCGACGCATTTCAACCAAATTACACGGTCTTAGTCATGACATGACATGACTAAGACCATGTAATTCGGTTGAAATGCATCACAAGTCGCAATTTTTTCCCCCGTCTAGAGCTATCTGTAACCTACTTCATATACTTCATGTACACATGGAATTAAACTATATGGAGATCTTATTTGGAGCATGCTTTCCTTCCTGTGCTGGATACTAATATAGTACTGGTTGTGCCTGCCTGGATGACAATCTGTAACACGGAGTGAAGGCAAAGAGATCTGTAATGGGTGAACTGAAGTTTTTGTATTTTGATATCTGTGGATAAGTAGTTCATGTATTTTCCCCCACGCATCCTCCTTATGTCGTCTCTACTGTTTAGTGGGGTTGATGAAGAGTTCATCCCACCCATTCCCTATTTAGGGTCCAGGACTAGGGATACCTAAGACCTAGGGTAAGGTATCTGGCTTGGCGCATAGGTGAGTAACCTATCTGGGGTGGTGAGGGACCCTAGTAACCAGCGGTAGGTTTGGTCAGGAGTCATCATTTCCCCCTTTCCTAGAAACAGGATTTCCCTTCCTTTTAATCGTTCATTTGGTACTTCCCCGTACCTAGTGTGAAAAGGTGCTTTTGCTGAGCATCAAACCACAGCCGTTTTGCTTGCAAGAATGCTTCTATAGGTAGGATGAAAACAGCTGAGGACAAATAAGTGCAAAATTAGGGCCCTATCTATGAAGATATAATGGTTATCAACTGGGAAGTTCCTTACATGGTGTGGTTGTGCCTCACACAATCATGACAAGAGCCTGAAATCAGCTGCACCAGTTACCACAAGGCTAGAGCAATGTGAAGGGAATCATCGTGAATTGTGGTTTCAGAGCTGTATTGCTGAAGAAATAACCAAATTCTTTAGAATAATTCTACGCATTTCAAAGTACTCCTCACTTCTTCAGGAAAGCCACAGGGAATTATTCCAAAGGATTTGGTTGTTTCTTCAGCAATGCACATCTACGGGTCTGATATCACCAGAGTTGTGCCTATTTACAACCACATCAGCTAAGCAAAATTGCCATTTTCCTCTCTGGTTTTCACACTTAAGACTCTACTTTGCATGCATTGTCTTTTCCACTTTCCTTTGCCTCATTGAAAGAGAATCAGGACACCATCAAATATATTTTATACTTAACAATCCAACTAAAATCACAAGAAGAGAGATTTCACCAGAAACACCAAAGACACATGCGTCATGTTTTCTTCTCCAGAGAGGTTTGGATGGTTGCATTGCATTGAAGCACTTTCCCATTGGAGAGGTTATTTATCATAAGTACTAATAAAAAGTTGACTATTCAGATGCATTTTTGTTAACCACATTTATTATTGTCCATATAAAAGTAACAACATGATCAGATCTTGTTCCACATCATGTATTTATTTCTCCTATTTTTAATCATTGTTATATTGGAGTCTTTGTATTGTCTTTACAAATTAATAAAGAATTACTACTTATGATTGTGTACAGTTAGGGCCAGAAATATTTGGACAGTGACACAAGTTTTGTTATTTTAGCTGTTTACAAAAACATGTTCACAAATACAATTATATATATAATATGGGCTGAAAGTGCACACTCCCAGCTGCAATATGAGAGTTTTCACATCCAAATCGGAGAAAGGGTTTAGGAATCATAGCTCTGTAATGCATAGCCTCCTCTTTTTAAAGGGACCAAAAGTAATTGGACAAGGGACTCTAAGGGCTGCAATTAACTCTGAAGGCGTCTCCCTCATTAACCTGTAATCAATGAAGTAGTTAAAAGGTCTGGGGTTGATTACAGGTGTGTGGTTTTGCATTTGTAAGCTGTTGCTGTGACCAGACAACATGCGGTCTAAGGAACTCTCAATTGAGGTGCAGCAGAACATCCTGAGGCTGAAAAAAAAGAAAAAATCCATCAGAGAGATAGCAGACATGCTTGGAGTAGCAAAATCAACAGTCGGGTACATTCTGAGAAAAAAGGAATTGACTGGTGAGCTTGGGAACTCAAAAAGGCCTGGGCGTCCACGGATGACAACAGTGGTGGATGATCGCCGCATACTTTCTTTGGTGAAGAAGAACCCGTTCACAACATCAACTGAAGTCCAGAACACTCTCAGTGAAGTAGGTGTATCTGTCTCTAAGTCAACAGTAAAGAGAAGACTCCATGAAAGTAAATACAAAGGGTTCACATCTAGATGCAAACCATTCATCAATTCCAAAAATAGACAGGCCAGAGTTAAATTTGCTGAAAAACACCTCATGAAGCCAGCTCAGTTCTGGAAAAGTATTCTATGGACAGATGAGACAAAGATCAACCTGTACCAGAATGATGGGAAGAAAAAAGTTTGGAGAACAAAGGGAACGGCACATGATCCAAGGCACACCACATCCTCTGTAAAACATGGTGGAGGCAACGTGATGGCATGGGCATGCATGGCTTTCGATGGCACTGGGTCACTTGTGTTTATTGATGACATAACAGCAGACAAGAGTATCCTAATGAATTCTGAAGTATACCGGGATATACTTTCAGCCCAGATTCAGCCAAATGCCGCAAAGTTGATCGGACGGCGCTTCATAGTACAGATGGACAATGACCCCAAGCATACAGCCAAAGCTACCCAGGAGTTCATGAGTGCAAAAAAGTGGCACATTCTGCAATGGCCAAGTCAATCACCAGATCTTAACCCAATTGAGCATGCATTTCCCTTGCTCAAATCTAGACTTAAGACGGAAAGACCCACAAACAAGCAAGACCTGAAGGCTGCGGCTGTAAAGGCCTGGCAAAGCATTAAGAAGGAGGAAACCCAGCGTTTGGTGATGTCCATGGGTTCCAGACTTAAGGCAGTGATTGCCTCCAAAGGATTCGCAACAAAATATTGAAAATAAAAATATTTTGTTTGGGTTTGGTTTATTTGTCCAATTACTTTTGACCTCCTATAATGTGGAGTGTTTGTAAAGAAATGTGTACAATTCCTACAATTTCTATCAGATATTTTTGTTCAAACCTTCAAATTAAACGTTACAATCTGCACTTGAATTCTGTTGTAGAGATTTCATTTCAAATCCAATGTGGTGGCATGCAGAGCCCAACTCGCGAAAATTGTGTCACTGTCCAAATATTTCTGGACCTAACTGTATAAGTGACATCTTCTTGTCTATAGAATATATTTACTTTTGGATTAAACTCCATGATTTCTCTGGCCTAATTTGGCTGACTACATTGCAGATATCCAAAAGTTAGATGATGTTGTTATATTAGTCATGCACAGCATTTCATTGTAAAATGTTCAAAATAATTATTTTTATTTTATTCTATGAAGTGATTCATTATTTGCTATAATTCTGTATAGAGAAAAGAAAGCTCTTTCAGAAAAAGAAAAATCATCAATTTACTAACTTTTCATCTGTCACTTTATGATCAATGGCTAAGCAGTTAGGTATAATCAATTAAGATAGTATTGTGAGCCATTGATCCTTGGATTCTATATTAATTTATGGAGTGTATTCTAAAGGGTAGGATTGCTTGATCTGCCATATGTTTAAGATATACCAATCTATAGAGAACTGAAATATAACAAGTGTTTATAGGAAATACATTAAAGTAATAAAATACAAATTTTAGCAGTATTTTATACACCAATATGCATTAGGTGACAAATAAATTGTGCAATACAATAAATAAATACATCAAGTGTGCAATCTACAGGAATATTTAAATGCATGACCCTGCTATTCCAAACATTATAGTACCATGAAATGTATCTTATAATTTTGACTCATAAATATATTATAAATGTTAAAAAATACATTTAGTTATAATGATCTTACTGTGTTTAACAGAGAGAGCCATTTTACAATAGCTTAAAGAATAATTGTTATTACAAATAGTGCAGCATCATCATCTTTTGAGGTACACTGCACTCTTAAAGTGGAATTCTAGAAGATTATTAAGTACCATATTTTTCAGCTTATAAGACGCTCTGGATTATATGACGCACCATAAATTTAGAGGCGGAAAATAGGAAAAAATATTTTTTAATGTTTATGTGGCGCCCTTGTGGTTAGGCGCTACAGGGGAATACAGCACCTTACCATAAAGGTGCAGTGCCCTTTGGGTCACAGGTGAAAGAGAGAGGAAATGCAGAGTCTTATATTAGATTGAGTAACATTGACTCAGCAGCCCCTACCTTCATATTCCTGGGACTGTTTATATAGTAGGTCCATAGGGGGTTGGAGCCTAGCTGAGCGTGAGACGTGACGTGATTGACAGGATGACGGACTTACAATTGGTCAGTCAACAGTCAGTCAGTAAGGAGCGACAAGAAGAGCTGAGAGTAATTTAATGACAGAAAGAAGGACTAGAAATAACATAGGCCCGACGTCCTGAGCGAGAGTACCCCAAAAGAAAAGAAAGACACTGGAAAAGGGGTAACCCAGATGGAAAGGGGACGCTTTAGGTCTGGCGAGAGCTGGCTGAAGAGTTCAGGTCGACACCGGTATAACGGGACCGAGGAGGTTTGTCATGTTTATCCCCAAACCATTGACCGTTACCCTGGGATCCTAAATAAGAGGAGTTCCGGTACCCATCAAAAGTCTGACTACTAACCCCAAGCTGAGTTCACAACGCTGTTGCAGGATAGATAAACAAATTGTGCAGCATCAGACCCCTGGAAAAACCAGTGACGAGACTAACAAGTGGGCTAAAGAGGGAGTCACAGAGCCCTCAGAGCAGGGACCGAGAAAGAGACAAAGAAAGGTTACCTCAGAGAAAGACTCTGTCATTAAATCTCCTCTGAAATTTGTGACTATTGTCCGTCTGGTAACCAAACTGTTTCTGCTGTGTTCTGTGCAAAACAAACCAGATGCTAGTAAAAAGGACTTGTTTGAACTGATGTGGGCTAAGTGTGTCGTCTCTCTGTCGTTCGACAGGACCCTGCGACGTCAGAGAAGAAGGCAGCCATCACCGCTCAGTCACTTCCCTCCTGGTCAGCGGCCCGCCGCCCTGAGGTAAAATAGCTCCACCTGTGGGGAGCTGAGAGATCTTAAGCTGCCATCACCATCGCCTCAGAGGTCGGCCGCGGGCAGCGCTGGTATATCCCGCTTACCAGACACCACAGGTGGCGTCACGTATATGCCCAAAATCATCACTGTACCCCATTCCCCAGCCGCAGAGTGAGCCGCCAGGGCACGAAGCCAGGACCGACCACCTGTGATAACCCCATCAAGAGTAAAGTAGCCGTAGTCCCGGCACCAGAGTACCCCCCTACCGAAAACCCTGATGGTCGACTCATTAAGATAAGGGTCAGTCTTATAATCTTAATGTGTCTTAATCCTAAAGGGGGAGTGGCGGTGGTGGATTGGCTTAGGAACGTTACAGGAGGCAGGGTCAGCAATGCTGCGGGCTCAGAGGAGGAGGTATTGCATCTCAGGAGGGTCAGTGGATGGAGGGTGGCCTCAGGGGTGATGTGGTGGTTGGTGTCATTAATCTTCTGGCATTCTATGGGGTTGTCAGTGCAGTGTAGTGACTCAGAATGGTTACAGGATGATGAGTCGGGGTGTAACTGTGGCAGCGGGTGCCTGATCTGACTGTTGGCTCCATTGAATCACTCACGGTTGATGTAATGGACTTCAAGAAAATGGCTGCGGAGGCGGCGTGTGCACAGAGAAGTCTCTATGGCCATTTTCTTGAAATCCATCGCATCAATCTGCACATGTGCCACCACCGCAGCCATTTTCTTTGAATTCATCATGTCAACCACGGTTGATTCAATGGAGCCCACAGTCAGAGCAGGCTATCTTGGGGGAAAAAAGTGTCTTTTAATCTGGAAAATATTGTAATCATTTATTTTTTTGGGAAGATCCTTTGAGAGGAAAAGGAAAAGAAATACTTTTTTTAAATTTACAGTATATTTTATTAACAGTTGGATTTCAAGATCTGCAACTGTATGGTAGTTGTGTATGTTTGTGCTATACATACAGACATTTCTTTAGACAATTTTTTCTAGAGTATACAACAAACAAGCTAGATACAAAGTATTGTTTGGCTATCGGAATTTAGAATTACTATAATACTATGTATGTATAGCTAATACTGGACGCTTAGATTTATTATTTATTTATTATGCATTGCTTGTCCAGTGCCATCATATTCTGCAGCACTTGTGAGCCCCATTAAATAAAGGAATTAACCCCTTCACGACCTTTGACGGATTCATCCGTCATGGTGCCCTGGTACTTACAGACCCATGACGGATGAATCCGTCATGGCGAAATCGCGGCACCGGAGCCCTGCAGATTCGGGAAGGAGGGGACCTGTGCCTGACCTCAAAAGGGATGGTGCCTCCTCCCCGGACCTACGGAGGCTGTGATTGGCTGACGAACACCGCTCAGTCAATCACTGACACTATAATGTTTTAGCCATTGAAAATGGTTGAAACATTAAATTCCAGCCATGGTCAGTGCAGCTGTAGCACTGGCCATTGGCTGGAGCTGGGTAACCTCACTTGATCACCCTCCCACAGCTCCAACAGGTCTGATTGGAGAGAGCCTTGTGACCGATATTTCCAATCACCGTGGACCTGTTGCCGGTGACCGCCCACCTAAGCTTCACTTGTCAGTCCTGAGCACACCAGTACAGTGTATACAGTACAATGGCAGGGCGACAAGCTCCGGTCCCATGCTGTTATGTGATTGGAGCATGGGACCCGGAAGTTGCCGCGCTGCACTATATCAAACTGGCGAAAAGCCTCCCGATCCACCGCCGCTGCCCTCCTCCATCTGCCACCACTCTCCCCGATCTGCTGCCCGCACCCTCACCTCTTACCCCCATGATTGGCTGCCCGCCCCCTCCCCTCTCACCCCCATGATCGGCTGCCCGCCCCCTCCCCTCTCACCCCCGTGTTCAACTGCCCGCCTCCTCCCCTCTCACCCCCGTGATCGGCTGCCCACCCCCTCCCCTCTCACCTCCGTGATCGGCTGCCTGCCCCCTCACCCCTGTGATCGGCTGCCCGACCCCTCACCCCCGTGATCGGCTGCCCGCCCCCTCCCCTTTCACCCCCGTGATCGGCTGCCCGCCTGCTCCCCTCTCACCCCCGTGATTGGCTACCCGACCCCTCACCCCCGTGATCGGCTGCCCACCCCCTCTTCCCCGTGATCGGCTGCCCGCCCCCTCCCCTCTCACCCCCATGATCGGCAGCCCGCCTCCTCCCCCTCCCCTCCGTGATCAGCTGCCCATCCCCCTCACCTCCGTGATCTGCGCCCCCCCACCTCTCACCTGTGATCTGCTGTCCGCTCTCTCCTCACCTCTCACCTGTGATCTGCTGTCCGCTCTCTCCTCACCTCTCACCTGTGATCTGCTGTCCGCTCTCTCCTCACCTCTCACCTGTGATCTGCTGTCCACTCTCTCCTCACCTCTCACCCCTGTGATCTGCTGTCCGCTCTCTCCTCACCTCTCACCCCTGTGATCTGCTGTACGCTCTCTCCTCACCTCTCACCCCTGTGATCTGCTGTACGCTCTCTCCTCACCTCTCATCCCTGTGATCTGCTGTCCGCTCTCTCCTCACCTCTCACCCCTGTGATCTGCTGTCCGCTCTCTCCTCACCTCTCACCACTGTGATCTGCTGCCCCCTCTCCCACTTCTCACCTTCTCCGATCTGCTGCCTCCTTCATCTGCTGCCGCCTTCATCTGCTGCCTAGATCAATCCTGTAAGGTAACTATCCCCAATCTCACCTCCCCTTCCCCTGTCCCCCCCTGTACCCCCATCCCCCATCCTCTGCCGCTCCTGCATCCACTGCGCCCTATCCCATCCGCAGCCACCCTCTCCCAGCCGCCATCTCACATCCACCGATGCTCCCTTTATCTGCCGCTGCCCCCCATCTGCTGCCCCCCCATTTGCTGCCCCCCATCTGCTGCCATCTCTCCTGTGATCCAGCTGCTTTTCTGATCCATCCTGTAAGTGTTGTTCATGGTTCTTTTCTAACTATCCCCAATCCCAACTCCCACTCTCTATTTCCACCCAACCCCCCAACCCCCGCTTGCCGCCAAGTTCTGATCAACTTCGTGATTGGCTGATCAGGTACGTAATTGTTGCTCGAGTTTTTCCTTATTTTTGTGCACCCCAAATAAAAAAAAAGAAAAAAGACAAAACTTGAACAATTAGGTACCTGATCACCAAGCGTCCTGTAGCCGTACTCGATTTTGGACAGGACTTCTTTTCTCCATCCCACCTAGTCCCCCCTTTTTTGCAGCACATCCGTGCGTGCGTCCTGATTTTTTTTTATGCCATGGGGGGTCTAGTTTCCAAAATGGGGTCATATGTGGGGAAGCTCAACTGTTTCGGCACCTCAGGGGATCCCCAAACACAACATGGAATACGCTAATTATTCCAGACAATTTTGCGTTTGAAAAGTCAAATGACGCTCCTTCTCTTCTGAGCCCTCCTGTGCGCCCAAACATTTGATTTCCACCACATATGAGGTATCTGTGTAATCAGGAGAAATTGCACAATATGTTTTATAGTGCATTTATTCCTGATACCCTTGTGAATAAAAAAGCTACCTGGTTGAAGTAACAATTTTGTGGTAAAATTTGTTTTTTATTTTCACGGCTTAACTTTATTAACTTTTGCGAAGCCCCTGGAGGTTCAAAGTGCTCAATAAACATCTAGATAAATTCCACGAGGGGTCTAGTTTCCAAAATGGTGTTACAAGTGGGGGAGCTCTACTGTTTCGGTACATCAGGGGCTCTCCAAACGCAACATGGTGCGGCTAACGATTCCAGCTAATTTTCTGTTCAAAAAGTCAAATGACGCTCCTTCCCTTCCAAGTCCTGCCGTGCGCCCAGTTGTTTTTTGCCACATATGAGATATCTGTGTGCTCAGAAGAAATTGCCCAACAAATTTTGGGGATTCATTTAATCCTGCTACTCTTGTGAAATGCAATATTTGAGGCTAAATTAAAATTTTTGTTGCAAAAAGTAAAATGTTAATTTTTTCCTTCCACATTGCTTTAGTTACTGTGAAGCACTTGAAGGGTTAATAACCTTCTTGAATGTGGTTTTGAGTAGCCTGAGTGGTGTTGTTTATGGAATGGTGTCACTTTTGGGTGTTTTGTGTCATGTAGACCTCTCTATATCGCTTCAAATGTGATGTAATCCCTAAAAAAGTGGCTTTGTAAATTTTGTTGGAAAAATGAGAAATTGCTCATAAACTTTGAACCCCTATAACTTCCTTAATTTTTTTTTCCCAAAATTGTGCTGATGTAAAGTAGACATGTTGGTAATGTTATTTATTAATTATTTTGTGTCATATGTCTCGTTGGTTTTAGAGCATAAAAATTCAAAGTTTGAAAATTACAACATTTTCGCAAAATTTCCATTTTTTTCACAAAGAAACGCAAAAAATATCGGCCTAAATTTACCACTAATATGAAGCCCAATATGTCACGAAAAAACAATCTCAGAATCACTGGGATCCGTTGAAGCGTTCCAGAGTTATAACCTCATAAAGTGACACTGGTCAAAATTGCAAAAAGTGGCCTGGTCTTTAGGGTCAAAATAGGCTGGGGGCTGAAGGGGTTAAAGTTAGTAAATGTAACAGTGATTGTAATCATAAGAACTTTGACAATGATGAGTGTCTCTTTTGCATGGAATTCATACTTCACTGCACTGGTTTTATTTCTAATTATGTGGAAGTTTTCAACATTCTATCCTATTTCAGGGCACTCTCTCAATTAGTTGTCATAATTTTGATATGTAGCCTAGCTTCGCCATTGTCCATTTTAAGATTGCAAGTTCATAATTGTTCAGTTCCTGAGATAAATCCACTATTTTTTTTCTGTGCTGCAGAATAAAATATAAAATATATCTTTGTGCTCCAGTCTGCTTAGTGTACCTGTAAGCTCAAATAATAAATTATATATTGAATTTCAAATTTGTCTTTTTTAATTCTACTGAGTTAAAGGGAATATGTCAACAGAAAATGACATACTATTTAAATCAACCTTTTATAATAAAGGTAATATTATATAAAAGTACTGACAATACAAAATTGTTTTATTCTACTTATTTTTTTACAGCAGCAAAATCACAAAAAAAAGTGAAAGAAAACTTGTGGTTCCCTTTCAGTTGATAAAGAAATCACAGTTTATTGTATTATAACCATAACAACAAACTTAAAACTTTGTTTGGCAGAAATAACATTTTGCTGCAGAAAATGTTAAAACTTTTGCCTCTTGTATAAAGACAATATGGTTCTTGAAAAAGAACTGTTTTTAGTAAGTTTTCCAAAAAATGTTCTTGCCAGCTCTCTTACCTCTTTTATCTTTGTCATATTATTTTCTTCATTCATTAATCTTGTACCCTAATGTGCTATCAAACATACTCTCTGTAAAATTAGTTTATTATTTTATGGCTTTATCTATCTAATGTCAGTTAAGAGGGTATGGCCCGACCCAGGAGGGACCATTATAGACTATTATAGCACATAAGCAGGGAATGCAGCAGTCAGAAATATTACTAAAAAAAGTCTGCTACATTCCCTGATTATATGATATGATAGGCTATGATAGTCCTTCCTGATTTGCTGAGTTGTAACATACGATGTGACGGCTATAAGGTGGTTTGGGGCAGCCAACCCGTCAGACACGGATGCCATATGAACCTTTTAGCTGATGGAATCTTTTACAATGTGTATACCCGTGATTGAACTGTGAGTCAGTTCAAAGATGGGTAAATAGACTACTACAAGGAATGGAAGGCCTCCTATATGAGAAGTTGGAAAAATTGGATTTGTTCAGCTTAGAAAAAAGACGTCTCAGAGGAGATCTCATTTATATTTATAGATATATGTGTGGTTAATATAAAGGACTGGCACATGACTTATTACATCCAAAGACATTACTAAGGACCAAGGGGCACTCACTGTGAGTGGAAGAAAGACAATTCTGGCAGCTAAATAGGAAAGGGTTCTTTACAATTAGAGTGTAACGCCTGCCTGGATCAACAGACACAGGCGGGATGTAATGGACAGACTAGAGGGAAGCCACTCACCAAGCAGGGCTCCCAGAATCCTGGAACCCTTTAACCCCTATACAGGGATCTGGAATTACACAGGGCCCTGGAGATCACCACCTGTGGAAGGCTGCAGTCTGATGACAGTAGTCGTCAGGCAGGGTCAAACCAGGAATAGCAGAGCAGGGATAGAATCGGCAGACAAGGACGTAATCAGAAAATGGAGCAGAGGTCAAATCCGGATCGGGCAGCGAGGTACAAAAACAGCAGGGAGAAGGGTAGTCAGAAAACACGCAGAAGTCAGCACACACAAATCACAAAAGAGAATAGAGCGGACCAGGAGCCAGGAAATCAGAACTATCTCTGGCAGTGGTCATGTGACAGGAGGGGGAATAAGAAGGGTGTGGTGTCTTCTCATTGGCTACAGCCGAACACTGGCAACTCCAGCTGGAAGACACACGCCACCCACAGTCAGCCAAAGGCACTGCAGATCCCAAGATATCCCAGCCCAGTGGATGATCAGAGCCTGCGCCCACCGGTGCTGCTGGCATCGACTCCTCTCCCATCACCAGCACCATCCACGGCAGGAACACGGCGTTGCCTGGTGATCGGAGCAGAAGTCGCTGGAGCAGACTCCGGCGGTGATGTAACATAGAGCAGTAAGACTATGGAATACCCTACCACAAAAGGTAGTAATGGCAGATACTATAACAGCTTATAGAAAAGGGCTTAATGATTTCCTCAGTACAAACAACATTGGCAGTTATAAATGATTTAGTGACGAAATATATAATTGGTGGAGGAAGGTTGAACTGGATGGACCTAGGTGTTTTTTTTTAACCTATGTAACTATGTAACTATATAATGTCATTTTAGGTAATTTGCAACAAGTAAATCAGAAATTTTTCACCGGGTACAGCAAAGTCTTTAACATGTAACATGAATATGATTCACATCAAATCAAATTTTTCATTTCTAGTATTTAACCATAATCATATATGTAAACTGTATAAGGGTATGTGCGCACGTTGCTTTTTACCTGCTTTTTACCTGCTTTTTTGCTGCTTTTTCTTCTGCGCTGTTTAATGCCAAAATGGATGTGTTCTTCTATTCAAGCAAAGTCTATGGGAATTTGGGTTTCTTGTTCACACTATGTTGTTCAAAATGCTGCCTTTTTGTGGCAGAACTTTGGTCAAAAACTCAGCTTTGCAGTGCAAAACCCAAATGGCAAAAACAATTGACATGTTGCTTCTTTGAAACGCTGAGTTTTTGACCAAAGTTCTGCCACAAAAAGGCAGCATTTTGAACAACATAGTGTGAACAAGAAACCCAAATTCCCATAGACTTTGCTTGAATAGAAGAACACATCCATTTTGGCATTAAACAGCGCAGAAGAAAAAGCAGCAAAAAAGCAGGTAAAAAGCAGGTAAAAAGCAACGTGCGCACATACCCTTATTGTATTAAAAGGTGAACAATGATATTTTTAGGAATTAACTGAATTTGTAGGAACTGGGTAAAATGATAGTGGATTAATTCTTAATATTTTAATGACATACGCACACAATATTTTTTAAAAAATGTCAATAATGTTTTATATGCAGAAACTTAAATGAAGTTGAAACGTTCAGTAGTAAAACAACACCTTTAAAAAAGTCAATAATGATTAATTTCACATAAGATTGTATAGCTTAATACTATAGTGTCTTTGGAGAATGTTCTACACATTTAATAAAGAAAAAACTGTTGATGCTGATAAGTTTTATATTCTGCTTTATTTTTTTTTTGCTTTCAAGCTCTTTCATTGAAATTCATAACTCTTAATAAAACACAATTATGTTGTAAATATTTCTCTACAGCCATGACTCCGGAATGTCTGACTAAAGGCCTTGACCTCCACCCAACATCCCCCTACCCCCCCAGGGTTCTTATCTAAAATAAACACAAACACTGCGTGACATTGGATATAAAGGCCACAGCAGCCCCATTTATTATTAACAAAAACATAAACCATGTAACAAACAATTCTTCATTGAAGAACCCCCGAAAAAGGAGGGGGGGGGGTACCTGAAGGTTAACCAAAATGTTCCTTGCAACATCAGCCCACCTCCTGACCCTCAGCCGCAACACACCGACTCGAGAGCCCAAGCCAGATGTTGCCCACACCATGTCCTGCTGAGACTCAACCCAGCAGGACCCGTTTACCAAACATTGCACCGCTAGAGGTAACCAGCTCCGGCACTGGGTTCCGTCCTCTCCTCTGTGCAAACCCCCACCTTCAGACACCCCCCTCCTTTCCGCCGCTGCGACAAATACGATCTTCCTCCTCTTCCTCGTCGATGTCGAATCCAAAATCAGGGCGGGCGGGCGGGAACGATTCCAGTCACTGTCCAGGTAGGAATGGCCCACCCCCCTCTGACCTGCCCTATATACGACCCCCTATAGCACCACCCCCTGACCAATCACACTGACCCCTGATCCTAACTGACCCTTAGCACCACCCCCAAATTTCGTGCTCAAACTGACTTTCTCCATTAACCCCTGATTAACCCTATGGCCTGGCATCCCTCCTAGTCATGTAGCCCTCCCTTGAGCCCCTTTGGGGCAGCAGTCCGGGCTCTTCCTTGACTCCGGAATGTCTGACTAAAGGCCTTGACCTCCACCCAACATCCCCCTACCCCCCCAGGGTTCTTATCTAAAATAAACACAAACACTGCGTGACATTGGATATAAAGGCCACAGCAGCCCCATTTATTATTAACAAAAACATAAACCATGTAACAAACAATTCTTCAGTGAAGAACCCCCGAAAAAGGAGGGGGGGGTACCTGAAGGTTAACCAAAATGTTCCTTGCAACATCAGCCCACCTCCTGACCCTCAGCCGCAACACACCGACTCGAGAGCCCAAGCCAGATGTTGCCCACACCATGTCCTGCTGAGACTCAACCCAGCAGGACCCGTTTACCAAACATTGCACCGCTAGAGGTAACCCGCTCCGGCACTGGGTTCCGTCCTCTCCTCTGTGCAAACCCCCACCTTCAGACACCCCCCTCCTTTCCGCCACCGCGAGTGCGCATGACCCCTTGTGCGCGCGAGTCCTCCCACACCGCCAAAGCCTTCTCGACCCCTTCCATTAGCCCTAAGGCCCAAATATCGTTCCCCACCGAATTTAAATGGACCCCGTCCCGTCGCAACAAGTCGGCGGATGCCGCTTCCAACTCCGGGTGCCGCACAGAGACACCCCCGACCCGAGAAATAAAACGCCCAATCTCACGATTCACTTTGCTTCGTGCTCTGTTAACCGCCTCCACCGACCTGGCGCGCCGCCATGCCCGCCGCGCAACAATGTCAGACCAGAAGATTACTAGACCCGGGTGGGAGGACAGGAGCCGCAGGCAATCACACTTAATGTCTTGTATCAGGTCCCTGGAAGCCCGGAGGCCCAGGTCATTCCAACCCGCGTGTAGTACCACCACGTCCGGCGTTCTATCCAACTGTGAATGGTGACGCCAGGTCGGCCACACCTCGCTCCACAGCATACCCCTGACGCCAATCCATCGCACTGTCGCCTTTTCCCTGGGGACCCCCAACTGACGGCCGTCCGGTCGTATTCCCGCACGCAAAGCCCCCCAATACACGTATGAGTGGCCGAGCACCCACACCAATAAAGGTAAACCTACAAAACAAAAGGTGACAGCACGGGGGGGGGACACGTGGAAGAAAAGGGGGTAATGAGTACCAAACAAATACCGCCCCCGACCCCCCCCCCCCACCACCAATATCTCACAACAAGTTCGGCCGGACGTAAGATCTAAACCTGGCCGAGTCCCATCGTCCAATCTTACGGAGAGCCTGCGCGCCCAGGCCCCAACGAGCCGCCTGAGTCGCAGCCCCAATCCGAAAGGAATGTGACGCGAACTCAGCCTTGTTGAGACCGCAACACTGCAGGCACCTCCGAAAGATACAGACGAATTGGTAACTGGACAAGGCTGACCCGTCCTGGTGGGACAAGAGGAACCCTGGGCGGGTTCCCCTCACTTCTAAAAACGCCGACAGCCATTTAACAGGGCATTCCGCCAAACCAGGTACACCCCACAGTTCCACCACACGACCTCTACCCAGTTGGTCCGTCTTTGACCGTCTCAAGCAACACCGCACCACATACCGTACCATACCGCATGCCACGTCCTCCAACAACAAACCTCCGTGACTCCTAGTGTTCCTGCTCACCAATTCACTAATTCTGAACGCCCCAAAGAAGGCCAAAACAAAAGCGGTCCCGAACAAATGGCATTCATACTCCGAGAAACACACACGGGGCAAAACCGACAACAGCTTGCCCAGCAGTTCAAAAGACACCGGGCGCCGAAGGTCTAGGCGCGCCCCCGCCCTACGGTAACCCTTCAGCGCCTGGCGAACCCAGAACTCCTTAGTGACATCCTTCCAGCCCAATAACCTGAAAAAGAAAGCAATGCCAGCCAACCTGCCCGCAACCGCCGACCACGAAAGACCTTCTTCCTTTGCCCTGCCCATCATGAACAAAACTAAATAAACCCTGTCCCCTTCGGGTACATCACCTCCCACCTCATCCACCAACTCGAGCCAACGATCCCACGCTGCATTATAGCTGCGCCACGTGCTGGGTGCCACCGAATGCTTGATCAATTCCCAGGCCGGCTGCAAACCAGGTCCCACAACCAGACGGGCCACACGGTCTCCTGCTGCTCCGCGTCCGGCGCCAGCATTCGAAAATGGTCCCACTGGAAGCGAGATAAAGCATCAGCCACGGAATTCAGCACCCCCGGCACATGCACAGCGCAGACCCACAAGTTCAACTCCAAACATTTCAACACCAAATGACGCAAGAGATCCACCACCGGGGGGGAATCAGCTGTCAACTTGTTAACACACTGAACGACCCCCAGGTTGTCACACATGAAACGCACCTTTCTGTCTTTCAAATCCTGTCCCCAAACCTCTATGGCCACGACAATAGGAAAAAGTTCCAACAAGGCTAAATTCCTAGTCAGACCGGAAACCCGCCACGAATCAGGCCACCTGCCAGCACACCATCTCCCCCCAAAATATGCCCCAAAACCACTGGACCCCGCCGCGTCCGTATAAAGGACCAACTCCTCATTGGACACCACCTCGCGAAGCCACAATGACCGTCCATTATACAGCTGCAAAAAACGGGACCACACTCTCAGGTCTGCCTTGTGCTCCACCTTCAAACGCACAAAATGCAAAGGGTGCAACACACCGGTAGTGGCTTGAGCCAAGCGACGGGAAAAAACTCTTCCCATCGGCAAAATCCTACACGCAAAATTCAACTTTCCCAACAGGGACTGCAACTCCCGTAAACGAATCTTCTTGGCCTCAATGGCCCCTTGAACGCAACGCCTCAAATCCGCCAGCTTGTCCTCCGGCAAGCGGCACTCCATGGCAACTGTATCAAGCTCGATACCCAGGAATTTCAAAACAGTAACCGGACCCTCCGTTTTTTCAGGCGCCAACGGAACGCCAAAGCGGCGAGCAACCTGCTCCACTGTCCGAAGCAAAAGGGAACACTGCGAGGATCCAGCTGGTCCCATGCACAAAAAATCGTCCAAGTAATGCAACACTGATTCCAGGCCCGCCTCCTCCTTAATTACCCATTCCAAAAAACAGCTAAACTTCTCAAAATAGGAACATGAAATTGAGCAGCCCATAGGCAAACAACAATCCACATAAAACTTGTCCTCCCACCAACACCCCAACAGGTGAAAACTGTCCGGGTGCACTGGTAACAGCCGGAAGGCGGCCTCCACATCCGTTTTTGCCAAAAGCGAGCCACGACCCAGCTTCCTCAGCCATTCCACCGCCTTATCAAAACGAACATACGATACCGAAACCAGTTCCGGATCAATACCATCGTTCACCGACCTGCCAGTAGAATATGACAAATGGTGAATCAGCCGAAACTTGTTAGGTTCCTTTTTGGGGACCAACCCCAACGGGGACACCACCAAGTCAGGCAACGGAGGGGCATCAAAAGGCCCCGCCATCCGTCCTAATTCCACCTCCCTTTGTAACTTATCTGCAACAATCTCACCATGCAGGCGAGTCGACTGTAAATTTTTTAAACGAATCTCTCCCGTCTTAACAACTGACGGTATCTTGAAACTAAAACTAAAACCTTCACTCAACAATTCCGCCGACACCCGATCCGGGTATCTACTTAGAAACGGCGCCATCCGATCTACCCTCACCGGGGTCCTCCCTTTTTGACGAAGACTCAGCGGCCTTCCCTTTTCCCTTCCGGTAGCACTTGAGATAACTGTGGGCGCCACCACAGCCCGAACACTCGTGCTTGAATCGGCAGGAGGAACCAAAGCGGCAGTCCTTTTCATTGAACTGCCAGCAAACGCCCTTTTTGGGTCCCCGCGGGGTGCCAAATGATCCCCCGCCGGTACCCCCTGGAAAGGACTGCGATGCCGACTTAGGCGCAGCCATCAGTCGCATCCATAGACTGATTTCTTTGTGGTCCCACCGTAAACTGGGTCTGACCGCTTTCCTCTGACGAAACTGCTCGTCATACCGTAGCCAAGCAGTTCCCCCATAGGTCCTATACGCTTCACAAATGGAATCCAGATAACAAAAAAGCGCCGAACAGTTATCCGGAGCCTTTTCCCCCACCACACTGGCCAGTATCACAAAGGCCTGTAACCAATTCTGAAAAGTGCGAGGAATAAGGCGATAACGCCGCCGCTCTTCCTCGTCCTTTTTGCTCTCGTCCGGTTTAAACCGATCCAGGGTTAACTTTTTCAACGGAAGCAATGAGAATATTTCAACATATTCATCCTTCCATATTTTTTCCCTGGTCTCTTGCTTCAGATGTGCCCCCAACGGCCCATCAAAGCAAACATACACTTCCCCTCTCGCTTTGTCATCTAAGCGAACAACATCCACTGCAGCCGCAGCTGCGGCAGCGGGAGCCGCAGCTGCGACAGCGGGAGCCGCCACCACCGGCTCCCCAACCGCACTGCCACTGGCAACCCCTCCAGCCGCAGGAGCCACAACCTCCTGCCCCGTCGCTCCCTGCCACACCATGCTAGGGCCCCCCACCGGGGCAAACAAACCCCTGACCAACCTCAACAACTCGGATGCCACACTGCCGTCACCCGGCACCGCATCCATGACCTGCCCACCACTCGGGCCACCACGCAAACCACCCGTACCACCTACCACATTCAAACCCTGCACGCCATCCATACCACCAGACTCACCATCCATGGCCAAACCAGGTGCACGAGAAATAGGAAAAACTGTGGTCTTACCAGGCTGACTCCGAGAAGATCCCGAAACAGCCGTCACATGTCCTCCGCGTCGCACTCCAGCCGATTCACCGTCATCCACGATCTGGTCCCTGATGTCGTCCTCCGCGACGTCCTCCTCCAAGATGGCATCATCCTCCTCACTGGACCCAGGTCCAGGGAGCCCGCCGTCCGGCAGACTCGACCTTAGACCCCGTCCGCCCGCCGAACCACTCGTCCTCCGCGCCGTCCGCGATGATCCAGACGCTGCCGCCTCCGTGTAGACTCTGCCTGGGGCATGCCGGCCGGCATCCCCGCGCGCTCCATCGGACCCCGCCGCCGTCCTGTCGCTGTCCATCCTCTGCGCCGAAAGGCCGGGCCCCGCTGATCCGGGCCGTCTCCGTTCGTAATCCCCCGCCGGCACTGGGACCCTATGCTCCTGCATAGGCCCCGCTCGTTTTCCTGCCCGTGCTGCCGTTGACACTGCGGCCTCATCCCTGGCCTGTGACCCCTCTGGCCCACACAACCCAGCTGGCCCCCTCGACCCTGCTGGCCCACACAACCCAGCTGGCCCCCGCGACCCTGCTGGCACACGTGACCCCCCCGGCCCACGTGACCCTGCCGACCCCCGCGACCCCGCCGGCCCACGCGACCGTGGCGGGTCAGGTGACCTCGCCGGGTCAGGCAAGCCTGCCGGATCACAAGAGCGCGCAGGGCCGGGTGAGTACGAGGGGTCACGTGACCGCGCCGGGTCGGGTGACCTCGCCGGCCCACGTGACCGCGCCGGCCCACGTGATCGCGCCGACCCACGTGACCGCGCCGACCCACGCGACCGCGGCGGGTCAGGTGAGCGCGCCGGGTCAGGTGAGCCCGCCGGGTCACAAGGGCACGCCGGGCCAGGTGAGCGCGGCAGGTCACGTGACCGCGCCGGGTCAGGTGACCGCGCCGGGTCAGGTGACCGCGCCGGGTCACTTGGCCGCGAGGCGCGCGTCATCACAGTGCGCTGCGGACCGGAAGAGGAGGGGAGGCCGGCCATGTCGCTCACCGCCCCGCTGCCTTGATGCCCGCGGCCCGACTTCCGGCCTGGGCCTCGCGACGTCCCGACTCCCGGATCCACCGCCGCACTTCCACTGGGGCTCCGTCTCCGCTGCCGGCTCCTCGGTGTCATCTCTGGGCTGAGCCGCTCCGGAGGCCGCGTTCTTCGCTGCCGCTTCGGAGGCAGGGGGGTCCCGTCCTCAGCGCCGTCGCCGCTCCATCGCTGCAGCTGTTCCTCCATCCACCGCTGTCCGCGCTGCTCCGCCATCCTCTTCATCTGGGCCATGAAATCTTCCATCTTCAGGATCCAGAAGGGAACGATTCCAGTCACTGTCCAGGTAGGAATGGCCCACCCCCCTCTGACCTGCCCTATATACGACCCCCTATAGCACCACCCCCTGACCAATCACACTGACCCCTGATCCTAACTGACCCTTAGCACCACCCCCAAATTTCGCGCTCAAACTGACTTTCTCCATTAACCCCTGATTAACCCTATGGCCTGGCATCCCTCCTAGTCATGTAGCCCTCCCTTGAGCCCCTTTGGGGCAGCAGTCCGGGCTCTTCCTTTATAGTTGGAACTTTTCTTTCATAACTAAAACTTTTATATTGTTTTCTATTTCTATTTTGTTCTTATTTTCACTAGTAGCATTGTACTGCTGAAGTGCCATGTGTCAGTATGAGGCTGTCATGAAACCTGACTAAGATGTAGTGAACATTTTACATTTCTATTGAGCGTCTTACTTTTCAACTCTGTTGTATATAACGTAAGTCACTATGTTGAAAACAAAATGAAAAGGTGTTGAAATGTTATTGACTAGTATCTAA
This sequence comes from Anomaloglossus baeobatrachus, assembly GCF_048569485.1. Classification (NCBI taxonomy): domain Eukaryota; kingdom Metazoa; phylum Chordata; class Amphibia; order Anura; family Aromobatidae; genus Anomaloglossus; species Anomaloglossus baeobatrachus. The sequence continues at coordinate 353,189,717 of NC_134356.1, forward strand.
GCCTACCTGAGACACAGTATGTGCTTTTACGCAAACATTTTTTTCAGTAGATGCTGTGTTTTATTCAAACATTTTTCTGTTAATGAATTTCTGGTTTGTTATGTATCAAATGTTTGTACTAAAGAAATACATTTTTATGTAATCATATTTTTTTTGTAAAAAAAACCCAAGAAATTGGTTTGTGGGCATTCACTTTTTTTCCTTTAATCCATTTTCTCTTAATTTCTAAAAATTTTTGAATTAATTTCTAAGAAGTTACCAAATGCAGTTGGCTTAAATGTTAATGCTAAAATTATATGTATACTGCACTTGTCAACACTGTTGCCTGTTTAGACAACAATAAAGAAAATAATCCTGCACTACTCGGGTTTACCTTCACAATTTCAGTGGCAGTAGAAAAGCAGCTCCAATCCCTTTTAAACAACACGGCCAAGGAGGTACACACTGTCAATGAAGCAAATGTCCAAAAAAGTATTCACAGAGAAGGAAAGGATCCCGTATAAGCACACGGTGAGCGTAAAACAGCCATAGTCCTGGAGGAGCTCACACCCGGCTCTGCCACTTCCTTTTTCATGCACATCTTTTTCAGTGCTGGAGTGAAGAAGTGGGGTTAACGTCGTGCTACCGCCAATAAGGAGAATTGTTAATTAATAATAATAAATTCCTTTATTCTATAGGTCAGGTCCATGCATTTCAGGGATCCAGTCCCCTTCTTCTGGACCAAGAAAATCAACAATATGTGGACATAAGCAATTGACAGTCCAGAAAAAAAGCCACCAGCCAAAAAAGGTAAAATAATTACATTTTTTAACCTTTTTTGGCTGGTGGCTTTTTTTTCAGGACTGTCAGTTGCTTATATTCACATATTGTTGATTTTCTTGGTCCTGAAAAAGGGGACTGGATCCCTGAAACGTGTATACCTGACCTGTGAAATAAAGGAATTTATTATTTTTAATCAACAATTCTCCTTATTGGTGGTAGCGCAGTGTTAACCCCGCTTCTTCACTCCAGTACTGAGCATTAACCCACGTGGACTGCGGCAGCCGCCATCATCTTTAATACCTTCATAGGGGTTGTGACTTTGTAAAAACCCTGCCAGGTGAGTGTTATCCTATTTACACCACTATTTTAAATCTGGTAAGACCCTATTACGCTCTTGTCTCCCTAGTTTCTGATGCACATCTTTTTGAAACAATACAGTGCCTTGCAAAAGTATTCGGCTCCTTTAAATTTTTTCAACCTTTCCCCACATTTTGGGCTTTAAACATGAAGATAAAAATTTTAATGTTATGGTGAAGGATCAACAACAAGTGGGACACAATTGTGAAGTTGAATGAAATGTATTGCTTATTTTAAACTGTTTTAAAAAATGAATAACTGAAAAGTGGGGCGTGTAATATTATTCGTCCCTTTTAAGTTAATACTTTGTAGCGCCACCTTTTGCTGCGATTACAGCAGCAAGTTGCTTGGGGTATGTGTCTATCAGTTTTGCACATCGAGAGACTGAAATTCTTGCCCATTTTTCCTTTGCAAATAGCTCGAGCTCAGTGAGGTTGGATGGTGAGCGTTTGTGAACAGCAGTTTTCAGCTCTTTCCACAGATTCTCGATTGGATTCAGGTCTGGATTTTGATTTGGCCATTCTAACACCTGAATACGTTTATTTGTGAACCATTCCATTGTAGATTTTGCTTTATGTTTGGGATCATTGTTTTGTTGGAAGACAAATATCCGTCCCCATCTCAGTTTTTTTGCAGAATCCAACAAGTTTTCTTCAAGAATGGTCCTGTATTTGGCTCCATCCATCTTGCCATCAATTTTAACCATCTTCCCTGTCACTGATGAAGAAAATCAGGCCCAAACCATGATGCTGCCACCACCGTGTTTGACAGTGTGGATGGTGTGTTTAGGCTGATGAGCTGTGTTGCATTTACGCCAAACATATCATTTGTTATTGTGCCCAAATAGTTCAATTTTGGTTTCATCTGACCAGAGCACCTTCTTCCACATCTTTGGTGTGTCTCCCAGGTGGCTTGTGGCAAACGTCAAACAACACTTTTTATGGATATCTTTGAGAAATGGCTTTCTCCTTGCCACTCTTTTATAAAGGCCAGATTTGTAGCGTTTACGACTGATTGTTGTCCTATGGACAGACTCTCCCACTTCAGCTGTAGATCTCTGCAGTTCATTCAGAGTGATCATGGGCCTCTTGGCTGCATCTCTGATCAGTCTCTTCCATGTTTGAGATGAAAATGTGGATGGACGGCTGGGTCTTGGTAGATTTGCAGTGGTATGATACTCCTTCCATTGCAATATGATCACTTGCACAGTGCTCCTTGGGATGTTACAAGTTTTGGAAATCTTTTCGTAACCAAATCCAGCTTTAAACTTCTCCACAACAGTATCATGGACCTGTCTGTTGTGTTCCTCGGTCTTCATGATGCTATCTGCGCTTTAAACAGAACACTGAGACTATCACAGAGCAGGTGCATTTATACAGAGACTTGATTACACAGGTGGCTTATATTTATCATCATCAGTCATTTAGGACAACATTGGATCATTGAGAGATCCTCAATGAACTCCTGGAGTGAGTTTGCTGCACTGAAAGTAAAGGGGACTGATAATATTGCACGCCCCACTTTTCAGTTATTTATTTTTTAAAAAGTTTAAAATAAGCAATAAGTTTTGTTCAGCTTCACAATTGTGTCTCACTTGTTGTTGATTCTTCAGCATAACATTAAATTTTTTATTGTTTTGTTTGAAGTCTGAAAGTGGGAAAAGGTTGAAAAATTCAAGGGGGCTGAATACTTTCGCAAGGCATTGTAAATCTATTTTAATGGAGTTTTGAAGTTGAGCCACCCTTTCCTTCTCTGTGGATAATTTTTTGGACTGTTACCTGTTTACACCGTAGAGGTACGTACCCAACCGTGGCCACAGTATGGAAGTGTAGAAATACATCCACCATTGCATAGAGTTAGGTAACATTTTATTTAGAGGCATTGCATAACATTTTACTCATAATTAGAAGGATTAGTTCCAAAGCAGAATACTGTACCATAAGAAAGTTATTAGCATCAAATCCATAGAATTATATATTGTTCTATGTTGGGCTGATCCAATATATTGATCAATCACGGCATAAAGGCTAGAGTTGAGCGCGGTTCGCGGTTCGTGGTTCTCCAGTTCTAGGCTCGAGTGATTTTGGGGGCTGTTCGAGATCGAACTAGAACTCGAGCTTTTTGCAAAAGCTCGAAAGTTCTAGATACGTTCGAGAACGGTTCTAGCAGCAAAAAGCAGGGCTTTTTACAGCTACAGTGTGCAGGAGCCATCGCTGGCAGCCTGCCACAAGCTGGTAACCAAGATAAACATCGGGTATCCAAGCAAAGCGCTTTGGTTAGTAACCCGATGTTTATCTTAGTTACGTGCAGGAAGCCCATACTTCCCCGCTCAGCTCGCTCCGCTCCCTCCTGCCCGCGGCATGTACACATATACACACACACACACACACACACACACACACATGGTCCCGCTCGGCTTACCTGCGGTGATGAAGTCCCGCCATCCCGACCTCAGCGCTGTCACTGTCCTCCATGGCCGCCGCTTGTCACATCACCTCTCGCTTCCGACCCGAGACTGACTAGCGGTGACGTCACGGACCTCTCGCGATACTTGGTGTGAAGGCGCCGGTCATTGAACTCAGTGACAGGGGCTGTCAGTGTGCTGGAGATCAGCGCAGGTAATGTACCTCGCTGACAGCAGCACTTGTCATCCCCTGCAGTGACCTGGGCTGACCCATTGATGTTAGCTCAGGTCACTGCATTGCTCTCCCAGCCAATGGGGAACATCCTGCTCTTCATTGACTGGGACAGTGTGGATCGTCATGGCAACCCCTTGGATTACAGCAGACCTGGATTTGTTTTTCATTCTAATAAATTGGTTAAAGAGGAAATGTTTTGGGGAGTGTTTTTTCAAATAAAAATGTGTTTGTCGTCTGTTTTTTTTATTACTGACTGGGTTGGTGATGTCGGGTATCTGATAGACGCCTGACCTCACCAACCCCAGGGCTTGATGCCAGGTGACATTTCACATCTGGTATTAACCCCATATATTACCCCGTTTGCCACCGCACCAGGGCGCGGGATGAGCTGGGGCGAATCACCAGGATTGGCGCATCTAATGGATGCGCCACTTCTGGGGCGGCTGCGGCCTGCTATTTTTAGGCTGGGGAGAGTCCAATAACCATGGACCTCCCTAGTCTGAGAATATCAGGCCCCAGCTGTCTGCTTTACCTTGGCTGGTGATCCAATTTTGGGGGACCCCTACGTGTTTTTTTTTTTAAATTATTTATTTAATTTAAAATAACAGCGTGGGGTGCCCTCAGTTTTGGATTACCAGCCAAGGTGAGGTTGCCAGGTTTGGTCTGCAGGCTGCAGCCGTCTGCTTTACCCTAGCTGGCTACAAAACTAGGGGGAACCCTACGTCATTTTTTTTTTCATTTTTTTGGCTAAATACAAAGCTAAGCACCCCTTAGTGCCACATGAAAGGCACCAAAGGGTGCTCCACTTTTTCTCCACTTTTTCTACATTTTTTTCTCCACTTTTTCTCCACTTTTTCTCCACTTTTTTCTCCACTTTTTCTCCACTTTTTCTCCACTTTTTCTCCACTTTTTCTCCACTTTTTATCCATTTTTTTCTCCACTTTTTCTCCACTTTTTCTCCACTTTTTCTTCACTTTTTTCTCCACTTTTTATCCACTTTTTATCCACTTTTTATCCATTTTTTTCTCCACTTTTTCTCCACTTTTTCTCCGTTCTTTTTCTATGGTTGGTCTACCCATTAGCTCTGCCATGCATACTGTAGCTCTACACCTACTGCACATGTTACTTTATGATTGACATCTCTTTCGTACCAGAGCTATCTAAGCCTACTCTGACCCCATATTTGTTATTACTATATTGTCCTTGTACTGTATTATGACATTTGTATCATGTGTTTCACTTCTTGCTGTGTTGCAATTTTTTTGCTGCATCCCAATTGTACCTCTACATTGTTCGAGTTTATGTTATTGTTCTTTCACTCTTATGTGATACTCATTATTGTCATTTTTCATGATTACATGCAGATAAGTCCAATCTGACGAAGGCTCAGGCCGAAACGTCATTTGTAACTTGTTTTGGACAAAAACATATATGCTTATGAAAATTTTTTTTTCTTAATACGGACCAATAAAGAGTGATTTTGCATTACTATCCGTTGTGACTTACTGACTTAGTCTGGGAGATTTAGAGTGCCGAGGTTACTCACTAATTTTATCTATTATTACCTCTGAGCACCTATATACCAGTGAGCAGAGCTTCCTCTACAGTAGTTCTCCTGATTAGGCATGCCCTTACCTCATGAGCATGGCATTGCAGCTTTGGTAGCAACCATTACGACATGGACTCTTCTGCTGTGGACCTGAGAAGAGTGAGTGCAGATTCATTGCACCCACACTCCTCACATGAAGGGTCCGCACTCCTAGAAAATGGGGGATACGTTCCCTGAGTGTCTCCCCCCCATATTCTAGATGGTCCAGAGTCGTCGTGGGACCCCTTTATTTTTTTTCTTACAATAAATTGGTGAAAGAGGAAATGTTTTGGGGACTGTTTTTTCAAATAAATTTCTTTTGTCGATTTTTTTTTTTTGTTAGTACTGACAGTTTATGATGTTGGGTATCTAATAGACGCCATGACATCACAAACTGCTGGGCTTGATCTCAGGTGACTTTACAGCTAGTATCAACCCGATTTATTACCCAGTTTGCCACTGCACCAGGGCATGGGATGAGCTGGGGTGAAGCGCCAGGATTGGCGCATCTAGTGTATGTGCCACGTCTGGGGTGCCTGCGGCCTGCTATTTTTAGGCTGTGAAGGCCCAATAACTATGGACCTTCCCACCCTGAGAATACCAGACCACAGCTGTCCGCTTTACCTTGGCTGGTGATCCAACCCTACTTTTATTGTGTAATTATTAATATTTATCAAATAATTATAAAAAAGAGCCTGAGGGGACCTCCACATTGGATCCCCAACCACGGTAAAGCTGCCAGCTGTGGTTTTCAGGCTACAGCCGTCTGCTTTACCCTAGCTGGCTATCAAAAATGGGGGGACCCAACGTCATTTTTTTTTTAACTATTTTTTAAATAGAAAAAATTAATGGGCTTCCCTGTATTTTGATTGCCAACCAAGGTAACGGCAGGCAGATGGGGGTGGCAACCTATAGCTGTCTGCTTTATCTGCGCTGAGAATCAAAAATACCGCGGAGCGCTACGTCATTTTTTTAAAGATTTATTTTTACAGCACTGTGATGTCCAGCAATCAAAATACAGGGAAGCCCATTTTATTTTTAGTTATTTAAATAAATAATTAAAAAAATATATATGGGCTCCCGCTGCATTTTTTGTATTGCTAGCTAAGGGTAATCCAAGCAGCTACTGGCTGCTAACCCCCACTGCTTGGTGTTACCTTCACTGGCAATGGAAAATCCAGGGAAGCATTTTTTATTTTTTTTGCCAAAAAACTACAAAAAAGGACGTGAGCTTCGCCATATTTTTGTTTGCTAGCCAGGTATAGCAGGCAGGTGCTGGAAGAGTTGGATACAGCGCCAGAATATGGCGCTTCTATGAAAATGCCATTTTCTGAGGCGGCTGCAGACTGCAATTCGCAGCAGTGGGGCCCAGAAAGCTCAGGCCAACCTGTGCTGCGGATTCCAATCCCCAGCTGCCTAGTTGTACCTGGCTGGACACAAAAATGGGGCGAAGCCTACGTCATTTGTTTTCTAATTATTTCATGAAATTCATGACATAATAAAAAAAGGGCTTCCCTTTATTTTTGGTTCCCAGCCGGGTACAAATAGGCAACTGGGGGTTGGGGGCAGCCGTACCTGCCTGCTGTACCTGGCTAGCATACAAAAATATGGCGAAGCCCACATAATTTTTTCAGGGGGCAAAAAACTTCTGCATACAGTCCTGGATGGAGTATGCTGAGCCTTGTAGTTCTGCAGCTGCTGTCTATCTGTATGGAGAAGAGCAGACAGCAGCTGCAGAACTACAAGGCTCAGCATACTCCATCCAGGATTGTATGCAGAAGTTTTTTGCCCACCAAAAAAATGACGTGGGCTTCGCCATATTTTTGTATGCTAGCCAGGTACAGCAGGCAGCCACGGGCTGCCTCCAACCCCCAGTTGCCTATTTGTACCCGGCTGGGAACCAAAAATATAGGGAAGCCCGTTTTTTTTAATTATTTCACTTATTTCATGAAATAATTAAAAAACAAATGACGTGGGCTTCGCCCCATTTTTGTGTCCAGCCGGGTACAACTAGGCAGCTGGGGATTGGAATCCGCAGCACAGGTTAGCCCGAGGTTTCTGGGCGCCTCTGCTGCGGATTTCAGTCCGCAGCCATCCCAGAAAATGGCGCTCTCATAGAAGCGCCATCATCTGGCGCTGTATCCAACTCTTCCAACAGCCCTGGAGCTGGGTGGCTTGTTGGGTAATCATGAGTTAATACTGGCTTTGTTTTACTAGCCAGTATTAAGCCAGAGATTCTTAATGTCAGGCACGTTTGACCCGGCCATTAAGAATCTCCAATAAAGGGTTAAAAAAAAACACCACACAGAGAAAAAATACTTTAATAGAAATAAATACACAGACACATTAGAGACTCCATCTTTATTACCCCCTGTCAGCCCTCCCCGATCCTGCTCTTCTGTCTTCTTTCTTTCTAGTGTAGTAGTAGTGACGATTGTAGTGAGGAAGGATGAGGTTCACCAGCTCATCACTTGGGGCTGGGGAACCTCATCCTCACTACAATCCTCACTACAATCGTGAAGCAGCGTGCATGCAGCCTTCACTCCGTGAGTGATCAGTGCTGGCTGTCAGCGGTAACAGCGGTAACGCTGACAGATGCGTTACCATAGCAATGGTGCTCTCGGAGCCGCGGTTAGCGGTGACGTCACCGCTAACTGCGTTGCTATGGCAACGGTGATCTCCGTTAATGACCGGCTGTGTCAGCCGGTCCCTAATGGAACGGGGAGTCGACCGCGTGCTAGAGCATGTCGCCGGTACACGGCGATACACATATGTGCACCGTGTACCGGAGAGATGCACTCGCAGGTCCTACATGACGCGTCATAGTCATGTGACCAGTCTGTAGCCAATGAGATAATAGCCACGTGACTGGTCACATGGCTATTTTGACGTCACGATAGGTCCTGCATTTCTGCTGGCAGTGCAGGTCACCGGGAGGATTAAGCGGTCATCGGATGGAATAGCGGCAGGAGACAGAGTGCAGAAGGGATCGCGGGGACCGGTAAGTGTTATGGCAATGTTTATTAACTGTTTGTGTACATTTATAATGCATTTTTATGTGTTTGTGATTGCCTCCCATTATAGCCTATTGGTTCTAGTTCGGTTCGTCGAACGTTCGACGAACCGAACTCGAACAGGACCCCCGTTCGGCGAACCGACCTCGAGCCGAACCACGACCGGTTCGCTCATCTCTAATAAAGGCAACTAAAGGAAATGAAAAAAACAAAGAGCAGAAGAGTTGTAATGCTTATAAAATAAATTTTATTACATAATATATCAGTAAATAGATTTTTTTTCTTACATGAAAATAACAGTATGAAAAAGGACACATACAAATGGGGGGTACAGAGATAGAAATACGTCAGAAAAATCTTAAGAAATCTTGAGGAGGACCGGTTGCATCATCACAAGGAAATATCAATAAAAAATGAAAATAATCAATAAGGCTGGCACAATAATATGATAAGATACTGCAGGGGCACTGGGCAAAAAAGCCCTAAGGACATAGTGCTATGTGCTTAAAAAAATGAAACCCCCCAATCATATTCAAATCATCATCTACTTAAATAAATGCTATATTGCGATATTTGTGGGAAAATAGATAATTGCACAGAGATCCGTACCCATATGATTAAAGTGAAAGCAAATGCAGGCAGGTCCGTGTCTCAGAGGAGAGAATCCCCCAAGCAAAAGAGACCGCGACATACGTTTAACAATGTGTTTGCTTGCTTCATCAGGGGGAATTCGAGAAAGTTGTCCATTCCTTCCAGATTGATGACTTACCCTTAGGATATTAATATTAGTTGAGTAGACGTTTTCCCCCTGGCACCTACACTGATCAGCTACTATCAACTTCAGAAACAGCATCATGTAAATTTGCATCCAACTGGAACAGCACAGCACATTGCTTAGTGGCAGCTCTTGGATACTGTAGCTTAGCTACTATTTACTACAAGAATTAGCTACAGAATTATAATCCCCCTTCACTCAAACTGCATATGTATGCTATCTGTGTGGTCTGTGTGCAGAATTTCTATGTATTTCTATAAGGCACACTTTTAACATCTCTCCCCTGCCTATTGCTGACAGGGAGAAATCTATCATATGCAGGAGGCAGCAGAAACTAAACAATTATTGCAAACAGTATATTGAGACATTGCAATGTATGTTAGAGGTCAGCAATTCTATGTCCCTGATCTATCATGGCAGCCCTTAGATTGGACTCAGCAGCTCATTGCAGGGTGATTGGATACTTAATCCTTTTTCAATTCAGAGTCATCATGGAAAATGTAGACTTCATTAGAAAGATCACATTTGAGGGAAAGAACAAATTATTAACATATGAGACAACCCGGAAATGGTACATTCACTTTAACAGAGTTACACAAGAGATTCACAAGAGCATCTACATTGCTATTAAGGTTAACAAATAGCCTGCTGGAGTGCTGCTTTAATCGAGGACGGTAAAATAAACAAACAAGTATCTCTGCTAGTAGATTACTGGCCATTTTAAGAGATACTTTTAATTCTTTTTATTTTATTCCTATATGCTTTTTTGACTTTTTTATAGTTTGATAAAAAAAGAAGCAGAGTTTATAAGTGGGTTAAATAATATGTAATAAAAAAATGGATTATTAGTACTTAAATGATTTGGTACTGGTTAAATAAATACATGTAGAATCAAAATGAATCACTTTCATTGGAATATAGTTTTTATTTATGTGCACACTATTGGTAATATAATAGCAATGATTTTCTGCTAAAATAAAAAAAAAAAGGCGCTAAATCCAGTGCTTAATTATTTTCATGAAGAAGAGGTCAAAAACAAATTATTTCTGCTCAATAAATGATTTGTTGAAGATATTTTGCTATTAAGATTTCCCTGAAATACTCACCCAGTGCCACCTTAATGCTTGTAACGCTGGGTTCCTGACAGTTTTGTCATGGTTATGATAAATGATCCATTTTGCAGATGCTGATTGTGTGACCCATTTAACTAGCAGTGGTCCTAGAATGACATTATGAAAGATGTTTAGCAGCAGAAAGAAAACAAAAAATTCCTTTGAAGTGTAGAAATTGAATAATCTAATGGTGAATTCATCATCCTCTGTACAGAGTAGATTACATTTGAAATGTACAGTGCAATTAAGTATAATGTATTGTGCTGGATAGAGATAGTATGTTTTCCTATTTCTTTATTTTAACAAGTTGAAACCATAAATGCTTGCATTTGTCATAATTATTTGTGTAAATATAAAATACCACTTAAATTATGTCTTTAAATTATTACAAATAATAATCATGCTAACTGGTAATATCGTATTGGTACTAATAATATGTAATATTTTTATTAATTGGAACCTAAGAGCTATTACATGCTTCCCGATTCACAGGCAGCATTTATCAGACACTGGCTGTATGATCTCAGCAAGGTATGTTTGACTCTTAAGCGTTGCGACACACTTTTGAAGATGGGGACTGTGTCGAACGGGACACTAGTAGATTTGGGTCCCTGAAAATTCTTACAGCCTGCTGTGAGAGACTTGTAGATGAGGAGCAGCTTCCAGGAACCTGCCTATCAACTAGTATCCTGTGCGGCTTTAAAGAAGGGAATTTTGTTTACTTACCGTAAATTCCTTTTCTTCTAGCTCCAATTGGGAGACCCAGACAATTGGGTGTATAGGCTATGCCTCCGGAGGCCGCACAAAGTATTACACTAAAAGTGTAAAGCCCCTCCCCTTCTGCCTATACACCCCCCGTGCTCCCACGGGCTCCTCAGTTTTGGTGCAAAAGCAAGAAGGAGGAAAAAATTATAAACTGGATTAAAGTAAATTCAATCCGAAGGAATATCGGAGAACTGAAACCATTCAACATGAACAACATGTGTACACAAAAAAACAGGGGCGGGTGCTGGGTCTCCCAATTGGAGCTAGAAGAAAAGGAATTTACGGTAAGTAAACAAAATTCCCTTCTTCTTTGTCGCTCCATTGGGAGACCCAGACAATTGGGACGTCCAAAAGCAGTCCCTGGGTGGGTAAAATAATACCTCGTAATAGAGCCGTAAAACGGCCCCTTCCTACAGGTGGGCAACCGCCGCCTGAAGGACTCATCTACCTAGGCTGGCATCCGCCGAAGCATAGGTATGCACCTGATAGTGTTTCGTGAAAGTGTGCAGGCTCGACCAGGTAGCCGCCTGACACACCTGCTGAGCCGTAGCCTGGTGCCTCAAAGCCCAGGACGCGCCCACGGCTCTGGTAGAATGGGCCTTCAGCCCTGAGGGAACCGGAAGCCCAGCAGAATGGTAAGCTTCGAGAATTGGTTCCTTGATCCACCGAGCTAGGGTTGATTTGGAAGCCTGTGACCCTTTACGCTGGCCAGCGACAAGGACAAAGAGTGCATCCGAGCGGCGCAGGGGCGCCGTACGAGAGATGTAGAGTCTGAGTGCTCTCACCAGATCTAACAAGTGCAGATCCTTTTCACATTGGTGAACTGGATGGGGACAAAAAGAGGGTAAGGAGATATCCTGATTGAGATGAAAGGGGGATACCACCTTAGGGAGAAATTCCGGAACCGGACGCAGAACCACCTTGTCCTGGTGAAACACCAGGAAAGGGGCTTTGCACGACAACGCTGCTAGCTCAGACACTGTCCGAAGTGAAGTGACTGCTACTAGGAAAACCACTTTCTGCGAAAGGCGTGAGAGAGAAATATCCCTCATTGGCTCGAATGGTGGTTTCTGAAGAACCATCAGCACCCTGTTCAGATCCCAGGGTTCTAACGGCCGCTTGTAAGGAGGAACGATGTGACAAACCCCCTGCAGGAACGTGCGTACCTGTGGAAGTCTGGCTAGGCGCTTCTGGAAAAACACAGAGAGCGCTGAGACTTGTCCCTTAAGGGAGCCGAGCGACAAACCCTTTTCCAGTCCAGATTGAAGGAAGGACAGAAAAGTGGGCAAGGCAAATGGCCAGGGAGAAAAACCCTGAGCAGAGCACCACGACAGGAAAATTTTCCACATCCTGTGGTAGATCTTGGCGGACGTTGGTTACCTAGCCTGTCTCATAGTGGCAATGACCTCTTGAGATAATCCTGAAGACGCTAGGATCCAGGACTCAATGGCCACACAGTCAGGTTGAGGGCCGCAGAATTCAGATGGAAAAACGGCCCTTGAGACAGCAAGTCTGGTCGGTCTGGTAGTGTCCACGGTTGGCCGACCGTGAGATGCCACAGATCCGGGTACCACGACCTCCTCGGCCAGTCTGGAGCGACGAGGATGACGCAGTGGCAGTCGGCCCTGATCTTGCGTAACACTCTGGGCAACAGTGCCAGCGGAGGAAACACATAAGGGAGCTGAAACTGCGACCAATCCTGAACTAAGGCGTCTGCCGCCATAGCTCTGGGATCTTGAGACCGTGCCATGAACGTCGGTACCTTGTTGTTGTGCCGGGACGCCATTAGGTCGACGTCCGGCATGCCCCAGCGGCAACATATCTCCTGAAACACGTCCGGGTGAAGGGACCATTCCCCTGCGTCCATGCCCTGGCGACTGAGAAAGTCTGCTTCCCAGTTTTCTACGCCTGGGATGTGAACTGCGGATATGGTGGAGGCTGTGGCTTCCACCCACAGTAGAATCCGCCGGACTTCCTGGAAGGCTTGCCGACTGCGTGTCCCGCCTTGGTGGTTGATGTATGCCACCGCTGTGGAGTTGTCCGACTGAACTCGGATCTGCTTGCCTTCCAGCCACTGCTGGAACGCTTTTAGGGCCAGATACACTGCCCTGATCTCCAGAACATTGATCTGAAGCGAGGACTCTTGCTGAGTCCACGTACCCTGAGCCCTGTGGTGGAGAAAAACTGCTCCCCACCCTGACAGACTCGCGTCCGTCGTGACCACCGCCCAGGATTGGGGTAGGAAGGATTTCCCCTTCTATAATGAAGTGGGAAGAAGCCACCACCGAAGGGAAGCTTTGGTTGCCTGAGAGAGGGAGACGTTCCTGTCGAGGGACGTCGGTTTCCTGTCCCATTTGCGTAGGATGTCCCATTGAAGAGGACGCAGGTGAAACTGCGCGAAAGGGACTGCCTCCATTGCTGCCACCATCTTCCCCAGGAAGTGCATGAGGCGCCTCAAGGGGTGTGACTGACCTTGAAGGAGAGATTGCACCCCCGTCTGTAGTGAACGCTGCTTGTTCAGCGGAAGCTTCACTATCGCTGAGAGGGTATGGAACTCCATGCCAAGATATGTCAGCGATTGGGCCGGTGTCAGATTTGACTTTGGAAAATTGATGATCCACCCGAAACTCTGGAGAGTCTCCAGAGTAGCATTGAGGCTGTGCTGGCATGCCTCTTGGGAGGGAGCCTTGACCAGCAGATCGTCTAAGTAAGGGATCACCGAGTGACCCTGGCAGTGGAGGACCGCGACTACTGTAGCCATGACCTTGGTGAAAACCCGGGGGGCTGTCGCCAGGCCGAACGGCAGTGCCACGAACTGGAGGTGTTCGTCTCCTATGGCGAAGCGCAGGAAGCGCTGATGCTCTGGAGCAATCGGAACGTGAAGATAAGCATCTTTGATATCGATGGATGCAAGGAAATCTCCTTGGGACATTGAGGCGATGACGGAGCGGAGGGATTCCATCCAGAACCGCCTGGTCTTTACGTGTTTGTTGAGCAGTTTTAGGTCCAGGACAGGACGGAAAGACCCGTCCTTCTTTGGAACCACAAACAGGTTGGAGTAAAAACCGTGACCCTGTTGCTGAAGAGGAACAGGGATCACCACTCCTTCTACCTTCAGAGTGTCCAACGCCTGCAGAAGAGCATCGGCTCGCTCGGGAGGCGGAGATGTTCTGAAGAATCGAGTCGGAGGACGAGAGCTGAACTCTATCCTGTAACCGTGAGACAGAATGTCTCTCACCCATCGGTCTTTTACCTGTGGCAGCCAGGTGTCGCAGAAGAGGGAGAGCCTGCCATCGACCGAGGATGCGGTGTGAGGCGGCCGTAAGTCATGAGGAAGCCGCCTTGGTAGCGGCACTTCCGGCGGTCTTTTTAGGGCGTGACTTAGACCGCCATGAATCGGAGTTCCTCTGATCCTTCTGAGGTCTTTTGGACGAGGAGAATTGGGCTCTGCCCGTACCCCGAAAGGACCGAAACCTCGACTGTCCCCTCCTCTGTTGGGGTAATTTTGGTTTGGCCTGGGGTAAGGATGTTTCCTTTCCCTTGGATTGTTTTATGATTTCATCCAATCTCTCACCAAACAAACGGTCGCCAGAAAATGGCAAACCGATTAAGCACTTTTTGGCAATCGAGTCTGCCTTCCATTCCCGTAGCCACAAGGCCCTGCGTAATGCCACCGAATTGTCGGCTGCAACCGCCGTACGGCTCGCAGAGTCCAGGATAGCATTAATAGCGTAGGACGCAAATGCCGACGTTTGAGAGGTTATGGAAGCCACTTGCGGCGCAGACGTACGTGTGAGTGCGTCAATTTGGGCTTGACCCGCTGAGATAGCTTGGAGTGCCCATACTGCTGCGAATGCTGGAGCGAAAGACGCGCCGATAGCCTCATAGATGGATTTCAACCAGAGCTCCATCTGTCTGGCAGTGGCATCCTTGAGTGAAGCCCCATCTTCAACTGCAACTATGGATCTAGCCGCCAGTCTGGAGATTGGAGGATCCACCTTGGGACACTGAGTCCAGCCCTTGACCACGTCAGGGGGGAAGGGATAACGTGTATCCTTAAGGCGCTTGGAAAAACGCTTATCTGGACAAACTCGGTGTTTCTGGACTGCCTCTCTGAAGTCGGAGTGATCCAGAAACATACTCGCTGTACGCTTGGGGAACCTGAAACGGAACTTCTCCTGCTGAGAAGCTGACTCCTCTGCTGGAGGAGCTGAGGGAGAAATATCCAACATCTTATTTATGGACGCAATAAGATCATTCACTATGGCGTCCCCATCAGGAGTATCAAGGTTGAGAGCGGCCTCAGGATCAGAATCCTGATCAGCTACCTCCGCTTCATCATGCAGAGAGTCATCTCTCTGAGACCCCGAACAATGCGATGAGGTCGAGGAGATTTCCAAGCGAGCTCGCTTAGGCGGTCTGGGACTGCGGTCCGTGTCAGAGACCTCACCCTGGGATCTATGAGACCCCCCGGGGGGACATTGTTGTTCCAACTGAGGGAAACTAGGGGGCAGTGATTCCACAGTGCCCATGGTCTGAGATACCGGTCTGGACTGCAAAGCTTCTAGTATTTTAGCCATAGTCTCAGAAAGTCTGTCAGTAAAAACTGCAAACTCCGTCCCTGTCACCTGGACAGTGTTAGCTGGTTGTTCCCCCTGGGCCCCCCTTAGCAGAGGCTCCGGCTGAGTAAGTGCCACAGGGGCCGAGCAGTGCACACAATGAGGGTCAGTGGAACCTGCCGGTAGCGAGGTTGTACATGCGGCGCAGGCAGCATAGTAAGCCTGTGTTTTGGCACCCCTGCTTCTTGTGGGCGCCATATTGTTGTCTCCTTTGAGCAACACAACAGGGTATATAGCCAGAAATCAACTGTGCACCATACAGTGTAAATTATAGCCTGTAAACATATAAACTATAATCACACTTCTGCACAAGTGGGGCCAGCACCTCAAGTGCTGCTTACCGCCCGCTTAAAGCGGTTGTGTGGCCACCAGAATCCCTGCCTGAGTCCCCCAGAGTTTGTCTCCCCTCTGCAGCGTCTGAGGAGCTGACAGGAATGGCTGCCGGCGTCCTGAGGAGAGGAGGGAGCCGTGGGCGTGACCCAGAAAGTGCGGGAGCTGGTGCCTCACTGTGCACAGTGAGGGGGGTGGAGTATGCAAAGCATGCTCCAGCCCTCCGTGCTGCCGTGCTGTACAGCGTCCCGCCCTTCCCCTGACTGGCAGGGCTGGGGGTGGGAAGAAAAAGAGACTAGGCCCAAAAGCTGGGGACTCGAGTTATAAGCGCGGCCGCCGTATAAGCGCGGCCGGCGCAGAGTCCCCGGCGCACTAACAGTCCCAGCCGCGCCTCAGTAAAAACAATGGCAGCGGCGGTCAGCGCGGTAGTCCCCATACACAAACACACTCAGCGACGCTGCAGTGTATAATGGCACAAACGCGGTCAGCGCCGCGGTCCCCGATGCACTAGCACACCCAGCAATGCTGGAGTGTTGCTGTGCGCGGTCCCCACGGGGACACAGAGTACCTTAAAGTAGCAGGGCCATGTCCCTGAACGATACCCGGCTCCTATCCAGCAGGCTCCTCAGGAGTTGTGGATGAAGCACGGTCTCAGTGCCTGGAGACCGATAGGATCCCACTTCACCCAGAGCCCTAAGGGGGATGGGGAAGGAAAACAGCATGTGGGCTCCAGCCTCCGTACCCGCAATGGATACCTCAACCTTAACAACACCGCCGACAAGAGTGGGGTGAGAAGGGAGCATGCTGGGGGCCCTATATGGGCCCACTTTTCTTCCATCCGACATAGTCAGCAGCTGCTGCTGACTAATCTGTGGAGCTGTGCGTGCATGTCTGCCTCCTTCGCACAAAGCAAAAAACTGAGGAGCCCGTGGGAGCACGGGGGGTGCATAGGCAGAAGGGGAGGGGCTTTACACTTTTAGTGTAATACTTTGTGCGGCCTCCGGAGGCATAGCCTATACACCCAATTGTCTGGGTCTCCCAATGGAGCGACAAAGAAACTATGTTTTGCTCAGAACATACTCTGAATACATTTCAGAGTCAAAATACCTGCTGAAATCATACAGCTAGTGCCTGATACATGTTACCTATGAATTCAATGGCATGTATCAGTTGTCCGGTTCCGCTTAACCCTTTAACAACCAATGACATATATAGCACTATGTGAAAACACCCAGTGACAGCTTTGTTTCGACAGTGGTCAATGACTGCTAACCAGCTTGGGAAGAAATGTGTGTCCTATATTAGGAGTTCCCGCTTTCTGATCACTGTAATCTGTTAGTCAGTCTTACTGACCGGTCACACCATAATTGTGCTGTAGGTGTTGAAATATCAGCACTTCACTGCATAATCACTGCCTGAACTCAACTCATCTGACAGCTGAGTTCCTCCGGTAACTGCCAGCGATGGTGCCAGTGCCACCCGTAGCTGATTAACCATCCTGATGCCATGATTGAGAACCATTGTGACATTAAGAAGGTTGTGAAAAGATGCTGGGACCAATGATTGGATAGTGAGTGTCAATATCCAATCACAGCATGTATACAATGCAGGAAACAGAAGCTCAACTCCAATTTTCCTCACACTGTCAGTGACTGTGTTATAGATTGGGGCTATGCTGTTGCCAGAAACTGTCTAAATTACTCTAAATCTCCTATTTCTTCCAGTATTATCCAAGTCTCCCTGTCCCTTCTCCCATCTCCTTTGTTTTTTTTAAGGATATATTCATATTGTAAAACTTAATTTTTCTCAATGTAATGTCCTTCTGTCCATCAATCCAAAGTTATATAGCTTTAGTTAAGTGTAGGGTAACGAAGGGCAATTAGTTAAGAACTAGTTAGCTATGGCTAGCAGTAGTATACAGTATAATAATAATAATAATAATAATAATAATAATAATAATAATAATAATAATAATACTAATTATGAACAGGTGTAAGGACTTTGTTTTTTATGAAAAGAAAATATATAAAAAATGAATAAAAAGATGTTTCTTTTATATATATATTTATATATATACTAGAAGGTGGCCCGATTCTACGCATCGGGTATTCTAGAATTTACGTATTGTGTAGTTCATGTATGATTTTTGTTATATATATATATAGATGTTGTTGTGTGTAGTTACCAAGTGTTTGTGTAGGGGCTGTACATGTTCTGGGTGTTGTCTGGGTGAGGCGGGGGGTGAGAGCGGTGTTGTATGTGTGTTGCGTGTGTTGCGTTGTTTGTGGAGCGCTGTGTGTCTGTAGCGTTGTGTGTGTGTGTGTTGCGCGGTTTGTGTGTGTGTGTGGTGTGTTTTGGGGGGAGGTATGTTTTGTGCAATGTGTGTGTTGTGCGGTATGTGCAAATATTTGTGTGTGCCGCGGTGTTTGTGTGTTGGGTGTTGTGTGTGTGCAGCGTTGTCTGTGTGTGTGGATGTCTGTGTAGGGCAGTTGTTTGTGGTTCCCAGTGTGTGTGTGTGGTGTGTTGTGCAGTGCGCGCGCGTGTGTGTGTGTGTTGGGGGGAGGTGTGCACTTCCCATCGTGCTCCAACCCCCATGCAGCGCAGTCCCCATCGTGCTCCATCCCCCATGCAGTGCACTCCCCATCGTGCTCCATCCCCTATGCTGTACACCCCCCATCGTGCTCCATCTCCCATGCTGCGCACTCCCAAACGTGCTCCATCCGCCATGCTGCGTACTCCCAAACGTGCTCCATCCACCATGCTGTGCACTCCCAAACATGCTCCATCCGCCATACTCCGCACTCCCCATCGTGCTCCATCCCCCATGCAGCGCACTCCCCATCGTGCTCCATCCCCTATGCTGCGCACCCCCCATCGTGCTCCATCTCCCATGCTGCGCACTCCCAAACGTGCTCCATCCGCCATGCTGCGCACTCCCAAACGTGCTCCATCCGCCATGCTGCGCACTCCCAAACGTGCTCCATCTGCCATGCTGCGCACTCCCAAACGTGCTCCATCCGCCATGCTGCGCACTCCCAAACGTGGTCCATCCGCCATGCTGCGCACTCCCAAACGTGCTCCATCCGCCATACTTTGCACTCCCCATCGTGCTCCATCCCCTATGCTGCGCACCCCCCATCGTGCTCCATCTCCCATGCTGCGCACTCCCAAACGTGCTCCATCCCCCATGCTACGCACTCCCAAACGTGCTCCATCCACCATGCTGCGCACTCCCAAACGTGCTCCATCCGCCATACTCTGCACTCCCCATCGTGCTCCATCCCCCATGCAGCGCACTCCCCATCGTGCTCCATCCCCTATGCTGCGCACCCCCCATCGTGCTCCATCTCCCATGCTGCGCACTCCCAAACGTGCTCCATCCCCCATGCTGCGCACTCCCAAACGTGCTCCATCCGCCATGCTGCGCACTCCCAAACGTGCTCCATCCGCCATGCTGCGCACTCCCAAACGTGCTCCATCCGCCATGCTGCGCACTCCCAAACGTCGTCCATCCGCCATGCTGCGCACTCCCAAACGTGCTCCATCCGCCATACTTTGCACTCCCCATCGTGCTCCATCCCCTATGCTGCACACCCCCCATCGTGCTCCATCTCCCATGCTGCGCACTCCCAAACGTGCTCCATCCCCCATGCTGCGCACTCCCAAACGTGCTCCATCCGCCATGCTGCGCACTCCCAAACGTGCTCCATCCGCCATGCTGTGCACTCCCAAACGTGCTCCATCCGCTATGCTGCGCACTCCCAAACGTGCTCCATCCGCCATACTCCGCACTCCCCATCGTGCTCCATCCCCTATGCTGCGCACCCCCAAACGTGCTCCATCCCCCATGCTGCGCACTCCCAAACATGCTCCATCCGCCATGCTCTCTCCTCCCAGCATCAGCCTCTCTCATCCCAGCATCAACCTCTCTCCTCCCAGCATCAGCCTTTTCTGTCCCCAGCATCAGCCTCTCTCCTCCCAGCATCAGCCTTTTCTGTCCCTAGCATCAGCCTCTCTCCTCCCAGCATCAGCCTCTCTCCTCCCAGCCTACCCCAGCCTCAGCCTCCCCCAGCATCAGCCTCTCTCCTCCCAGCATCAGCCTTTTCTGTCCCCAGCATCAGCCTCTCTCTTCCCAGCCTACCCCAGCCTCAGCCTCCCCCAGCCTCAGCCTCCCCCAGCATCAGCCTCTCTCTTCCCAGCATCAGCCTCTCTCCTCCCAGCCTACCCCAGCCTCAGCCTCCCCCAGCATCAGCCTCTCTCCTCCCAGCATCAGCCTCTCTCCTCCCAGCCTACCCCAGCCTCAGCCTCCCCCAGCATCAGCCTCTCTCCTCCCAGCATCAGCCTTTTCGGTCCCCAGCATCAGCCTCTCTCCTCCCAGCCTACCCCAGCTTCAGCCTTCCCCAGCATCAGCCTCTCTTCTCTCAGCCTCCCCATCCCAGCCTTCCCCAGGATCAGCCTCTCTCCTCCCAGCCTCCTCCAGCACGCCGTGCTCCTCTGCCGACACTCACAGATCCAATCGCATACACTCACACACACACTCACACACACCCGATCGCATACAGTCACACACACCCAATCGCATACACTCACACACATCCGATCGCATACACTCACGCACACACACATTGACGATATTGCACATACGCGCTCACACTCACAACATCCGGAGATACCACATGCTTCTGGCCATGTGATCCTCCGGCAGGTCCTGGAAGCTCACAGCGCAGTATCGCCGCCGAGAAGCAAGCGATATCCCAGGATGTTGCGAGTATGTGGATGCGATGTGATGTGTGTGTGAGGTGTGTGTGAGAGTGAGTGTGATCTGATGTGTGTGTGCTGTTATGTGTGTGCTGTTATGTGTGTGCTGTTATGTGCGTGCGTGTGTGTGTGTATGTTACGCCGCTGCAGGACCTTGATGCGCTGGTAACTATGCTAGCATGGTTACCAGCGTATCTCGTCCCCCGCTCGCACGGGAGCCCACACCAGCATACGCCGGCCAGCCCCAGCAATGCGAGGGTATGTGTCGGCTGGGTTTGCGGCGTACGCTGATGTGGGCTCCCGGGGGTACAATACTCACCTGTGAGTCGTGGCTCCGTGACCATGTCCGTTCGGGGAATGCTTTGGGGGGCGGGGCCAGAGCTAGCGTGCATTGCGTGAGGGGGGCGGGGTGTGGCCGAGTTGCCAATGCCTGCAGGGTGCCGGGGCAAGAGGCCAATCTGTGGGGGGGCGGAGCCTGGGCGAGCGGCCGGCCAATACGTGTGGGGGCACAGCCTGGGCGAGCAGCCAATCCGTGCGGGGGGCGGGGCCATGGCGAGCCCAGTGGCCAATCAGCTTTGTGTCACCATAAGGACACTATTTTGGAGCAAGACAGACAGACAGACAGACAGATAGACAGACAGACAGACAGAATAAGGCAATTATATATATATATATATATATATATATATATACACACACACACACACGCGCGCGCTAACGAGCAAAACGGTAACAATGTTTTTAACTTTTGACTTTCAGGCTTTCAGGCTTCATATCTCACCATCCACTACAGCTTAGAATGTGAGACTACCATCATTTTTTAGACTATCATCTTGGCTATCTCATACATAAATTTGACTTGCATCTGTTTAGCATATGATTAGTTATGCAGATTCTTTTTGTGTCTCTGCATTGCTGCTGTTTTGCTCCTAAAAATCTAAATTTTTATTATTTTGTTAGTATTTTGAAAATCCACCTTTAGCTTTCAACACTGCCTGAATACTTCTGGACATGCAAAATTAGATTCAAGCATGTCTCAACCAAAATGTGATTTTAGGTCTTTTTTAAACATTCTCAATGTTTGTACATACTGGTTGACTTACTTGCGTATATATACAGCAGTTTCTTTAACTCTACCCACAAGTATTTGACTGGGTTGAGGTCTGTTGGACTGTGGGGACCAGTCCAGCACCTCTACTTCATTGTCATTGAACCATTTCTTTGCCAATTGTGACGTAGGTCAAGTCATTGTCCTGTTGATACACTATGCTGTTCTTTTCATACCCATAGTACTCAAGTGTACAAAGTAACTCATCTTGCAGGATACTGACATATAGCTCAATAAATCCATGGATTTATTGTTCAAGCCTTGCCGACTTTTCCTCCGTGCATGGTCCAGAGCTCAACGGTCTACATTGAGCAGGTGAGCTGGACAAATATCTTTTTACTTGACATATAGCTCAGTATTGAGACTACCATCAATCCTTGTCAAATACTAACAGCTTTTGCTCTAAAACAACCCCATATCATCAAGCTTCCTCCACCGAACTTAACAGTTCCTTCAATTTCTCGATCCATAAGCTCGTTTGCAACCATCAGAGCCTAGTCTATTGACTTTCATCTCATTGCTCCAAATCACTCATTTCAAATCTTCTACTGTCCACCTTTTGTACTTTTTTGCAAACTCAAGCCAGCACTTCTTATGACGATATTGAAGTCGAGGTTTCCTCACCTTTTTTCGGGCCACCATTCCAGACTTGTGTAATTGTCACGCTCCCCGGGTCCCCTGCCCTGATCCCCGGCTCACCTGCCACGCTCCCCGCTCTCCAGCCTCCATGTCCTGCACTCCCCAGGCCTCCTGGTCCCCGCTCCTGGCGCCCGTCGGTTTCCCAGCCCCGGCCCTGCTCTGCTGCATCCTCCTCTCAGCTTCCTGCTCTGGCTTCTGGCACCCGGGCCGCGCGCATGCGCATTAGGGCGCGCGCGCGGTCATTGACCCTTTCTTAAAGGGCCAGCGTCCACTGACAGGAAATGAAGCACACAGGTACAGGGTATAAAGGGGTTTAGTGTCCAAGTGGGCGGGGCCTGTTCTTCGTGTTTCCCAAGCTAGGAGTCAGGTCTCCTTGTGTTCCTGTGAGATACTCACCTCTCTCTCTTCTAGAGCCGATCCTGCCTTACCATCCGGTCCTGCCGAATCCCGAACCCCGAACGCTGTCTACCTGCCATCCTGACAGTCCGCACCATCTCTGATCCCTGCGGTGACCCGCCATCTCGCTCCAACGGTTCCGGACTCCGCCTGACATCATCTCGGCTTCCGAACCTGAGCTCCGTCACCCGGACTACCATCAGAGACTCCGTGGTCCCAGGGACTTCTCCATTATACTCTTGTACACGGACTGTCCTGCTACCCGTAGTGCTCCGGCTACCGGACCCCTTGCCTTCATCAAGGAGTTCGGCCCAGTGGATCCACCTCCTGGGTCTGCCTGTCCACCTGGCCCTAACAGTAATATGTGTTGCTCAGTGCTTGCATGGACGTCTGTGATCTCACTATTACCAAATTACCAAACATATGAGCCACGTCCACTACCATGTTTGTTGCACCTAAACTGATAGACATTCTAATGAGACAACTTGTTGACTCTGATATTTTGACTGGACATCCACTCTTTAGCTTTTTAACTCCTTCCCACAGCACAGGTGATTTTCCATTTTTCTGCAGGTCTTTTGCGCCTGTTCCTCCGAGAGCCGTAACTTTTCTATTTTTCCATCAATATTGCCATATTAGGGCTTATTTTTTGCTGGACAAGTTGCACTTTTAAATGAACCATGAGTTTTACCATATAGTGTACTGGAAAATAGCAAAAAATTCCAAATGCAGAAAAATTGCAAAGAAAAAGTACGAATGTATAACAATCATATATGGTAATATGGTACATTGGTACACTTAATCACATCCAATGAGAGTCACCCAGTATATGTTTACTTTTATCTATGGTTGAAAAAATTCAAAAGGTTGTTAAAAAAAAGTGGAGCACTTTTTGCGCCATTTTCCAAAACCCATATTGTTCTCATCTTTTGGGATATGGGGCTCAATGATGGCTTATTTTTTGCGTCTCAAGCTGACATTTTTAACGGTATAATTTTTGCACAGATGCTACATTTAAACTCTTATTACATTTTGTGCAAAATTTGTGGCAACCAAAAAATGTAATTTTGGCATTTGGAATTTTTGTGTTGCTACACCATTTACCGATCAGGTTAATCGATTTTATATTTTGATAGATTGGGCATTTCTGAACTTCTGTATATATTTTTAACCCTTTCATTTTCAATGAGATGAATGGGGAGTGATTTGAACTTTTAGGTTTTATTATTTTTTTAAATTGTTCAAAACTTTTTTCACTTTTTTTATTTTACTAGTCTCTTTAGGGGCTATAAGATCAGCAGTATGATTGCTTATTCATTTCTCCTGATCATAGCTGCACAGCTTTGACCAGAAGAAATGATGCTCTCTTCTTACAGCCAGAGTTCTGCTAGTAGTAAGAGGAAGTGAGTCATGATAGCTACATGAGTCATCACATGACCCCGTACTACTATGGCAACCATTGTCTCCCTGTGATCAAGAACCTCAGATGGCAACGGGGAAAGGAGCGTTCCCCGCCGCTGCCATTTATTTTGCGCTGTCACATTTTTACAGCGCGATCTAAAGGGTTAACAGGCGCAAGTGGATCGAGAATCTAACGATGCCTGATAGCCGTACAAGTCAGCTGTTCAAATCAGCTGACATGTGCGGGGTTCACAGCCGGCTCATTGCAGCAGCCGCAGGTGATTATACTGAAATGAGGCAGGACGTACCCTGTACGTCCAATGTTGGTAAGAGGTTAAGGAATGGACAAAATTAATTTTGTATTCTTCCAACTGTCATGACACTCACATGATCCAGTTTGATAATTTTCCTAGCTGAGAGACTGCTAACCATAAGCTCAATTATGCTGTTTCTCTTTACTTGGGAAATGCTTTTGGCAATTCCTCGATTCAAACCAGTGACCTTTTGCTTGTTAAATAAAATACTGAGCTATTAAAGAATAAGAGAATAGCTTCTAATTTGTAGTATACAGGAAGAAAAAGATGTTTCCACCATCAGGAGCAAAACAGTAACAATGCAGTGACATGTCAATCAAGATTCTTCATAACTAATCATATGCTAAATACATCGTAGTCAATTTTATGTATGAGATAGCTAAGATGATTTTCTAGAAAATGAAGGTAGTCTCATGTTCAACGCTCTAGTGGATAGTGAGATATGGAGCCTGAAATTCAAAACTTCAAAGCATTGTTAGTTGTTACCGTTTTGCTCTTCAGAGCATGTTTTTATCTATGAAATATTTTGAATGATACATTATCTGTAAAACATCTTCCCTCCTCAATTACAACATCAATATTACACAGGTCTGGAAGGATAAAATTATTTAAAAAGTAAAACTTTTCTCCAAATGGTGTGCTGCTTTATTGCAGTAATGTTCTTGAGCTAATGAAAAAAATTAACATTAAGCAGTATATGATGAAGGGAAAACTCTTTAGTGATTCATCCAAAAAAAGTCTGAAAGCTGTGCTACTGCACTTTGGCAGCAAGTCTGCTTCAGTGCCTGTAGGGCATTTTGTGCACTTAAGGGAAATGTATGACAATTTACACTTTATTCTCACGAAACATTACTACGAGGATCACGGATGGTCAGTGCAGTGGGGAAAAAAGTATTTGATACACTGCCAGCTTTGCAAGTTTTCCCAACTGCAAAGAATGGACAGGTATGTAATTTTTATTGTAGGAACACTTCAACTGAGATGGACAGAATAAAAAAAGTCTAGAATATCAGAATATATTTTTAAATAATGAATTTGCATTTTTTTTTGCATGAAATAAGTATTTGATCCATTAGAAAAACAGAACTTAATAATTTTTTACAGAAACCTTTGTTTGCAATTACAGAGGTCAGACGTTTCCTGTAGTTCTTGACCAAGTGTACTCATACTGCAGCAGGGATTTTGGTGCATTCCTCTATACAGATCTTCTCAGAATCTTTCAGATTTCAGTGATGTCTCTGGGCAACATTCATCTCCCTTCAAAGATTTTCTATTGATTCAGATTTGGAGACTGGCTAGGCCACTCAAGGACCATGAAATACTTCTTAAGAAGCCACTTATTAGCTACACTGGCTGTGTGTTTCAGGTCATTGTCATTCTGGAAGACCCAGCCACAACCCATCTTCAATGCTCTTACTGAGGGAAGAAGGTTGTTGGCCAAAATCTCGCGAAACATGTCCCTTTCTATTCTAGTATGATGTTTCCACCTCCATGCTTCACCATTGGGACGGTGTTCTTGGAGTTGTACCCATGATTCTTCTTCCTCCAAACATGGCGAGTGGCATTGATACCAAAAAGTTCTATTTTTGTCTCATCTGAGCCCATGATGACCTTCTCCAATGCCTCCTCTGGATCATCCAGGTGGTTATTGGTGGAGTTCAAATGGGCCTGGACATGTGCTGGCTTCAGCAGGGGGATCTTGCGTGCCTGCAAGTTTTTAATCCATAACAGCATAGTGTGCTAATAATGATAATCTTTGAGACTGTGGTCCCAGCTCTCTTCAGGTATTTGACCAGGTCCTCCCATGTAGTTCTGGGTTAATTCCTGACCTTTCTCAGAATCATTCTTAGGGTACCTTCACACTTTAGCGATGCAGCAACGATCCGATCAGTGATCTGACCTGGTCAGGATCGCTGCTGCATCGCTACATGGTCGCTGGTGAGCTGTCAAACAGGCAGATCTCACCAGCGACCAGTGACCAGCCCCCAGCCAGCAGCAATGTGCAAGCGACGCTGCGCTTGCACGGAGCCGGCGTCTGGAAGCTGCGGACACTGGTAACTAAGGTAAACATCGGGTATGGTGACCCGATGTTTACCTTACTTACCTGCTCACACCGCTTAACTTAGCGTGTGCAGGGAGCAGGAGCCGGCACTGGCAGCGTGAGAGCTGCGGAGGCTGGTAACGAAGGTAAATATCGGGTAACCACCTTGGTTACCCGATGTTTACCTTGGTTACAGCTTACCGCAGGCTGTCAGACGCCGGCTCCTGCTGCCTTCACATTCAGGATTGTTGCTCTCTCGCTGTCACACACAGCGATGTGTGCTTATCAGCGGGAGAGCAACAATAAAAAAACGAACCAGCACTGTGTGTAATGAGCAGCGATCTCACAGCAGGGGCCAGATCGCTGCTCAGTGTCACACACAGCGAGATCGCTAATGAGGTCACAAAAAACTTGACTCAGCAGCGATCTCAGTAGCGATCTCGCTGTGTGTGAAGTACCCCTTACCCAGAACAAGTAAGGTTGACAGTTATCTTGCGTTTCTTCCATTTTCTAACAATAGCACCAACAGATATTGCCTTATCACCAAGCTGTTTGACAATTGTCCTGTAGCCCATCCCAGCCTTGTCCAGGTCCACAATTTTGTCCATGGCGTCCTTAGACAGCTCTTTGTTCTTGGCTATGGTGGAGAGGTTGGAGTGCGATTGATTGAGTGTATGGACAATTATCTTTAAGGCCCCCTTCACACGTCCGTAATACACGTGCGTGTTTGGTCCGTTTCCGTATATACCGGAGACACGGCCAAACGTGCACCAATGTTAATCTATGATTGTGGTCACACGTGCGTTATTTCATTATGTCCGTGTGTGCGTGTCCGTGATCCGTATGTGTTTGCGTTTTGCACGGATGCATGTCCGTTATCTGCACGGAGCACGCACACGTGGACACAATGAAAGTCTATGGGTATGTGCACACACGTTAGTAAACACGTATGCATCTACCTATAGTCCGTGTCCGTTTGGTGTTTTTATTTCTAGTGATGTCGGCTATTATTTCTATTTCTGTGTATGTCGGTCAATCTCCCTGAGTCCGTCGGTCGGTCTCTCTGTGTCTCTGTCGGTCTCTCTGTCTGTCTGTCCCTCTCTCACAGTCTGTCGGTCAGTTTCCCCCCCTCTCTCATACTTACTGTTCCCCGATCACCGGCGCGGCGCTGCACGGCATTCACACTGCTGCGGCGGCTTTTACTATTTTGAAAAAGCCGGCCGCTCATTAAACAATCTCCTATTCCCTGCTTTCCCCGCCCACCGGTGCCTATGATTGGTTGCAGTGAGACACGCCCCCACACTGAGTGACAGGTGCCTCACTGCACCCAATAACAGCAGCCGGTGGGCGTGTCTATACTGTGCAGTAAAATAAATAAATAAATAATTAAAAAAAACGGCGTGTGGCCCCCCCCAAGTTTAGCTGATTCCACAGAAATTCTTCTGCCACCACTCAACATTAAGCTTGAACTGATCAAGTAGTTTGTGAAATCTCTACCAAATCAAGGAGAGACTTTTAACTACCTGTGTACCAAGTTTCAGGGCCTGTCCAAAGCAAAAGCAAAAAAGGAAGGCATTTTTGTGGTCCGGATATTAAAAAATTATGAAGGACAACGTATTTGAAACAAAAATAAAAGCTTTGGAGAAATGTGGTTGCGATTCTTAAAAAAGTCATGAAGAAATTTAAAGGTAACAAGAAAAATCCAGAATTTAAGTCCATAGGGGAGAACATGCTGTTTCAAAGCCTTGGATTGTCTGATGAATTTGAAGTTACATTTTTTCCATTCCCACTTGGACTACTTTCCTGAAAACTTTTGTGCTGGTAGCAAAGAGCAATGAGAAAGATTTCATCAGAATATCAAGGAGATGGATACCACGGTAGATTGAATGTGAACATGATAGGGACAACTGCTGGATGCTTCACAGAGAAAATCCGTAGGTCTTCCATAAGAGAAAAGGGACCAAGAAAAGCTTTAAAGAGAAAAGGAAAAGGCGTAAGAATAATTCCAATAAAGCATCAGAATGAATGTTCCATAAATTTGTATGTATAATATTGTGTACATTTTTGGCCACAATAAAGATTTTTTTTTTGTTCATGTCGATTGAATGTGCATTTTGATCAAAAATAGATTTGGGGTTTTTTTGTTTTTTAAATCAGGGCATATGCAAACATACGAATCTGTCATTGTAATGGAAAAAATGTTCATAAACCCAAATTTTGCTTATTTATCTTATTTATGTATCAAGAGTTTTTGAGGAAGACATTAAAACTGATCAATCAAGCTTTTTTCTGGATGAAACCACATCAGTAAATATACTGTGATTTTACCTAAATATTCAAGCTGAGACGGCAGCACCGGCTGAGCAATCTCCGCATTAGACACAACACACTCATTGATTCTTTTGAGTGGTCTTTATGATAGAAGCAAGAAGAGAGTTTGATTTTGGTGGTAATTTTAAACACTGGCTCTCAAATCTATATAAAAAACAGAATACTTTGGATTCTTAACAATAATATAAGAAATGCGTTACATGTTAAGAGTAGAGATAAGTGGACCTGTTGAATTTCGGTTCGCAGGTTCAGATGGACTTTAGGTAAAGTTCGATTCGGGGCCCAGACTTGACCTGAATGCAAATGAATGTCTTTAATTGGGCAGTTTCTTTGCCCACATGCAGCCAGCCATAAACAGAACACTTCCAGGAGAGGGTAAGCGGACTTGTTCCATTTTTTTTGTTGGCCACTACATCCGATAACGCTGTTGTTACCCCCAGAGCGAGCCACTCAAATGCTGTCAGCGGCTCTCACTGGGCTGAGCACCAAGCATACCTGAGCAATGTTCGAGCAAGTGCTTAGCATACATAAAGCAACCAAACTCTGAACTCAAACACTGTTTTTTTGTAAAGTCTATATTCAATACAAACACCAAACTTTACTTTTCAGGTTCACTTATCTCTAGATAATGAGGAACCAGATAGGTTTGTTACTCCTCTTTTCAACTTGATGATTAAGATAACAGCAAAAATTATTAAAAAAGACCAATACAGTGTTTTCAATATGGGCTACACACTAAAAAGATAATATTATATGCAGATTATTATTATTATTATTATTATTATTATTGTAACACCACTAATTCCATGATGCTGGATATATGCAAATGACACTATTGTTAAGAGATTATAAAGGTTTGTTTGCTTTAACCCTGGAAATTCTAAAGCCTGCTTTACACGGTACGACCGATTGTGCGATTTCACAATCGATCGTACCCGCCCCCGTCCTTTTTGCGTCACGGGCAAATCGCTGCCCGTGTCGCACAAAGTTAGTAAACCCCGTCACACATACTTACCTCTCGTGCGACCTCGCTGTGGGCGGCGAACGTCCACTTCCTGGAGTGGGAGGGACGTTTGGCGTCACAGCGACGTCACACGGGCGCCGGCCAATAGAAGCGGAGGGGCGGAGATGAGCGGGACGTAAACATCCCGCCCACCTCCTTCCTTCCACATAGAGACGGCGGCGGCCGCGGGAGGCAGGTGAGCTGCTCATCGTTCCCGTGGTGTCACACGGAGCGACGTGTGCTACCACGGAAACGATGGTCAACTAAAGTAAACGATATTATGGAACCTAACGAGCAGTACCCGACTCATGATTTGTGAGCGATACTGCGTCGCTAGGAGGTGTCACACAGGCAGCGATGCCGGATGTGCGTCACAAAAACCGTGACCCCGACGATCTATCGCACGATAGATTGCCTGGTGTAAAGCAGGCTTTACTCTCTTTGGTAGATGTTTGGGTATAGCAATAAATCAGAAATAGTTTGCCTCTGGATGATAGTGTGAAGAATTTAGGCTTCCATATCTCTAGAGCCTTAGGTCAGTTTGAAACATTAAATATATTCCCGATTAAATTATTATGGAATGTAAAGAAGCCTAGAATATATCTTGCAGTGATTCAAATGCAAAAACACCAAAGGGGTTTGATAATTCAATGTCCTCTTAAATATTTTGTTGCTATCCAGATTAATAACCTTACAAACTGGATATACCTCTGAAACAATAATCGTCTTTTATGCCAAATAATGTCAAATTAGAGTTGCATTTTTTACAGAAAAAAGTTCAAAACATAGCAGTTTTTCAACTTCCATCTTATTACCATCAGCCTACGCACAGCAGGGATCTGCTTTTCTCCAGGGCATAGTTATATACAGAACACACCTATTTTCTTATAGAAATATGTGCATCTAATGAATGTTAATGGTTGACCAAAACCTAATGCATTTACTTTGGATTGCACCAGTAAATAAATCGTATTTCACATTTCCCTACAAGTGCCAAGTTCTTCATTACATAAGGGCTTTCGGCTGATATTATTCGGCCTGGGACAACCAAAGGGCTGGATACAGGTACATCCTGCACCATGTCACTGTCCTTGCCTAGCATGTCAACTTCACCATTATCTGCATCCTCAAGATGCAGATACCAGTGAATACAGTTATGAGAAATTAAGCTTCTGGTTCCTTGTTCCATCATTTACCCTGCACCCCTGAGTCTCTCCTCAGTGGGTCATAATGACATCCCCAGAACAAGCCTACTGTGAAGTGCTTCATTACACACTGTACAAAGCAGAGTACTGCATTGGATGGGATGAGGTGAGGTGGTTATTTGTATTTTTTTAATTATTAGTCAGTAATTTTGTGGGGTGCTGTATGTGGGACTGTGGTGACCCACTTACTTGTGTAGGGGCCAAAATACTTTGTGGGAGGCTATGAAGATATCACACTTCATCACACAACATTGTCCCTTTTAAATGATTTAGTAACAACATTTATAATTGATGGGGGAAGATTGAATTAGATGGACCTACGTCTTTTTTCAACCTATGTAACTATATAACTATGTACTCATGTACTCATATGGAGACCATAACATTGTGTGAAGGACTGTGGGTACATCATAATTATGTGAGGGCCGTTATATTGTTTGAAGGGCTGTGAGAACATTATAATTGTATAGGGGGTAATAATATTGTGTGAATGGCTGAGGTGACACCAAAACTGCATAGGATGTCATAATTCTGTGTGAGAGGCTGTAGAGGCATTACATTTGTATGGGTTGCCATAATACCATATGAGGGGATGTAGGGGCCTCATACTTTTGTGGGGGGGAAACAATACTGTATGAGAGACTGTAGAGACATGATAATTGTGTGGGGGCTATAATACTGTGTGATCGACTGTGGGGAGATCATACTTGTGTAGTGGCCTTAAATCTGTGTGACCGGTTATGAAGACATGATACTTGCGTAGTGGCCATAATTCTGTGTGTGGGGCTGTGAGGACCATCATACTTTGTGTGCGTTATGGGATCGTCATACTGTGTGGGGGACTGCAGAGCCCTTCATACTGTGTGAGCTAGACTTAGGAGGCCATCATACATAGGGGGGCTGTGGTATCCATCTATCATACTTTGTGGTGGCAACTATAAGGTCACCATACTGTGTGTGGATCTGTGGGCTCATCATACTGTGTATGGGGGAATCATACTATATAGGGAGCTGTGGTGGAATTATACTGTGTTGGGAGTTGTGTGGGTGTCATACTGTGTGAGGGGCTGTATGAGAATCATACTCAGTATAGGAGGCTATGGTGACATCATTCTTTGTGTAGGAGTATCATACTGTGTATGGGGGCTGTAGGGATATAATATTGTGTGAAAAGCTGTTGATCAAGGTAAATCTATACATATTACAAATAATTAAGGCTGAAGAACAGGCATAGTATGTTTTATATATACATTTTTTTAAGAGCAGTAGCTTATATGGTTTTGATTTGCTTTTTAAGCCTAATCCTATTAACAGTACTATTAAGGCTATGCTCACACTGGGCGTTTTTTAGCTGCAGATTTGCCTTGGTTTTATGCAAATCCATGCTGATAAATAACTCCTTTTTACAGTCCCTGCAAAGTATATGAGATTTCTGAAATCTCATGCACACACAAACACATCAGGATTTTTTCCTGACGGTTTTGTGAAATACCTCCGGTTTTGCTGCGTTCTGAAAAGAATGAGCATGTCAATTCTTTTCAGCACTTTTTCTATGGTTTTCACTCTAGTGACAGGTGGACTTGCAGATACCCTCAAAAGACAACCTCTTTAAACAGGACAGGTTACTGCTCATGATAAGTCTGTTTTAGTAAATACTTTAATCTACCTGGAACTTAAAATTTGGTAGCATCTTTGTTTAGAGCTCTCTGTTGTTTGGCTCCTTTGATATTCCCTCTATAAAGTATTCACATTAAATTGACACTTCAATGTTAGCAGTTGGGGTTGTATGAAACAGGCTCTGGCATTTTAATAAATATAGTGGCTATTTTACAAGAATTTCTTCTTGCTGATGGAATTTTGCTTTTTTTTCATGCAAATTTGGTACACCTGTGTCTTGGATGTACAGTTGAGACCAGAGGTTTACATACACTATGTAAAAAGACACATATGCATGTTTTCCTCACTATCTGACATGAAATTTGAATAAACCTTTCCCGTTTTAGGTCAATTAGGATTACCAAAATTATTTATATTTGCCAAATGCCAGAATAATTAATTAGAGAGATGATGTTTTCAGCATTTTTATTACTTTCTGCAAGGTCAAAAGTTTACATACTAAGAAGAGTACTATGCCTTTAAACAATATGGGACAGCCCATATCATGATATCATATCTTTGGAAGCTTCTTATAGGTTTACTGACAACATCTGAGTTTATTGGAGACATACCTGTGGATGTATTTTAATGCACATTTGAAACACACTGCTTCTTTGTGAGGCATCATGGGAAAGTCAAACGAAATTATTATTATTATTATTATTGCGCCATTATTATAGCACAATCTTTAACAATACAAAACAGACTGGTATAGGAGGAGAGAGGACCCTGCCCGCGAGGGCTCACAGTCTACAGGGAATGGGTTATGGTACAATAGGTGAGGACAGAACTGGTTGCACAGTGGTGTACTGGACTGAGGGTTATTGTAGGTTGTAGGCTTGTTGGAAGAGATGGGTCTTCAGGTTCCTCTTGAAGCTTTCCACGGTAGGGGAGAGTCTGATATGCTGAGGTAGAGCATTCCAGAGTATGAGGGAGGCACAGGAGAAATCTTGTATGCGAAAGAAATCAGCCAAGATCTCAGGGAGAGAATTGGGTGAAATTTCCAAGATATGTAAAGGTGGCTCATTCATCTGTACAAACAATTATATGCAAGTACAAACAAGATGGGAATATCCAGCCATCATACTGCTCAGGAAGGATTTTGTGTACCAGAGATGAACATGCTTTTGTCAGACATGTATATATAAACCCAAGAACAAAAGCAAAAGGCCTTGTGAAAATGTTGGTGGAAGCTGGTAAGGTAATAACTGTCATTATCCACAGTGAAATGAGTACTTTATCAATATGGGCTGAAAGGCCACTCTGTCAGGAAGAAGGCATTACTCCAAAGCAAACATAAAAAGCCAGATTAGTGTTTGCAAATGCACACAGGAAAAAAGACCTTAATTTTTGGAGACATGTTTTATGGTATGACAAAACTATTTTTTTTTTTTTATAAATTCTTTATTTAACATTTTAGAATACAACATAGATGGGTAGGGAACCATCATGACACTTTCTTACAAATTATGACAATGTGGATTCAGAAAAAAAAAATTAAGTATATTAACAACTTATAATACTGTCAGGTGGTTTCAGGAATAAAGAAAAGGAGATGTAAGAAGAAG
Organism: Anomaloglossus baeobatrachus; assembly: GCF_048569485.1. Classification (NCBI taxonomy): domain Eukaryota; kingdom Metazoa; phylum Chordata; class Amphibia; order Anura; family Aromobatidae; genus Anomaloglossus; species Anomaloglossus baeobatrachus. The sequence goes on from NC_134356.1 coordinate 353,224,098, forward strand.
AAGGTGGAAGGGGATGGGGGGGAGAATTATGAGGAAAAATATAGGGGTATAATACGTTTTATATCGTTACATTTGGAGGAAAAAGGGAGAAGCTTTGAAGCCTGAGAACACCATCCCAACTGTGAACCACAGGGGTGGCAGCATCATGATGTGGGGTTGGTTTGCTGCAGTAGGGACAAGTGCACTTCACAAAATAGATGGCATCATGAGGAAAGAAGATTATGTGACAACACTGAAGCAACATCTCAAGACATCAGTTTGCTTTTTGTTTTCTTACATACTTGCACACAGTTCAATGACTATTAACCTTTTAAGAATATATGGGCACACACCCATTTGACCAAGAAAATGGTAACAGTCAGATGTCAATGTATTCATATTTATGAAAGACCAATAAGGAGTGGTACAAAGTAGGTTTGGGAGAAAACATGCTCAACAATTGTTTTTTCATAGATTTTTTTTCTAGTATTTACCAAAACATGTGTCAGGAGAACTTTGTGAGAAAGGGAGGAGACCTGACATGTCATCCTTAATCTGTGACTTTTTTCTCTTATAAATCTTCTGCTGGCTATGTGAATAAGGGCTTGTGGACATACTGTATTTTGCAACAAGTATCCCAAAATCCACCCTCTGTGAAGCCCAATGCCCACACATTGGGTTTTAACACTAGAACTACTGAGGTAGTCATTTTGACTACTTCGCACTATGTATTTCTATATAGGTGTCACGAGTCCAGTAGTTCTAGTTTTAAATACTGTGACCATTAGGCATTAAAGTAGATTTTTCAGATGTAAGCAAAGATCACCTTAATTTCGACAATAATTGCCCCAGGTATAGCCATGATCTTTATTACTGATTATTAGTAGCAATAGTAGGTTTGTGTGTCACTTTTATTGCCATAGAATCTTCATACATATGATTATGTGACATTCTAGATACAAAAGTCACAACACACAAGCTTTGTAGACTTTCTATACTATTAATTTCACACCATTATTGTTGATAGCATAAGAATATTGCTCATCTAGAACCACTTGTGAATGTAATGCATTCTATAAAGTACACTTTTAGTTTTGCCACTTATGACCTCTGGATTTTTCAGCTTTGTTTGTATACCTTCTATCATAAGAATAACCTTTGAAGTAGTGAGCTGTATACAGATAAGAATAGGTGCTATCAATTTGCGTTTGAAGTTATACTAGGCAGCAACAATGGATGTGCAATATAAAACCATAATCTAAAATAGCAACAGCGAACAAATTATAAGCCATACAGCAAAGGATGGCTCTTTTCATGTCAAAGTGGTTGGATTATATGCAATAAATGGTTGTGAGATGTTCACTCTTACCAACCTTTAATATAAAGAGGGCTCAAAGCTTCATAATCATGTACATTTTATAGTTTATCAATGTATTCACTCAATTTTCTCCAATATTATAGTTTGAATGAGATTGTATGTTTTTTTTAATAGGAAAGATAACCCCTTAGACAGGAGCTTTTCCGAAGCTCATCAAGTGAGAGGCGTCATCAACTAGATATTTGTTTTAACATTTAAGATTCAAGGCTTTAAGATGAAATTACAATGGCCATTAATCAGGAACACAGTATTCATGTGTACACAGGCTGTGGATCACCCAACAAATGATTGTTCTGTGTGCACAGAACTGCGGTCACTCTGAATAAGAAGACTATGAAATGACCATTAATCAGCTTACATGTGAGAAGTCAGAGGGCATTTAATGGCTTTTACCAATTGGTAGAACAAACAACACAATGCTCGCTTCGTAATCTATACAGGAATTCTCAGTGCACATAGGGTGCCATAGTTCTTGGCAGTGCAAGTCCTGTTCATAGAGAACAATGCACCTCCAAGAGCAATGATCTGATACACTGTGCAGAAGATTGTTTCACCTGAAGTTCAAGCATTTTGCTCCTTCATTGGGGTATTGACAGCCTGTTTACACCAAAATGTAATCGTGTTTTTAACAAAGCTTGTGCAAAATTATCTTGCAGTGTAAATGCCTCTTTAGGCTGGGGCTAGAATGAGCCAGATTGTATGCATTTTAAATCCATTTGTCATGCATATTGTGGACTATAAAGCAAAAAAAAAGACAGAACATCCATAAGTTGACTCACTCATTTGTTAGTGATAACAATTCCCTGCTTTGTCTCAGGACATGGATGGTCTCTGCATGGTACATGTCGTTGTGTAGACAGTTTGAGTCCAGCAACAATGCCAAGCTCATATCTTCTATTTTGAGCACATTTGGACTATTATAAACTATTTATGTGCAAGACTCAACCAAGAAATGAATGGCAGTAATGGACATGAGATTATATTGCTTTTCCTATTCGTTTGTTAGTTTGTTTTAGGGACAGGCAGAAAATCCCGAAAACAGTAATGTAGACATGTTGCAGAGTACTACAAGAGGTAATCTCTTACAATCTCTGACAATTTTGACTAGTAAAGAATATAAGGGTTGGGCTTAACAAAGGGGTGTTGCTTGTCAATCTTTTTGCCCTATTTTAGACAGGTTTTGTTCTACTGTAAGAAGGTAGAGTGATACTGTAATGTTCCTTTCCCTGAAGACACCAATGGCATTATTGTATTGTCATGTAGTGTAATGTGAATTGTGTTCTGCGTCCTTTTTAAATAATGTAATATGTGAATAGTAAGGTGTTATGTAATATACAGTAAAATTATATGTGGTTGTCAGACTATAGGCCAAAAAAATGGTTAAATATTAGGACTAGACAACAATGAAAGGGGTTAGTTCATAGAGAGACACAGTTTGCTTGTAGAAAGTTAGAAAAGACCTAGTGTGTGACAGAAATAGATGTATAGTCTATAGGTCATCAAGGTTACATGCATTGGGTGACCTGTGGCAGCAAATTGAGAAAGGACACCTAATTGAGATAGCATGATCTCAAAGTGTTGAATGAGACACAGAACGTGAGACATGGTGCCTAGAGACTGACCTTCTAAGTGGCGCCAGCCTGAATACATCAGAGGATGGGAGCTTAGCGACAGTACCACATACACAAAACGTAATGGACAGGGATGGACTGATATATGAACGGAGTTGACTTTCCCTTGTGCAGTCGTCCAAAGTCTCCTAGAATGCAAGGCTCTGGCTCTACTGGCTACCCTCTAAGAGAAGTAGCATCTGGAAGAACAAGGCTCTACTTTGGCCATAGTGGCAAAATGCCTTACCCCCTCCACTGCAAGGAGATTGGACATGGATCAGTAGAAAGGGAAAGTGAGTATCACAAATTGGACTGTATAATTAAGCTGAGTTGTGCTGGGATTCACAGAATCAGCAAGATTGGGAACAACTTATAATGAGCTGAGAATGTGTCTGAATATGCTCTGTAAACCTGTAACGACCTGAAATTTATGTGCCCACTATCTCTTATGCAAAATTATTATGGAAAAACCATTAAGTAAAAAGTTGTTGAAACTGAACTGTGTCTCCATGCAAAAGCAAGTCATAATTTCATCCTGGCCAACCAAAGCCAATGGTAACAAGCGGCATACACAAACATCCATCCCACACAAAACAAGGTGTTACACCCAGCCAGGACCAGCTCTTTCATGTAGCATGCCGGGGTGTCTGGAGTCAATCCCTCATCCATGACTACTCTCACTTGCCACACTACACAACAACCAGTTGCACTAAAAGAGGGGAATAACTTTAAGGAAGAAATTGGTGAATTTTATTTGCCTTTTTTTTATACATTCTCTATGTTTAGCATTCCCTTAAAATGTACTGTAACTTGCATGCAAATCATCTTTTTACAGCTTCACGTGTTTTTAATCGATAGATTTGATGGGGAAACTATCACTTTCTACACAGTCAATTTGTAATTTTTTTTTTATAAATGTTAAAGCCTAAAGCAAACTGAACAGTGTTTGAACTGGAGCCAATAAATTACTCAAAAAGTTTACATTTGTGCTTAAGTTACACAATGATTTTAGATGAGTTGCCCAAAATACAAAACAAAAAATTATTTGCAAAAAAAACCTTTATCTTACAGAAGAGATTTTAGATGTTCGTACAGGTAGATTTAGACCTTTTCTGTCAACTCTTGGTGCCTTTTCATGACACAGGCAAGGTTACTGATCAAGGCAAAGCTCAATAGGTGATTTGTCATTTTAACTTATGGCATTGTCATCCAGAACAACAATCTTTAAGACTAACCATAAATGACAAGTCATTTAGAAAACAGACATCTGAAATCTCAAATATATGGCCAGCTTGTCTTTAGAAAAAGAAAATAATTTTTGCTTTTGAGGACAATTGTATTCTATTTTGACGTGTCCCATATTTGGGAATAATATAGATTTAAATAAATAAATTAATAAAAATATATACTGTATATATACATATATATATATATATATATATATATATATATATATATATATATATATGGGTTTTTTTTAACTGGACCCAGCATCACTCTCCATCCTAGTGCTTTTCTAATATTTAAAATCTCTTTGGTCCCATTTCATCAAATAATTTAGCTAGACTTTTTGCATAAACTTCCTAAGAAAAGTTGCAAAATTTTAATACAACTCTAGGTTGTGCAAATTTTTTGTGACTTTTGACATTTTCATGACAGGTTCTTCCAGTTCCCGTATAATGAGTGGAGCTGGGTGGCATAGTTGCACAGTGGGGTTATGATTATCTAATGTAAGGTGAGCTATGACTTTCCTTATAACACAAATCTTAGATTTATGGGTTCGTGCATGGAAGCACGCACAAGCGGTCAGATGCGAAAGATTCATTAAGAGGCATAAACCTCTTAATAAATCCTGAGTGGGACTTCGATATGGCCTCTCATAAAGTGAAACTAACCAATTTTGATGAATCAGGGTATTATTCTTCAGAAATTTGTCTTTAAAATTGACTTTTGCTAACCTGTCTACCAAAGGACACTTTTATATGCCTGCAAAACGTGGACTGTGCTTGCAACAAAATGCCTGGCCTGATCATTAGGTTTCTGATATAAGCTAACTTCCTCATAGTCATTGGAGGCTGCAAACTTTACTGAAACAAAAAAGCTTAAGCGCCTCATTTATTAAACTGTCTTAAAAGCTTTCTATTTTCCACAGCAGTTTAGGAAATTTAAGCTGAGATTTGATTGGCTATTTTGGGCAATAAAGGCAATTTTAGTGTTATATTTTATAAATTAGGGACTTTTATGTTTTTATAATATTTTAAATCATGTCCATCCTAATTTTTCAACAAATATCATACAAGATGTTTCACAAAATTGGAGCTCCAAAAGTCCTGCTTCCCTTACACATAGAATTATATGATAAAATACCTATTGGTTATTGCCACCAGTAAGAAGAGATCACTGGACATAGCTTTGTACAGTTTCTATTGAAATCATTGAGGAAATCATTGTGCAAACAATCATATCTAGTGATGACCTAGGGTAATCGTTACTATTCACTACTCGCATGTAAAGTACAGTATTTGGGGTAATCGTTATATTGAGAGTTTTTGTGTACTCGCCTCTCGATATTCATTTGTACCACCCAGCAGGCTTGGCAAATGATTTGCAGCCACTAACCATGCCGGACCTCTTAACCAATCACAGTAATGCTGCAGCCATCTTGGTTGTGGAATTACTGTGATTGGCTGGCTGTGCTTCACACTTATCGATCGTGGGAGTGGGAGCAAGAGAAAGAAAGAGAGAGAGAGACATGCATGTATATTCTCTAGGCTCTCTTCATTCAGTTTCATCACTTTCCCATCCCCCAGACCTCTTTGTTGGATGCAGCAGAAAATTTCTCGCACTTCCCATTGACTTGCATTATACGTGCTATTCGGAACGAATACGCGAGTATCAAAAGTACTCGTTACGAGTATAGAGATTACAAATATTTCGGTACTTGCTCATCTCTAATCATATCCAGTGAGATCCCCTACTGGTGGCCATAAGCTGCATTTTAGTAATGTGTAACAGGACACAGGTGAAGTTAGTCAGTTATAGGATCTCTCTTACTGACAGCAGTTTCATGATATTATTATTTCTATTATTATTATGCATTACCTGTATAGCGCCACTATATTCCAAAGCCCTTTAGAGACATTATCACTGTCCCCATTGGGTCTCACAATCTAGATTCCCTATCAGTATGTCTTTAAGGCCCCGTTACACGCAATGACGTATCTAACGATATATCGACGGGGTCACGGATTCCGTGACTCACATCCGGCATCGTTAGCAACGTTGTTGCATGTGACAGGAAGGAGCGACTGTTAACGATGGAAAATACTCACCTTATCGTCCATCGTTGACACGTCGTTCCTTTTCAAAAAATCGTTGATTGTTGAGCTCGCAGGTTCTTCATCGTTCCCGAGGCAGCACACATCGCTACGTGTGACACCCCGGGAACAACAAACAACAGCTTACCTGCGGCTGCCGGCAATGCGGAAGGAAGGAGGTGGGCAGGATGTTACGTCCAGCTCATCTCCGCCCCTCTGCTTCTATTGGGCGGCCACTTAGTAACGCCGCTGTGACGCTGCACAAACCGCCCCCTTAGAAAGGAGGCGGTTCGCCGGCAACAGCTACGTCGCTCAGCTGGTAAGTCCTTGTGCGTTGTCTGAGCGATGTTGTGCGTCATGGGCAGCGATTTACCCGTGATGCACAACCGACGGGGGAGGGTGCCTTCAACAGCGATATTGCTAGCGATATCACTGCGTGTAATGCCCCCTTTAGAGTCTGGGCAGAAACCAGAGTACCTGGAGAAAGCCCACACATACACGGGGAAAACATAAAAACTTTTTGCAGATGATGTGATTTGGAAATCACTGTTTAATGTGCTTAATTTAATGGTAACATACATTATCTGGACAAATGCTAAGACACATGTACACAATGCCCCAATCATGTAATTGCCTATAGCTATTTATAATGAAGGTGTACAAGTTATATATTGATTACATACTCATTTTTTAAAGTTCATCTAATGTTGATTATAAAACAATTATTGTTCTAAATAGGTAGTGAGCAAACATTATGCATTACTTGCATCAGTAAGTAAATAATTGTACAAATGCTTGTCTATGTTGTAAGCGTAGGTTGTTTAAAAGAATTTCCAGATGAGATTGGCTTGCATTTTCTGCCTGGTTAGAGGAGACTGTAGGTAAGAGAGTCTCATTAGAGTGATGTCAATTTTAATTAATTTTTAAGTATTGCACTAAACAAATGAGAGAATCGCTTTGATCAGCACCTTCACCTGCAACATTTATCAGCCAAGTGATCTTTATCACCTTTGCTGATGACAGTAAATCAAATGTATTCTCCTTCTCAATCCATGAAACAAATGATTAAAGTGTCTATAAAATTTTCGATTTAACCGTAATCTAATTGTATGTGAATAAGAAGTTCACTTGTTTGATGGATGCGGTTTCACAATGCAGGGACATTCAAAAGAATACTTAAACAGTGAAGTTAACTGGAAAGTTTACTAGCTTCTGTGTTTCATTAATAGACAAATAGCTGGGGCGTCATAGCATAACATAAAGCCGTGCACTTGACCTTCCTTGGGAGTGGGATTGACATAGTTTTATTTGCAGAATTGACAAAACAGTAAAAGGCACTTTGTTGAAGTTTGTAGTTGAATTATAATCACAATCATTTACATTAATGCCAATAAATGTTTTATTTCACAAATAAAGACAAATTTACTGCGCCAATTATTCTGGCAGAGTACCTGAAAATAAAACACATGGCTTGCTGTACTTTTTCCAAGTATTAACTTGAATTACAAATTTCTTATGATGGGAAGTTAGTTGTGAATATATTGATTAAAACATAAAAACTAAGACTGGAAACCTTTCTCAAATCTTAAAAAATGTGTCAATATACCTAGGTCTGATAGCATTACATATTTATGCTAAACAAAATTGCCATGGATAGAAGGAGGGTTGCCATCAAATGTAAAAAAGGGAATCATGAAAGACATTACTTGTGAGAGTTTGGATTTTGGCACAACTACTGTTACAAATCTTCAACTCTACAGACAGAATGTTATTACACTTTTATCATACCCTGCAAAACACACTATGCTTTTTTGTTATAAGCATTAAAAGTCCCTTCTGAATAAATTGCACTATTCTACATATTTTCAAAAGTGGTCATGGTAAGTTATTAAATGAGCCATTTCTTAATGAATTTGACCTCCTGAATTCAACTTTGACAATGAAAATTTTTAGTTGGTACTTGCTTTATATCAAATAGTTTTTCTTTTACTGCTACATATAATTAATGCATAAAAATGTTAGCAATTTGAAACATTAGTTTTGCAAATATAAAGATGCAGAAAATTTTGTTATGACAATTTCTGATATTTATTTAAAAGAATTAGCAACAATTCAAAGAACTAAAACATGTCTAAACACTATTGCGAATTATAAACAGTTATATGAATTGCAATCCAAAATTTGGTCCTCGTTCAGTGACAACATTTTTTTTGCTTTTCTCTTGTACTCCTGCATTGGATCATCTCTTACAATTGTCGAACAGTAATTTGTGACCATTGATGGACTCCATTTTACTTGATATCTTTTCTCCATAGCTGCAATATCTTGATGAAATCTCTCACCATGCTTGTTGCTCACTGCACCAATGTTGGAGAAAAAAGTCTATACAGTCATATGAAAACGTTTGGGCACCCCTATTAATGCTAACCTTTTTTCTTTAGAACAATTTGGGTTTTTGCAAAAGCTATTTCAGTTTCATATATCTAATAACTGATGGACTGAGTAATATTTCTGGATTGAAATGAGGTTTTTTTGTACTAACAGAAAATGTGCAATCCGCATTTAAACAAAATTTGACCGGTGGAAAAGTATGGGCACCCTTATCAATTTCTTGATTTGAACACTCCTAACTACTTTTTACTGACTTACTAAAGCACTAAATTGGTTTTGTAACCTCATTTAGCTTTAAACTTCAAAGGCAGGTGTATCCAATCATGAGGAAAGGTATTTAAGGTGGCCATTTGCAAGTTGTTCTCCTATTTGAATCTCCTATGAAGAGTGGCATCATGGGCTCCTCAAAACAACTCTCAAATGATCTGAAAACAAAGATTATTCAACATAGTTGTTCAGGGGAAGGATACAAAAAGTTGTCTCAGAGATTTAAACTGTCAGTTTCCACTGTGAGGAACATAGTAAGGAAATGGAAGAACACAGTTACAGTTCTTGTTAAGCCTAGAAGTGCCAGGCCAAGAAAAATATCAGAAAGGCAGAGAAGAAGAATAGTGAGAACAGTCAAGGACAATCCACAGACCACCTCCAAAGACCTGCAGCTTCATCTTGCTGCAGATGGTGTCAATGTGAATCTGTCAACAATACAGCGCACTTTGCACAAGGAGAAGCTGTATGGGAGAGTGATGCGAAAGAAGCCGTTTCTGCAAGCACGCCACAAACAGTCACCTGAGGTATGCAAAAGCACATTTGGACAAGCCAGTTACATTTTGGAAGAAGGTCCTGTGGACTGATGAAACAAAGATTGAGTTGTTTGGTCATACAAAAAGACGTTTTGCATGGAGGCAAAAAACCACGGCATTCCAAGAAAAGCACTTGCTACCCACAGTAAAATTTGGTGGAGGTTCCATCATGCTTTGGGGCTGTGTGGCCAATGCCGACACCGGGAATCTTGTTAAAGTTGAGGGTCGCATGGATTCATCTCAGTATCAGCAGATTCTTGACAATAATGTGCAAGAATCAGTGACGAAGTTGAAGTTACGCAGGGGATGGATATTTCATCAAGACAATGATCCAAAACACCGCTCCAAATCTACTCAGGCATTCATGCAGAGGAACAATTACAATGCTCTGGAATGGCCATCCCAGTCCCCAGACCTGAATATCATTGAAAATCTGTGGGATGATTTGAAGCGTGCTGTCCATGCTCGGCGACCATCAAACTTAACTGAACTGGAATTGTTTTGTAAACAGGAATGGTCAAATATACCTTTATCCAGGATCCAGGAACTCATTGAAAGCTACAGGAAGCGACTAGAGGCTGTGATTTTTTGCAAAAGGAGGATCTACAAAATATTAATGTCACTTTTATGTTGAGGTGCCCATACTTTTGCACCGGTCAAATTTTGTTTAAATGCGGATTGCACATTTTCTGTTAGTACAATAAACCTCATTTCAATCCAGAAAAATTACTCAGTCTATCAGTTATTAGATATATGAAACTGAAATAGCTGTTGCAGAAACCCAAATTGTTATAAAGAAAAAAGGTTAACATTAATAGGGGTGCCCAAACTTTTTCATATGACTGTATGTGGATATAAGAAATTAATGTTTAATGACATATTACAGTTTTCATAGTTATTTGGTCTTTTAGTTTCATAAAAAAAATTGTTACTTGCCTTGCAACAAGCGGAGAAACTCCTCATCTTGAAGACACTTAAGTATCTGAGGTCCAACAAAGACTCCTTCCTTCATCTTTGCTCACTCAACCTTGCAAGTTTATTTCTAGAGTAAGCTAATCTTCTCTGATGAGTTTTCAGGTTTGCCCAACACCTGGTCGTCTAATAATTACACGGAGACCTGGAGAGGCATAAAAGCCACAGTGTCTTGCACACACTGTGAAATTTTGGTGGAGGATCGGTGATGATCTGGGGAAGTTTCAGTAAGGCTGGAATTGGGTACATTAAATTTTGCGAAGAACGTATGACTCAAGCCACATACAAGGTTATCTTGGAAAAACAGTTACTTCCTTCTCCTCAGGCAATTTTCCCTAACTCTGAGGACTGTTTTTTCCAGCAGGACAATGTGCCATGCCACACAGCTATATCAATCAATGTGTGGAAGAAGGATCACCACATCAAAATCCTGTCATGGCCAATCCAATCTTTAGACCTGGACCCCATTGAAAACCTCTGGAATGTATTCAAAAGGAAAATATATAGTCACAAGCCAACAAACAATGAAGAACTGCTTACATTTTTGCACCAGGAGTGGCATAAAGTCACCGAAAAGCAGTGTGAATGACTGATGGAAAGCATGCCAAGACGCATGAAAGCTGTGATTAAAAATCATGGTTATTCCACAAAATATGGATTTCTGAACTCATCCTGACTTAAAACATTAGTATTGTAGTTTCTAAATAATTATGAATTGGTTTTCTTTGCATTATTTGATATCTGAAAGCAATGCATTTATGTTAGTTTGTTTGGCCAATTCTCATTTTAAGAAAATAAGTAAAAAATGTCTTGCTTGGAAATTCAGAGATGTTGTCAGTAGTTTATAGAATAAAAGAAAAATTTACATTTTACTCAAAAAAATACCTAAAAAGCGAAAAATCTGAAAAACTAAATTTTGCAGTGGTCTTTCAATATATATATATATATATATATATATATATATATATATATATATATATATATATATAAGATATAAAAGATATATAAGAAATAAAAAAAACTAACCTGCATACCCATTATGACAAATACTTGGTTGGTACCATTTCCTATACTGATGAAGCACCAGACTAATGTGGTTTTGCATGGCCTTCCCCATAGTGCCCTGAAGCACTTGGTGAAGACTAGCTGCAAAGGAGAACTGGACTAGACGAGGGGAGCACAAATCAAAATGTTAATCTTTAAGTTCTGCAAATGAGGTAAAAAAAACAAGTCTCCCTAGTTCATTCTTGTTGCAAAAGGTGCCTTAAATAGATAGTAACTTGTAGTGCGTGAACAGTTCTCCATTCAGTCATTTAATAATAATTGTAATGCATGTAGGTCACTTAGACAAATGTAAAGATCACTTATAGGATCTTTACTGAACATTGAATGTTTCATTCTTTTAACATGCGTAATAGATACTATAAGAAGGAGCTGGTTGTGAAGTAACAAATGTCCCCTTCACATGACTTTTGAGAGATCTGCTAAATGTCTATTTTGTTTAAAAACATGATTTGAGTCAATGCAAAGAAGAAAGGAAACATTCCTTAACATTTCCTTCGGGAGTTTTTCCCATCTTCATTGCCAATAGACAATTCTCCTTTATATTAAAGAAGACATAAAGGGAAAGTGTTTTCCCATGTGTGTTGTGAAAAGTCTACATTACTTAAATTCCCATCCAAGTCTTATTTCCCTGAGTCCAGGTTTCATGTCTGGGGCCTGAAGTTGAAAGCTATGAGCCACTCTTCTATTTTGTAGAAATAACACTCTGGGGAAAAGTTTAAACTAACTTTTGTTTTGCATTGTTTTTGGTGACTAGTCAACTAGTTCACTTTTCACCAAAAATTAAATAATAAAATCTAATGTTGATGCAGTTAAGTGAATGCTCTAATCCTAGTTAAAAACTATTTGACTCTACACTAATTTGATTGATAGCCAAGGATGGAGATTAGAATGGCTCCTGTTTATATTCTTTCATACTAATAAAATCTATACAAATATTCTTTCCATTGCTACGTTCATATTGTAGTGTATTTTGTAGTGTTCACTTGCTCTATACTGTACATCAGGAGAGTTCCCAACAGGAAGATTGCCATAAGTGGCTAACAGAATGCCGTTTTTGCAGGTCTTTACATATGGAAAACTGTTTCTCCAGGGAGGAAGTAGATAAACTCTAGCGCCACCTATTGGAAGTAGCAATCCTGAAAGTCAAAAGTGGCCCTTTAACAAGCCTGTTCATATGACTAAGGATTTATACCAGTTCAGAACTCCAATTTGCCTACACAGTGTTTCGGGGTGATTGCCCCTCGTCAGTGCAAAGTATGGGATCTGATCTAGCTTATGAGAAGCTATAGTGGGGACCACGGGGAAGACTATTATCCTTGCGGAGACCTGGCAAACCAGTCTGGCTGCCAGTGAGCTGACTTATAGCTGCAATGCCCCTCTGGGAAATAAGCCAGATCAGATCCCATACTTTGCACTGACGAGGGGCAATCACCCAGAAACACCGTGTCTGCAAATTGGGGTTCTGATCTGGTATAAATCCTATGTCATATGAAAAGCTTTGTTAAAAGGCCACTTTTGACTTGTAGGATTGCTACTTCCAATAGGTGGCACTACAGTTTTTCTCCTTACTCCCTGCAGAGACAATTTGAATATTTCAAAGAGAGGCATTGCAGCTATAAGTCCCCTCACTGGCACCCAGATTGGTTTGTCAGCTCTCCGCAAGGAGAATAGTCTTCCCCGTGGTCCTTTAAATACGGAGGTATACCTTTTCATGCTATATGGCATAGAATAGTAGACTGTGCTATTCCACACAGAGGCATACTTGTAAAACAAACTGTGTTGTAGATGCTTTTTCTGTTCTCAGTTGGTGGAGTATTTGAGTCCCCACCTGGCTTAGTATAATATGAAGTCTGGTTATGTAATCTGCAGAGGAAGCATTTTATGCAGATATTTATTAAGTGGGTCCAAAGAACTTGAAGGTAAAAGAAAAATGGTGCTCCAATAATTTAGTGGTTTCTTATTGTGAACATTTTTCTTTAAATAAAGCAGTGGGTGGTTGCAGGTGCAAATTGTACTTTATAAAACACTGTTTTTATTGATTACTATATGTCTTTTGTAGACACTAGATCTCTGTTATAGGAAAGCTTACATAGAATTATTTTAATACAAAAAGTTTACAAAGAATGCAGATGTAAATGTATATAGTCACAACAGAAAAGTGGTCTTCTGGGTCAAGACATTTATAAAAGATATCTGTCAATATCTGTTATCTAAAATCTTATTTGGATCAGGAAAATGTATTCTTAAAAAAAGTGTTCTTTCAGAGAAGATTCTCTATATACAAATACTATACAAATTATAGTGATTATAGCTCTTTTGCTATATAGCACGATGGAAGAATGGTGCCCAACTGAAACTAATAGTGCCTTTGTGTCCCACATGAAAGGTAAACCATTAACTGATAAGTATTTCTGTTTCCTTATAGTGTTGTATGTATATAGTGGTGTGATTAAATACCATTAAGGCCCCTTTCACAAATCAGTTAATTGCCATCAGTCACAATCCGTTGAATTTTGTAAAAAACGGATCCAGCGACTGATGTTTTTTTCTCATCGACTTGTATTAGCGCCAGATAGTGACAGATGGCCTCACATTTCATCCATTGTTCAATGCCTCTGTCAAAAATGTTTGTCCATCGGACGTAGACCACGGCCAAAGTAACGTTTTTTGTGTACGTCAAAAAAACGTACTGCAACTGATTTGTCGCCGTTCGTTGTTTGGTAGAATGGAAGCCTATGGGCGCAGGATCTGTTGTTATTCATCAAACAACCGAATCCGGTGACAGATTCTGTTTTTTTAACTGAGCATGCTCCAAAATATTATTCAGCCCCCAGCTAGTCTGATCCGTCAAAAAACGGATCTGTCACATCAGTTTAGCCACAATCTGCGACGGATCCGTCAATCTGTCGAGAAAACGGATTGTGACTGATGGCAAAAAACTGATGTTTGAAAGAGGTCTAAGACACTCTGTCCTTCCAATCAGCAATTCTAAAGGACCCTATACACATTAGACTAATATCGGCCAAATCCGTTAATCGATGGGTTTGGCCAAAGATCTAATGAGTGTGGGGACCCTTGCTGACTGATGGTCGTGAGAAATGCTGATGACACATGCCTGATTTCAGACTACTGATTGCTTTTTTTTCATTGAGAGAAGCTGTGAATCAGTTGATAGCTTTCTCATACTGAACACAGACGTGCTCAGTCGAACATGTGCTTTGGCTGAGATGGCTGTCAACTGAACAATCAGCTGAAGCATTGTTTGGCCAACAGCTATCTAATGTATATAGTCAGATTAAGAATCATTACTAGAGTTGAGCGCGGTTCGCGGTTCGTGGTTCTCCAGTTCGCGGTTTGAGTGATTTTGGGGGCTGTTCTAGATCAAACTAGAACTCGAGCTTTTTGCTAAAGCTTGATTGTTCTAGTTACGTTCGAGAACGGTTCTAGCAGCAAAAAGCCAAGCTAATTACTAGCTGGCTTTCCGCTGTAATAAAGTAACTCACTCTGTGACTCACACTATTAAGAAATTTCAGCGTATAGTGTGCGGGAACAGCGCATTCAGATCACTGCTGCTGGGATAATTGTGATCACCATTTTTTTTTTCCTTCTCTTCCTTCCCTCAGCACGCGCGTGTAGTGCGGCGGGCCAGCATGTCAGCCAATCCCAGACACCCACACAGCTAAGTGGACTTTTAGCCAGAGAAGCAACGGCATGTGTGATAGGATGTCCATGTCACATGTCCCTGCATTATAAAAACGGGTATCTGCCCGTCCGGACGCCATTATGTCTTCTGCGTCTGGGTGTCAATCACTGCTGGCGTAGCTCCTGTCTCCAATACTGCTGTGTACGCTCTACACACAGCGCTATACAGAATAGGGATAGAAGTTTCTATTAGCCCTTGTAAGGGCTAATAACAGCAGGCTCAGAGCCATAGGTGACAGTCAGGTCCGTGGAAACAGATTTTAACAGCTACAGATAAGAGCGTCTGTGTAGCTAAGGTCAGGGACTTCCTCGCTGCATTTCACCATTAGGAGGGATAGAAAGTGAGGCTTACTTTCCTGTACACTGACCCACAACCCTGCCACTGTACCCTCCTGCCCTTTGCACACTCCAGCTCATTGTTACTAAGCCATTATACTAGCAAACACTGAGTAAACTTAGTGGCATCCTAAAAGTGGCTGTTGGACTTCCATTAGTGTCCCACTAGTGCAAATCTATTTGCAGCACCTCTGCATTGTACATTCAAACTCATTGTTAATAAGCCATTATACTAGCAAACACTGAGTAAACTTAGTGGCATCCTAAAAGTGGCTGTTGGACTTCCATTAGTGTCCCACTAGTGCAAATCTATTTGCAGCACCTCTGCATTGTACATTCAAACTCATTGTTAATAAGCCATTATACTAGCAAACACTGAGTAAACTTAGTGGCATCCTAAAAGTGGCTGTTGGACTTCCATTAGTGTCCCACTAGTGTAAGTCTATTTGCAGCACCACTGCATTGCACACTCAAGCTCATTGTTACTAAGCCATTATAATAGCAAACACTGAATAAACTTAGTGGCATCCTAAAAGTGGCTGTTGGACTTCCATTAGTGTCCCACTAATGCAAATCTATTTGCAGCACCTCTGCATTGCACACTTAAACTCATTGTTACTAAGCCATTATAATAGCAAACACTGAGTAAACTTAGTGGCATCCTAAAAGTAGCTGTTGGACTTCCATTAGTGTCCCACTAGTGCAAATCTATTTGCAGCACCTCTGCATTGCACACTTAAACTCATTGTTACTAAGCCATTATACTAGCAAACACTGAGTAAGCTTAGTGGCATCCTAAAAGTGGCTGTTGGACTTCCATTAGTGTTCCACTAGTGCAAATCTATTTGCAGCACCTCTGCATTGCATACTCAAGCTCATTGTTACTAAGCCATTATACTAGCAAACACGGAGTAAACTTAACATAAATAGCACAGATAGAAAGGGGAAGGTAGCATATTGTAGTTTCATCCTAACAGACTTTATTACAATCCCCATATAAACGGATATCATGGAATATACTCCCAATTCAACCAACACACTCATGTAAAACACGTATAGGAGACTTATTCAATTATAAAATATCAAATTTTATTATAATTCAGAAAGGTAAAGTTCATTTTCCATATAGTATACAAATGAGGTAAGGTGGATTCTTTAGACACCCACCCATCAAGGAACTACCCAAATTTAACCCATCATGATCCCTAGCAAGAAAGTGTAAATAGCCAGTGCAATATATGAGGGGAACCCCATGTGGTCAAACAGTGAAGTCACCAAACAGCAGTTTACAGACTTACCCATGGTGAGGGCCTATCAATGGTAGTTCAGAGGTGGGTAGATGAGTGTTACGAGGGGGACCCGGGGAAGCGTGCCAAGATGGGAAATGGACAGCTTCCGCCGGTCAAGGTCCACTGTGCGGTGTAAGGGACCGCCGCTATGGTGAGTGAAGAGTGAGCGGGTTGCTGCTAGCGATCGTCTGGAATGTCACAGACGATCTATGTACACCGATCTGCCCTAACCCGTGAGGGTTGTATGGCATGGATCTCACGGCTCGGTGTACCTGTTGCACGGGGAAGCACAGAGGTGCCCACGCACGTGTGCCAGTGGAAGTCACGAGAATATGGCACGAGGGTAGCACAGAGGTGCCCACGCACGTGTGCTTTCAATAACCAGGTGAGTCCGGTGGAGACTCGAGGAGCTCACCTGGGACAGGAACACGGCCTGTTGAAGGGGATACTGCCGGAGCAGCAAGGCAGGAACACGGCCTGCAAACGAGGTACTGCCGGAGCAGCAAGGGCCAAGCCCACAAGAGACAGTAATGCCTGTGCAGTGGCGTGGCAGCACGCTGCCAGACATCCAAACATAGAAGGACGTTCGCGCGCCGCCATGATGGCAGGGGGAGCTTTTAAGGAGGTGCAGCTCCACCCGAGGGCGGGCGCGAGGCGGAGATGACGGACTTGACCCAATCAGGGTCCACGACGTCCCAGCCTGGCCAGTCAGGATTCACCACGTCACCAGCCTTGTCATCAAGCCGTGTGACGTCAGTGAGCGAATCAGGACCCACCACGCATTGCACATGCTCACCCTCCTGCCTCTGGGAAATAGAGGCGGGATCCTCGGTCTCACAATGTGCAGAGATAACGGGAATCTCACTGCTTCCCTGAGCAGTAAACCTCTGCACATTGCGCAGCCTCGCAGACCTTTGGGGCCGCTGAGCAGGAGAGTCTGCGGCAGGCCAGGAATGGGAGACCGCTTCACTCCTTGTAACAGGAGAACCACTAGGTGTCACCCTTCTGCTGCCTCTCTGAGAAGGTATCTCCTGCACACTGCGCAGTCTGGCAGACCTTCGGCGCTGCTGAGCAGGAGTGCTCGTGGCAGGCAAGGAATGGGAGACTGCCTCAGTCCTTGCCTCAGGAGAGCCACGAGATGTAACATTACCCCCCCGTCTAGGCCCCCCCCTGTCCGTGCTCGAAGGCCGCTATCAAACCCGGGGCGCGGATATGATCCTCCAACTCCCAGGATCTATGCTCCGGACCACGACCGGCCCACTCCACGAGGTAGTACCTCTTGCCCTGTATGACTTTTGTCTCCACAAGTTTTGCCACCTCAGGGTCGTCGGACGGGGAGTCAGTTTGAGCCAGCAGGGACCCCGAGAATTTATTAAGTCGTACGGGTTTCAGGAGGGACACGTGAAAGGTGTTGGCTATAGCCCAGCGTGGAGGGAGCTGGAGTCGATATGCCACTGGGTTTACCTGCTGTAGTACTTTAAACGGACCAAGATACCTAGGGGCGAATTTGGCTGCCTGTACCCGTAGGTTAACATTCTTAGAGGACAGCCATACTAGGTCACCAGGGGCGAAGGATGGTGCAGGGTGGCGGCGAACATCAGCCGTTGTCACCATCCGGTCTTTAGCCCTTTTAAGAGCCTCTTGGGTGTCATCCCAGATCTCCCGGGCCTTGGTCGCCCAATTCTCCACTCTAGTATCGGGTGACGTAATGGGCATCGGAACCGGGATTCTGGGATGTTGTCCGTTATTGAGTAGGAACGGAGTCTGGCCAGAGGATTCATGGACCGAATTGTTAATGGCAAATTCGGCCCAAGGAAGGAGGTTAGCCCAGTTGTCGTGGTGCGCGGATATAAAATGGCGGAGGTAAGTTACCAAGGTCTGATTAGTCCTCTCCACTAGTCCATTGGTCTCGGGATGGTATGCGGAGGAGATGTTCAGCTCTATCTGCAGGAGCTTACAGAGCTCTCTCCAGAAGCGAGACGCGAACTGGGGACCCCGGTCGCTCACCACCTTGTCAGGCATGCCATGCAACCTAAATACATGCCGAATGAACAAGGTGGCGAGAGCACGTGACGTCGGGAGTCGTGGGAGAGGCACCAAGTGGACCATTTTAGAGAAGTGGTCCGTGATGACCCATACGACCCTGTGCCCTGCTGACTTGGGCAGATCTCCCAGGAAGTCCATCCCTACCACTTCCCAGGGACGATCCGGCACTGGCAGTGGGTGAAGAAGACCTGCCGGTCTCTGCCGGGACGGCTTATTCCGAGCACACGACATACAGGCTCCCACATACTCCTGTATGTCCTGGGGTAGTCTCGGCCACCAATAATGCCTGGTCACCAGGTCTCTGGTCCTTTTGACCCCGAAGTGACCCCCAACCTTGGAGGCATGGGCCCACGATAGCACCTCGTTCCGTAGTTCAGGGGGAACGAGGGTCTTGCCAGGTGGCACCTGGTCCAAAGAAGTGGGAGTGACCATCCTCAAGCTGTCCGGGGGTAGTATAAGACGAGGCTCCTCCTCGTCCTCCTCCAACACAACCAAACAACGTGACAAGGCATCGGCCCGTACGTTCTTCTCACCGGCCAGGTGGCGGATAATAAAGCGGAACCGGGAGAAGAATAAAGACCAACGGGCCTGCCTTGGGTTCAGGCGTTGTGCTGTCTGGAGGTATGTGAGGTTTTTGTGGTCAGAAAATACCTCAAATGGATGCTTCGCACCCTCCAGGAGATGCCGCCATTCCTGGAATGCTAGTTTCATCGCCAGTAACTCCCTATCCCCTATGGAGTAGTTCCTCTCGGCCGGAGAAAAGGTCTTGGAGAAAAAGAAACAAGGATGCTTCCTTCCTCGTTCGTTTTTCTGGTACAGGACTGCACCTGCACCGACCGAAGAGGCGTCTACCTCCAGTAGGAAGGGTTTGGAGATGTCTGGACGATGAAGGATGGGAGCTCTGGAGAAGTGAGTTTTGAGAGTGTGAAATGCCTCTACCGTTTCTCGTGTCCATGCTTTGGGATTAGCGCCCTTGCGGGTAAGGGCAATGATGGGTGCTGCCACCGTCGAGAAGTTGGGAATGAACTGGCGATAATAATTGATAAACCCCAAGAATCGCTGGATCGCCTTCAGCGAGCGGGGCTCAGGCCAGTTCATCACTGTCTCCAACTTCCCCGGATCCATTGCTAACCCCTGACTGGACACGATGTACCCCAGGAACGGCAAGGATTCCCGTTCAAAAACGCACTTTTCCAGCTTAGCATATAGCGAATGGGTACGGAGCCTCTTAAGTACTCGGATGACATCCCTCCGATGGGTGGTAAGATCGGGGGAGAAGATAAGAATGTCATCCAGGTATGCAACCACGGAAAGATACAAATCCCGGAAAATGTCATTCACAAAGTCTTGAAATACGGCGGGGGCATTGCAGAGTCCGAAGGGCATTACTAGATACTCGTAGTGACCGTCCCTGGTGTTAAAGGCGGTCTTCCACTCTACGCCCTTTCGGACTCGCACTAGATTATACGCCCCGCGTAGATCCAGCTTTGTGAAGACCTTTGCCCCGCGGAATCGATCAAATAGCTCAGTAATGAGGGGCAAAGGGTATTTGTTCTTGATCGTGATTGCATTTAATCCCCTGTAATCGATACAGGGGCGCAGATCCCCTTCCTTCTTCTGCACAAAAAAGAACCCTGCACCAGCCGGTGAAATAGACTTGCGAATGAACCCCTTCGCCAGGCTGTCCTGAATATATTTGGACATAGCCTCCGTCTCTGGCGCAGAGAGTGGATACACTCTGCCCCTAAGGGCTCGGAGCCTGGCTTCAGGTCTATTCGGCAATCATATGGCCGGTGGGGAGGAAGAGTATCTGCCGCCCTTTTTGAAAAGACATCCCTGTAGGCCTCATAAGGTGTCGGTAAACCCGGCCCCTCTGTATTCCCTGAGGACCCTACCGACCTAATGGTAGCGGGTGGTTCGGTAGTCACGAGGTGCTCTCTACAGGATCCTGCCCAGGATGAGATCTCCCCTGTTGCCCAGTTGAGTATAAGAGCATGCTGTCTCAACCAGGGAAGGCCCAGTAGGATCTCATCCGTCCCCCCTGGAAGCACCAGGAAGGACACCTGCTCATGGTGTCCCGGTGGTACATCCATCCTGAGAGGGATGGTGATCTGGGTGATAGGATCGAGTAGTATGGACCCGTCGACTACCCGAACCCTGAGTGGCTTGGGCAACAGAACCAGGGGAACTGAGTATCGGGTTGTCAGGGAGGTCGAGATGAAATTGCCTTCAGCGCCTGAGTCCAAGCAAGCCAGAGCAGAGAAGAGAGTAGTGCCAAACTGCAACTGGGCGCTGATAGTCAACCTAGAGGGAGAGGTAGCGTCTAGAGTCCCCCCTCTGATAGAAACTAGACGCTGTCTTTTCCCGACGGTTTTGGGATATCGGGTAGCTATGTGTCCCCTCTGCCCACAGGAAAAGCAGATGACACAAGACCGAGAACCTGGGGCAGAGGAGACCACCTTGGACACCTCCATTGACTCCACGGAGTCGCCTACAGGACTGGCTGGGAGACCTGTCTGATGGAAGACGGGAGGCAGACGCTTTTTAGGCCGAGAAGACGTGGGTGCTGAAGAAACCTCGAGCCTTCGCTCCGCCTGGCGGATGCCTATGCGAGAGGCAACCTGAATCAAGGACTCTAAAGTGGCAGGCACCTCACGCGTGGCCAGTGCGTCTTTGACAAACCCTGCCAGGCCCTCCCAAAACACAGGGACAAGGACCTTATCCGGCCAGTCTAGCTCTGCGGCAAGTGTCCTAAAGTGTACCGCAAAGTCCCCGACTGAAGCGGACCCTTGCCGAAGTCGTAGGAGGCGCAGTGCGGAGTCGTGGGTGACTTGAGGCCCGAGGAACACCATTCTCATGGCCCCAAGATAAGCTGTTAAGTTATTCACCACCCGATCTCCGCGCTCCCACAACGGCGTGGACCACTTCAGCGCTCTCCCTGTGAGCAGGGACTGGACAAAGGCTACCCTCGCCTTCTCGGTAGCGTAAAGAGTCGCGGACAGCTCTAAGTAGGTGGTAACCTGGTTTATAAAACCACGGCACTCAGAGCTGTTGCCGCTAAAGCGCTCTGGAAGCGCAAGGCGAGGAGACCTTCCGCCCAATAGCACAGCCTGGGTAGCCGCCTGGGTGGCGACTGTCGTCAGAGTAGTCTTATCGGAGGAAGACTGCTCCACTGCTGCCAATCGTGACTCCAACTGCTGCACATAACGCAGCAACTGCTGCTGCTCTTCAGCCATAGCCAGACCTTTGGCGCGACCGTAATGTTACGAGGGGGACCCGGGGAAGCGTGCCAAGATGGGAAATGGACAGCTTCCGCCGGTCAAGGTCCACTGTGCGGTGTAAGGGACCGCCGCTATGGTGAGTGAAGAGTGAGCGGGTTGCTGCTAGCGATCGTCTGGAATGTCACAGACGATCTATGTACACCGATCTGCCCTAACCCGTGAGGGTTGTATGGCACGGATCTCACGGCTCGGTGTACCTGTTGCACGGGGAAGCACAGAGGTGCCCACGCACGTGTGCCAGTGGAAGTCACGAGAATATGGCACGAGGGTAGCACAGAGGTGCCCACGCACGTGTGCTTTCAATAACCAGGTGAGTCCGGTGGAGACTCGAGGAGCTCACCTGGGACAGGAACACGGCCTGTTGAAGGGGATACTGCCGGAGCAGCAAGGCAGGAACACTGCCTGCAAACGAGGTACTGCCGGAGCAGCAAGGGCCAAGCCCACAAGAGACAGTAATGCCTGTGCAGTGGCGTGGCAGCACGCTGCCAGACATCCAAACATAGAAGGACGTTCGCGCGCCGCCATGATGGCAGGGGGAGCTTTTAAGGAGGTGCAGCTCCACCCGAGGGCGGGCGCGAGGCGGAGATGACGGACTTGACCCAATCAGGGTCCACGACGTCCCAGCCTGGCCAGTCAGGATTCACCACGTCACCAGCCTTGTCATCAAGCCGTGTGACGTCAGTGAGCGAATCAGGACCCACCACGCATTGCACATGCTCACCCTCCTGCCTCTGGGAAATAGAGGCGGGATCCTCGGTCTCACAATGTGCAGAGATAACGGGAATCTCACTGCTTCCCTGAGCAGTAAACCTCTGCACATTGCGCAGCCTCGCAGACCTTCGGGGCCGCTGAGCAGGAGAGTCTGCGGCAGGCCAGGAATGGGAGACCGCTTCACTCCTTGTAACAGGAGAACCACTAGGTGTCACCCTTCTGCTGCCTCTCTGAGAAGGTATCTCCTGCACACTGCGCAGTCTGGCAGACCTTCGGCGCTGCTGAGCAGGAGTGCTCGTGGCAGGCAAGGAATGGGAGACTGCCTCAGTCCTTGCCTCAGGAGAGCCACGAGATGTAACAGGTGAGTATCCTTTAACCCGGATGCGCGTGTCGCCAAAGCTTTATCAGTGGGGTGCAGGCGAACTGAGTAAACTTAGTGGCATCCTAAAAGTGGCTGTTGATCTTCCATTAGTGTCCCACTAGTGCAAATCTATTTGCAGCACCTCTGCATTGCACACTCAAACTCATTGTTACTAAGCCATTATACTACCAAACTATGCTGCCAGTTTAAGGGCCATGGTTGCATTGTCAGGGATAGCTATTGTTGTTTATTCTGCTGTTAATAAAGATAGACCACCGCTGCAATCTGCACCACCTCTCATTTTTTACTACCACATTTTTAAGTGCACAATCTTGTCGCAATCAAAATGAGTGGCAAAATGACAGATGCTGGTGGAAAGGGGAAGAGGCGTGTTGGAAAAGGAAAAAAAGGGTTTGTCCGTGGGGAAGGTGGCAAAGCTCCATTAACATCTGCTGAAGATAGATCATCTTCCAGCAAAAGTAAGATGTCTACTACTTACCGTGGACAATCCGATGTGCTCCCTTTTTTACGGACACGAACAACTGGAACAAAGGTAGATGATGGCCAAAAAAAGAAAATGCTTGAATGGATCTCAAGTTGTCCAACAAGTGCCCTCTCCGCCACCTTAACTACCGCATCCAAAAAACACCAGTCCTTTGAGTTGTCATCCCAATCACACTTGCTTTCACCCAGCTCTGAAGTCTCCATCCGCCCTGCACAGTATGGTGGAACTGAGATGGCTGAGTCTGCAGAGCTGTTCAGTCCCACTATAACCTGGGAATCAGAGGTCTGCTCCCAAGCTACAGTGAGTACAGACCAGGAAATGGTCTGCAGTGATGCCCAGAACCTTTGTGACTCTGATTCAGGCCATGAGGACCAAGTTTCTGAGCATAATGTTGACCTTTATTCACAAACTGTAACACCTGTTGTTATAGACAATAAGGAACATACTAATGACGATGAGACGCAGATACCAGCTTGGGATGACAACTTAAATATTGGTTCACGTGAGGAAGAGGCTCGGTCTGAGGGTGAGGGGAGTGCAATCAAAACGCTTGATGAGGAAGTTCTAGATCACCTAGTGTCAACCCACAGTCAGGCACTCGAGGAGGTCAACAGAGGCGGTGGAGGAGGATGCTACTGACGACAAAGTTACCTTGCGCCTTCCTGGACAGAGGAGTAGTACTGGTAGCACGTCTACAACTGGATCCTCAGCCACCACTCTGCGTCTGAGCACTAGTCGGGGGGCTCAGCAGGTCGCATGCCCTCTAAGCCTTGCCTAGCCTGGACCTTTTTTGACATAGAAAAAGATCGCCCAAATCAAGTAATATGTAAAATTTGTCATAATTCTGTTAGTAGAGGGCAAAAGCTCAGCAGTTTGACAACTTCTTCCATGAATCGTCACATGAATAAATATCATATGTCCCAGTGGGAAGCTCACCGTGCTGCAATGTGGTCTAGCGGAGCGAACCATCCACCGCCTGCCCCTTCAAGTGCATCCGCGCACTCTTCATCTTCTAGGACTGTGGGGACAGCTGTCACACCTGGTTTTCCACGCACAACTTTCACCACTGTAACCGCAACAGGCAGTTTGCTTGGTAGGTCGTCATTTGGTTTGGAATGGGAAACAAGTGCGTGTGTGCAGCTCTCTCAGCCATCGATAGCATCAACGTTAGATGAAGGCAACATCATGTCTACGCCTGCACTTTCCTCACAAACCTGCATTTTTTCAGGGACACCCTACTCACCACCGTCTACACACAGCAGCCAGATCTCTGTCCCTCAGATGTGGACAAATAAAAGGCCATTTCCTTCGACCCATGACAAAGCTAAGAGGTTGACTTTATCCCTCTGTAAGCTCTTGGCTACCGAAATGCTGCCTTTCCGCCTGGTGGACACACAGGATTTTAGAGACCTTATGTCTGTCGCTGTGCCCCAGTACCAGATGCCCAGTCGCCACTACTTCTCTAAGAAAGGTGTGCCTGCGCTACACCAGCATGTCGCACACAACATCACCGCTTCCTTGAGAAACTCTGTGTGTGAACGGGTGCATTTCACCACGATATTTGAACCAGTAAGCATGGACAGGGACGTTACATGTCGCTGACTGGGCACTGGGTAACTATGGTGATAGATGGTGAAGGGTCTGCTGCACAAGTCTTGCCGTCCCCACGACTTGTGTGTCAATCCTCTGTCTGTCCAAGTTCTGCCACTGCTTCTGCTTCCTCCACCTCGTCTGGGTCCTCCATCTCCGCCCCAAGCCTGCCTGGTCAGGCCACCAGCGTTGTAACTGCGCAGAAGGAATCACGCACCCCTCATTACTATGATGGCAGCAGAGCGCAACGGCATCAGGCAGTCTTTAGCTTGAAATGTCTTGGAAATAAGAGTCACACAGCGGCTGAGTTGTGGGCAGCTCTGGAGACTGAGTTTAATAAATGGTTGTCTCCACTCAACCTGCAGCCTGGTAAGGCCGTGTGCGACAATGCTGCAAACCTGGGTGCAGCCCTTCACCTGGGCAAGGTGACACATGTGCCTTGTATGGCTCACGTGTTGAACCTTGATGTCCTTTACCTTTACCCCGGCCTAGATGGCCTTCTGAACAGGGCACGAAAACTGTCTGCTCACTTACACCGTTCAACCATCGCTGCTGAGCGACTTGCATTGCTCCAGAAGTCTTTCGGCCTGCCGGTTCATTGCCTGAAATGCGATGTGCCGACACACTGGAATTCGACTCTCCACATGTTACAGCGACTGTGGCAGCACCGTCGAGCCCTGGTGCAATACGTCATGACGTATAGCCTGGGCCAACGAGATGCAGAGGTGGGGCAGATCACCCTGATGGAGTGGTCTCAGATCAAGGACCTATGCACCCTTCTGCACAGTTTCGACATGGCGATGAATATGTTTAGCGCTGACAATGCCATTATCAGCATGACAATTCCAGTCATTTACATGCTGGAGTACACGCTAAACACTATTCAGAGTCAGGGGGTGGGACAACAGGAAGGGGAGGAACTACAGGAGGATTCATTTGCGCAAGACACAACAACATCACCAAGGTCCAGACGTTCATCATCACCAACGCGGCAGGCATGGGACCATGGGGGACAGGGATCAACAAGAGCGCATAGTAGCAGGCTCAATGTTGAGGAGGGTGCAGGAGAACATGAAGAAATGGAGGACGAACTGTCCATGGACATGGAAGACTCAGCGGATGAGGGAGACCTTGGTCAAATTTCTGTTGAAAGAGGTTGGGGGGAGATGTCAGAGGAAGAAAGAACGGTTGGCACCTCCATGCCACAAACACAGCGTGGACTTGGTCCGCATGGCTGCGCAAGACACATGAGCGCCTTCTTGCTGCACTACCTCCAACATGACCCTCGTATTGTCAAAATTAGAAGTGATGATGACTACTGGCTTGCCACACTACTCGATCTTAGCTCGGCTTTTCCACCAAACAACTATGGTTCACGGAGTGAATCTCCCAGTTGTAACTTTACAAACATGGGACGGTCTCGTCATCTTCAACAGTCTACCCGTACCAGTAGCACCGTATCTGGTGCTGGTAACAGCAATTTATTGAATCTTTTCGTAATTTTTTTAGACCATCCTTTTCAAGGCCAGAAGAGACAACAAGTCTGACACATAGTCAACAGAGGTAAAGTAGCTCCGGCACACCGTTTATTTCCCAATTGCAAATCACACATGAAAAACGTGAATGTCTCTTTGAATTTTTATTGAAAAAAAAGAAGATGATACAGTTGCAGAAAGTCTGCCTATGACAACGTTTCGGCCATCGTCTCGGCCTTTATCTGGTCGGACAGACTGACTAGACATATTAGCAAGGTAAACATAACAACATAAGGAAAATTGATCAGTACACTTATGAATGGTCATTTTGCATATAACAACGTTTTAATACAAAAAGGAATATTACTAAAGATCCTGTGACATGGGTGACAAGGAGAAAAAACCATTGGTAGTGTGGTGAAACACAGATATTATAGGTCACCTAGAAGAGGGTATGTGTCAAGGAAAGTTCTGTGGGGGAGGTATGTGTAGTCCAATGTCCTGGGACTCACCTAGTTGAGTAATGATTCCCAAATGAACAAGAAGACGGTACTGGTAGGGACAGTAAGTCTTGTTCACACGTTAGTTGTCTGTAGTGGTTATGGAAATCAGGAAAAAGGGGGAAAAGGACAAAGAAAAAGAAAAAGAAAAAGAAAACGGAATGAGTTGTTGAGATAATGGTATCATGAACTAGGGAGAAGAGAGTTATGAGAGAGTGCATTATACCTAGTGGTAGATGGACTGGTTAAATTCTGAGGCAACGACGGGGTCCCATCAATATAATTGGATTTGTCTATAGGGGTTCACTACGGTATATTAGAAATGAGGCTAATCTAGTGAAAGATATCAATAATTAGTGATGCAATGCAGATCATTAATCGGGTATAAAATGAAACTCTATAAATGGTTCTGGTACCCGTATATGAGTGGCAGGCTGTCAAACAATCTTTGGTCCGGGATGCTATGTGGCAGGTTGCTATCCGGAATAGGTATGGATGTCAGAAAACAGTGCTTAACTCCAAGGAAAAAAAAGGCGAAAAAACATTTTTTATATGTATATGAAAGGTAATGGTCACAA
Organism: Anomaloglossus baeobatrachus; assembly: GCF_048569485.1. Taxonomy (NCBI): domain Eukaryota; kingdom Metazoa; phylum Chordata; class Amphibia; order Anura; family Aromobatidae; genus Anomaloglossus; species Anomaloglossus baeobatrachus. The sequence goes on from NC_134356.1 coordinate 353,251,984, forward strand.
ATGATTGAAAATAAACAATAAGGGGGTGGGGGAACCTCCTACCTTAGCTCAATTGCACATGGCAGAAGAAAATGCAATACATGTTTAGTGTCCACAAGTTAAATGGGATCCAGGACTATATACCTGAGAATGTATACAGCAAGTATACAGATGAGATTGTATACATTTATGCGGTTGATCAAAGAAAAAGTGACCATCTGGTGAAGTAAAATGCATACCTCAAATATCCGATATGGATGACTATGTAAAGGGCTTTTGGATATAGCGGTTTGCTAGGCAAGGAAAACCTATGTGTAGGCAAGCTGGTAGAGAAGGGGGAGCAGGTTAGCAAAGTACAGCATACTACAGGAAAAAGTGTATGGAGAGATCACTTACCATAATGTGAAGAGACCGCTTGTGTGCCCTGTGCGTCTGGTGAGTTGGGAAGCTTATGCTGAGAGCAGTGTTTAAAAGCGCTGGTGGTGTGACGTCACTACCGGTGATTGACACGCGGAAGTAATGGACAGGCCGGAGGAACGCCTGTCGCGCATGCGCTCTGGTCACTTAAGGAGCAGTGGTGGAAGTCCCATAGAAGAGGTGTGTGTGTGCTGGAGCGTGAGAGCGCGCTTGGGCGGTAGTGGTCAGATGTGGAATTGGAGGAACGGTGCACACTAAGCCATATAGGGAATGTGGATCCAGTGATTTGTTCAGGATGGCGGTGGGAACAGGCTGTGCTGGTCTAAGTGAGGTTGTAGTTCTGTAAAACAAGGGAAGGCAGATTAGATATACAGTTAGGTCCAGAAATATTTGGACAGTGACACAAGTTTTGTTATTTTAGCTGTTTACAAAAACATGTTCAGAAATACAATTATATATATATAATATGGGCTGAAAGTGCACACTCCCAGCTGCAATATGAGAGTTTTCACATCCAAATCGGAGAAAGGGTTTCGGAATCATAGCTCTGTAATGCATAGCCTCCTCTTTTTCAAGGGACCAAAAGTAATTGGACAAGGGACTCTAAGGGCTGCAATTAACTCTGAAGGCGTCTCCCTCATTAACCTGTAATCAATGAAGTAGTTAAAAGGTCTGGGGTTGATTACAGGTGTGTGGTTTTGCATTTGGAAGCTGTTGCTGTGACCAGACAACATGCGGTCCAAGGAACTCTCAATTGAGGTGAAGCAGAACATCCTGAGGCTGAAAAAAAAGAAAAAATCTATCAGAGAGATAGCAGACATGCTTGGAGTAGCAAAATCAGCAGTCGGGTACATTCTGAGAAAAAAGAAATTGACTGTGGCACACCACATCCTCTGTAAAACATGGTGGAGGCAACGTGATGGCATGGGCATGCATGGCTTTCTATGGCACTGGGTCACTTGTGTTTATTGATGACATAACAGCAGACAAGAGTAGCCGGATGAATTCTGAAGTGTACCGGGATATACTTTCAGCCCAGAATCAGCCAAATGCCGCAAAGTTGATCGGACGGCGCTTCATAGTACAGATGGACAATGACCCCAAGCATACAGCCAAAGCTACCCAGGAGTTCATGAGTGCAAAAAAGTGGAACATTCTGCAATGGCCAAGTCAATCACCAGATCTTAACCCAATTGAGCATGCATTTCACTTGCTCAAATCCAGACTTAAGACGGAAAGACCCACAAACAAGCAAGACCTGAAGGCTGCGGCTGTAAAGGCCTGGCAAAGCATTAAGAAGGAGGAAACCCAGCGTTTGGTGATGTCCATGGGTTCCAGACTTAAGGCAGTGATTGCCTCCAAAGGATTCGCAACAAAATATTGAAAATAAAAATATTTTGTTTGGGTTTGGTTTATTTGTCCAATTACTTTTGACCTCCTAAAATGTGGAGTGTTTGTAAAGAAATGTGTACAATTCCTACAATTTCTATCAGATATTTTTGTTCAAACCTTCAAATTAAACGTTACAATCTGCACTTGAATTCTGTTGTAGAGGTTTCATTTCAAATCCAATGTGGTGGCATGCAGAGCCCAACTCACGAAAATTGTGTCACTGTCCAAATATTTCTGGACCTAACTGTAGGTAATAATAGTACCAAATATACAGTGTACAATATACATAACGGATAGACATCGCTATTAGAGGACCATAAAAATACAGTTACACAGGTAGAGATAAAAGTGCAAACTCAGAAGGGCACTAGTCAGGATCATGTCATTGTAATTTATGGATTAGGGAAACTAGTTAGGAATAATATGCCACTAAGAGACCCATCATTGTGTGGGATCGTGGTAATAAAGACATGTGATTGGGATTAAGGGAATCACGACCAATGACTAAGAGCAAGGAGAAATACATGTACAAAAGGAGAGAAAGAAAAACTTAAAAACTTGTTTCATACTTTCGATTCAGTCCATGGGGTTCCATGGTTCCTAATGTGTGTATCCATCTGGCCTCCTTGTCAAGGAGGCGTTTAACCCTATTGCCGCCTCTACGATGGATTTCAACAGTGTCAATAACTTGAAATCTAAGCTGGGAAATCTTGTGGCCAGCTGTTATAAAGTGGTGGGGAATGGGTAGCAACACACGTCCGCATCTAATGTTGGACTTGTGTTTATTAATGCGGTCTCGGATATGCTGGGTGGTTTCCCCAACATACCCGAGACCGCAGGGACACTTGATGTAGTAAACGACAAATGTACTGTCGCATGTAAAAAAATGTTGAATCTGGAAAATTTTGCCCGACCTGCCTTTGATCACGTTAGAACATTGGGCACAGCCCGAACATGGGAAAGTACCCAGTTGGGGAGTGCCCAAAAATCTTTGATGCGGACTAGTGTTGGCAGAAGCAATATCTGCTCGTATAAGTTTGTTCTTGAGATTGGGTGATCTTCTTTGACAAATCAGTGGTGGGCTTTGGAACTCCTTAATTTGTGGATATGACAACCCCATTAAAGGCCAGTGTTTTAAGATAATTTTCTTAAGTAATGGTGAGAAGGGATGGTACGTATTGATGAAGGGAATACGATTCTGATCCCCTGTGGTTTTGTCCGAAGATGAAGTTGTTCGTGTTGCCATATATTGGGGATAGCTCCTCTGAATGAATTTGTCAGTCATTTCCTGATGTCTCGTGGTCCTAGTGTCAATATTCGTGACTAACCTATCTACCCGAGTGTGTTGTTAAATGGGTAGAGATTGCTTCGTATGTTTTGGGTGATTACTCTTGTAGTGCAGGAGACTATTCTTGTCGGTTGGCTTCGTGTAAATGTCAGTGCTGAGGACACCATCTGTGCCCTTTAGAACCATACAATCTAGAATGGTTTGAGGTATGCATTTTACTTCACCAGATGGTCACTTTTTCTTTGATCAACCGCATAAATGTATACAATCTCATCTGTATACTTGCTATATACATTCTCAGGTATAGAGTCCTGGATCCCATTTAACTTGTGGACACTAAACATATATTGCATTTTCTTCTGCCATGTGCAATTGAGCTAAGGTAGGAGGTTCCCCCGCCCCCTTATTGTTTATTTTCAATCATTTGTGACCATTACCTTTCATGTACATATAAAAAATGGTTTTACGCCTTTTTTTCCTTGGAGTTAAGCACTGTTTTCTGACATCCCTACCTATTCCGGATAGCAACCTGCCACATAGCATCCCGGACCAAAGATTGTTTGACAGCCTGCCACTCATATACGGGTACCAGAACCATTTATAGAGTTTCATTTTATACCCGATTAATGATCTGCATTGCATCACTAATTATTGATATCTTTCACTAGATTGGCCTCATTTCTCATATACCGTAGTGAACCCCTATAGACAAATCCAATTATATTGGTGGGACCCCGTCGTTGCCTCAGAATTTAACCAGTCCATCTACCACTAGGTATAATGCATAATAACTGTTGTTATGTTTACCTTGTTAATATGTCTAGTCAGTCTGTCCGACTAGATGAAGGCCGAGACAATGGGCGAAACGTTGTCATAGGCAGACTTTCTGCAACTGTATCATCTTCTTTTTTTTCAATAAAAATTCAAAGAGACATTCACGTTTTTCATGTGTGATTTGCAATTGGGAAATAAACGGTTTGCCGGAGCTACTTTACCTCTATTAGATATTTTTTCTCCTGAGCACCTGTGACGGGTGACGCTAGGTCCATTCTGCTCTCTGACACGTAGTCAACGGCTGGAGAGGATGATACAGGAGTATCTCCAAATGAACATCGATGCCATTACTTTGCAAATGGAGCCTTGCTCATTTTGGGCTTCAAATCTTGAAAAATGGCCAGAGCTCTCCACTTATGCCTTGGAGATTTTGTCGTGTCCAGCTGCCAGCGTTGTCTCTGAACGTGTCTTCAGTGCTGCTGGGTGTGTGCTGACAGATAAGTGCACGTGTCTGTAAAGTGACAATGTGGACAGTCTAACGTTCATCAAAGTGAACAAGTCATGGATCCACAAGGAATTTACTACCCCTGTGTCATCCTGGGGAGAGCAAATGCTTGTGGATTTGGAATGTGCTTGATGCAAATCTAGCTGTGAAGCGTACAACTGGGGCACAAGTGCTGCCACTGAAGGGGTGGGTGTGTGTGTGGCCCAATTTTTGGAAAAAAGGGAGACTCCGCTTGAAGTAACCCTTGCTTGCTGTGTTTTTTAAAAGGAGCCAAGATGAACAAGTCATGGTTCAGCAAAGACTTTGCTACCTACCCCGGGGTCATCCTGGGGACGGTTAAGTATGGCGTATTTTTTAATGTGTTTGATGCAAATCTACCTGTGAAGTGTACAACTGGGGCACAAGTGCTGCCACTGAATGGGTGGGTGTGTGTGGGGCCCAATTTTTGGAAAAAAGGGAGACTCCGCTTGGAGTAACCCTTGCTTACAGTGTTTTTAAAAATGATCCAAGATGAACAGAGCTGGGATCAAGAAAGACTTAGCTACCTACCCCGGTGTCATCCTGGGAACTATTAAGGATGGCGTATTTGTGAATGTGCTTGATGCAAATCTACCTGTGAAGTGTACAACTGGGGCACAAGTGCTGCCACTAAAGGGGTGGGTGTCTGTGTGGGGCCCAATTTTTGGAAAAAAGGGAGACTCCGCTTGGAGTAACCCTTGCTTACAGTGTTTTTAAAAATGATCCAAGATGAACAGAGCTGGGATCAGGAAAGACTTAGCTACCTACCCCAGTGTCGTCCTGGGGACGGTTAAGGATGGCGTATTTTGAATGTGCTTGATGCAAATCTACCTGTGAAGTGTACAACTGGGGCACAACTGCTGCCACTGAAGGGGTGGGTGTGTGTGTGGCGTAATTTTTGGAAAAAAGGGAGACTCGGCTAGGAGTAACCCTTGCTTGCTGTGTTTTTTAAAAGGAGCCAAGATGAACAAGTCATGGTTCAGCAAAGACTTTGCTATGTACCCCGAGGTCATCCTGGGGACGGTTAAGTATGGCGTATTTTTGAATGTGCTTGATGCAAATCTACCTGTGAAGTGTGCAACTGGGGCACAAGTGCTGCCACTGAAGGGGTGGGTGTGTGTGTGGCCCAATTTTTGGAGAAAAGGGAGACTCTGCTTGGATTAACCCTTGCTTACAGTGTTTTTAAAAATGATCCAAGATGAACAGAGCTGGGATCAGGAAAGACTTAGCTACCTACCCCGGTGTCATCCTGGGGACGGTTAAGGATGGCGTATTTTTGAATGTGCTTGATGCAAATCTAACTGTAAAGTGTACAACTGGGTCACAAGTGCTGCCACTGAAGGGGTAGGTGTGTGGCCTAATTTTTAGAAAAAAGGGAGACTCTTCTTGGAGTAACCCTTGCTTACATTGTTTTTAAAAATGATTCAAGATGAACAGAGCTGGGATCAGGAAAGACTTAGCTACCTACCCCGGTGTCATCCTGGGGACGGTTAAGGATGGCGTATTTTTGAATGTGTTTGATGAAAATCTACCTGTGAAGTGTACAACTGGGTCACAAGTGCTTCCACTGAAGGGGTGGGTGTGTTGCCCAATTTTTGGAAAAAAGGGAGACTCCGCTTGGAGTAACCCTTGCTTACATTGTTTTTAAAAATGATTCAAGATGAACAGAGCTGGGATCAGGAAAGACTTAGCTATCTACCCCGGTGCCATCCTGGGGACGGTTAAGTATGGTGTATTTTTGAATGTGCTTGATACAAATCTACCTGTGAAATGTACAACTCGGGCACAAGTGCTGCCACTGAAGTGGTGGGTGTGTGTGTGGCCCAATTTTTGGAAAAAAGGGAGACTCCGCTTGGAGTAACCTTGCGGTGTTTTACATGATTTTAGAAGGGCATACCATGCCTTTTTCTGTCTCATCCTCTTTTCCTTGTAACGCTGTTTTGTTTTCACATGAGAATTTGTTCTTGTCACTTTCCCATGTGTTTGTGTTGTGTTGTGAGTTGTTTGTCACCTTTTGGACATCTTTGAGGGTGTTTTCTTGGTGTTTTTATGTGTTTGTGATTGCCTCCCATTGTTTCCTATGCGGTTTGAGTGGTTCGCCGAACTGAACTCGAACGAGACCTCCGTTCGGCGAACCGAACTTGAGCCGAACCGCGACCGGTTCGCTCATCTCTAATCATTACTACTCCAATTTGTCCACTTTAGTTTAAATCCACACTGAGATTGCCACAGTGGACAGCCATAGTGACTACTGCATGCATATCTGCTTGAAGTTTCAGAACATGTCCAAATGCTGTGGGAAAAATGTATAATTGAATTAGGCTAAAAGTGCACAAAAAAAATCTAGATCTTCTCCACTTAGAGTTAGCAGTGCATTGGGTGAAACCATTGTTAACAATCTTCAACAGATAAGTAATTTTCATAATCATAACATGTCTACAACCAACTAATGTCTTTTTAAGTTGTTTGTGAATAGAGTTTTCTAAAATCCTATTAACTAAGGGGTACTTTGCACGCTGCGACATTGCAGGCCGATGCTGCGATGCCGAGCACGATAGTACCCGCCCCCGTCGCAGCAGCGATTTCCTTGTGATAGCTGCCGTAGCAAACATTATCGCTACGGCAGCTTCACATGGACTCACCTGTCCTGCGACCGTCGCTCTGGCCGGCGACCCGCCTCCTTGTTAAGAGGGCGGGTCGTGCGGCGTCATAGCGACATCACACGCCAGGCGGCCAATCGGAGCGGAGGGGCGGAGATGAGTGGGATGTAAACATCCCGCCCATCTCCTTCCTTCCGCATATCCTACGGAAGCCGCAGTGACGCCGGTAGGAGATGTTCCTCGCTCCTGTGGCTTCACACACAGCGATGTGTGCTGCCGCAGGAGCGAGGAACAACATCGGACTGTTGCGTCAGCGTAATCATGGATTATGCCGACGCTGCACCGATGATACGATTACGACGCCTTTGCGCTCGTTAATCGTATCATCTAGGCTTTACACACTACGATGTCGCATGCGATGCCGGAAGTGCGTCATTTTCAATTTGACCCCACCGACATCGCACCTGCGATGTCGTAGTGTGCAAAGCCCGCCTTACTGTAATGGACTATTTGTTGAACAAAATGATGCACCATATGGAGGCATGATGAGTGCAGAGGATCAATTAACAGACAGTATTAAAATGAATATTTGCAGCAGACTTAAACTGAGTGTAATTTACTTTAGAAATAGTTTGGTTTTTTTAGGACTAAAAAATAATTGTTCTGAAATTTGTATTCTTCAAATTTTGCTAGGAAATCAAATTGCCCTGAAAACGTTTATGACTTTCTGAAATCTATGACTGGATCCAACCCATCCAACTTTAAGGCAGGGAAACTTCTGAATTTCATATTTGCTAGCTTTGCCAAATTTGGCAAACAAATTTGATTCCCAGCTAACTTATTTACAGCAAATTGATTACATGAAAAGGCTCCAATTGTCCTGAAAAGATGTTTAGTACACTGTGAAGTCTCTTTGGACTATATCCAATAATGTTTAAGCTCTGCAGCAAAAACACAACCTTAATAATGTCAAAGTGAGTGACCTTAACATACATAACTACAGGTAACAACTAGTGATACGCGTGCGTGCTTGGAACTGCTCGATACTCGATTGAGCACCGGGGTGCTCAGGTAAGCGAGTTACTCTGTTGAGTATAGACGGTACTCGAATGCCATGCTAGAGCCCCTACCTTGCAAGTCTTGTGGCTGTTTTTAGCAACTAAAAATGCGGGGTTTGACTGTCAATTACAGTAATGACGTAGACATTTTGGCTACTGCCATTACTTTAATTAGTCAGCTGCATTGCATTATCAAGTCATATATGAGACCCAGGGGTGTGATGCCCAGCACAGTGCAGCTTAGTGAGAGTTGATCTAGGAAGGAGAGCTTAGATTAGTGCAGGCATATATGCAGGGTTGTACATGTGCACCCTATATTGAGTTTCATGTGGCCCTAAAGGGTGTTTTTAGCCTGGTTTAACCTAATAAATAAATAATTTAATACAAAACAGCATGTGGTACCCTCTGGTTTTATAACCAGACAAGGTAAAATAGACATCTGTGAGATGACGCCACTGCCCCACCACCGTGCGGAGCTGCCGCCCCACCACCGTGCGGAGCTGCCGCCCCACCACCGTGCGGAGCTGCCGCCCCACCTACACCCCACCTACTGTCTCCTCCCCAAAATCCTTTAGGATGTAAGCCCGCAAGGGCAGGGCCCTCTTCCTTCTGTACCAGTCTGTCTATTGTAACTTGTATATGTATTCTGTATGTAACCCCCTCATGTACAGCACCATGGAATCAATGGTGCTCTATAAATAAACAATAATAATAATAATAATGATTTTATCAGGCTGAGAAGGTCTATGGTTATTTTGCCATTCCTAGAATAAAAGTAGCAGCTTACAGCTGTCCCATCTCTTTCTGACTGCCCTGGTGCGGTGGCAATATTTCTGGATTGATCCCAGCTGTGAATTGTCAACTAGCATCAAGCCCAGGGATTAATAATGGAGGGGAGTCTATCAGACAACCTCATTACCCAGTAACTGTAAAGTTAAAAAACACACACAGGAAAAAAATAGTTTATGTGAATAATGACTGCCATACACTATCTCCTGTTCACCCTCGGACCTGTTAGATTTGAGTAACAAACACTCGTACAGTTTAGGACTTGCTCCTCACTAGTAGCTAGTGCTCAAAGCTGTATTTAGTGTAGGTTGAGCTTCTGGTGTAGGGATTGTGTACTACAGACTTGTAGGCATGGATTATAGCCTTAGAGACTGTGCTGCTGATATCTGAAAAATGTATTCTATTCTCTAATATTACCACTCTTAGCTGCATTTAATATAAGGTGAGCTTCTGGAGTAGGGATTGTGTATTTCAGGCCTGTAGGGAGGAATTGACACCTTACAGACGAAGCTGCTGATACCTAAAAAATATATTAAAAAAAATACAGTGTATCAGCTCACCAGATTTGCTGCAGTCCCGTAATGGAGAATTCGGCGCACGGATGGTTAGAAGTCAACAGGTAAATTGGTAAGCATAAATCCACCGCAATCTCATATTGGATAAAAAGCAATCTTCTTTATTCATAAGATTTTCATAAAATCCAAGAACATGCAGCATATATTATAAAATTGCCCAGCTCTGACCTGGGCAATTTTATAATATATGCTGCATGTTCTTGGATTTTATGAAAACCTTATGAGATTGCGCTGGATTTATGCTTTCTAAAAAATATATTGTTTTGTTTAGTAATATTGCTTTTAGTTTGCAATTAGTGTCGGGTGAGATTGTGGAGTATGGATCATGTACTACAGGCATGTTGGCAGGGATTCTAGCCTTTTAGATTGTGCTGCTATCTAAAAAACCTATTCTATTCTCTAATAATACTGCTCTTAACTGCATTTTGTGTAGGGTGAGCTTCTGGAGTAGGGATCATGTCTTACAAGGATGTAGGCAGGCATTCAAACATTACAAAACATGCTGCTAATACCTAAAAATGTATTAATTTCTCTAATAATACCGCTCTTAGTTGTATTTAGTGTAGTGTATTTGAGATTCTGGAGTAAGTATTGCGTATTAAATGCCTGTATGCAGGGATTTTATTCCTACAGACCATGCTGCAGATACCTAAAATATTTATACTTTTGTATAAAAATATCACTCTTAATTTGCAATTAGTGTTAGGTGACATTCTAGAGTAGGAATTGTGTATTACAGGCCTGTAGGCAGGTATTCTAGCCTTACAGATCATTCTGCTGGCTAAGATATCTATTCTATATTATAGAAATACAGCTCTTAGTTTTCAATTAGTGTCAGGTAAGATTCTGGAATAGGGTTCATATGCTACTGGCCTGTAGGCAGGGATTCCAGCCTTACAAATTGTGCTGCTGCTAGCTAAATCTAATATATAAAGCTGAGTATATGTATGTGTGTCTGTATGTATGTGTCTGTATGTCCACTAAAGGAATCCACGCCATCGCTTTTACAATCACGAAAATTTGCACAGACACCTCATGTGACTCAGGGAACATCATAGACTATGTTTTGATAGGAAAATTTAACATCGCGCTTTACAGTTACTCTCCAAAAAACTTGCCTCTATTAAAGTCAATGGAGCTGTGAGATACAGGTTATTATTAGAAGCTGTGAGTGGTTGCTATAGGAACAAAATAAATTGTTAGTATAAGAAGCTTATGTATAAGGTAATAAGATGTCTGTTGGGAGTGAAGATGAGCCATCCCCTAGCGTTCGAGTTCGGTTTGTTGAATGGAGGCTCCGTTCGACGAACGTTCGACGAACCGTTCGACGAACCACTCGAACCCCATTGAAAACAATGGGAGGCATACACAAACACAAATAAACACATTATACATGTACACATATAGTTAATAAACATTGCCATAACACTTACAGGTCCCCGCGACGCGTCCTGCACTCTGTCTCCCGACGCTTTTCCTTCCGATAATCGCTGTGTCCTCCCAGTAACCAGCACTGATGATAGGACATATCATGACGTCAAAATAGCATGTGACCAGTCACGTGTCTATTATCTCATTGGCTACAGACTGATCACATGGCTAGACATCATGCTAGGTCCTGTCAGTGCATCTCTCCGGTAAGCAGTGCTCATTTGAGTATGTCCTTTTACCGGTGAGATGCTCTGGCACATGGTTGGCTTCTCCGTTCCTGCATGTGGGCACTCTTTACAAAGTCAGCCCAAATGCAGGGACTAGATGCCACAGCCGGTGAATAGCGGCACCGGGAATCACGTGATCGGAGCACCGTTGCTATGGTAATCCATCTGTCAGTGGTGACGTCACTGCTTACAGCCCGCAGCCTCTGCTCACTCACTGAGTGAATAGACTGCACAGGAAGCAGCAGCGTCTTCCTCCCATGCAGTGCTGTCTGATGTAGCAGAGCTGCATGGGTTGAAGGAGAAAAAAGACAGAAGACCAGGATCGTGGAGGGCTGACAGGGAGTAATAAACATGGAGTCTCTAATGTGTCTGTGTATTTATTTCTATTAAAGTATTTTTTCTCTGTGTGGTGTCTTTTTTTAATCCTTTATTGGAGATTCTTAATGGCCGAGTCAAACTTGCCTGACATTAAGAATCTCTGGCTTAATACTAGCTAGTAAAACAAAGCTAGTATTAACTCATTATTACCCAGCAAGCCACCCGGATTCAGGGCTGCTGGAAGAGTTGGATAAAGCGCAAGATGATGGTGCTTCTATGAAAGCGCCATTTTCTGGGGTGGCTGCAGACTGCAATTTTCAGCAGAGGGGCTCAGAAAGCTCGGGCTAACCTGTGCTGCGGATTCCAATCCCCAGCTGCCTAGTTGTACCCGGCTGGACACAAAAATGGGGCGAAGCCCACGTTGTTTTATTTTTAAAATATTTCATGAAATTCATGAAATAATTAAAAAAGGTCTTCCCTATATTTTTAGTTCCCAGCTGGGTACAAATAGGCCGCTGGGGGTTGTGGGAAGCCCGTACCTGCCTGCTGTACCTGGCTAGCATACAAAAATATGGCAAAGCTCACGTCATTTTTTTTTTAGTTTTGTGGCAAATTAGTGGGGGTTAGTAGCCAGTAGCTGCTTTGATTACAGTTAGCTAGCAATACAAAAAATGCAGCGGGAGCCCATATATATTTTTTTTTTAATTATTTATTTAAATAACTAAAAAAAATGGGTTTCCCTGTATTTTGATTGCCTGACATCACAGTACTGTAAAAAACAAAATCATTACAAAAAATGACGTAGCGCTCCATGGTATTTTTGATTCTTAGCGCAGATAAAGCAGACAGCTACGAGTTGCCACCCCCATCTGCCTGGCGTTACCTTGGCTGGCAATCAAAATACAGGGAAGCCCATTAATTTTTTTTTATTTAAATATTTAAAAAAATAGTTTAAAAAAAAAATGACATGGGTCCCCCCATTTTTGATAGCCAGCTAGGGTAAAGCAGACAGCTGTAGCCTGAAAACCACAGCTGTCAGCTTTACCGTGGTTGGTGATCCAATGTGGAGGTCACCTCAGGATCTTTTTTCTAATTATTTTATAAATAATAATAATTACAAATAAAAGTAGGGTCCCCCCAAATTGGATCACCAGCCAAGGTAAAGTGGACAGCTGTGGTCTGGTATTCTCAGGGTGGGAAGGTCCATAGTTATTGGCCCTTCACAGTCTAAAAATAGCAGGCTGAAGGCACCCCAGAAGTGACGCATCCACTAGATGCGCCAATCCTGGCGCTTCACCCCAGCTCATCCCGTGCCCTGGTACAGTGGCAAACGGGGTAATAAATGGGGTTAATACTAGCTGTAAGGTCACCTGACATCAAGTCCAGCAGTTTGTGATGTCATGGCATCTATCAGATACCCAACATAACAAACTGTCAGTACTAACAAAAAAAAAACAAAATAAAAATGTATTTGAAAAAACACTCCCCAAAACATTTCCTCTTTCACCAATTGATTGTAAGGAAAAAAAAATAAGGGGGTCTCACGACGACTCTGGACCATCTAGAATATGGGGAGACATGCTCAGGGAACGTATCCCCCATTTTCTAGGAGTGCAGACCCTCCATGTGAGGAGTGTGGGTGCAATGAATCTGCACCCACTCTCCCTGGTCCACAGCAGCAGAGTCCATGTCGTAACTGTTGCTACCAAAGCTGCAATGCCCTGCTCATGAGGTAAGGGCATGCCTAATCAGGAGAACTATATTAAATTTGCTAATAAAGGTATGTCCTAATATTATTACTATTCCACCTACTATATATTGGGGATAGGATCTTAGCTATGGAATACCCCTTAAAGTCCAGTTATCCAGATTAATGAATACTAAACAACAGAGCTCGCTATTTAGACATGTTTTCTTGTGGCGTATATTGGACTTTTATGTTTGGTAGTCGTTCAGCAGGGCAACTATAAAATCAAATACCTCCATTTGGAAATGTAGTATAGCTCTCCTGATCAACTATGTTCCTTACCTCATGAGTAGGGCATTGCAGTAGTTTACAGATGCATGGTTACTGCCACTGACTGTGTCTGTACACAGGAAGCTGAGCTGACAGCCGCTCTGTGCATGCGGCAGCGTCTATTGTGAAGGAGGGGGCCGCGGGGATCAACGCTGCACAGGTACCGTGGGAAACCGGGGAACACCGGTGGAGTTATAGGGGGTGACCTGGCAGGGCCTGGGGAGGAGTTTTTTGTCGCATGTGTCATGGCATATGCGACGGAAATCAGAGGAGTAGGGTGAATGCGGCCGGCGCACTGCTGTGCGTGCTGCCATCTTGGATTTCCGGGAGAGGGTCGGGGGGGGCACTTTGGCGACATCCGGGGACCGGAGGGGACCGGGGAGGAGATTTATCTCCCATCTGACATGTTTGTTCATGCCAGATGGTAGATAAATAATTTTTTACCGGAGCTGTCATTTACTGTAACGCGTTCATCGGTATACGGTGATCACGTGAGCGGGGACCAGAAAAACTGGCCTGAATCATGATCTCCAGGGCCTCAGCTACCCCCTGAAACCCCGGAGATTTTCTGACGCTGGGGGGCGCTATTCACTTATTTCTGCCTGCTGTTTATAAAAGGCAAATTAGAATGTTACATGCACACGACTGATCCGTTTTTGCGGTCCGCATAAAACAGTCCGTTTTTTTCACAGGTGCATCCGTGTGGCATCCGTTTCCGTTCCGTATACGGTCCGTATGTCATCTGATTGTCATCCGTGTGCCTTCCGTTTTTTTTGCATACTGCAAAAAAACTGAAGGAGGGAAAATACATAAATTTACCCAGGATCAATAGCTTCAACCTACATGAGGTGCTCAGATGTTCACTCCAGTGCCATTTTCTACTGCTTTTCACAGCAAAGAGTGCTCTGTTGATTTTCCTGTGCTTGTACACTTTATATCAGTCTTTTCTGTTATTATAATGGCAGAAAGACACATAATTTCCCACTCTCCTGCATTTTGTAATTTTGTACCCTTTGGTGCCTTTCATGTGGCACTAAGAGGTGTTTAGCCTTGTATTTAGCCAAAAAAATAAATACATTTTAAAAAAAATGACGCGGGGTTCACCCTATTTTTGATAAACCAGCTAGAATATAGCAGACGGCTGCAGCTGCAGACCACAGCTGGCAGCTTCAACTTGGCTGGAAATCCAAAACTGAGGGCACCCCACGCTGTTATTTTAAATTAAATAAATAATTTAAAAAAAAAACACGTGGGGGTCCCCCCAAAATTGGATCCCCAGCCAACGTAAAGTGGATACCTGGGTTCTGATATTCTCAGACTAGGGAGGTCCATGGTTATTGAACTCTCCCCAGCCTAAAAATAGCAGGCCGCAGCTGTCCCAAAAGTGGCACATCCATTAGATGCGCCAATCCTGGTGCTTCGCTCCAGCTCATCCCGTTGCCCTGGTGCTGTGGCAAACAGGGTAATATATGGGGATAATACCAGATGTGTAATGTCACCTGGCATCAAGCCCAGGGGTTCATGATTAGAGTCGAGCGCGGTTCGTGGTTCGAGGTTCTCCAGTACGCGGTTCGAGTGATTTGCGGGCTGTTATAGATCGAACTAGAACTCGAGCTTTTTGCTAAAGATAGTTCTAGTTACGTTCATGAACAGTTCTAGCAGCAAAAAGCCAAGCTAATTACTAGCTGGCTTTCTGCTGTAATAGTGTAAGTCACTCTGTGACTCACACTATTATGAAATTTCAGCGTATAGTGTGCGGGAACAGCACATTCAGATAACTGCTGCTGGGATAATGGCGATCGCCAATTTTTTTTTTTCCTTGTCTTCCTTCCCTAAGCACGCGCGTGTAGTGGGGCGGGCCAGCATGTCAGCCAATCCCAGACACACACAAAGCTAAGTGGACTTTTAGCCAGAGAAGCAACGGCATGTGTGATAGGATCTCCATGTCACATGTCCCTGCATTATAAAAACGGGTATCTGCCCATCAGGATGCCATTATCTGCCTTCTGCGTCTGACTGTCAGTCACCGCTGGCGTAGCTCCTGTCTCCGATACTGCTGTGTATGCTCTAAACACAGCGCTATACAGAATAGGGATAGAAGTTTCTTTTAGCCCTTGTAAGGGCTAATAACAGCAGGCTCAGAGCCATAGGTGACAGTCAGGTCCGTGGAAACAGATTTTAACAGCTACAGATAAGAGCGTCTGTGCAGCTAAGGTAAGGGACTTCCTCGCTGCATTTCACCATTAGGAAGGATATAAAGTGAGGCTTCCTTTCCTCTACACAGACCCACAACCCTGCCACTGTACCCTCCAGCCCTTTGTTACTAAGCCATTATACTAGCAAACACTGAGTAAACTTAGTGGCATCCTTAAAGTGGCTGTTGGACTTCCATTAGTGTCCCACTAGTGCAAATGTATTTGCAGCACCTCTGCATTGCACACTCAAGCTCATTGTTACTAAGCCATTATACTAGCAAACACTGAGGAAACTTAGTGGCATCCTAAAAGTAGCAGTTGGACTTCCATTAGTGTCCCACTAGTGCAAATCTATTTGCAGCACCTCTGCAGTGCACACTCAAGCTCATTGTTACTAAGCCATTATACTAGCAAACACTGAGGAAACTTAGTGGCATCCTTAAAGTGGCAGTTGGACTTCCATTAGTGTCCCACTAGTGCAAATCTATTTGCAGCACCTCTGCAGTGCACACTCAAGCTCATTGTTACTAAGCCATTATACTAGCAAACACTGAGGAAACTTAGTGGCATCCTAAAAGTAGCAGTTGGACTTCCATTAGTGTCCCACTAGTGCAAATCTATTTGCAGCACCTCTGCATTGCACACTCAAGCTCATTGTTACTAAGCCATTATACTAGCAAACACTGAGGAAACGTAGTGGCATCCTAAAAGTAGCAGTTGGACTTCCATTAGTGTCCCACTAGTGCAAATCTATTTGCAGCACCTCTTCATTGCACACTCAAGCTCACTGTTACTAAGCCATTATACTAGCAAACACTGAGTAAACTTAGTGGCATTCTAAAAGTGGCAGTTGGACTTCCATTAATGTCCCACTAGTGCAAATCAATTTGCAGCACCTCTGCATTGCACACTCAAGCTCATTGTTACTAAGCCATTATACTATGAAACACTGAGGAAACTTAGTGGCATCCTAAAAGTGGCTGTTGGACTTCCATTAGTGTCCCACTAGTGCAAATCTATTTGCAGGACCTCTGCATTGCACACTCAAGCTCATTGTTACTAAGCCATTATACTAGCAAACACTGAGGAAACTTAGTGGCATCCTAAAAGTAACTGTTGGACTTCCATTAGTGTCCCACTAGTGCAAATCTATTTGCAGCACCTCTGCATTGCACACTCAAGCTCATTGTTACTAAGCCATTATACTAGCAAACACGGAGTAAACTTAACATAAATAGCACAGATAGAAAGGGGAAGGTAGCATATTGTAGTTTCATCCTAACAGACTTTATTACAATCCCCATATAAACGGATATCATGGAATATACTCCCAATTCAACCAACACACTCATGTAAAACACGTATAGGAGACTTATTCAATTATAAAATATCAAATTTTATTATAATTCAGAAAGGTAAAGTTCATTTTCCATATAGTATACAAATGAGGTAAGGTGGATTCTTTAGACACCCACCCATCAAGGAACTACCCAAATTTAACCCATCATGATCCCTAGCAAGAAAGTGTAAATAGCCAGTGCAATATATGAGGGGAACCCCATGTGGTCAAACAGTGAAGTCACCAAACAGCAGTTTACAGACTTACCCATGGTGAGGGCCTATCAATGGTAGTTCAGAGGTGGGTAGGTGAGTATCCTTTAACCCGGATGCGCGTGTCGCCAAAGCTTTATCAGTGGGGTGCAGGCGAACTGAGTAAACTTAGTGGCATCCTAAAAGTGGCTGTTGATCTTCCATTAGTGTCCCACTAGTGCAAATCTATTTGCAGCACCTCTGCATTGCACACTCAAACTCATTGTTACTAAACCATTATACTACCAGCTAGCTATACTACTAGCTAACACTGAGTAAACTTAGTGGCATCCTAAAAGTGGCTATTGGACTTCATTATTGTCCCACTGGTACAAAGCTATTTGCGGCACCACTGCATTGCACACTCAAACTCATTTTTACTAAGCTATTATACTAGCAAACACTGAGGAAACTTAGTGGCATCCTAAAAGTGGCTGTTGGACTTCCATTAGTGTCCCACTAGTGCAAATCTATTTGCATCACCTCTGCATTGCACACTCAAGCTCATTGTTACAAAGCCATTATACTAGCAAACACTGAGTAAACTTAGTGGCATCCTAAAAGTGGCTGTTGGATTTCCATTAGTGTCCTACTAGTGCAAATCTATTTGCAGCACCTCTGCATTGCACACTGAAACTCATTGTTACTAAGCCATTCTAATAGCAAACTATGCTGCCAGTTAAATGGCCGTAGTTGCATTGTCAGGGATAGTTATTGTTGTTTATTCTGCTGTTAATAAAGCTAGACCACCGCTGCAATCTACACCATCTCTCAATTTTTACTTCCACATTTTAAGTGCACAATCTTGTCGCAATCAAAATCAGTGGCAAATTGACAGATGCTGGTGCTAAGGGGAAGAGGCATGTTGGAAAAGGAAAAAAAGGGTTTGTCTGTGGGGAAGGTGGCAAAGCTCCGTTAAAATCTCCTGAAGATAGACCATCTTCCAGCAAAAGTAATATGTCTACTACTTACCGTGGACAATCCGATGTGCTCCCTTTTTTACGGACACAAACAACTGGAACAAAGGTAGATGATGGCCAAAAAAAGAAAATGCTTGAATGGATCTCAAGTGGTCCAACAAGTGCCCTCTCTGCCACCTCAACTACCGCATCCAAAAAACACCAGTCCTATGAGTTGTCATCCCAATCACACTTGCTTTCTCCCAGCTCTGAAGTTTCCATCCACCCTGCACAGTATGGTGGAACTGAGATAGCTGAGTCTGCAGAGCTGTTCAGTCACACTATAGTCTGGGAATCAGGGGTCTACTCCCAAGCTACAGTGAGTAAAGACCAGGAAATGGTCTGCAGTGATGCCCAGAACCTTTGTGACTCTGAATCAGGCCGTGAGGACCAAGTTTCTGAGCATAATGTTGACCCCTATTCACAAACTGTAACACCTGTTGTTATAGACAATGAGGAACATACGATGAGACGCAGATACCAAATTGGGATGACAACTTAAATATTGGTTCACGTCAGGAGGAGCCTCGGTCTGAGGGTGAGGGGAGTGCAAACACAACACTTGATGAGGAAGTTCTAGATCCCACCTACTGTCAACCCACAGTCAGGCACTCGAGGAGGTCAACAGAGGCGGTGGAGGAGGATGCTACTGACGACGAAGTTACCTTGCTTCTTCCTGGACAGAGTCAGAGTACTGGTAGCACATCTACAACTGCATCCTCAGCCACCACTCTGCCTCTGAGCACTAATCGGGGTGGATCAGCAGGTCGCATGCCCTCTAAGCCTTGCCTAGCCTGGTCCTTTTTTGACATAGCAAAAGATCGCCCAAATCATGTGATAGGTAAAATTTGTCGTGATTCTTTTAGTAGAGGGCAAAACCTCAGCAGTTCGACAACTTCTTCCATGAATCGTCACATGAATAAATATCATATGTCCCAGTGGGAAGCTCACCGTGCTGCAATGCGGCCTAGCGGAGCGAACCATCCACCGCCTGCCCCTTCAAGTGCATCCGCGAGCTCTTCATCTTCTAGGACTGTGGGGATAGCTGTCACACCTGGTTTTCCACGCATAACTTCCACCACTGTAACCGCAACAGGCAGTTTGCTTGGTAGGTCGTCAGTTGGTTTGGAAGGGGAAACAAGTGCGTGTGTACAGCTCTCTCAGACATCAATAGCACCAACGTTGGATGAAGGCAACATCATGTCTACGCCTGCACTTTCCTCACAAACCTGCATTTTTCCAGGGACACCCTACTCAACACCGTCTACACCCAGCAGCCAGATCTCTGTCCCTCAGATGTGGACAAATAAAAGGCCATTTCCTGCGACCCATGACAAAGCTAAGAGGTTGACTTTATCCCTCTGTAAGCTCTTGGCTACCGAAATGCTGCTTTTCTGCCTGGTGGACACACAGGATTTTAGAGACCTTATGTCTGTCGCTGTGCCCCAGTACCAGATGCCCAGTCGCCACTACTTCTCTAAGAAAGGTGTGCCTGTGCTACATTAGCATGTCACACACAACATCACCGCTTCCTTGAGAAACTCTGTGTGTGAACAGGTGCATTTCACCACCGATACTTGGACCAGTAAGCATGGACAGGGACGTTACATGTCGCTGACTGGGCACAGGGTAACTATGGTGATAGATGGTGAAGGGTCTGCTGCACAAGTCTTGCCATCCCCACTGCTTCTGCCTCCTCCACCTCGTCTGGGTCCTCCATCCCCGCCCCAAGACTGCCTGGTCAGGCCACCAGCGTTCTAACTGCACAGACGGAATCACGCACCCCTCATTACTATGCTGGCAGCAGAGCACAACGGCATCAGGCGGTTTTTAGCTTGACATGTCTTGGAAATAAGAGTCACACAGCGGCTGAGTTGTGGGCAGCTCTGTAGACTGAGTTTGGTAAATGGTTGTCTCCACTCAACCTGCAGCCTGGTAAGGCCGTGTGCAACAATGCTGCAAACCTGGGTGCGGCCCTTCGCCTGGGCAAGGTGACACACGTGCCTTGTATGGCTCACGTGTTGAAACTTGTGGTCCAGCAATTTTTAACACACTATCCCGGCCTAGATGGCCTTCTGAACAGGGCACGAAAACTGTCTGCTCACTTCCGCCGTTCAACTACCGCTGCTGAGCGACTTGCATCGCTCCAGAAGTCTTTCGGCCTGCCGGTTCATCGCCTGAAATGCGATGTGCCGACACGCTGGAATTCGACTCTCCACATGTTACAGCGACTGTGGCAGCACCGACGAGCCCTGGTGCAATACGTCATGACGTATAGCCTGGGCAAACGAGATGCAGAGGTGGGGAAGATCACCCTGATGGAGTGGTCTCAGATCAAGGACCTATGCACCCTTCTGCACAGTTTCGACATGGCGACGAATATGTTTAGCGCTGACAATGCCATTATCAGCATGACAATTCCAGTCATTTACATGCTGGAGCACACGCTAAACACTATTCATAGTCAGGGGGTGGGACAACAGGAAGGGGAGGAACTACAGGAGGATTCATATGCGCAAGAGACAACAACATCACCAAGGACCAGATGTTTATCATCACCAACGCGGCTGGCATGGGACCATGGGGGATAGGGATCAACAAGGGCGCATGGTAGCTGGTGAAATATTGAGGAAGGTGCAGGAGAACATGAAGAAATGCAGGACGAACTGTCCATGCACATGGAAGACTCAGCGAATGAGAGAGACCTTGGTCAAATTTCAGTTGAAAGAGGTTGGGGGGAGATGTCAGAGGAAGAAAGAACGGTTAGCACCTCCATGCCACAAACACAGCGTGAACTTGGTCTGCATGGCTGCGCAAGACACATGAGCGACTTCTTGCTGCACTACCTACAACATGACCCTCGTATTGTCAAAATTAGAAGTGATGATGACTTGCCACACTATTAGATCCCCGGTGCAAATCCAAATTTTGTGACATAATTCCAGCCATAGAAAGGGACGCACGTATGCAGGAGTATCAGCAAAAGCTGTTACTCGATCTTAGCTCGGCTTTTTCACCAAACAACCGTGGTGCAGGGAGTGAATCTCCCAGTTGTAACTTGATAAACATGGGACGGTCTCATCATCTTCAACAGTCTACCCGTACCAGCAGCACCGTATCTGGTGCTGGTAACAGCAATTTTATTGAATCTTTTCATAATTTTTTTAGACCATCCTTTGCAAGGCCACCAGAGAGATGATACAGGAGTATCTCCAAATGAACATTGATGCCATGACTTTGCAAATGGAGCCTTGCTCATTTTGGGCTCCAAATCTTGAAAAATGGCCAGAGCTCTCCATTTACTCCTTGGAGATTTTGTCGTGTCCAGCTGCCAGCGTTGTCTCTGAACATGTGTTCAGTGCTGCTGGGTGTGTGACACATAAGCGCACGCGTCTGTACAGTGACAATGTGGACAGACTAACGTTCATCAAAATGAACAAGTCATGGATCCACAATGAATTTACTACCCCTGTGTCATCCTGGGGAGAGTAAATGTTTGTGGATTTGGAATGTGCTTGATGCAAATCTAGCTGTGAAGTGTACAACTGGGGCACAGGTGCTGCCACTGAAGGGGTGGGTGTGTGTGTGGCCCAATTTTTGGAAAAAAGGGAGACTCCGCTTGGAGTAACCTTGCGGTGTTTTACATGATTTTAGAAGGGCATGCCATGCCTATATCTGTGTCTCGTCCTTTTTTTTCCTCGTCAAGCTGTTTTGTTTTCGCATGAGAATTTGTTCTTGTCACTTTCCCATGTGTTTGTGTTGTGTTGTGAGTTGTTTGTCACCTTTTGGACACCTTTGAGGGTGTTTTCTAGGTGTTTTTATGTGTTTGTGATTGCCTCCCATTGTTTCCTATGCGGTTCGAGTGGTTCTCCGAACCGGTTCGCCGAACCGAGCTCGAACGAGACCTTCATTCGGCGAACCGAACTCGAGCCGAACCACGGCCGGTTCGCTCATCTCTATTCGTGATGTCAGGCATCTATCAGATACCCAACATCACCAACCCAGTCAGTATTAAAAAAAATAGTCGACAAACACATTTTTATTTGAAAAAACACTCCCCAAAACATTCCCTCTTTCACCAATTTATTAGAAAAATAAACAAATCCAGGTCTGGTGTAATCCAAGGGGGTCCCATGACGATCCATACCATAGTCAATATCCTAGTCAATGAAGAACAGAATGTTCCATATTGGCTGGGAGAGCAATGCAGTGACCTGAACTAACATCAATAGGTCAGCCCAGGTCATGACGAGCGCTGCTGTCAGGAGGTTAGCAAGGTACATTACCTGCGGTGATCGCTGCACTCCTGATAGCAGACTTGTCACTAAGTTCAATGACCGCCGTCTTCACAAACCAAGTATCGCGGGAGCCTGTGACGTCACCGCTAGAGATAGTCTCGGGTCGACAGCGAGAGTAGATGTGACAAGCGGCGGCCATGGAAGACAGTGACAGCGCTGACGTCAGGAGGGCAGGACTTCATCCCCGCAGGTAAGGAACTTTACTAACCTGCCTACGGCAGCACTTGTCATATCCGCGGCTGCTGTCACTGCAGTGTGGGCAGCTTTGGACACCGTACAGTGGGGGAAACTGCGGACACACTATAGTGTGTGCATATGCTGACACTGCAGTGTGGGCAGCTACAGACACAGTACAGTGCAGGCATATGCTGACACTGCAGTGTGGGCAGCTGCGGACACCGTACAGTGCGGGCAGCTGCGAACACACTACAGTTCGGGCAGCTGCGGACACTGCTGAGCGGGCAGCTGCGGACACACTACAGTGCGGGCATACGCGGACACTGCAGTGTGGGCAGCTGCGTACACTGTCCAGTGCGGGCAGCTGCGGGGCTGGAGCTGGAGCGGGGCACAGACTGCAGTGGCATCTGACGGAAGTCACACGAAAGTGCTTCTGTGTGGCTTTCGGGGATTTTTGCACACGTAGCGAGGGTACACATTGGGTTACTAAGCAAAGCGCTTTGCTTAGATACCCGATATTTACCCAGGTTACCAGCTTACCGCAGGCTGCCAGTGATGACTCCCTGAGCACACGTAGCTGTGAAAAGCCACGCTTTTGGTGATCGAACCGTTCTCGAACGTAACTCGAACTGTCGAACTTTTAGCAAATCGTTTGAGTTCGTTGAACGACTCGAACACCCCCCAAAATCACTCGAACATGAAATTGGCGAAGCTCGAACCTCGAACATCACTCATCTCTAGTTGGGAAACAGATAGAGAGAGACAGAAAGAGACAGACAGACATAGGCACAGACAGAGTAAGAGGAAGACAGGGAAAGAGACAGAGACAAACAGAGACAGACAGGGAAAGAGACAGACAGAGACAGACAGACAGTCAAAGACACAGGCAGAGGCAGGCAGACTCAGAGACAGGCACAGACAGGCAGGGAAAGAGACAGACAGACAGAGACAGACAGCGACAGACAGGGAAAGAGACAGACAAGGAAAGAGACAGAGACAGGGAAAGAGACAGGGAGAGAGTCAGAGACAGACAGGCAAAGAGGCAGAGACAGATGGGGAAAGAGACAGACCTGGAATGAGACAGACGTGGAACGAGACAGACCGGGAAAGAGACAGGCAGGGAAAGAGACAGACGGGGAAAGAGACAGATAGGGAGAGAGACAGATCGGGAAAGAGACAGACGGGGAAAGAGACAGATGGGGAAAGAGACAGATGGTAAAGAGACAGATAGGGAAAGAGACTGACAAACAGATAGACAGATAGAGATAGAGAGAGACAGACAGACACAGAAATAGAAGACAAGAGGGGAATTATGCAAAAGTGAATTTATTGACTGATACACTGCAAAAGGAACCTAACCAGAGCAACAGCACCAACGTTTCGGCATAGAGCCTTTCTCAAGGTCGTTGCATCACTGGTCAGAATAAGGAACTACGGGTCTCGAAGGACAACCGGAGGTTTGCAAATAATGGCAAGGTTCCACACGTTTTTGCAGAGTATGCTCATGGGTGAAGGGGTGACAGGATCACAATGTGAGGTGAGAGGACGCCTGCAGTGGAGATCCGGGACTGGCATCAGTGGCAGGGAGAGAGGCTGCAGCACCCCTTCACCCATGAGCATACTCTGCAAAAACGTGTGGAACCTTGCCATTATTTGCAAACCTCTGGTTGTCCTTCGAGACCCGTAGTTCCTTACTCTGACCAGTGATGCTACGACCTTGAGAAAGGCTCTATGCCGAAACGTTGGTGCTGTTGCTCTGGTTAGGTTCCTTTTGCAGTGTATCAGTTAATAAATTCACTTTTGCATAATTCCCCTCTTGTCTTCAATTTGAGTGCTGGGATTCTTTTTACTATATGATTCTTGATCCCCTAAGCACCTTTAGTGTATGTGGTGAAGCCTGTAATTTCTATATATTTATACACAGAAATAGAGACAGAAAGACACAGACAGACACAGAGATAGAGAGAGACAGACAGAGAGATAGAGAGAGACAGACAGACATAGAAATAGAGGGAGACAGACAAACACAGAGACTGATACAGATAGACAAAGAGATAGACACAGACAAACATGGATAGAGACAAAGACACAATTGGATAGAGAGACACACAGACAGACAGAGAATGACAGGGAAAGAGATAGACACACAGAGACAGAGGGAAAGAGACAGACAGACACAGACAGACAGACAGAGACAAGTAAAGAGACAGGGAAAGAGACAAGTAAAGAGACAGGGAAAGAGACAGCGACAAGTAAAGAGGCAGGGAAAGAGACAGAGACAGACGGGAAAAGAGACAGACAGGAAAACAGACAGACCTGAAATGAGACAGACCTGATAAGGGACAGATGGGGAAAGAGACAGCTGGGGAAAGAGACAGAGACAAGGAAAGAGACAAGATAAGATACGGAGACAAGTAAAGAAACAGGGAAAGAGACAGAGACAAGTAAAGAGACAGGGAAAGAGACAGATGGGGAACGAGACAGACGGGGAAAGAGACAGATGTGGAAACAGACAGATCTGGAATGAGACAGACCTGGAAATGGACAGATGGGGAAAGAGACAGACGGGGAAAGGGACAGATGGGGAAAGAGACAGATGGGGAAAGAGACAGATGGGGACAGAGAAAGACCTGGAAAGAGACAGACCTGGAAAGAGACTGACCTAGAACAAGACAGATGGGGAATAAGACAGACGGGGAACGAGACAGATGAGAAATGAGACAGACGGGGAAAGAGACAGACCTGGAACGAGACAGACCTGGAATGAGAAAGACCTGGAAAGAGACAGACCTGGAAAGAGACTGACCTGGAACAAGACACATGGGGAACAAGACAGATGGGGAACGAGACAGATGAGAAATGAGACAGACGGGGAAAGAGACAGACCTGGAACGAGACAGACCTGGAACGAGACAGATCTGGAATGAGACAGACCTGGAATGAGACAGATGGGGAAAGAGACCTGACAGACAGATAGAGAGAGAGACAGACAGAAACAGAGATAGAGAGACAGACACAGAGATAGAGACAGAGAGACCAATACATAGACAGAGAGACTGATGCAGAGACAGACTGAGAGACTGATACATAGAGACTAATACAGAGACAGACAGAGAGACTGATACAGAGACAGACTGAGAGACTGATGCAGAGACAGACAGAGACAGACAGATAGAGACTGGGAGAGAGACAGAGAGACAGTTGCTATCCCGTGCAACTCCCGGGTACTACAGCTAGTCTATTATATTTTGTAATAATTCTAATCCTAATTTGCAATTAGTGTTGTGGGAGATTCTGGAGTAGGGATCGTGTATTACAGGCCAGGAGGTAGGGATTCTAGTCTTACATACCATGCTGCTGATGCCTAAAAAATGTATTTTATTCTCTAAAAATATTACACTTTACTGCATTTATTGTAGGGTAAGTTCTGGAGTAAAAATCAAGCATTACGGGCCTGTTTTCAGGGATTCTAGCCTTACAGACTTTTCTGCTGCTAGCTAAAAAATATATTATAGTTTCTAGTTATACCACTCTAAGTTTAGATTTAGTTTTGGGTGAGATCCTGGAGTAGGGATTATGTATTAAAGGCCTGTAGGCATAGATTCTAGCCTTACAGACCATGCTGCTGATACCTAACAACCTATTCTATTGTCAAATAATAATGTTCTTAGCTGCATTTAATGTAGGGGAAATTCTGGAGTAGGGATTGTGTATTACAGTCCTGTAGACAGGGATTCTAGCCTTACAGACGTTGCTGCTGAAACCTAAAGATCTTAAGCGGGCTTTAAACGCTACGATATCGTTAATGAATTATCGCCTGGGTCATGGTGTTTGTGACGCACAACGGGCGTCATTAACGATATCGCAGTATGTGACACTTATGAGCGACCTTAAATTATTGCAAAAGCGGTCAAAATCGTTTGCCGTGGAGAGGTCGTCCTGAAACAAAAAATCGTTTTCTGCTTATTAGCGATGTTGTTCGTCATTCCTGCGGCACCACACATCACTGTGTGTGACACCGCAGGAGCGATGAATATCTCCTTAGCTGCCTCCACCAGCAATGCGTAAGGAAGGAGGTGGGCGGGATGTTACGTCCCGCTCATCTCCGCCCCTCCGCTTCTATTGGACGCCTGCCATGTGACGTCGCTGTGACACCGCACGAACCGCCCCCCTTATAAAGGAGGCGGTTCACTGGCCAGAGCGACGTCGCAGGGCAGGTAAGTTTGTGTGACGGGGTTAAGTGAGGTTGTGCGGCACGGGCAGCGATTTGCCCGTGTCACACAACCGACGGGGGCGGGTACGATCGCTTGAGATTTCGCTAGCGAGATCGCAGCGTGTAAAGCCCGCTTCATTGTATTCTATTTTAATACCGTTTTTACCTGTATACAGTGCCTACAAGTAGTATTCAACCCCCTGCAGATTTAGCAGGTTTACACATTCGGAATTAACTTGACATTGTGACATTTGGACTGTAGATCAGCCTGGAAGTGTGAAATGCACTGCAGCAAAAAAGAATGTTATTTCTTTTTTTTTTTTTTTTTTAAATTGTGAAAAGTTTATTCAGAGGGTCATTTATTATTCAACCCCTCAAACCACCAGAATTCTGTTTGGTTCCCCTAAAGTATTAAGAAGTATTTCTGGCACAAAGAACAATGAGCTTCACATGTTTGGATTAATTATCTCTTTTTCCAGCCTTTTCTGACTAATTAAGACCCTCCCCAAACTTGTGAACAGCACTCATACTTGGTCAACATGGGAAAGACAAAGGAGCATTCCAAGGCCATCAGAGACAAGATCGTGGAGGGTCACAAGGCTGGCAAGGGGTACAAAACCCTTTCCAAGGAGTTAGGCCTACCTGTCTCCACTGTTGGGAGCATCATCCGGAAGTGGAAGGCTTATGGAACTACTGTTAGCCTTCCACGGCCTGGACAGCCTTTGAAAGTTTCCACCCATGCCGAGGCCAGGCTTGTCCGAAGAGTCAAGGCTAACCCAAGGACAACAAGAAAGGAGCTCCGGGAAGATCTCATGGCAGTGGGGACATTGGTTTCAGTCAATACCATAAGTAACGTACTCCACCGCAATGTTCTCCGTTCCAGACGAGCCTGTAAGGTACCTTTACTTTCAAAGCGTCATGTCAAGGCTCGTCTACAGTTTGCTCATGATCACTTGGAGGACTCTGAGACAGACTGGTTCAAGGTTCTCTGGTCTGATGAGACCAAGATCGAGATCTTTGGTGCCAACCACACACGTGACGTTTGGAGACTGGATGGCACTGCATACGACCCCAAGAATACCATCCCTACAGTCAAGCATGGTGGTGGCAGCATCATGCTGTGGGGCTGTTTCTCAGCCAAGGGGCCTGGCCATTTGGTCCGCATCCATGGGAAGATGGATAGCACGGCCTACCTGGAGATTTTGGCCAAGAACCTCCACTCCTCCATCAAGGATCTTAAGATGGGTCGTCATTTCATCTTCCAACAAGACAACGACCCAAAGCACACAGTCAAGAAAACCAAGGCCTGGTTCAAGAGGGAAAAAATCAAGGTGTTGCAGTGGCCTAGTCAGTCTCCTGACCTTAACCCAATTGAAAACTTGTGGAAGGAGCGCAAGATTAAAGTCCACATGAGACACCCAAAGAACCTAGATAACTTGGAGAAGATCTGCATGGAGGAGTGGGCCAAGATAACTCCAGAGACCTGTGCCGGCCTGATCAGGTCTTATAAAAGACGATTATTAGCTGTAATTGCAAACAAGGGTTATTCCACAAAATATTAAACCTAGGGGTTGAATAATAATTGACCCACACTTTTATGTTGAAAATGTATTAAAATTTAACTGAGCAACATAACTTGTTGGTTTGTAAGATTTATGCATCTGTTAATAAATCCTGCTCTTGTTTGAAGTTTGCAGGCTCTAACTTATTTGCATCTTATCAAACCTGCTAAATCTGCAGGGGGTTGAATACTACTTGTAGGCACTGTACATACAGTAACTTAAAATGTGCAAGACCTGCAGTAAGGGGCATGGAAGTGGATGACCCAGTGATTGTGGTGCACATAGAGGTTGGGGCCTGTTATGATTCAGTGATCGAGGAGGAATCAGAAATAGGACAAAAATGCAGAAACCCAAAAACTAACCAGAGTGGCTGGAACCTTAACGGACTGCAGACCTAATACTGACACACAACTAGAAGTAGCCGTGGGGCGAGCCTACGATGATCTAGTCGCCTTGACAAAGCCGGAGTACTCAATATTTTTACAGAGATAAATATTAGAAAAGCTAATCTGCCTCGGAGCAATCCCCAAAGATATAGATAGCCCCCCACATGTAAAGACTACGGTGATATAAGAAAACACAATACATATCTAGCAAACAGATTCAGCAAAGATGAGGCACAATCTATCTGTGTTACTGGGATCCAGAAAACACTAATATAGATGAGGGACTGAATTTAATACCAAGCATGACAAAACACAATACATAGCAAAACATGGAGTTAGGTAAACAGACACTCCAGCAGGGAATGATCCAACTCAACCAAGAACTCCATAAGGCAAAATCAGGAATCAAGCACTAGTATCAAAACAGGAAAAACTACAAGAAAGGGAAAACAATAAGCAGTGGTACAAAGACCAACTTATCTGAGAGGAATTCTGGTAGAGAGAAGGCTTGTTTCAGAAGCAACCTGAAAAAACAGTTTTTTTGAGAGCATAGAATCATAGAATCATAGAATATTAGAGTTGCATTGGACCTCCTGGGTCATCTAGTCCAACCCCCTGGTCAAAGCAGGATTCACTAAATCATCCCAGACAGATGTCCGTCCAACCTCTTTTTAAAGACATCCATTGAAGGAGAACTCACAACCACTCGTGGCAGCCTATTACACTCATTGATCACCCTCACTGTCAAAAAGTTTTTTCTAATATCTAATCTGTGTCTCCTCCCCATCAGTTTCATCCCATTGCTTCTAGTCTTTCCTTGTGAAAATGAGAATAAAACTGATCCCTCTACAGTGTGACAGCCTTTAAGATATTTGTAGAGAGCTATTAAGTCTCCTCTCAGTCTTCTCTTTTGCAAGCTAAACAATCCTAAATCCTGTAACCATTCCTCATAGGACATGGTTTGCAGTCCAGTCACCATTCTGGTCACTCTTCTCTGAACTTGCTCCAGTTTGTTGATGTCTTTTTTAAAATGTGGTGCCCAGAACTGGACACGGTATTCCAGATGAGGTCTGACCAAAGTGGAGTAAAGGGGGTAATGACTTCACGTGATCTAGAATGTATGCTTCTGTTAATACATCCTAGAATGGTGTTTACCTTTTTTGCTGCTGCGTCACACTGTTGACTCATGTTCAGTCTGTGATCTATTCGTATACCTAAGTCTTTTTCACACATGCTTTTGGATAGCTCTATTCCTCCCATGCTGTATATGCTCTTTTCATTATTCTTGCCAAGATGTATGACTTTGCATTTCTCCCTGTTAAAAACCATTCTATTAGTTACTGCCCATTGTTCCAGCTTGTTTAGATCTTGTTGAATCCGCTCTCTCTCTTCTCTAGTATTAGCTATTCCTCCTAGCTTTGTGTCATCAGCAAATTTAATCAGTTTACCCTTAATACCTTCATCTAAATCATTGACAAAGATGTTGAACAACACGGGGACGAGGACAGAGCCCTGTGGTACCCCACTTAAAACAGTCTTCCAACTGGATGTGCAGCCATTTATGACCACTCTTTGACTCCGATCACTAAGCCAGTTACAAATCCATTCAACAGTTGCCTTGTCCATTCCACACTTGGTCATTTTTTCAATAAGGATTGTATGAGATACTTTGTCAAATGCTTTACTGAAGTCAAGATATACTATATCTACTGCATTTCCCTGATCCACCCAGTCAGTGATTTTGACATAGAAGGAAATTAAGTTAGTCTGACATGACTTATTAGTTACAAACCCATGCTGGCTCTGGTTAATCAATTCATTCTCATCCAGGTACTTGCATAAATGTTGTTAAATAATTTGTTCAAAGATCTTTCCTGGTATGGAAGTCAGGCTCACAGGCCTGTAGTTCCCTGGGTCCACCTTCTTCCCCTTTTTGAAGATAGGTACAACATTTGCTCTTCTCCAGTCTTCTGGATCTTCTCCTGTTCTCTAAGAATTTTCAAAAATTATGAAGAGTGGTTCTAATATTTCCTCTGCTAACTCCTTAAGTACTCTGGGGTGTAATTCATCTGGACCTGGGGACTTGAATTCAATAATGTTAGCTAAGTATTCCCTCACTATCTCTTTGTTTATTGATGGCCTGGATTCTTCTAATCCTACAATAGAACGGTGAAGATCAGTTGATTTTACTTTTTCAGAGAAAACAGATGCAAAATAACAATTTAAAAGTTCGGCCTTCTCAACATCATTTTTTACAACTTCACCATTTTCATCCTGTAAAATTCCTATAACATCTTTGACTTTTCTTTTATTTTTGACATAACTCTAAAATCCTTTGGCAGGGTTGTTCCATTGAGTATTTAAGTACCAGCACAAGAATTGAGCTCAATAATCCTATGCCGGTTGATTCCCCTGGTGTAGTCAATAGATTTTACACTTAGCTAAAGTTACCTTATCGGGGTTAGTGTGGCGCCCCTGACCTGGTCAGGCGCCACTGAGTTCTGCACCCATGCTGGGGCAGTACTTCCAGGTAATCCTGAAGGCTGGAATAGGGTGTGTACGCATGGACACATAGCAACCAGGTCTTCCACACTTTGAGAGGGGACCCTTGGGCAGACCCAAGAGGGGGCTTGCCTCCACATCTCATCAAGGGGTGGAGCAGAGAGGTTGGAAGCTAAGGTTGCAGTGGCTGTCAGGAAAGTAGGAGGAGAGCCAGTCTATTAGCAGTGAGCAGTGATTGACAAGAGATGCAGTCGCGCAGACAAGGTCACTCTAATCAGACCCTACACGTGAAGTAGCCGTTAGCGGGGGAGAACGGTCACCAGCAAGTCAGTCAGGAAGACACTGAGGGAGTCAGTCGGTCGAGTACCTGGGACTCCTGGTGACTAGGCACGCACAGGGAACAGGTCCCTAGAGCAGACGTCCATTTATTTGATCTGCTAAACCTGCCGGTGAGGGGAACTACAAGTCCCTCACCAACCAACTAGAGTCCAAGCCTCAGCAACAATGAGGGGGCCCATAAGGATGATCGAGCCTGGAGCCATCTTCCTTGGTCCACCCTGCTGGCAAACGGGCCAAAAAGGGGAGAAAAGGCAGTAGCAACTTCCCTGGATGAATCCCACGGTACTTCAAGTCAGGGGTTATCTGAAACAAGAAGTGCTAGGAAGGCGAGTTAACGGTTACCCTTAGACCGGCCTAAAGGATACCTGGTTCCTCCTGGTTTATCTCAGCATCGTCCAGGTTACCGCACTAAAACATCTGAAAGTGAGTAAAACAAGTTGAAAGACATCTTGGACTGCGACTGAGTTATTCTGGGACCTGTTATTCTACACACCCGAGCCCCTGGGGCCAGCCTCACTCACGGGAGGCCATACCACCAGACTGCAGGCCATCAGCCCCAGACGCTCGTTAAACCTGCAGTAGCGGTCACCCATAACCCTGACCGCAAACCGTGAGTGGCGTCACGACTCCCATGTAAATAAACCTGACATACCTGTGGCCAGAAATTCCAACAAGTGGAGACCCTGCGGCATCCCCGAAGGTGGAGTGGTGTCCCTGGGGCGACCGCTGCAGTTGGGCGACACATTATCATAGAGAAGAATCCGTCCACTGACATAAACACAGGTGACTCAGGTGGCAAGGAAAAACCCAAACTTGTGGGTCCCCAGTAAGGAGCAAGAACACAAATCCCACCCACTGTGCCTCACTAACAAAGGAGTGGAAACGCATCCGAAAATACAATTTACATGCTTTCCTTAAGAAAACAAACTGTCTGTGCTCCCCAGAAAACCTTTCAGAAAGGGGCAGTTTGGGTTCGACAACCAATGCATATTGCGCTGGAATGGTAGACTGTTTGTTGCCGTACTACCCCTTTTAACTCCACCACCTGGAGAGGCAAGGACCGCAATTGTCTAGAAAGTGCAACCACTGGGTCCATGTTGAAATTTAAGTTGGGCCAATTGTAATATACAAAGGATAAGGCTGCACATCAAACATAGATAATGGTATAATGCCTCAAGCATATGGAAAAATATTGGAATATACAGTGAAAAATGCTACTTGCTAATTTGAACATGTGAATAATGAATTGCATACCTGCCATGAATATTAGGAAAAAGGAGATATTTAGCAATCGCATTGATCAATGTAACTGAGCCCCAAGGCCTCGTCAAGCCATATCTCTATATTGGGGTCCCTAGCTCTGTGACCCTAACTGTGTGTCATCTCATTGCAATTAAAAACTGCTATGGGTGGAGAGGGGTAACTAAGGACTTTCTTATATAGGAGATGGAAAAAACATGGCCGAAAGGGGCGGAGCTGTGTTCACATTCAGAAAAAAACTACATATAACTGAATAGGATAACTGAAGTGAGCACTAATATATATATATATATGAGTGCAAGCCAAAAAATACATACTATACAAAGGATAAGGCTGCACATCAAACATAGATAATGGTATAATGCCTCAAGCATATGGAAAAATATTGGAATATACAGTGAAAAATGCTACTTGCTAATTTGAACATGTGAATAATGAATTGCATACCTGCCATGAATATTAGGAAAAAGGAGATATTTAGCAATCGCATTGATCAATGTAACTGAGCCCCAAGGCCTCGTCAAGGCATATCTCTATATTGGGGTCCCTAGCTCTGTGACCCTAACTGTGTGTCATCTCATTGCAATTAAAAACTGCTATGGGTGGAGAGGGGTAACTAAGGACTTTCTTATATAGGAGATGGAAAAAACATGGCCGAAAGGGGCGGAGCTGTGTTCACATTCAGAAAAAAACTACATATAACTGAATAGGATAACTGAAGTGAGCACTAATATATATATATATATGAGTGCAAGCCAAAAAATACATACTATACAAAGGATAAGGCTGCACATCAAACATAGATAATGGTATAATGCCTCAAGCATATGGAAAAATATTGGAATATACAGTGAAAAATGCTACTTGCTAATTTGAACATGTGAATAATGAATTGCATACCTGCCATGAATATTAGGAAAAAGGAGATATTTAGCAATCGCATTGATCAATGTAACTGAGCCCCAAGGCCTCGTCAAGGCATATCTCTATATTGGGGTCCCTAGCTCTGTGACCCTAACTGTGTGTCATCTCATTGCAATTAAAAACTGCTATGGGTGGAGAGGGGTAACTAAGGACTTTCTTATATAGGAGATGGAAAAAACATGGCCGAAAGGGGCGGAGCTGTGTTCACATTCAGAAAAAAACTACATATAACTGAATAGGATAACTGAAGTGAGCACTAATATATATATATATATGAGTGCAAGCCAAAAAATACATACTATACAAAGGATAAGGCTGCACATCAAACATAGATAATGGTATAATGCCTCAAGCATATGGAAAAATATTGGAATATACAGTGAAAAATGCTACTTGCTAATTTGAACATGTGAATAATGAATTGCATACCTGCCATGAATATTAGGAAAAAGGAGATATTTAGCAATCGCATTGATCAATGTAACTGAGCCCCAAGGCCTCGTCAAGGCATATCTCTATATTGGGGTCCCTAGCTCTGTGACCCTAACTGTGTGTCATCTCATTGCAATTAAAAACTGCTATGGGTGGAGAGGGGTAACTAAGGACTTTCTTATATAGGAGATGGAAAAAACATGGCCGAAAGCGGCGGAGCTGTGTTCACATTCAGAAAAAAACTACATATAACTGAATAGGATAACTGAAGTGAGCACTAATATATATATATATATATATATGAGTGCAAGCCAAAAAATACATACTATACAAAGGATAAGGCTGCACATCAAACATAGATAATGGTATAATGCCTCAAGCATATGGAAAAATATTGGAATATACAGTGAAAAATGCTACTTGCTAATTTGAACATGTGAATAATGAATTGCATACCTGCCATGAATATTAGGAAAAAGGAGATATTTAGCAATCGCATTGATCAATGTAACTGAGCCCCAAGGCCTCGTCAAGGCATATCTCTATATTGGGGTCCCTAGCTCTGTGACCCTAACTGTGTGTCATCTCATTGCAATTAACAACTGCTATGGGTGGAGAGGGGTAACTAAGGACTTTCTTATATAGGAGATGGAAAAAACATGGCCGAAAGGGGCGGAGCTGTGTTCACATTCAGAAAAAAACTACATATAACTGAATAGGATAACTGAAGTGAGCACTAATATATATATATATATGAGTGCAAGCCAAAAAATACATACTATACAAAGGATAAGGCTGCACATCAAACATAGATAATGGTATAATGGCTCAAGCATATGGAAAAATATTGGAATATACAGTGAAAAATGCTACTTGCTAATTTGAACATGTGAATAATGAATTGCATACCTGCCATGAATATTAGGAAAAAGGAGATATTTAGCAATCGCATTGATCAATGTAACTGAGCCCCAAGGCCTCGTCAAGGCATATCTCTATATTGGGGTCCCTAGCTCTGTGACCCTAACTGTGTGTCATCTCATTGCAATTAAAAACTGCTATGGGTGGAGAGGGGTAACTAAGGACTTTCTTATATAGGAGATAGAAAAAACATGGCCGAAAGGGGCGGAGCTGTGTTCACATTCAGAAAAAAACTACATATAACTGAATAGGATAACTGAAGTGAGCACTAATATATATATATATATGAGTGCAAGCCAAAAAATACATACTATACAAAGGATAAGGCTGCACATCAAACATAGATAATGGTATAATGCCTCAAGCATATGGAAAAATATTGGAATATACAGTGAAAAATGCTACTTGCTAATTTGAACATGTGAATAATGAATTGCATACCTGCCATGGATATTAGGAAAAAGGAGATATTTAGCAATCGCATTGATCAATGTAACTGAGCCCCAAGGCCTCGTCAAGGCATATCTCTATATTGGGGTCCCTAGCTCTGTGACCCTAACTGTGTGTCATCTCATTGCAATTAAAAACTGCTATGGGTGGAGAGGGGTAACTAAGGACTTTCTTATATAGGAGATGGAAAAAACATGGCCGAAAGGGGCGGAGCTGTGTTCACATTCAGAAAAAAACTACATATAACTGAATAGGATAACTGAAGTGAGCACTAATATATATATATATATGAGTGCAAGCCAAAAAATACATACTATACAAAGGATAAGGCTGCACATCAAACATAGATAATGGTATAATGCCTCAAGCATATGGAAAAATCTTGGAATATACAGTGAAAAATGCTACTTGCTAATTTGAACATGTGAATAATGAATTGCATACCTGCCATGAATATTAGGAAAAAGGAGATATTTAGCAATCGCATTGATCAATGTAACTGAGCCCCAAGGCCTCGTCAAGGCATATCTCTATATTGGGGTCCCTAGCTCTGTGACCCTAACTGTGTGTCATCTCATTGCAATTAAAAACTGCTATGGGTGGAGAGGGGTAACTAAGGACTTTCTTATATAGGAGATGGAAAAAACATGGCCGAAAGGGGCGGAGCTGTGTTCACATTCAGAAAAAAACTACATATAACTGAATAGGATAACTGAAGTGAGCACTAATATATATATATATATGAGTGCAAGCCAAAAAATACATACTATACAAAGGATAAGGCTGCACATCAAACATAGATAATGGTATAATGCCTCAAGCATATGGAAAAATATTGGAATATACAGTGAAAAATGCTACTTGCTAATTTGAACATGTGAATAATGAATTGCATACCTGCCATGAATATTAGGAAAAAGGAGATATTTAGCAATCGCATTGATCAATGTAACTGAGCCCCAAGGCCTCGTCAAGGCATATCTCTATATTGGGGTCCCTAGCTCTGTGACCCTAACTGTGTGTCATCTCATTGCAATTAAAAACTGCTATGGGTGGAGAGGGGTAACTAAGGACTTTCTTATATAGGAGATGGAAAAAACATGGCCGAAAGGGGCGGAGCTGTGTTCACATTCAGAAAAAAACTACATATAACTGAATAGGATAACTGAAGTGAGCACTAATATATATATATATATATATGAGTGCAAGCCAAAAAATACATACTATACAAAGGATAAGGCTGCACATCAAACATAGATAATGGTATAATGCCTCAAGCATATGGAAAAATATTGGAATATACAGTGAAAAATGCTACTTGCTAATTTGAACATGTGAATAATGAATTGCATACCTGCCATGAATATTAGGAAAAAGGAGATATTTAGCAATCGCATTGATCAATGTAACTGAGCCCCAAGGCCTCGTCAAGGCATATCTCTATATTGGGGTCCCTAGCTCTGTGACCCTAACTGTGTGTCATCTCATTGCAATTAAAAACTGCTATGGGTGGAGAGGGGTAACTAAGGACTTTCTTATATAGGAGATGGAAAAAACATGGCCGAAAGGGGCGGAGCTGTGTTCACATTCAGAAAAAAACTACATATAACTGAATAGGATAACTGAAGTGAGCACTAATATATATATATATATATATATATGAGTGCAAGCCAAAAAATACATACTATACAAAGGATAAGGCTGCACATCAAACATAGATAATGGTATAATGCCTCAAGCATATGGAAAAATATTGGAATATACAGTGAAAAATGCTACTTGCTAATTTGAACATGTGAATAATGAATTGCATACCTGCCATGAATATTAGGAAAAAGGAGATATTAAGCAATCGCATTGATCAATGTAACTGAGCCCCAAGGCCTCGTCAAGGCATATCTCTATATTGGGGTCCCTAGCTCTGTGACCCTAACTGTGTGTCATCTCATTGCAATTAAAAACTGCTATGGGTGGAGAGGGGTAACTAAGGACTTTCTTATATAGGAGATGGAAAAAACATGGCCGAAAGGGGCGGAGCTGTGTTCACATTCAGAAAAAAACTACATATAACTGAATAGGATAACTGAAGTGAGCACTAATATATATATATATATGAGTGCAAGCCAAAAAATACATACTATACAAAGGATAAGGCTGCACATCAAACATAGATAATGGTATAATGCCTCAAGCATATGGAAAAATATTGGAATATACAGTGAAAAATGCTACTTGCTAATTTGAACATGTGAATAATGAATTGCATACCTGCCATGAATATTAGGAAAAAGGAGATATTTAGCAATCGCATTGATCAATGTAACTGAGCCCCAAGGCCTCGTCAAGGCATATCTCTATATTGGGGTCCCTAGCTCTGTGACCCTAACTGTGTGTCATCTCATTGCAATTAAAAACTGCTATGGGTGGAGAGGGGTAACTAAGGACTTTCTTATATAGGAGATGGAAAAAACATGGCCGAAAGGGGCGGAGCTGTGTTCACATTCAGAAAAAAACTACATATAACTGAATAGGATAACTGAAGTGAGCACTAATATATATATATATATGAGTGCAAGCCAAAAAATACATACTATACAAAGGATAAGGCTGCACATCAAACATAGATAATGGTATAATGCCTCAAGCATATGGAAAAATATTGGAATATACAGTGAAAAATGCTACTTGCTAATTTGAACATGTGAATAATGAATTGCATACCTGCCATGAATATTAGGAAAAAGGAGATATTTAGCAATCGCATTGATCAATGTAACTGAGCCCCAAGGCCTCGTCAAGGCATATCTCTATATTGGGGTCCCTAGCTCTGTGACCCTAACTGTGTGTCATCTCATTGCAATTAAAAACTGCTATGGGTGGAGAGGGGTAACTAAGGACTTTCTTATATAGGAGATGGAAAAAACATGGCCGAAAGGGGCGGAGCTGTGTTCACATTCAGAAAAAAACTACATATAACTGAATAGGATAACTGAAGTGAGCACTAATATATATATATATATATATGAGTGCAAGCCAAAAAATACATACTATACAAAGGATAAGGCTGCACATCAAACATAGATAATGGTATAATGCCTCAAGTATATGGAAAAATATTGGAATATACAGTGAAAAATGCTACTTGCTAATTTGAACATGTGAATAATGAATTGCATACCTGCCATGAATATTAGGAAAAAGGAGATATTTAGCAATCACATTGATCAATGTAACTGAGCCTCAAGGCCTCGTCAAGGCATATCTCTATATTGGGGTCCCTAGCTCTGTGACCCTAACTGTGTGTCATCTCATTGCAATTAAAAACTGCTATGGGTGGAGAGGGGTAACTAAGGACTTTCTTATATAGGAGATGGAAAAAACATGGCCGAAAGGGGCGGAGCTGTGTTCACATTCAGAAAAAAACTACATATAACTGAATAGGATAACTGAAGTGAGCACTAATATATATATATATGAGTGCAAGCCAAAAAATATCTCCTTTTTCCTAATATTCATGGCAGGTATGCAATTCATTATTCACATGTTCAAATTAGCAAGTAGCATTTTTCACTGTATATTCCAATATTTTTCCATATGCTTGAGGCATTATACCATTATCTATGTTTGATGTGCAGCCTTATCCTTTGTATAGTATGTATTTTTTGGCTTGCACTCATATATATATATATATATTAGTGCTCACTTCAGTTATCCTATTCAGTTATATGTAGTTTTTTTCTGAATGTGAACACAGCTCCGCCCCTTTCGGCCATGTTTTTTCCATCTCCTATATAAGAAAGTCCTTAGTTACCCCTCTCCACCCATAGCAGTTTTTAATTGCAATGAGATGACACACAGTTAGGGTCACAGAGCTAGGGACCCCAATATAGAGATGTGCCTTGACGAGGCCTTGGGGCTCAGTTACATTGATCAATGCGATTGCTAAATATCTCCTTTTTCCTAATATTCATGGCAGGTATGCAATTCATTATTCACATGTTCAAATTAGCAAGTA
Source organism: Anomaloglossus baeobatrachus (assembly GCF_048569485.1). Lineage (NCBI taxonomy): Eukaryota > Metazoa > Chordata > Amphibia > Anura > Aromobatidae > Anomaloglossus > Anomaloglossus baeobatrachus. Next base: position 353,291,595 of record NC_134356.1, read on the forward strand.
GCATTTTTCACTGTATATTCCAATATTTTTCCATATGCTTGAGGCATTATACCATTATCTATGTTTGATGTGCAGCCTTATCCTTTGTATAGTATGTATTTTTTGGCTTGCACTCATATATATATATATATTAGTGCTCACTTCAGTTATCCTATTCAGTTATATGTAGTTTTTTTCTGAATGTGAACACAGCTCCGCCCCTTTCGGCCATGTTTTTTCCATCTCCTATATAAGAAAGTCCTTAGTTACCCCTCTCCACCCATAGCAGTTTTTAATTGCAATGAGATGACACACAGTTAGGGTCACAGAGCTAGGGACCCCAATATAGAGATATGCCTTGACGAGGCCTTGGGGCTCAGTTACATTGATCAATGCGATTGCTAAATATCTCCTTTTTCCTAATATTCATGGCAGGTATGCAATTCATTATTCACATGTTCAAATTAGCAAGTAGCATTTTTCACTGTATATTCCAATATTTTTCCATATGCTTGAGGCATTATACCATTATCTATGTTTGATGTGCAGCCTTATCCTTTGTATAGTATGTATTTTTTGGCTTGCACTCATATATATATATATATTAGTGCTCACTTCAGTTATCCTATTCAGTTATATGTAGTTTTTTTCTGAATGTGAACACAGCTCCGCCCCTTTCGGCCATGTTTTTTCCATCTCCTATATAAGAAAGTCCTTAGTTACCCCTCTCCACCCATAGCAGTTTTTAATTGCAATGAGATGACACACAGTTAGGGTCACAGAGCTAGGGACCCCAATATAGAGATATGCCTTGACGAGGCCTTGGGGCTCAGTTACATTGATCAATGCGATTGCTAAATATCTCCTTTTTCCTAATATTCATGGCAGGTATGCAATTCATTATTCACATGTTCAAATTAGCAAGTAGCATTTTTCACTGTATATTCCAATATTTTTCCATATGCTTGAGGCATTATACCATTATCTATGTTTGATGTGCAGCCTTATCCTTTGTATAGTATGTATTTTTTGGCTTGCACTCATATATATATATATATTAGTGCTCACTTCAGTTATCCTATTCAGTTATATGTAGTTTTTTTCTGAATGTGAACACAGCTCCGCCCCTTTCGGCCATGTTTTTTCCATCTCCTATATAAGAAAGTCCTTAGTTACCCCTCTCCACCCATAGCAGTTTTTAATTGCAATGAGATGACACACAGTTAGGGTCACAGAGCTAGGGACCCCAATATAGAGATATGCCTTGACGAGGCCTTGGGGCTCAGTTACATTGATCAATGCGATTGCTAAATATCTCCTTTTTCCTAATATTCATGGCAGGTATGCAATTCATTATTCACATGTTCAAATTAGCAAGTAGCATTTTTCACTGTATATTCCAATATTTTTCCATATGCTTGAGGCATTATACCATTATCTATGTTTGATGTGCAGCCTTATCCTTTGTATAGTATGTATTTTTTGGCTTGCACTCATATATATATATATATTAGTGCTCACTTCAGTTATCCTATTCAGTTATATGTAGTTTTTTTCTGAATGTGAACACAGCTCCGCCCCTTTCGGCCATGTTTTTTCCATCTCCTATATAAGAAAGTCCTTAGTTACCCCTCTCCACCCATAGCAGTTTTTAATTGCAATGAGATGACACACAGTTAGGGTCACAGAGCTAGGGACCCCAATATAGAGATATGCCTTGACGAGGCCTTGGGGCTCAGTTACATTGATCAATGCGATTGCTAAATATCTCCTTTTTCCTAATATTCATGGCAGGTATGCAATTCATTATTCACATGTTCAAATTAGCAAGTAGCATTTTTCACTGTATATTCCAATATTTTTCCATATGCTTGAGGCATTATACCATTATCTATGTTTGATGTGCAGCCTTATCCTTTGTATAGTATGTATTTTTTGGCTTGCACTCATATATATATATATATATTAGTGCTCACTTCAGTTATCCTATTCAGTTATATGTAGTTTTTTTCTGAATGTGAACACAGCTCCGCCCCTTTCGGCCATGTTTTTTCCATCTCCTATATAAGAAAGTCCTTAGTTACCCCTCTCCACCCATAGCAGTTTTTAATTGCAATGAGATGACACACAGTTAGGGTCACAGAGCTAGGGACCCCAATATAGAGATATGCCTTGACGAGGCCTTGGGGCTCAGTTACATTGATCAATGCGATTGCTAAATATCTCCATTTTCCTAATATTCATGGCAGGTATGCAAT